>NC_047666.1:77432452-78632452 GCF_011762505.2 Arvicanthis niloticus | reverse complement strand
TGAGATACATGAACAGATTCAGTGTCTTTTCCTGTGTGACTCACTCTTTTTGTCTCCTTTGTCTCTAGCTCCTTCATGTGTCTTTGACTTTCCTCTAATAGAATGTCCCATGATAGCCTTGGCTATTTATTCATATCCAAGAGAGAATAACAACAGAATGCTAACTGGAATTCTGTCTACTCATATAGATTTGGTTAATGGTAGTCTTTTGTCTTTTTTCAGAAGGATAACTCAATAGATGATTGAACATGGACTGGATGATTTTTGAGCTTTCTCTGAAATCTGAATAGCTTGTATACCTTAGAAGGAATTCTCGGCTCTTGTCATAGGGGTAGAAACTTGGCTACATGCCAGATGGGAATGAGAAGATCACATTTTGCATAGGATTTGAAAATTTAATGACTCTCCTTTTTAGCATATGCATCATCAGAGTACCTGTTTGGATCTATGTTGGATTATATTGTACATGAGACCTGTTTTGGGGTTGATGTGTGGGTCCCGCATCTGTCTCACCATAGGGCTAGGGCCTCTTCTGGGGACAGAGAATTTGATAGTGATCTCCCCACTCCAGTGTTGGACAGGCATCATGCTATGTGAAGACACAGGACCCCACTCCAGGGTGGGGGAGCACAGTCTGAGGTCCGCTGGAGCTGGAGCTCTTGGCTAGGCCAAAAGAAGGCCAGGGACCGGCTGGTTCTCAGGCCCTTGGGCCCCCAGGTGCTGCTGGTGGCTTCGGAAGGGCTGAGAACAAAGTGGGGACATAAGGGCTGGATTGGCTTGCTGTGGAAGAGGAGAGAGAGAGAGAAACTCTAGCTGTGTCCCTTCGGGATGAGAGTTCTTGGTCATGGCTGTTGGCTTGGTCAGGGCTGGCTAAGCTTGTTTGCCTGGGTTGGTGGTCTCCTTGGCTTGGAACGCAGAGGATTCTTCTTGGGAGATCAGACAATGGCTCTAAAGACAAAGGTCTGCTCCACTGTTTCCCAGGCAGATTCTGAAAGAAGAAAAACAGCAGATGGTCTTAAGATGTTTATTGTCATGGCACAGAGTAGATAAAAAAAAAAAAAACAAAAACAAAAAACAAAAACAAACAAACAAACAAACAAACAAACAAAAAAACCCTATACCCCCTTTTCCTCAGGACAGGCCTGATGCTAAATACCTTTTGCATGGAGGAGGATCTTTGAAGGAATGTTTAATTGGATAAGCCCTTCTGGCCTTTGGGTACCTCATTAATATGGAGATCAGTTTGAGGCTGAAAGAGGCTTGTAGTCAAGGTCTCTACCTGTGGATTCTGGGGTGGGAGGGGGGGTGGGAGGGTTGTCCTATGTGACTGAAAAGCACAGATCTATGGAGGTGTGCAGCTGGGTGTCAGGAGCCTGGAGTCTGGGAGTGTGGTGAGATGCATGCCCTCTCTTAGGGTCACCTGTGTCTCACCTGGGGCCCCTCAGTATCACCTGGGGTCTCTAGCAGTTTGTAGTCAGTGCTCAACCAGAAACCAGGTTGCTTTTCACAGTGCTACAGATCCATTTACACCTCTGAACATTTCCACATGAAGGGATGGAAGATAAGCCTAAGGATCTAGCTATTCCTTATGTGCACCTTAACTGTCATGTTAGACTTTGCCTTGTGTGCCCATCTGGGTGTTTCATTGGGAGTCTCTTCTTGCAGCCTTTCATGGAGGACTGGGATGTGTCAAATTGCTCTGTGAAGCATGCTGGTCATGTTTCCCTGACCTGATTCAGTGGCTATTTGAATATCCACATCCCAGTTGCAAAATTGTATTGTACTTGAGTTGACTACATTTGCTATCTCTCATCTACAGTTTTCTTGTTGTAGTTGTTGTTGTTTTATACTTTTTAGCTATTTTGTTTGTATACGTTTTGATAGCCTTGGCAATATATATGTGTGTGATTTCAGGTGAGGCCATGAGAGAGCTCAGAGGAGTCTATTATCTCTGCCCACTTTCTGGGACTTGAGGCAGAATCTAGGTGGTCAGACTTACACACAATCAACTTTACCCATGAAAGCATTTGGTATCCAGAGCCTGTTTATTGTTTGTTTTCATCTTTGTTTAAAACAGAGTTTTATGTAGTTCAGAGTCCTCAAAATTGCTCTGTAGTTAATCGTATTCATGAACTTTGGATCCTCTAGCCTTCATCCTCTGAGTGCTGAGAATACAGGTGTTTCTCACTGTACCTAATTGTATTAATTTCTCAGGACCAAATCCTATATTGGTGCTTGACAGACCCCAGTTACCAATGAGCTATATCTCCACATCTATATCACTTTATCTTTGAGAAAATGGTCTTCCCCCATTTCATTTGAAACCTTTTACTGCCATTTTAATACCAATTTGGGGGAGTAAATGGCCCTTGAATGAACACCCAAATTTTAAGGGGACATTGAAGCAAATGATGATTATTTGACTTCTTGAATATTTTTGAAGGAAACTAAAGGTTTTTTAATAGAACCTAAAAAAATCCTTTACTTTCTATTTTATTTAATATTGATATAAAACTTTACTGATATTTAATGTTAAAATAAAACATTAATTTTACTCATTGTTAAGAAATATTTGGCTATTGTTGTATTTTACCATTTTCTGCCAAAAGTGATAGTTTTTTGATACTGACCAGTCTTCATGGGATCATGGGAAAAGAAACTAAGACCCTTGGGTAAAATTCACTGACAACCTCTTTGGGAACATCCAGACAGTTGTTCTAATAAAATGTTATTCTGACTTCTGTGCTATATCATGTAGCATGAAGATTGTGTTGGCAAATATAACTAGCTACTTACATAGAATTTAAAAGTCCATGTTTATATATATATATATATATATATATATATATATATATATCAAGCTGCCTTTCATCTAACAAAACCTTAGAAATAAATCCAAAACACACTCCAATGGACAGAGACTCAGATGGGCACATTTTCCTCTATGTTCGCATTCTGTCATTTTCTTTCTAGGACAACTATCCTTGATGATTTGCTCAAGATTAATGACCATAATTTATTAGCACTATTGGTCTCATGTCACTTTCTTGTCACTTGATAGATTCTGTCGGCTCTTATTATGATGTGTGTATGTTTTTCTGTTGAAGTTATTGAAAACGTGAAAGAACGATTGTTTGAATTCATAAAAATGGATAGGGACGTAGGTCAGAGAACCCAGAGTAGGTGTCTTCTTTTGTGTTGTTTGTGTCTTTTTAAAGATTTTTGTCTCTTTCATTCTACTTTATTGTGTCTCTTTTTATTTTTAATTTTGTTCTTTATCTCACATCAATTATTTTTCAGAAATAGTCATTCAGTAATCACAGAGTTGACATTAGAGAATCTGAAATCGATGTCAGCTACATGTAGAATCTTGAAAGCTAACTATAAGTTTTGGGCACATTTTTGGTGATTATCAAGTTCTTTTGATGATATTGCCCACTTATTATATTCATTTGGGTTTTTTTGTTTTGTTTTGTTTTGTTTTGTTTTGTTTTGTTTTGTTTAGATAGATTAACATGAAGCTCAGGTTAGCTTCAACTTGCTGCAAAACTGAGGCTGGACTTGTGCTTCTGGTTCTGGTGTGTCCACCTTTGAAGTGCTTCAGAAACAGGAATGGGCCTCAACACCAATTTTATGCAGTTCTGGAATATAAATCCAGAACTGCATGTTTAATCTAGTCATACAGAGTTCTGTTTCTAATTATTTATTTACTTACTCACTTGCGAGTGTGTCTGCATGTGTGTCTTTACATGTGTATATCCGAGGACTATTTATGCAGTCATCCCTCTCCTGCCACTTAATTGTGGGTTCCAGGGTCATCAGGCTTGTGCAGCAAATGCTTTACCTGCTGCACACTCTTCCTGGTCCTCCCATAGAAGTCAGAGTTATTAGACTGACTGCTGTGAAAATGTCTTCACTGGCTCTCGACCCCCTGTTTTCAGGGAAGCAGGATTCAGTAATCTGCAGATGCTCTCCTTGCACTCAACTCCTCACAGTGAATGTTTCCTGTGTCCACACAGATACGAATATGAAACAACAATTTCGCCTACAAGCAACTTGTCATCAAACAGCTTCTTGTGTGTAGAAAACAGATCCCAGACCTTACAGCCAATGCAAGATCCAGCAGGTTGACTCATGTTTATCATTGGTTTCATATCAAAGACTCAGCCACAGAATGTCCTTTTAGGAAGGGTTTTAATAGGACACTGTGTGTAGCAGATATGTAAGACAAATTAAAACTGATTTCTCTGTTCAAAGAAGGAAAATGTATAACAACTTAGAATACTCTTTCTCCTAAGTTTGAATATACTTATTAAGAATCCATTGTTTTTTAGACAACACCATAAAGTTAATCTCCCAAGGAAAAATAATTTAGAAGGATACATTTAAATATATGATGTAACCTATGTGATTGATCTATTTGGTTTTCTTTTGCTGTAATAAAACACTAATTAAAAGCAACTCAAGGAAGACAAGGTTTACATGCCTTACTAATTACAGTCCACCATTAGAGAAGCCAAGGCAGGGACCTACATGTATAGAGACCACTGAGCAAATGCTGAGACCACTGAGGAATGCTGCATGCTGGTTTGCTCTTCTGATTTGCTCAGGTACCTCTATTGTACAGCTTAGGCCCATGTCCCAAAGGGTGATTCCACCCACAGTACTCTATGTCATCTCCCATTAATGACCCAAGGAAAAAAAATGCATCATACACATGCCCACAGGCCAATATGATAGAGGCAATTCCTCAACTGAGATTTCTTCTTGTGTGTATAAAGTTGTGTCAAGTTGACAAAAATGTTCTATCATAATGATTATACAAATAGGAAATATAGGCAGGAAGAAGCTTCCCTGAATCTATGATGTATACCATGAATAAGTGGGTGCCTATGTCACATCTCAGAATTTCTTCCTCAGCCATGAACTTGCTTTTGAGTCTCCTTTTTCCTTTTCAACAGAGACATTACTTTAAAATTCAACTAAAGAGTGGTGCTTCCCTTATTTCCTGTCATCCCAGGCCCTGTGATACTGGCTCTAGCCCATGCACGTGCTGTATTAGCTACATTTACCTCACTGTTATTAAAATCCAGGGGAATAACTCAAGGGAAGAAACTTTTGTTTTCCCTCACAGTTTCAGAGGGTTCAACCTGTGGTTAGATACTAGTATTTTCTTCTTGGTAGACAGGAAGAATAGAAGACATGATATAGGAAGTGGTAAGATATAATCTCTTTGACCATGCAACCCCCACAACAAGTAAACGTCCTCCTAATAGGCCCATCTCTTACATTTCAGTACTGTTCAATAATGTGAATCTCATGACTACATCAACAGATTAGTCCATTGATGCTGTGTAAAAGCCCGATGGTGTGTAAAAGTATATCTAGAAGTATTAATTACTTCTCTTTTACTCTGATAAACACCATGATGAAAGGAAATTACACAAGAAAGAGTTCATTCATGTTTATAGTTCTAGAGCAGTGCTTCTCAACATTCCCAATGATGCAGCCCTTTAATATAGTTCCTATGTTGTGTTGACCCCAAACATAAAAATATTGTCCAAGCTACTTCATACCTGTTAGTTTGCTACTGTTATGAATCATAGTGTGAATATATGATATTTCTGATGGTCTTAGTTGACCCACTAAGTTTCTAGAGGGATGATAAGCAATCATGGCAGTGAAACATGGTAGGAAGAACAGGAAACTAAGAGCTCACATCTCAACAATTAGCATAGTACAGAGATTAAAGAATCTAGAAGTAGAGTGAGGCATTAAGCTCTTGAGTCTGTCTCCAATGGTATTCTTCCTAAACCTCTCTAAACAGCACCACCAACTGGAGACTAAGAATTTAATACCAGAGCCTCTGGGAGGCATTTCCACTGAAACCTGCACAGTATTCACACAGAGGGCCTGCTTTGGTTCTAGCACTGACAGGGTTCTCACAGGCA
Source organism: Arvicanthis niloticus (assembly GCF_011762505.2). Taxonomy (NCBI): domain Eukaryota; kingdom Metazoa; phylum Chordata; class Mammalia; order Rodentia; family Muridae; genus Arvicanthis; species Arvicanthis niloticus. The sequence continues at coordinate 78,626,501 of NC_047666.1, read as the reverse complement.
CTTGTAAGTCCAGTCCTAGGGAATTGGATACTCTCTTCTGGGCCTCTTGGGCATTTGCATATATGTGATGCATATATATATATATATATATATATATATATATATATATATATATTAATGAAGGTGCACACATTTAAACATCCATTTTACAAAGTGTTTTGAAAGATACATATGTTAAAAGACCCAGCACATTTCCTGAACATTTAGTCTGGAACTGACTTAACAGAATCACCTCAAGCCAGAACATCTCCATTTTATGCTGGATTCATGCCACAGAAATTACAATAGTGACAAGTCTTGGAATGTCACTGTTCTTAGGGAATCCGTGAAGAACAGAATAATTTGAGAGTCAAAGGGCAGCCATGTCTGGAGCTCCCAATTATGGAAACTTCATAAGCACAGCAAAGTGATTTAGCTATATGTGCCTTTGTAAGTTTGCCCCAGTTCCTGAATCAGGGTACAGAGTCTTATTAACAATGCTTATGACCTTATCTTGCCCTGTTCTCAAACTAGCTCATAACTAATTTTAACACATTTACTCTATTCTATGTCTGCAATGTAGATTTTAGATACCTCTCCTTACTTTCATATATATGACTTCCTCTGAGTTTAGGTGGGCAATCCTCATGTACATGATTTTTTCCCCAGCATTCTTATTTCCTCCTGCAACTCTCACCTACTGCTTCCTGTCTTTGCTATAGGCCATTACATTTTTTGTTTTATTCAATCATAAGGTGGCTTAGATAGGCAAAGAAGGTAAGAAAAACTTCTTCACACAGTGCAGTGGCTGGACAGTGGTGGCTCACACCTTTAATCCCAGTACTTGGGAGGCAGAGATAGGCAGATTTCTGAGTTCGAGGTCAGCCTGGTCTACAGAGTGAGTTTCAGTGCTACACAGAGAAATCCTGTCTCAAAAATACAAAAAAAAAAAAAAAAAGATTAAAATAAAATAAAATAAAATAAAACATTATCCCTAAAACCTGAGGCAGTAACCACCACACTAGCTCATTCACCTCCTGATTAGATGATTACCTCACACTAGTGCCCTCTCCACCTGAATTAACTTTTGGAAACCTTTCCCTTGTTCTCTGTGCATTGCAGTAGATGGTTTAAAATCCCCCAATATGAATAACCTCAGAAAAACACTTCATTTTTCCAGTGGCTAACACTTTCAGTTTTACATTTGAAGAGGGTTGAGTATCCTCCCTGTATCTCTAGATAGAAGTCATCATATCTATCAAAGATATGAATCTTAAAGCCTCAAGATGGAAACTGATTATACTGAACTAGGAGTGAATATGTGTTACAACTCGTGGCCCAACTGTGCTTAGAACATTAATGGGCAATGCTGACGAATCTATAGGAGAAGGTACATTTTCCTTCATGTCCATGAAAACATGATGCCCTAGGGAGTGGCAGTATTTAGTTTAGAATAAATTTAGGAAGTGCATATGAACATTCAAAGAGTTCTCCTTTTGACTTTCAATTATCTTTGGCCAGGTTTTTATTATTCTACTGATCACCTGCTATTCTCACTGTTGGAGAATTTTCTTAATAATGAATGATGAAATTTATAGAAACAATATACATTTACTATTCAGTCAAAATCTATAGTTTCTAAAAAGTAACTTAGGATATATAAAATTAAAACTTAGATCAAATTTCTGTCTGTTGTACAAAAAAAAAATCAAGATATGTCTGAGATATATACAGATGTATGCTTGTTTTTTCTTCCTCAAAATTTTAGAGGAGTTGAATAAGGTAGCACACCTACTAGCAAACTGGTCCTCTGATTGTTGGAATAATGAGTCCCTGTAGGTGAAGATGGTTTAAAATCCCCCAATGTGAAGAACCCCAGAAAAACACTTTATTCTTCTGTTTGTCTATTTCTGTGGTATAATTCTAACAATCAATGTGTCCTCAATAAAGGCTGAGTTGGGAACAGGTATCAATGTATAGAGTCATCTCTCTCTCCCAAATTGGGAATTGGCTCCATTTATACTCTGTTGCTAAGTATTTTTTCAAAGTACACAGTAGAGTTTATTCACTGATTCAGACCCAGCATAGTAATATAAGTCCTTGAATGTTTATGGTAGGCTTACGACCTGATAAATGTATACAAAACTTTTGAATTTACTATCATTAACACTTGACTATCAAATACTCATACAGCTTTTTGTTTGTTTGTTTTAATGCAGAGTGTGTAAAAGAAATTAAATCACTAATGTGGGTATATGTACTGGTAGGAAATATTATACGTGGAATTGGTGAAACTCCCATCATGCCCTTGGGTATTTCCTACATAGAAGATTTTGCCAAATCTGAAAACTCTCCTTTATACATTGGTAAGTTTGAAAAATCAGCCTTGGGATCATTTTTAGGAAAACAAGCTCTAGGGTCAAAGAAATTGATTATTGATTTAGATGCCTTCTGGTTTTCAGATGGTGAGCATATTGATGGAGATGTGCGTGTGATAGTGATCCTGAAGTGTAGCTTTTCGCAGTTGATGGCTTCAAGCAGGGGTGTGGGTGGAAAAGGACTCTTTTATTTAAGAAACTGCCAAGGAGAGTTTGGCCATGCTCCAGTGAGTAAATGGCCATCACAAATTGTACTTGCATCCCCCAATCCCCAGTTTGGGGAGGTCACACTAGGGAGATATATCTGAAAAGACTGAGAAGTAAATGAGATCAAGGTTTACTAATTGAAAGTCCCAAATCATCAACACAAAAAAACACCCACAAACAAACAAACAAACAAACAAACAAAAAGAACAATAATGGAGAAAGTGATCCATGGTGGAAGTCAGGTCAGTTGTGGTACCAGAAGATAATCTTAGAATAAGGAAGCATCTGAGCTGAATGAAAGGCAGACAGTGAAAGGCAGGAAAGAACTCAATAGAAGTTGGAATTCATATAGGAATCATTGCATAGAGGGCATCAAACAGCAGGAGATATTTGAGAGAACAAGGGATATACAAGGGTTTGGTATTGAGATATCAGGCTCACAAAGGAAGACTAAGCCATAAAACCATGGAAAAGACAGATTATAGAGTGAAGAGAAGGAAGTTGCCATTGTTCTTATCTGGATTTTCTGTGGATAGGAATGGCTCAGGAGAGATTATGATCTACAGATACATTGGGAGAAACTATACATGGTTTCAAAGAAGCCAGGTGTGGTTGGAAATGACAAAGGAAGTGAAAATAACTGTAAGATCAGAAAGGTGATCAGGATAGCATCAAAGAGAAGTTCTATTATTAGAACATATTTTTCCCCCTGTGGAAAAAAGTTTTCAGACTTTACAAACAGTATTAGTTTCATTTCTGTTGCTGTGAGAAAATGTAACTTTGGAGATAAAGGGTTTCACTTGGATTAAAAGGGTTAAATATGGCTTAGAATTCTATCACAACAGAAAAGTCACAGTAGCAGGATCTTGAAACTGCTAGTCACACCCAAAAGATCAGATAGAATGAATATTTGAATATTTTCATTTTCTGTGTTTGCTTACTTGGTTCTGCTCAGCTGTTTTTCCACTGTTACACAGTTCAGACCTCCCTAGGGAATATTGCTGCTCATTCTGTGGGCTGGGTCTTCTCATATAAAATATATAATAGTGATATATTTTGTAAAATGTAGTATGATGTAGTGGGAGGGTTGACTTAGCAAGCCCATGTCGAGGCATCTTCCTTTTTTCATTGAAAAAAGTAAAAACTATGATTAAACTCAAGACAAAGAGGCAGCAAGGGTTCAGTGTAACTTCCTATGAGGTACCAGCCATACTGTGACAGGTCTACTATAAAATGAAGTTTATTTTGGAGCATGGGAAGGGAAATGAGAAGGGAGTTGAGACAAAGAAAGAGAGGAGACAGAGTAAAAGAGAGGGAAGAAGGGAGGGATGGAGGGAGGGAGAGAGGGAAGGAGGAAGGAAAGGAGGGAGGGAGGGTAGAGACAGAGAAGTAAAGAGAAGGGAAGGGAAGGGAAGGGAAGGGAAGGGAAGGGAAGGGAAGGGAAGGGAAGGGAAGGGAAGGGAAGGGAAAAGGCCAGCCAGGAAAAGAGAGAAAGAGAGAGAGAGAGAGAGAGAGAGAGAGAGAGAGAGAGAGAGAAGAAGAAGAAGAAGAAGAAGAAGAAGAAGAAGAAGAAGAAGAAGAAGAAGAAGAACAAGAAGAAGAACAAGAAGAAGAAGAAGAAGAAGAAGAAGAAGAAGAACAAGAAGAACAAGAAGAACAAGAAGAACAAGAAGAACAAGAAGAACAAGAAGAACAAGAAGAACAAGAACAAGAACAAGAAGAACAAGAAGAACAAGAACAAGAAGAACAAGAACAAGAAGAACAAGAACAAGAAGAAGAACAAGAACAAGAAGAACAAGAACAAGAAGAACAAGAAGAAGGGGAAGGGGAAGGGGAGGGGGAAGGGGAAGGAGAAGGGGAAGAAGAAGGGGAAGAAGAAAAAGAAGAAGAAGGAGGAGGAGGAGGAGGAGGAGGAGGAGGAGGAGGAGGAGGAGGAGGAGGGGAAGAAGAAGGCTTTTCTTCCAAGCAAAATTTTTGAGTGATTATATAACTTCCTTTTTTTGTTTACTTCTAGGGATTTTAGAAATTGGAATGACCATTGGCCCTTTGATTGGATTTACCTTGGGATCTTTCTGTGCAAACATTTATGTAGACACTGAGTCTGTGAATACAGGTAACACATACATTTTATTTATATAGTACAGACCCAAGGTGTAGGAGAATGCTCAGGAATGCTATTCTGCTGCTTCCTTTCTTCCTTAGTTAGTTATATTAAAACATTAGAGATAGTAGAACAAAGGTGAATAAAGAAAAGGATAAAATGTCAACTTCTGTTTCAAAATCCACCATTCCCCAACCACATTTCAGATACAAGTTGGTTTTAAAGACACACCCAAATGGATTTTTCTCAATGAGGCATTCAGAGTGGATAATGAACTGCATCTTTCTGTTACATGGTAGGCATAAATTTGCAAAGGTTTCACATGACAGACAGAAATACTTATTTACTGCTGGAAAATATATCACCTCATACTGCATCATAAAATTAGTTAATTTTTTAAATAAACACACAGAACATAAAAAATAATTAGATACCATGTATTTTAAGGGAGGGGGAGGAGGAGGAGCAGAGAGGAGGGGGAGGGGGAAGGAGAGGGAAGGAGGAGGGAGGAGAGAGAGGGGGAGGAGGAGGAGGGAGAGGAGGAGGAGGAACAAGAGTACCACAAGGTCAAGTACTCAGACAAGAAGAATGAATTGTGAATAAATTACAAATGAAATACAAAGTTTATGCTTAGATGGAATTACATTGATTAATGATCTTATATAATTTACACAGAAAAGAATGATGAAAACTAATACAACATCTTATTTTTTTACAGATGACCTTACCATAACTCCCAATGATACACGTTGGGTTGGTGCTTGGTGGATTGGCTTTTTGGTCTGTACAGGAGTGAATATCCTGATCAGCATCCCCTTTTTCTTCTTTCCAAAAACACTGCCAAAGGAAGAATTACAAAACAATGGGTCTAGAACTGAAAATGCCAGAAAGGAGAAGCACAGAGAAAAAGCTAAAGAGGAAAACCAAGGAATCACTAAAGGCAAACAATAAAAATTTAAATTCTATTTAGTTTAGATGGGTCTGTGGTTCTTGGGCACCTGTCACTTGTGTTGTGATAAGACAGTTTGTCATTAATCATCACTAATCAGTTGTGTTAAATGTCTTCCACAGTCACCACTGGAAAAAACTGACATAATAGGAATCCTGACTTACCTTAAATTAAAATTTATGAAAAATTCAATGCAATCTGAATACTCAATGAGCAAATATATTTTCTCATCTGTTTTTAAAGTTCTGTTTTCCAGAAAATATTAGTTCAAGTTAAACACACACACACACACACACACACACACACACACACATACACATAACCAGAAATTCAAGCTAAACATAAAGGGGTCACCATTGTATACTATCATATCGTCTACAAAGAGTGATGCTTTGACTTCTTTCTTTCCAATTTGAATCCCCATTATCTTTATTTGTTTTGTATTTGCTTTGGCTAAAACTTCAAGTACTATATTGAATATATATGGAGAGAATGGACAGTCTTGCCTTCTCCCTGATTTTAGTAGAATTACTTTGAGTTTCTTTCCATTAATTTTATATTAGCTAATGACTTGACATATATCGTCTTCAGTGTGTTTAAGCATGTCCCTTGTATCTCTGATCTCTCTAAGACTTTTAAGATGAAAGTGTATTGGATATTGTGAAGGCCTTTTCAGCATCTAATGAGATAATCATGTGGATTTTTTTCTTTCAGTTTGTTTATATGGTGGAGCAAGTGGATGGATATTGAACCACTCTTGCATCCCTGGAATGAAGCCTACTTGATCATAGTGGAAGATACTTTTATTGTGTTCCTCAATTTAGTTTGGTTGTATTTTCTACCAGACTTTCAAAGTGTAGCTAATACCAATACTCCTCTAACTACTTTACAAAATAGAAACAGAAGAGTCATTGCCAAACTCATTCTTTGAGACAACAATCACTGTAATACCTAAATTACTCAAAAACTTAACAAACAAAGAGAATTTCATAAATGTTCATAAGAAAAATTGGACTGAAATTCTCTCTTTTTTTTTTTTTTGCTTGAATTTTGTAAGATAGTTTGAAGAGTATTGGTGTTAACTACTCTGAAAGTCTGGTAGAATTCTGTGCTTCGATTATCTGGTGTTTTTTTTGTTTGTGTGTCTTGTGTTTCAGGAGACTTTTGTTCACTGCTTCTATTGCTTTAGGGTTTAAAGGAATGCTTAGCTTAGATGGTTTAAATTTTATGAGTGGAAACTAATAAGAAAATCATCTATTATATTTACATTTTCCAAATTTATGGAGTACATTCTTTTGAAGTAAAACCTAATGATTCTTCAGATTTTCTCAGTGTCTGTTATTATGTCCCCCTTTTCATTTCTGGTGTTGTTAATTTGGATAATGTCTCTATATTTCTTTCAGTTACTTTGGCCAACTCTTTGTCTAGCTTGCTGATTTTCTTGAAGAATCAGCTCCTGGTTTTATTGATTCTTTAAATTTATTCTCTTTGTTTGTAATTTATTGATTTCAGCCATAAATTTGATTATTTCTTATAATCAGCTCCTTTTAGGTGTATTTGCTTCTTTTTGTTCTAGAGCTTTCATGTGTGCTGTTAAGTTTCTAGTATGAGATCTCTCCAATTTCTTTATGAAGGCATTTAGTCACATGAAATTTTCTTATAGCACTGCTTTCATTGTGCCCCATAGCTTAGTTATGTTGTGCCTTAATTTTCATTGGATTCTAGAAAGTCTTTGATTGGTATTCTTCTTTGTTTGTTGACCCAGTAGTCCATCAGTAGAGAGTTGTTCTGATTCCATGAGTTTGGAGGCTTTCTAATGTTTCTGTCCTTGTTGAAGTCCAGCTTTAATTCATGGTGATTTGATAATATGCAAGGAGTTATTTCAGTCTTCTTCTATTTCTTGAGGCTTGCTTTGTGACTAAGTACATGATCAATGATACAGAACATTCTGTGTGGTTCTGAGGATTTTTCAAATGCATTTGCTGCTATGAAGTGCTTATAAGATGATGAGGTTGTTTGGGCTGCAGCATGATTCCTAGGCTATTAGCTTATCCACTCGTTCATAAAGGTGTGTTATTATCAGCATCTGAATTGAAACTTCATCAAAGTGAATCCCTCATAGATTCTAAAGGATAGACTCATCAGTCTCTAGAGAATACAGGAATAAAAGAAAAAGACAGAAAAATAAATGGAAGAATGTGGGCACAGACATAATACCTCTTATACTGTTTTTTTTTTTTTGTTTGTTTGTTTGTTTTGGTTTTTGGTTTTTGGTTTTTTTGATGGCAAACTGTGGTCTGTTTCTTAAATAGGTAGTATGTATCACTAACTTTCATAAGTGACTTAAAACAATAATATAGAACTTTAGCCCCTTAGGGGTTACAATTTTTCAAATGCATGTTTCTCACACCAAAGAATCTGTGAGATTTTAGAGGAATTCTAAATACAAAATGCAGAGCCAAGTTGACTTTGTGATCTCTACCTGCTTTATTTCAGATTTCTTCCCATTAATGAAGAGCCTCTCCTGCAATCCAATTTAGATGCTTTATCTCCTTATAAGTGTGCTTCAGTTCAATGCATTTTTCAGTATATTATCTTATGTACCTAAGTATCTGGAACAGCAATATGGAAAATCATTTTCAGATACAATTTTCCTCATGTGTATGTAGTTTCATTATTTCTTTAGTAGCACACTTGCCCCAAGAACATTGGATTAGATTGGCTTTTACAGCTGTAAAGAGACAGACACCATGACCCAAGCAACTCTTATAAAGGCAAATATTTAATAATCAGGCTTACAGTTTCAGAGGCTCAATCCATTATCATCATGGCAGGAAGTATGGAAGAATGCAAGCTAATATAGTGCCAAAGATGGAGCTGAGAGTTCTGCATCTTGATCTGGCTGTGACCAAGATAATCTAACTCTTCTTCACTGGGCAGCACTTCAAAGCCTACCTCCTTCTGTAATACATTTCTCCTAGCAAGACCACTCCTACTTTAATAGGGCCATACCTCCTAATAGTGCCACTTCATATGGACCAAGCATTTTCTAACCACCACAGACATGATACAAGAATCCTCAAGAGCAAGATAATTAGTAAGATAAAGAGGAATACAGTCTTTACTCACTGGAATTCAGTATCTTACTTTCAGCATTTTATATCTTGGCTTCAATTCTTGCTCTCCACATTACTCCTGATTCAGTTGTTCAGAGCCCAGTTGGTGTAGGCACACTCTGCTTTTCTTGTTAGTACACTAAACCTAGGGATCCTACTTTATTCATAAAAACTACCATCATCCACTTTATTTGTAATTATCTGAATTCTACAAATCCCAGTCAGATGTATAAAAATAATACAGTTGTGTGAAGTTGTAAAGAATGGTTAAATTCTTCCAAGCCTGATTCCAATGTTGTGTGAATCCACCCAATGAAAAATTTGCTCTTACCTCTTCATTTTTTTCTCCTCCTCCTCCTCCTCCTCCTCCTCCTCCTCCTCCTCCTCCTCTTCCTCTTCCTTCTCTTCCTCCTCCTCCTCCTCCTTCTCCTCCTGATTCTTCTTCTTTAATTTTTTTTAATGGGGAAAGAGAGTGAGGGAGCAAGAATGTTGGACAACATCAACAATTCACAAAATGTTCTATAGTTAATAAGCATGGACTCAGAAGCAACCTTCAAAATTACCCAGAGCTGAGTCAAATTCCCAATATACAAAGTCAAAGGATTTAATATCATAAATTTATGTATGTGTGTGAGTGAATATGTGAGTGTATATGTGTGTTTGAGTGTGTGTGTATATGTATGTGTGTGGTGTTTATGTTTATAAATGTTTATTAACCTGAGGCAAATGACTAAACAGTAGTAGTTTTTCAAAGTGAATTGATAGGCACATGAAAATCTCATTTTATGTAGCATATGAGTGAATAGGGGTTAGAATCACTGTATATTAGTGCTAAATAGGTTCTTAAGTAATATGTATTAGATAAATTCATAATATGTTTTTATATGCTCTCTTTTATCATCAATGGTATTTTACTTGCAATTTTAGGTCTTTATATGTTACCTCCAATATGCCTTGGATATTTAATTGGTGGTTTGATTATGAAGAAGTTCAAGATCACTGTCAAAAAAGCTGCATGCATAGCATTCTGGCTAGCCCTGTCTGAGTACCTTCTAACTTTCTTTAACTATATGACAACCTGTGACAATTTCCCAGTTGCTGGCTTAACTACTTCTTATGAAGGGTATGTAGTTTCCTAATGAACATCATAATGTTTTCACAATTGCTAATAACTTTTCTTCAGGAATTAGATATAACCAGATCATTTTGCTATGATTTAATAGCAGTGATACATAGTTATCTTGCAGTTTGCTTCCAACCAAGTCTATAGCATCCCACAGAAGTTGTAAGGTTATTATAGATGTCTGAAGATTGCCAATGAGTAAGTCTCTGATTCAATAAGCATATGGTGGTTGCCATGGTGATATCTTAGTCTGCTTTAAAGTGTAATGAAGAAAAATAACCTAATATTTTGTAACCTAGAGTGTTAAAAGTTCACTATACAAGTCAGAAATCCTTCATGGCTTTTTACAATGGTCTCAAATTTAGCATAATTGAATCTAATACATGGTAAGCCTATTAATGTATGTACTTTTATGAGTACTTTTATGAGCACAAGAATAGTTATATCTCCTGTATTCTGTGGTTCTAGATTTTGTGTTTTAGGGCTGTCTGGTCATATTCTGTATTAGCATGGAAAATTAAAGTCTTATTTTAGGACACATTTATATAATCATCCAATCAGTTAAAATGAAATAGAATAGAGACTTGTAGGTTCCTTTCAAAAGGCTAGGGAGATAATAAAGTACAAAGCAGCCTTCTGAGCATGCATGAAAATCTGAGTTTAGATCCTCAGACCCCAAGTAATGCTTGAGACAGTAGGAATTTGTAATCCCACTGCTCCTACAGTGAGCTGAATGGCACAGGCATGAAAACTTGAAACTTCATGTGCCTACTATTATGATATTTGTGGCAGTGAACAACAGGGAACTCTGTCTCCAAGAAGATGGAAGATTATCTTCTGATATCTAGATTCACAGTGCTGCTCAATGAACACACACACACATACATGACAGAAAGATAAAGAGATACACAGAGAGAGAAAAAATTAAAACTAAATTGAATTAAAAGTAAAGAGTAAAATTCTTTTCAAAGTTCTTAAGAATTTTGAGATTTGATTAATTTTAAATATAAAGTCTGAATACATATATATATGTATATATTACATATATATATGTATATATATAATATATACATATATATATGTAATTTGTATCTCTTTTAATACAGGAAATTTTACATTTACTTTGCAGATGTACAAATTGAAACTCCAGGGAGAACTAGTAGGTTTGTCTTTACAGAAAATGGCTCTAACGCCACCATAGTAGAATTGTACACACTGAGCCCATTGCCAGTCATTCTGACTTAACACAGTGTTTGAGTAACAGGATTTGAAATATAGCCTCTTGATTCCCAGAGTTTTTTGTTTTTATTTTATTTTCACTGCTGAGTACTTTCAGAAGAGCATGTGTGATTAGTCAAACACTCTGTTTTAGGAGCTAATTACAACATTTATCTTAGAAATTGTATGTTTTGTTCAAGTCAGCCCTCTTTCATTATTTTGTACCTTGTAGATCAATAAGAGATTAGCCCTCTTCAGTTTAGATCTGATAGGACTGTATATTTCCATAGAGTAGATACTTTATGTTTGGTTTTGAAGTAAGTATAAAAAAGTCATAGGACCATTGGAGCAGAAAACTTGTGTGTCAAAAACATAGTATAGAGACCACATGTTGATATGGATGATTTCTGCTTTTGTTCTGTGGGAGATGAACTGTGAAAATATATATATATATATATTTTCTCTGTTTGTATCCCTCTCTACCTCCCCCCAATTCCTTTGAATATGTTCATGTGCATGTACATGCTGAGATGAAGAGATGAAAATAAAGTGCTTGAGTAGGTTTTTCAGTATCTGTAACATTATTTTAAATCATTTCAGAGTTCAGCACCCTCTATATGTGGAGAATGAGGTCCTTTCTGACTGCAATGCAAGGTGTAGCTGTTTAACAAAAACATGGGATCCAGTGTGTGGAGACAATGGCTTATCATACATGTCAGCCTGCCATGCAGGGTGTGAGAAGTCTTTTGGGACTGGAATCAACATATGGTAAACATAATTTCAATGTTTGCGCTGATGTGTATGTATTGCATTGACATGTGCTATGAACTAAGCCTACATCTGCTAAAGAAAAATGTAGTCCTTGTTAAAATAGATTAGTATTTTTTTTGTGAAAAAATCAATTTACTCTGTATATACATATTTGTCCTTAAAATTAAAATATGTCTTGTTAAATCATGACAGACTCTAAGTATTATTTCGTAATTGCAAAGAGTTGGGATCATTATTCAATATTTGAGTTACAATTTTCTCAACTTGCCGTTCTTTCAGAGGGCATGATTAGTCCCCTGACCATAGATGGTACAATTCATAATACTCCAGCTCTAGGCCATCTGACACCCTCTTCTGCCTTCTTCAGATACCCACATGCGTGTGTTTTTATATATATATAGATATAGAAGCATATGCCTAAATCAACATTAAAGTTAAAATTTTAAGAAATTCTGGGCAGAATCTGCCCTGTGTTGTAATAGGTTCACATGAACCAAGGTTGTCCTCAAACTTACTATATTGTTAAGGTGGACATAAACTTATCATTTCTATAATGAGTTTTGCTTTTTTTTTTTAATAATGAGTTGAGTTTTTTGTTTGTTTATCTATTTATTTATCTATTTATTTAATGAGGGGGGGCATGTAACCAGGTGCATGTGCACATAGAGGCTAGAGGCAACCTCAGGTGTTGACACTCAGGACCATGTATTTTGTGCTTCTGAGACAGGATGTCATTGGCCTGGTATTTGCTGATTCTGTTGGACTGCCTTGCAAGTGAATCCTAGGGAGTCACTTGTTCCCAACTTTACATCCAGGGTTGGAGCCACAACCTCTATTCATGCACCTTTCACAGTTGTGTTAGGATGAGAACTCAGGTCCTCATGCTTGTGCAGGATGATACTGACTGTTACATCTCCCTAGCTATCATTATTATAGTTTAGCAGGATAAAGAGTCACACATTTTCCTTGATGTCAACATGTTGTAATACTTAAAGGTGATTGGTTCAAAATGAAATATAAACTTTGATTCTTAATCAGACCTGACAATATAACAACTCAAAATTGCTGTTTCTGCCAGGGGCCAGCCCCAGCATGGGTGAGAGGAGAAGCAGCTTCTTTCTTCTCCTTGTCTGGTTCTTCTTGAGGCAGCCCTGGTAGAAATGGAAGTCAGGAGCAGCAGAGGGGGATGGAGTAAAACTTAGATCTTAAGAGATTCGGGGTAAGGCCTTGAGCCTTACAAGATTTTTAGGGTTACTGTAATAAAAGTTTTACTTATCTATGCTAGAAAACTTCACTTATTATGCTAGTAGCTGACCTACCATCCAAGATCCTGTGGCCAGAAACTGCCGTTTCTGGCACTTGCATCTCAGCCCTAAAACCAGCAAAGCATTAAGTAAATAGCCTTGTGCTATCCTAAAAACTTCTGAGGGTAAAAGACTGCAGGCTAGGGTGATTAACACTTGTAGCCTAACAGCAGAAGATTAGGCAAAAGGCCTAATACTCTCTCAGCAGGAACTGCTGGGCTCTAACTTATTTCTGCTAGTCAGAGGCCACAGGAAGAAAAGACACTTAGAAAAGTTGCTGTAGAGTTTATTAGATGTAAAAAGTATCCTATGAAAGCTATCTGAGGGGAAAGGTGAGAAGGTCCTAAGTGGGAAAAGAAGAAAATTCTAACAAAGGAAAAATTCTAAGGGGAAGAATTCTAGGCAGAGGAAAAGGAAAGGATGAATGGCTCCTAATGAATGTCTACATCGCATCGATGGCTACTCTACTGCTACTGCTAACAACTACTTCTCTCTTTTTCTTTGTCTTCAGTACTTATGCATCTTTCAGAGTACATGGTCACATGTTACAAAGTTCATCACAAGTTCACACCAAAATTCAAGTCATAAATTGAAATAGTTTACAACAGAGAATGTTTACATGCATATCCATTAGGAGCAATTATATAGCTAGACATTCATCACCTGTCTAGCTCCACAGGTTTGCTGAAAGTTTATAACTATAACTTAGGAAATTAGTGAAGTTTTACGTAGATAAACTCAGGCAATATTTTTTCTTCTGTGCTGGAACGTATAATAAATCGTGAATTCGAAAATTCCCTTTTAGTGACCATTGGTTAATTGTTTTACAACCTCTTGGAATGTGCTCAGAGCAGGAAAAGGTCTGGTTACTATCTAGAGCAGGGTTCGCATTGCAGTTTTGACTATGAGAGAGGGACCTAATAGTAGTCCCATTATAAAAGAGCTTAATAATCATTGATATAATTTTAGGAATTCTTATAGGATCATCATTAAGACTTAAGAAGTCATCTATTTGTCTATATAGTATCACTACAAGACAGTACATCTTTGTGGATCTGCAGAGATCTGCTCCATAGGGGTGTGCTATTGCTTAGTGATTGTTACATATGTTTAATAATAATAATAATAATAATAATAATAATAATAATAATAATGATAGGAAAAGCATATCAATAGCATAAATCTTTCCTAAGATCACGTCCACCACAGGCTTGCTAATGGGGCACACTCATTGCAGATTATATAATAATCCGAGGCAAGCATTTCAGAATGATCATCTGATAATTATTAGCTTGTCCAATTATGGCTCCTGACATGTTTCTATTGTTTACATAAACTCCCTTCTTTGGGTACACTACTTTATTTATTAGTAAGCATCTAACTATTCCATTAACATTCTGAGATAAATGTCATTTTAGTACTTATTATTAGATAAAAACAAACCAAATCCATATTTATTTATTTATTTTTTTAAATTATGTGCAGGCTAGATAGTTGTCTCACTGGATATGGCCATTGCCAATAAGTCTTACCACCAATTTAAATCCTGGGATCCCCACAGTAAAAAGAAAGAATTAACTTTTTACTTCTATTAGCATGTCATGGCAACCACATGTCCATATATAGACACTCACATGCACATGCATGCACACAAATATGTGCATGTACATACACAGACAAGAAAGATGAAACAAACCAATAAAATACAGTGCTCATTCAGGATAATTGAATATTTGCAAATTTACTCCATGTATTGAGAAAATACCAATTATTTAAATCCATGCTTTTATGTTTAATGATAGATTTCTGAGACTGCAAAAGAAAGATGAAAATAAATTAGAAAATGATCTGCTATTTGAATTTAGTGGTTTTTTTTTTTTTAAATTTAATGGTGTTTGTGCTGAAACTTAGATCTTTAATTGGACTACATGTATGTTCTTCCTCTGAATCATATCATTGGTCTCAACATTCTATATTTTGAGTCAAGTGGCTGTGCAAGAAACAATAAAGGATTGATCCTAATATTTTCTTCCTTATATAGGATATTGTTTTCTTTTATTTTGCTTTTTGACAGGTGTTTCAGAACTGCAGGTGCATTCGATCATCAGGAAACTCATCTGCAGTCCTTGGCCTGTGTAACAAAGGCCCTGACTGTGATAACATGCTGAAGTACTTTATAATCCTGTTAGCAACTGACAGTTTCATCTTCTCAGTATCATCCATACCTGGGTACATGGTTCTTCTGAGGTAATAAGTAATTCCTACATTTAGATTTTGATCAGTCCTTCTTCATATTGTGTGTACACACACTCATGTGTGCCGACACTGTACATGTGCATGACTGTCTCTCTTTGTGTGGTGTCAGTGTTCATGATTTAGGCTCTGGTGTTACTCTAAGTAGACAGTTGTTCCTCTCAGAAGACAATGCTAGGGAATCAGCCCTCTCTTTTCATCTTGTTGTTGAGGCAGGATCTCTCTTATTTTTGCTGCTGCGCTATGTGTGTTTTCCAGCCTCCCTGTTGCTTGAGGTCCTAAGCAGTTCTGACTGTTCCTCCCATTTCACTGTGGGAATGCTGGAATTTCAGACAACTGCTGTTGAATTGGGCTTTTATTTTTTAATTTTTTACATATGTTCTTGGGTTCAGGGTGTTGAACTCAGGACATCAAGACTTCCTTTACCCACTGAGCCACCCCAGAGGTGTCATGTAGACATATTTTTGATCAGTATTCAATCCTTTTCCCAATAAAGGCCCTTGGAGTCATGGTTCCAAGGACCTCAATGCTTTAACATACCTTAATCAAGACTCTAAGTACTGCAAAATTTACCAATAATTCAAAGTTTGCTGCAATTTTCCTCCCTGTCCTCTTCTATTTTCTCTCTTTATTAACGATAAATGAATGGATGCCTTGTTTAGGAATCTGAGAGTAGTTGCCTAGCACTCACTTTCTTTGTTTTTTTTTTTTATTTGTTTGTTTGTTTGTTTGTTTGTTTTGGGGTTTTTTTTGGTTTTGTATTTGTTTTTTGTTTTGGTTTTTTTTTTTGGTTTTTCAAGACAGGGTTTCTCTGTGTAGCCCTGGCTGTCCTTGAACTCACTCTGTAGACCAGGCTGGCCTCGAACTCAGAAATCTGCCTGCCTCTGCCTCCCAAGTGCTGGGATTAAAGGCGTGCGCCACTACCACCTAGTTTAGCACTTACTTTCTATGGCTCAGTTAACTCACTGGCTAAGAGTGAAACTGTGTAACAAGGAGGAAGTTCCCTTGATATCCTGCCCTCAATCTACCTTTAAGAAAAGGAAGGAAGCAATGCACTAAATAACAGGTACTCTTTAACAAGCGGGTAGACGAATGCACTGATCAGTATTCAACTCTCTAACATAAAGTAAGAAAGTTGCAGCAGAGATAAATTTCAAAATTGTTGTTGTTGTATTATTTATTTTTTAGCTGCTGTTCTTTACAGTCTAGCAAACTTGACACCCACTAACAATGTAAAACAGTTCAGCCCCACCTTTCCTGTCTCCATGGAATTCAAAAGCAAAGTTGAGTTAAACATGATGTGTAATTGTCATGGTTAATACTTAGAAAACTGAGCCTGGACTGGCTTGTTCCCAGGCAGCTGCCATTTTTTTGTGGCTCCTCAGCTTTGAATGAGGTTTCAGCTAGCTAGATGAGTAGGCCCTGGCATCCATGAGATGCCAGTGTGGAGGATGGCTTTGCAAATCCACCATGCTGCATCTTCAAAGCTTGGCTGAACCACAGACAATACCCGTCATCCTCATGGTACCCAGTAGAATAAAGTCTCTTAAAGCTTAAAGGTTATCCAATTGGTTTATATATTTGGAAACGCTCAAATAACAAGTTGCCCACACAATTAGAATTGCTACCCAAAATCTAATCTTTTGATAAGTTGCTACCAAGGACGGCTCTCAAACCATCCCTGGGTCTCCATGCTGCTCACCTCCTCCTCACTTGTCTTCTCCCCTTTGGCTCCTCTCCTCCTAACTCCTCAGCCCACCTACCTCTCATACAGACCAGTTGCTGAGCTTTATATATTCCACTACATGTAATTTGTAGAATTTTATCCTTATAGACTAGACTAAGCTTCTTACTTCTCCCTTCCTTTCTATTTCAAACTCTTTCTCCTCTCATCCTTTTCCTCTTTCTCCTATGCTTCCCTTCAATACATCTATGACTTCTGTTCTTCTCTATTCTCCTCTACTATCCTGCCATTCCCCTATTCCTTCTTGATTTCTTGATGTAAGGAAGTTAAGGTTTATTGTAAGATGTTTTAATTTCTTTCTTCATTTGTGTTGAATTTGATGATTGTAATATAAATGTTAGATGACATAATGCTATTTGCATGCTGTCTTTACTGTCTAGTATGTTCTATTTTCTTGAAACCTGTCATGGAATTGCTACCAAAATGAAATTCCAATAGTGAAATATATTATACTTTCCTTGCCCAAAGGTGTATTGGTAGGAAAGAACCACATTTTAATAGGGCTTTCATATTCCTAAGTTATAACAATATTGTCAGTTTTTATCCTGGATGCTTTATAGGCCCCCTTTTATATGTAATTATCAAAGTCATCACATTTATTTTTGTAGGTAGTACAGGAGAGACAAATGTATATAGTTGTTAACTCCATATAACACTTTTTTAATGTCATAGCTTACATACTAAATTCTATGTTTGTGTGTGAGACCACCTTTATAATATTTTGATTTTTTATATAACATGGTTATCTTTTTTTTATCAATATGACAAAATGCCTGGCAAACAACATAATAAAATAAATATGTATTTGGTTTGTGGATTCAGAGGTTTGGGTCCTTGGCAGTGGGGATGACATTCTGATTCCTATGAAAACCAGAAAACTATTCATCTAGGTTAGCAGACAATGAGTAACTATTAAATGGCTCAGCCATTTAGATGGAGATGTTACCTTCAGGGACCAAAAAAGCAGCAAGCTGCCCCCCCCCCTCACCCGGAGATCTGGGTGTATCTGGTTTTATCCAGCTGCTTTGACTTAGAGCACTTATCTACATATTTACCCACTATGCTCAGTACTGCACAGGCAGCTGCCACTAACACTATAGAGAAAGAACTGTGAGTTCTTGCTCTCCCACTCCCAGGCTGTTACCTTGCTTGCCCTCTAGGCCAGCAGGTCCAAAGAAAACAAAGGAAAACTTTGTTTGATACAGCCTGCACTGTGCTCTTCCTTTCTCCTAAAAACCCTTCAACCAGATGGAATTTTGCCTATTTCTAGGTATGTTCATACATGCTGTGTTAAGTACTGTACTTAAATTATCTGTGAGAAAAAAGTTCTGGCCATTTTACTTTTTACAAGTGTGTATGGCTGAGGTGACTGAGATCCCATTCCTGGCCTGGCATGCCTATAAAAACAGTGTGGTGGAAGAACTCAACTACTGTCAACTTATTTGTATTGGTTAAAGTTCCAGCTGCCTTTAGAGCCCCACAATGGTGGACTGTAACCCAGATTGTTAGAGAGTTATCCCTTTCTTTCTTAAACTGATTTTTTTTCAGACTCACAAACACCATTAAGAAATCAGCAATGGCAGTTTGATCCAAAAGGAAGCGTTAGGCTCTGACTGCCTGAGTCCACAGAAGTGACAAGAAGCTGCCAGCATATCACAAGGTCATTGGTTCATTTCTCTCTATGCAGTCAGCAAAGAAGGCAAGGGGAACCAATGCCACAATGTTATCAGTGAAGACCAGCATCAGCAAAGCCCAAGGATGACCATCAAAGAGCAGCAAGGTGAACCAATGCCACACACTATCATTCGCTGTCTGGTTACATTTATAGCTTTCCCAAACATTGCATGACCTTTTATGTGTCTGCTTTAGCAAAACCTCATGTGCCCCTTTCCAGGCAGCTTCTGGAAAACATCATTTATCTGTTCTCAGGAAAACAACCTCCTATGTGTCTGCTTCAGCAAAATTATCCTTTTACATGTCTGCTTCAGCAAATCATGCTCTCTTAAGACAGTTTCCAGAGAAACAACACACAATTGAGTCTTCAAAGAAACCAAAAATTTCCATTTCAATCATCTGTCAAAAACTTCTGTCACTTGAAGGGTTATTTGCTAAAGAACTTAATTCAGACGATGCCAAAGATGTTTTGAATCAGAATCTCTAGTGAAGAAATATGCTTTTCACACATGTGTAATTTTGAGTATTCATGTGCATATGTGTGTGAGAGTGTGATTAAAAATTATTCCCCATGTCTAATGTATTCAGACATTTGCTCTTCAGTTATGGGCATTGTGTTGAAATTTTTAGGAGGTAGAGTCTTCCTGGAGGAAGAATTTCACTGGGTGGGAAATTTGAAGTTTTATAGTCTTGCCCAGATGTTTGTCACTCTGTTTCTACTTTCAGTTGTGGATGAAAGGTGATCAGCCACTTTCCTGCTCTTATCACCTTGTCTTCTGTGACTATTGACAAGTCTTTCCAAGCAAGGTGAACCCTATATGTATAGAACTGCAAGCCAAAGTAAATAACTTTGTTTTCTGAGTTACTTTTTTGTCAGGGTATTTTATTATAGCAACAGATCAGTATTTTAATAGGCTATTTTATTGCAAACAAAATATTTTAACATGTGACAATAAAGCAAGTTCAACTTCTACCATCCACTATACTAAAAAAGATCTCACTAGAAAATACAAGATCCAAAGATATTTCCTCTCATTCACTCTATCTTAATTGTATCTATGTATCTATCTATGTATCTATCTATGTATCTATCTATGTATCTATCTATCTAATCTAATCTAATCTGTATCTATATATCTCACATCCAAAAAAGACAAATAGAACAGTGATGATGTTGAATGCTGATCTACTCTAACACCCACTGTCTGGCACACACTTACTCAGAGAACTGAAAGGTATAGTGAAGGCTTATTTATTCAGTTGTCTTAGATTTCTTCATTCAATGTGGGTTTTCCAATTTATTTGCATAGCTGTTAAAATGCATTCTAAGGTACGTTTCTTGATAATTATAGCTTGTGATTTTCCTAAATTGCTCTGTTTTATTCTCATTGTTTTGTACAGTATGTGCAGAGAAGATAGATGTGTCATTAAACACAATTTTAAATGAATAATTATGGAAACTATATGACATAAGATGGATACCAAAAGATGCCACATCATTGTAGAGACTTCAGGCATGAATAGCACCATGCAAATTTTGATTTTTGAAGACACTACTTTAAAGACAGCAATTTTTCATGTTCCTTTTCCCCTTTGTCCATCCTAGCCTCCTTACTTATTCTATTGAGTAATACACACTTAAGTGAATACTAGTTTTTCTATTATAAAGTAACCAACTTTCATTCAGTAATTTTTTTACAGATCATATATATTCCAATCCTAGCTTCAACTGCACGGCTATTCCCTAACACGGATGCTCTTATTTCTTTTGATTTGTAGCTTGTTTCATTGTAAATGCATAGAATTGTTGATTCTCCATCATATTTAAAGTGTGAAAATCTTCAGTGAAAGGACCAAGGTGGTGTTTGAGAACACAGCAACAGATATGTCTTTCTCTTTTCTTAAAGAGGTGTTTCACTGTTTTGTTCATCAGAAGGTACACAATAGTATCCATTTTTATTTACAGATTCTGCGTTTCTTTCATCTGTGAATTTTCTTCCATTTTCCAGTACCTTGTTATCGTTTGTTTTAAATTTTTTCTTCATGACATAAATTAATACAACATATAAGAAAAGTGCTGGAGTTTTTAAAGATATGTTTAAGCCCAAGTAGATGATTCTAGAAAAAAGGAGGGACAGATATTATTTTATATTTTGTGGTACAGCTTTTAGTACATATCTCTGGTATACAAACCAAAGAGTTAAAAAAAGGTAAACTTATATTTAAAAAATCAAACATTATGCATTGGATCATAAAGTGTTTGAAATTATTTCTCAAGAACTGAGAAGCCACAATGATTGAACCCTGGCTGACACTTTAGCTTTCTGATGGAGAAAGGAGTATTTAGATCTTTTCCCCCAAGCCATCCAATTACATGCAATAAAAGAAACAACAAACAAGTATATCAGGTGTTTACAGTCCATGTACCTAGGTCCATTAATATTGAGACCTAAACATATTACTATTGAAAGCCATCCTCTCCCTGTGCCTTATAACAAGGTGATTAGTTGTAGTAGTAGTTCCTCTGTCATAATATTTACATCTAATTTTCAGGGAAAAAAACAAAACAGAAGTCACACTAAAAGGAAATAAAAACAAAAATCATGGTTTGAAGATAATGAGCAGTCTTTAAACCCAGTCATGGATATGCCAGGGTACTAAGATTATCAGGATCTGGATATGACATTAACAAACACCATACTGTCCACCATAATAATAACAGTAACTCCACCAAGGCAACACTACCACCACCATTATCATTACCACCACCATTACCACTACCACCACCACCACCAAGAGGCAAAACAGGACAAGGTCAAGAACACTGACTACTCTTGCAGAGAACCTGGGTTCTGACCCCAGCACTCACATAGTAATTCATAGCCATCTGTAAATCAAGTTCTAGAGAATTCAACTCCATGTGATCTCTATGTAAACTACACACAGGTTGGGCACACACATACATGTAAATAAATGCACTCACATACATTTAAATATTATAAAAAGATAAAATCAATTAATGAAGTACATTTATGATAACTCACCCAAATAGTCTGGAGTTATATAGCCTACATGCCCCACGTGCTCCACAGCTGGTAAAAGACCACTTAATACATGTTCTGTCAATCAATGCTCCATAATAGATTGGAGCTAGAATTCCTCCTACAACATGAGAAGTAAATCTATCAACCCAAGACAAGCATTTAAAATAAATCAAGGTGTAATATCATATTGATACACAGTGAAGAATGAAAATCTGAAAACTTTGTAGGATAATGTCTTGGTTTTTGTTTGAACATATGCGAGAATTATATCAATAGCTCTTTCCAAAGGTTGTACCACCATCTTTGGATGTGTAATGTCATACACATCTTTTGTCTATTTCTATCCCTTGCAGGCATAATGCACAAGGAATTCTTCATGTCTGTAAGCTATGTTCTTATAAGACAAACTAGTTAAAGCCTATTTAGTGACATGTCCATATGCCAGGGTTTTTTTTAATTCACCAGAATGTTTTGGAATATTTGGAGTAGACTTTAGCTTTGTGACTAGTGAATAAAAGGACTTATCCCAACCCCAATAAAGGCAGAAGCTTGTGCAAGTATTTGAAGCAAACTAACAATGGGGGCTGGAGAGGTGAGTCAATGGTTTAGAGTGCTTGCTGCTTTGGAAGCACCAGAGTGTGGGTCCCAGCACCTATATCAAGAAGTTCACTGCCTGTAATTTCACTTCCGGGGAATCTGATTCTCTCTTCTGGGAGGCACTACAGGCAGGTGGTATATATACAGAAAATCATGCATGCACACGTACATATAAATAAAAGTTACTATCAAAAATAAATACAATTTAAAATGCTCAAAGGTGGAAAAAAAGGAAATCTAAACAATGGAACTCTTACACCAGGATTCTCTCCTCAGACAAGCTGTGGTCCAGCCTCAACTTCACCATGGAATGGTGGCTTCTAGGTTTAGAATAGCTTCTGTTTTTGGTGTCATCTGACCCCAAAACTCACTGTTTTCGTTCCATTAATTTTGTACTTGTTGAAATATCTTTTAGAGTGTTCTAAGCAGTTCAGCTTTAGGGCTTTGTAACTATTGTTTTTGTGTTCTGATTGCATGGCCTTAGTTTGGGGCCTAACCTTCAGTCATGGGCCTTTTGAATAGTGTGCAAAAGTACACTTCAGGGCTTCTCAAGAGACCATGCATAGTACAAAGAAGAAACTGTTTCTTGTTTCTGTTTCAATCCACTCTGAGATTGACTTAGTTCTTAAATAACCAAAGATTGGAGGAGTGTGTTAGTAGAGGTCTCATTCAGGAGCCATTTGGTTTGAATTCTTACTTATTTTGATCAACAAGTCTCAGTTTTACAGTGTTACTGATTTTATTTTTAAAATATTAGTGTCTTCTTTTCTACAGATGTGTTTTAACTAATTTTTATGTGTGTATTTGTCCCTGGTTGTGAGTGCAAAGAGTATCAATCCACTGAAATTCAAGTAAAGGCAGTTGCAAGCCATTTGAGATGATGTTAAGAACAGAACCTTAAACTTTATAAGAGCATTATATACTGTCAGTCACTGAGCTACCATACCAGGCTCCTAATCCTGGTTGTCTGAGAGCAAGTAGTTGACAATGGATTGATAGTGGAGGCCAATGTATCCATAAAGTACTGGTCTGAGGAAATGAGTTAGAATGTTCATATTTCAAAAATTATGACCATCCCTTAAGAAATGAAAAGTATATATCAACAATATATATTTTGCGTGTGATGTTACTGGTATGATAAAACAAATTAAATGTTTTAGGCAAGAAACTCAGCCTTGGTGATTGCTAGGATTTACTGTTTTCAGTAACTTATTTTCCAAGTGACTTACTCAGTTCAATATACTGAGAGATGTTTCACAGTGTTCAGTCATATCTTGTGGAAGACAGTTGCTTTGAATTAGAAGTTTGGTGCTTAGTAAATGTTTTCCCTATAGGAACATTTAAGTTCGATGAGGCCATGGACCTTAACTATTATGGAAAATTCCTTTTCTTTATTATTTTATGATTCTAGAGAAATTTCTTTTATTCCTCGAGTTTCTCCTTTGCCTATCAAGAAGCTTACTAGGTACAAAGCACATCGGTTTTGGAGGCAGGTAGGTGTGTGGAGTTTCATTTGGGTTTTGGAGGTAGGGGGCTTCTGCTATGTACAAAACCTTCCAGACTAGAGATAAACAGTGAACTCCAGAGAGGTCCTCCTTCTCACCCTCCTCTTCTTCTTTTCTTCATCTTTCTCCTTTTCTCTTCATCTTCCTCACCTCTTCTCTCATTCTTATAATTTTTCTTTTTCCCTTTGAGTATCCAAGGATCTGTCTCCTATACACATCATGAACAATTTCTTCCCCACTGTTGTCCGTGAAGGCTCTGTTTCTTAGCTTGCAAAGATCCCTAGGATAGACCTCCAACTCCTTTGCTGATCTTTAAAATCTTTTCATTAGTACTTGCCTCTGATTAGCTCTCTGCCCTATCCCTAGGTAAGTAAGTTTACTTTTTTATATTTCTTTACATATAAGCATTTAATGTATATAAATCCTATAAATGTTATGTGAGCAGTTGTGAAAGTAGCAACAGACACTTAGGAGTAAGTGGTTATAAAGGAGGGAGATGCTTCCCTTAATCTCTATTAGTTATGTTCTCGGAATATTTAGAAATCTAGGAATCTTAGGAACCTAACCTTGACATAAAAGTCACAACTTCTTGAGTTTCCTTTTAATTAAAATGTTGTCTTCGTCCAAGGTGATAGATTCTAGTCCTGAGTTCTCCTTCCCTTTCACATGCTTAATTGTGATAAAGGTTCTGGAGCCTCCAGCACCAAACAGTGGGAAACCGGCCTGTCAGCCTCTGGTTTTGTTCTGTGCAGTCTCAAACTGGCCAAATACCCAACACTCTCAACACACAAGAGGCATTACCTAGAAATGTTATGTATGGAGATGGACCTTTGCTATGCCAGACTGAAAGAAGCACCTCTCATAGCAATGAAAACGAACAGCCGATCTCTGTGACATAACTTATTGTACACACAAGACAATTCCTACGTCTAGCCTCAACTTTGCAGTTAACTATCACATTCTCTTTGATGTCACTCTGGTTTCTTGTATCTCCTACTGCTTTAATTTACTATAAAGAGAAATGATTCTGAAACCTTTAAACTTTCCTTAGAATCAAAACATATTTACGTTCTGCTTTTAAGCTTCGCATAGGTATTTGTTTCCAGAATTTGATTTGTTTACCATACCTAGTGTTCGTATAACCAGTGAATGGAAACCCATTGCAAGTGATTTCAATTCAGGTTGGACACACCTGCAATAAGATAAAAGCAAAAATAATACTTAATTGTGTTTAAAATGGTAAGTTGAGTTTAAACTTAAAATGTTTGCTGATCTTATTTTTCTTTATGGTAGGAAGAAAACACTCATGAGAATGGCCCACATAAGAAGAGACAAGACGCTGAGTAATAAGGATTCACCGTGCTATGATTTTAAGGGAGTCCAGAAAGTTGAAACTCTTTAGCCCAGGATGGACCTGGACTCCCAGAAACCCTCCTACCTCAGCCTTCTAAAGTGCTGAGCATACAGATGTGAGATACCAAGCCTGGCTACATTTTATGTTTTATTCAGTAAATATGCTGTAATAATATCTGTAGTCAGCTTTATGATGTCTACAAAGACATTGGTCTCATGTGTCCCATTCAGCCAGGGCCTTGACAAAAAACCAGATCTAGGTATAGGTCTCAGCACACTTCCTGCTTCTTTACTGCTATGACTGTTGTTAGCAGAGAAGTCTAATGTCATTGTAGATTAAGGTAAACTGTAACCAGAAAAGTCAAGAAATGTATGCATTCTGGACTTCCATGTATATAATTGTTATGTTCAAGGTAGAGAACTTGTTATCACCTTGCTTAGTAACACATTCATTCATGGCTGGGGAAGTGGCATGTCACTAAGAGTCCTTGTTGTTTCTGTGAATAACCAGCTTTCAGTTCCCAGCACCCACATTGGACAGCACACAACCTCTAGTAAATTTAGCTGAAGGAGATGAAACCCACTATTCTGGCCTCTTCAGGTACCTGGGCTCACACGGCCATATTCATACATACAAATGTACACATACAGAAACAAACCGTAAATTAAATCTTCCAAAAAGGCATTTACAAAAAGAAATACATCATTCTATCTAAAAATAATTATAAAACATATTTATGGAATATATTTATGGAATAATTATGAAATTATTTTGAGTTTTCTTCATTGAGTTAGCTAGAAACACCCCTACTTCTATAAAAATCTCATCCATGTTAATGAAAATAAATTATGTGAAAAAATGGGTGGATGGAATATTACTCCTGCTTAAATACTTTTGCTGAAATACTAAAATGATGTTATATTTTACATCACCTTAAACTACGTGATGCTTATTTGTTCAGAGAGCTAAGTAGCTATGTCATTCAGCCAATTGGAAGAAACCACTTAACATCTCCTGACAACTGATAACAGTTCTTCAGTTTGTTTTTTGAGGATCCAATATGTATTAGCATTCTGAACTTTAGTTTTCTTGAAATGTGATTGATCCTTAATCTTTGCAGGAAAGATACCTCTTACTAAAGACTTCAAATCATGTTTCAGAATGCTGGTTGCTCCCACTCAACCTCAGGATTATGGGGACTAAGACAGGAAGTTCACTTGAATAGTATAGTGTACAACCAGCCTGGCAACATAGTGAAACTCTGTCTCAAAAATAAATGAATAAATTAATAACGTTTTCAAGGGACCTTATACAATTAAACCGTTTTCATGAAAACGGGTCCTGCATTGTTTCAAGAGATGATTTTTAAGTGACACCTCAGAACCTCAATCAGATAGGTAGCTCAGGCATCTGATGCTAGGGTTACTATCTGGGAAAATAATGCTCTCTTTATTTCCTGGCTGATCCACATCACTGGAACTTAAGTTTTAAATGTTCTGAAACCTTTCTTGGCCACTTGACATTAATGTTTTTGTTTATCATAAGTCTATGAATTCTGAAGAGATTTTGTGCATCTTAGTGAATCTTTCATAAATGAGAAATACTCTTTTTATAAATAGACAACATTTTATATTTAATGAACTAACTAATCATGGGAAGCACCTTAATGAAATATTTGGTCAGAATAGAATTTAAATGAGTGTAGATGCTAATTAAATGTCTATCTTCATTTAAATGGCAATTAAAACCTTTTTCCCTTATCTTGGCCTTTGGGGACTTTTAATCAACATGGAGTTCAAAAGTATAAAAAGATATTAGCCCAGGTAATCATACTCACATAAATACATTTTTGAAAATCAACATTCAAATATTAGACACTTTTAGTTTTAAATGTGACTGTGGGTGAATTAGTCAAATGAAGCTGCTAGGACCTGCTCGCTTCCCTGGCCATGTATTGCACTTGTCCCACCATCTTCCCAGCACTCCCAGCCAATCAACTACTTCTCCTTTCAAAACACTTTAGCTCTTTCTGGTTTCAGGGTTTAAAGCATGAATCTAATTCTCGCCTAAAATCCTCATCTAGACACTTTTTTAGATCATGGGATTGAACAACATGGGTTTTTTTTTTGTTTTTTTTTGTTTTTTTTTTTGTTTTTTTTTTGAGATGTGCCTTTGAGAAAATCATAGTTTCTGTCCTGCCTTAAACTAGGTTCCTTTTAATCATCTTCATAGCAGCAGTTTCCTTGTTATCTTAGGATCATTTTAGAATTATTATGTGCTCATTTTAATGATAACTTGATTCATAATGGTTTTTGCTGTTGTACTCTGGGATGTACACCCACAATTATACTTACTGATAAGTGCACTATGCTATAATGCATTCACCAATGCACATACAAGTAAGCACACTGGTGAGTGAGCAAGCAGCTAGAGTACAAGGGTGTGACTAGCGGGGAGTGTCCATGCCTATGAATGGGGCTGTCTATGTCTATGTATCTATTAACTTATCTTGGAATATTCTTCAAGCATAAATCTTATATAAATATTTGTGTAAAATCTGAAGAGCTCCACTCTTTTCATATTTTTATTTCTTAAGCCTTCAGTCTATTGCAAAAGATTGGATTAAAAGTTATTCTGTGAGTAAATTAAAACTTTGAAATATTATTGCTATTTAAAAAAATTTTAATATGCTTTAATTTTGTTAATTTATGTCTGTAAGTGTGTATTCCTGGTGTGGGTGTACGCCCTCAGAACTTAGAAGATGGTGTCAGAACCCTTGGAGCTGGAGTTACAGGTGATTGTAAGACACTTGAGGTGGGTACTGAGAACTGAAATCAGGCCCTCTGAAGGAGCAGTACGTGCTGTTAATTGATAAGCCATCTCTCCATCCTAGAAACATTACTGTTGCCTGAAGTTTAAGCTTGTTAGGCTTCCAAATGTGTTTCTTCCATTAACTTCAATAAATGATTCCTAGCGTAGAATAGAACTGACCATAAAAGTTCTTCTAAATGTAAAGAGAGATGCTTAAAATTGAGACAATTTCAAATAATTCTATTTTTAAGTGTCTAGCAAGCTGAGACTTCACAGAATCTAGATTTCCTAATAAAAGTAGCATATACAAAATTGTTATTTATAATATTGAACTAACAAAATAATCATGAGAACATATGCTCTTATATAATTAAGATGGAATAGGAGCTTAGGTTCCAAATGTAAGACAATAGAAGTCAGTAAATATATTTATCATCTAATATACATGACTAATAAAGATGTCTTAACAATTTATACTCAGGATAGAGAGAAGTCATCTTTGTTCCCATTTGTGATCTGAGAGGTGACCAGGAGATTTTTGAAAGTTCAAAGGCAGATGATCTGGCTTCCACAATGGAGGTGGAAGGGGACTGAAGACTGATTCCAGAGATAATTATCTGAGTTCTAAATCATCACACTCACATGCATTCCACAGAGAAATGCACATACATGCACATAGAAAAAGTATACTCACTTCATCATAATCAACATAACAGCAGTGCTTCCCATTGCAGTGAAAAAAGACAAAATGACTTGAAAAATTATATAATATTTATATTTGGTTTTGCATTTGTCTCTTTGGCATTCACCCAAATGTGCTGAGTGATTTCCATTCAGGAAGCCAGAGTCGCTGATACAACTGCAGTCATAGAATTCCTAAAAGACAGTTTTTGAAATGTTATAGAATGTGTTTGCAAAATATGAGAGTGCTACAAATATATCCCGTCATATTTTAAATGGTTCTTCCATCCTAGCAATAATGTTTACTGTTTTTAAAACTTCTAAAACATCATTGTTTAATAATTGAAAGACAAAACTTTTATCTGTATTTATTTCTTGCCAAGAAAATAAAATTTGCTAATTTTTAATTCATTTCAATTTCAAGATTATAAAATAATTGACTAAATTAGCTTCTCAAACTATTCATACGTTCTTCACTCAAACAAGTTCTTTTTTATAATTGTCTTCTCACTTTTCCTTTCTATATTAGTTTTGCATCCTTATTTACTTAAAAATTTCAGCTCTTGATCAGCCACATGCCTTTAAGAAAAATTGGCCAGACAATCAAGGCATTTAACAGTTTGACAGCAACCAACACCTGAAAATGAGAACCAGGTATATAAATGAGTTGAGTCACACAAGGTGTACTGGAAAGCATGATCATGCCAAGTGTGGTAGTGCACACCTATAATTACAATACTTAAGAAGACCAGGCAGAAGGATTTTGAGTTAAGGGACAGGCCAATTATAGAAATCCTGTCTCAAAACCATAAAATAGTAGCTGTTTGTATACCCAATGTTTGGATTAGGTAAATGTAAAAAAGAATATTTCCCAGCTATGTGAGATATTGAACAGATTAGTGGTATATGCAACACTGTAAGTAATTTCTATGCCTTGGAGTCAGCAGGTAACTAAGGAATACTCATAGGTCACAAGGGAAAGTGTGGTTTGAAAGAAAAAGAAGGTGTCCTGGTATGGCATATAATAGTCATATGTGAAAACAATGCTAGATTGTCTGAGTAAAGAGCTAGCTTTTGAGAATTCAAAATTGACATGTGAAAATTAAACAGTCAGGCAAGGATAAAGTCAGGACTGTCTCTTAAAGAGTCAAAGGTTCAGAGAGCCTGTAGTTAGAATCATAAAAGTCAATAAAAATTGTAAGTCTTGTCTATATGATGATTTAAGATTTATCTTTATACAAATACGATGCAATCCCCATCAAAATTTCAACTCAATTCTTCACAGAGATAGAAAGGAAGAGCAATTCTCAGTTTTACCTTGAACAACAAAAAATCCAGGATAACTAAAACCGTTCTCAACAATAAAAGAACTTCTGGGGGAATCATCATCCCTAACCTCAAGCTGTACTACAGAGCATTAGTGATAAAAGCCAAAACTGCTTGGTATTTGTACAGAGACAGGCAGGCAGACCAATGGAATAGAATTGAAGACCCAAAAATGAACCCACACACCTTTGGTCACTTGATCTTTGACAAAGAAGCCAAGATCATCCAGTGGAAAAAAGAGCATTTTCAACAAATGGTGCTGGTTCAACTGGAGGTCAGCATGTACAAGAATGCAAATTGACAAATTCTTATCTCCTTGTACAAAGCTTAAGACTTAGTGCATCAAAGACCTCCACATAAAACCAGATACATTGAATCTAGTAGAAGGGAAATCAGAAAAGAAAAAAGAAAACAAAAAAACAAAAAAAACAAAAAACAAAACCAAACCAAACAAAACAAAACAAAACAAAAAAACAAACAAAAAAAAACCCCTCAAACATCTTGGCACAGGGGAAATTTTCCTGAACAGAACACCAATGGCTTATGCTCTAAGATCAACAATTGACAAGTGGGAACTCATGAAATTGCAAAGCTTCTGTAAGGGGAAGGACACTGTCAATAGGACAAAAGAGCAATCCACATATTGGGGAAAGATCTTTACCAACCCTACATCCAATAGAGGGCTAAAATCCAAAATATACAAAGAACTCAAGAAGGTAGAATCGAGAAAACCAAATAACCCTATTAAAAATGGGGTGCAGAGCTAAACAGAGAATTCTCAACTGAGGAATCTCAAATGCCTGAGAAGCACTTAAAGAAATGTCCAAAATCCCTAGTCATCAGGGAAATGCAAATCAAAACAATGCTGAGATTCAACCTCACACTGGTCAGGATGGCTAAGATCAAAAACTCCAGTGACAGCAGACATTGGAAAAGATGTGGAGAAAGAGGAACACTCCTCCATTGCTGGTGGGATTGCAAGCTGGTACAGCCACTCTGGAAATCAGTCTGGCTGTTCCTTAAAATACTGGAACTATTTCTACCTGAGCACCCAGATTTACCACTCCTGGGCATATACCTAAAAGATGCTCCAACATTAAATACAAGGATACATGCTCCACTGTGTTTATAGCAGCCCTATTTGTAATAGCCAGAAGCTGGAAACAACCCAGATGTCCCTCAACAGAGGAATGGATACAGAAGATGTGATACATTTACACAATGGAGTCCTA
Organism: Arvicanthis niloticus; assembly: GCF_011762505.2. Classification (NCBI taxonomy): domain Eukaryota; kingdom Metazoa; phylum Chordata; class Mammalia; order Rodentia; family Muridae; genus Arvicanthis; species Arvicanthis niloticus. The sequence continues at coordinate 78,595,134 of NC_047666.1, read as the reverse complement.
CTCAGTTATTAACAACAGATTTCATAAAATTTGCAGGCGAATGGATGAAACTTGAAAATATCATCCTGAGTGAGGTAACCCAGTTACAAAAGAACACACATGGTATGTTCTTACTGATTAGTGGATATTAGCCAAAAAGAAGCTCAGAATACCCAAGACACAACTCACAAACTACATGAAACTCAAGAAGAAAGAAGACCACACCAAATTATGGATGTTATAGTCCCACTCAGAAGGGGTTAAGAAAATAATCACGAGAGGTAGAGGGAGGGACCTTAGAGGGAGATAAGTGGGGGAGGGAAAGGGGAAGCTCTTCAGATATGAGCAGAGATTGGGGAGAAATATGGAGATCAGGAATTTGAAAGAGGTGGGTAGCAGTGAGGGAGGGGGAACTTAGGGTAGCCACTAGAAATTCCCAGATGCCAATGCCCCAAGAGATTCCTAGGACCCAACATGGAGGACATTAGCCGAAATACCCAGCAAAGGGGAGACAGAACCTGTAGTGACTATATTCAGTGGATAGGTTCAGACCATGTTTGAGGGATGGGGCCACCCACCTACCTCAAAAATAGCAATCCAGAATTATTCTTGTCAAAAGGAAATGCAGGGGCAAAGAGTGGAGCAGAGACTAAAAGAAAGATCATTCAAAGACTGCCCCACCTAGGGATCCATCCCATCTGACACTAATGCTGATGCTAAGAAGTGTTTGCTGACAGGAGCATGGTATAGCTGTCTTCTGAGAGCCTCTGCCAGAGTTTGAACAATACAGATGCAAATGCAGCCAAACATTGGACTGAGCAGGGAACCCAATGGAGAAGTTATGGCAAGGACTGAAGGAGCTGAAGGGGTCTGCAACCCCATATGAAGAACAACATCAATCAATCAACCCCCCCCCAAAGCTACCAGATCATCAACCAAAGAGTACATATGGGGGGACCCATGGGCCCAGCTGGTTATGTAGCAGAGGATTCCCTTATTGGGTATCACTGGGAGAGAAGCTCCTTTGTTCAGTGACCCAAGGTAAGGGAATGATATGACACTGAGGCAGGAGTGGGTGAGCAGGTGGAGAGCACACTTATAGAAGCAGGGGGTAGAAATGAGGGTGTTTGTTGAGGGGAAAGTGGGAAGGGGGATAACCTTTGAAATGTAAATAAATAAAATATCCAATGAAAATTTTTAAAAAAATCAAAAATCCTAAAAAAACAATTCATCTTTAGCTTCTGAGATATAAAGTATTTATCAGTTATGATAGTTAGGTGCCTTTGTCATAAAAGGACTTTTCAAAATCCTAATTACATCCAGGGTTTGAAAGGCAATATTCTAATTGTTGAAAATAAAAAATTGGAAATGAAGTAAGCTCAAAAGAGAATTCAAGGAACAGAATTATCTGATGGTTCCAAGCAGGATTTCATGTGAAGTTTTGTTAACCTCCCAGTGTTAATAAGTATGGATCATATAGGAACCTATATTTGTATCTTTGACTGGAGACCTTAGTTCTACAACTATTTGATAAGTAAGTGTGAATTGAATGTGAAGTTATGAGCAAGGAGAGATGAGAAAATGAAAACTGATACTCACTGTATTATTCAGCTTCTTATCATCACGAAACGACTTGCATCCGGCCAGACAAGGTGAAATGTAGGTCACTCCGTTTTCCCCACAGACAGGTTCCCACTGATTTTTATCACAACTGCAGTCTGAGTTGCAATAAGAAAGTGGTACATCTATGTGAGAATCCACTGGGTTCATTCTGGAGATACATAGTAAATAAACACATGTCAAAGAGAGGCAGACATGGAAGGAGAAGGAAGAATGGAATGAAGGGGAGTGGAGAGGAGGGAAAGGAAGGGAAAAGAAAAGAAATCATTAAACTTTGATACGAGAGAGAACTGACTAGAGATCCATGCATGTTACCTTTGTGAGTCTTGTTAAATTTCTAGCTATAGCTAGGAGATGATGAGGGGTCTGCACAGCCTTAGGAAGCTAAAGTGCGAGGAATGCTTTCTATTATGTGGTAAGAATAGGAAGGGAAAGGTACATTACACCTGGGGTATAAGGATGTCTAATTACAATGGTGAGTAGCAGGGTCAGTTCACAGAGAATGAAAATCATGTTTGGAGTGAGGAATTGGTCTCTTGCACAGGTATTTGTTTACATGTATGCTAGAAAAAGCTTCTTCAGCCATGGCTGAGATAGTCCCCTACACTCACAACCTAGCCAGGATTGCAGTGGGGAAGACTAAGAGATTTGGAAACCAAAACTTTAAATTTAAGTCATGAGAATCAGCGAGGTAATTCCCTGGCCTTGCTGGTAATAAAAGTTGTATGTCTGTCCAGGGGGACAAAGGTATCCACGACCTAGGTCCCATTGCACATTGTGAACACTCTAAAAATGACATGATCGTCACCACCCAGTTTTACTTTAAATGAGAAATAAAAACTTCTCTTAAACAGTGATTGTTTGGGCAATTTATAAATTGTGATCCTTACTAACTGAACTCTCAGTGGAGGAAACTGTTTCAGCCTACTCTTCTCTCACATTGGATTCTGATTGGAGGTAACACATCATTCATTCTGTAGATAAAATAATATATACAAACCCATCATAGGTCAAGGTTAGGCCAGCAAATGCCTTATTTTCACAGATTAGGAGAAAATACAACAGATTAAACAAATAGGCCACTGAAGAAGTGAAAAATGCAAGCTTGGTGATTCCAACCAGGGTCAATTTGAATTTTTTAATGATATATCCTCCTAAAAACATTCCAGTTGTCATAGTAGGTAAGGTTATAATTCCTGGAAATAAAAGAAAAACATTGTAATTAAGTAAGAAAGACTTCTCTGGTGTCTCTTCATATGAAATATGGTGTGTCTATATAACCCCTTCAATTCTGTTGCTTTGAGACTAGAAATGAATGCCCAGAATGGAAATGGAAGACCATGCTCTATCTGGAAATGACAAAAGTAATATCTCTTGCCAAAAAACGAGGGTCTCTTTTCCTAGTAATATCAGACATTGCCTTTGAATAGATAAATTTTATGAGGGACACCTCACCGTAAAACATAATTACAATGGACCAGGCCTTCCAGTCTAAAACCTTTTCTTTTTTTAAGTTTGGGATTATTTCATTTTTATGTATGTGTATGTATGTGTGTGTCTGCATTGTTGGGGTGTATTTGAGTGCAGCCTTCCGTGGGACATCCTATGAGGTAAACCACCTGTCAGGTCAAAGGGATTTCTAATCTTCCAAACTCCAAAAGGCAATCCAAACAGCCAGAAAAGGCCTCAACTTGGATTACAGGATGATTTCTGGTGATTGATAATAGCCTGTATTTGTTAGAAACTTGCAGTTCCTCTCTACCAAAGGAGCCATTTCACTTATCACTGGCAGAAAGAAAAATGATGACCAGTGTTGCCTATTAGCATATGAGAGCTCATGCTGGCCTCCCTGCTCTTTCTGCATCACAGGAAACTGTTACACATTGCCAAGTTCAAGCTTGCCTTAGTCTTTGTCACCTCCCCATAAACCACAGCTCACCTGCTGTTGTCCCTACATGTCCCCATTCCCCCTATCTCCCTGCTATTTTGATATATTCTCACACAACCCTTTCTTTATTTTCTTTCTTTCTTTCTTTCTTTCTTTCTTTCTTTCTTTCTTTCTTTCTTTCTTTCTTTAATGCTGGATCTCATTTCTTTCACTGTGTTTTCTCTATTCTTTATTCCTTGGAATTTTTACCTCTCTCAAACATAGCCCTGGCCAGATCCAGGCTACTAGCCATATTGAGTCTGCTTCTTTCTCTTTCTGCTCTTGATCCTTCCATATGTCTCTGGTCATTCTGTCACTAATATCTACAATAGAAACCTTTCCCTTAACCAGCCATGGAGCAGGCAAGTTCTCAGTTTATACATCATCTGTGAAACAAATTATGAAAGATCGGTCTTACCTAACACAAAGTTGGCCTGAGATGCTGTCTGGTCGAACTGCTGCTCTATAAACTTGAATATGTAAGTAAAGGAACCAATGAAGCTGCTGATTTGCAGCAACGTCAGTATCAGGAATATAACATAGAGGTCGTTGGTAAGGATGCTTTTCAGAGACCGTAGAAAGCCTTGAAATAACAAGTGTGAAGAAAACATTGTAGTACAACTTAAATATTCTTTACATCCTAATCTTCTACTTATTATATGTATGAGTTTAAATTATATAAATACATAGAACAGACAGAGGGTGATATGAAATCTTGCTATAAGCAGATTCATGAATATTTTTATTCAGTCATTTCCATAACTATATTGTGTATTAGGTCATTTGGGCTCATAACTATTTTTTTCTCTGTTCTGATTTGTTACTTGCTTTGTTCAGTGAATACTTGGCAGTTCTTTCCAATCTTAGTTTTTCATACTTTTAAATCCATTTACCTGTTTATTCAGCAAATACTCGGTTTAAACCAGTTATCACGAAATATGCTGAAACATGAAACACGAATTCTGTATGTGATGTTTCCTATTATTAGCATTTAATAATGTGATTCTTATGTTAATTAAGCAGTTTTATAGGCAAGATGTTAAATAATTGATGACAACAGAATGAAGAACACTTATGTTCAAAATCATAAGCCTGAATTTAATATGAGGATTCCAGCACTTTGTTTCTTAGAGTGCAGCTTCTCTATAAAACACTGCCTCCACAAATATGTCAGCACTTAAGCCATCTGCCTAAATCATTGCTCCAGCAAATACAACTGAATTGAGTTACCTGCCTAAAATACTGCCCCAGCAAATACTGTGGCACTAACGGAATCTGCCTAAAACACTGCCTCACCAAACTTGGCAGGACTGAAGCCACCTGCTTAAGGATAATCCACTAACAAGCAGGTCATATTAACACAAGAAAACTAACAAAATCATCTCTGCATTCCAAGTGCTGGGACTTGAGCCATGTATCACTATACCTGACTGGAAATTTCTTGATATACACACACACAAAAAAAAAATTGCTTGTCTGTATGTATGTGCATTCATGTATGTGGTTGCCCTTGGAGGTCAGAAAAGGGAATTGAATCCTCCAGACCTGCAGTTACAGAGAGTTATGAACCACCATGGAGGTTTCTGAGAAGCTAATTTGGGTCCTCTTTAAGAGCAGCAAGTGCTCTCATTATCACTGATATATCTCTTCAGCGCCCTAACATGTTCGTTGTAATCTCTATGTTAAGTTTCAAAACCTTGGTGCTCTAGAATTCTTGCCTAGTATGCAAAATGCTATGGGTTCAATCACCATACCAGGCATAAAAACAAAACAATACCATGGTTCCTGGTGTCTAACAACTTACTGTTGAGAAACCAATCAAACCCTGTTACTAGGAACTGCCCAGTTTCCACAGTAAAAAAAAGAAACTGTGATAAGTTATCTTTTCATGGTCAATATCAATATACTACTCTTGTTGAAAACTGAACTATCCTCAATTATAAACCAAACAATATAGTTAGCTCCAACACAGAAATGTCCTTGTGTTGGGGTGATGGAGTGAAGAACGTAATAAAATGAAGAAATGAAAGAAGAGGAATGTCTTGAGCCACATCTGGGAACTCGTCCCTTGATTCCAAAGTAAACCAGGAAATGTTGTAAGGGGGTTTTGTTTTTGTTGCAGTTACTTGTAGTGTTGTTGTGACAAAGTACCTTGACAAAAGCAACTCAGGAAAGAAAGGGTTATTGTGGCTCTCAGTTTAAGGGCACAGAGCATCACTATATGGAAGTCACGATAATGGCAGAGGTAGCTGGTCATACAGCATTCAGAGTCAAGAAGCAGAGACAAATAAGTACTCAGCCTGCTTCCTCCTTTTTATTCAGTTCAAAAACCCCAGCAGTTTGAATGGTGTTACTCACATTGAGTTGGGTATTTCAGTTAACCTAATCTCAACAATTCCTCACAAACATGCTCAAAGGCTTGCCTTCTGGGTGATTCTGGAGTCTATTAAATTGCAATAAACACAAACCATCACAAAATATTGCACTGATTTAGTTTTTGGTGGTGGTGTTTTGAGACAGGTCTTACATTGGTCTCATAGTGCAGACTAGCATTCAACTCATGGTCCCCAGAACCATTGTAACTGTCATTAATTTGGTTTGCTATTTCATCAATTCATTCTGATGCCCCATTCCCATTTTAAATTAAAATTACAGCTTAGAACTCAAATAAATAGCTTTCATTATAGCGTTGCCATCAGTATGCGTCAATGCACTTTGTTCTCATTTGCTCCCTTCTTCCCTGATCTCCATTCCTCCTTGCAATCTGAAAATTATTCTCAAAGCCTCATTGTCTCAAATAATTTTCTACACTTGTTGCTGAATCACATTTTTGACTGTAGCTTCTCTGTGGATCTCCATTGACCCTCAGAAATTATATTTGAAACTAATAATACCAACAAATAGGAAATGCTACTTAAATTACGGCCACCAACTACTTTAACTACTATGAATGTTTTCAGCTCTCTTTTGAATGGTTTTGCAGGTAATTTTTTTTTTTTTTTTTTTTTTTTTTTTTTTTTTTTTTTTACATTTACCAGGAAAAAAAATCTTCCCCTAAATTCCTAGAAAGAAACCTTTCTGGGAATTTTTTCAGTTTTATCCAGGTGTTCACTTAAGAATAGGCAATTTTTAACATGAGTTATGAATGCTTCTCAGTAGCAAGGAACTCAGTAGAATTAATCATTGCTTCCTGGAAGAAGATAAGCACCTCACAATCAGTGGTTGGTATCATTTGCAAATGAATGCATGAATTATTTTAACTCTTAAATCTATCACTGATGTTCTATACTAAACTGTGAAATAAGGAAGCAATGTATGTAGTTCAATTATAGAACATATAACCAGTATGTGTATAGCCCTGAACTTTGACCCCTAGCACCACCAAATATTAAAATATTTGAAAGAAATATATTTCTTCTTTTTTACAATAAATATAATTTTGTGTGATTGTCTTATTCCTTTTATTATTTGGTATTTGTATGTGTTATATATGAGTGTACATGAAGTGTGTGTGTGGGGTGTGTGTGTGGGGTGTGTGTGTGTGTGCACTTTCACAGAGTTGAGCATGACAGTTGTCTGGCAATTGCTCACAGAGTCCAGAGGAGGACAATGAATGATGGTTGTCTATCATTCCCACCTTATTCCTTTGAGGCAAAAACTTTCACTGATCTAGTATGATCCTGGAACATGGAAGATGACCTCGGAGCCTAAGACATTCTCGGGCACAACAAGCCACACTTAGCTCTTTTCATGGATGCTGGTGATTCTATCTCAGGTCCTTATGCTTATATAGAAGCTGTTTTCCAGCACTAAGTCATCTTTTTAGTCATGTTTTCTCCATAATAAAAGCCACAAATCTAATCCTATTTTTGTACACAATCATGGAACATAGTACCTGGAAAGAGAATGGCTTCTGTAGCTCATGTTTAAAAACTTGGCCTATAGTTGGTGGTCTCATTGAAACAGGTTTCACTGAGGGTAATACTTTCAGGTTTCCAAAGCCCAAACCATTCCTAGTTAACAGTTCCACCCCCTTCTCTTTCTCTCTGCCTCATGCTTGAGGATCAAGGTCTAAGTTCTCAACCACTGCCCTACAAAATGCCTGAGTGTCTACTGTGTTTCTCTTTGTCATCATGATTCATCGACTTTAACCCTTTCTAAATGTGAGTTGCCAAATGTAATGCTTTCTTTTATAAGTTGCCTTGGTCATGGTGTCTCTTCATGGCAATGGAGAAGTAACTAAGACAGGAAATATCACTTTTAATAGGAAATGTAAGCGTTTAAAAAGTTTAGTACAGAAGAAAGCTAAATAGATAAGTTGGACATACTGTTTTGAAATATTCTCAGATTTCAGTGGAATTAACATCTGCATATTGACTGACTATGGAATCCTTACCAGTCATGTTGGCAGGAGCTTGTTCCTCTTGTTTTGTTAAATTAGTCATGTGAATCTTTTCTTCATCTGGTTTGAGTACATAAAGAGAAGCTGAACATTTCCTTTCCTTCTGTGATCTCTTTGGAATTTTGGGTAGAAAAAAGAAAGGTATGGAAGAAATAATGCATAATAGTCCATTCACAATGAAGCCAAGCCACCAGGCACCAACCCAGCGAGCATCCTGAGGAGTTATTCGGATACTACCTGGAATGAATAATTAGAACAAGACTTTCAGAAATCATCCTGAAAGTCAATGTTGGTAAGACTGCTGGCCTCCATAGATAAAGAAACCAAACTATAGTTTATATATCCTAAAATGAAATTTTTTGCTAGGGGTTTGTCAACTTAGAAGTAGGGAGTGGGTTAATCATTTGATGACATCTTACAATTTCCATTGTTAAGATCCAGCCATATATATTATATACAAACTCCATTGCAACTGGAGAATTATCAACAATATGTATTCAGCAAATAATAAGATTAGATTTGTGGCTTTTAGTATGGAGAAAACAAGTCTAGGAAGATGGCTCAGTGCCCAGAAAAAGTTTCAATATCAGCACGAGAACCTGGTATAGAATCACCAACATCCACATAAATAGCAAGGTATGGATAGAAGTGCCTAAGAATTTCTTGTTCTCCTAGGTCATCAGATTTCAAGATGGCTTGAGAACCAACGCAAGACATGACCATTCACTACCATTTGAAAATGGCTGTTGGAAGCCACTCCTGAGGTCAGGATAGCAATGGAGGGAAAGTTAACATTGTTTCTAAAAAATGGGAGCGCTCCAATCTGTCTCTTGTAGTTGCTGGATATACAGCTATATTGATTGCAGACAAAGGAAGTACTGAGGAAGGAATTTCCTTCCTCACCACCCACACAGTGAATGTGTGAGTTTAAGAGGAACCCAGAAAAGATGAATTTCAACCTAAGGCATTTGTTGTCCTTCTTATTTCAACTGTATTTCTTCTGCATTGTGAAGAGGAATGATACATTAATGCCAGCTCTAAATACACACTCCTGTGAATGATGAATGGTCATAATCACCAAATGATGAGAAACTTCCTAAAGACATCAGAACCAGTGAAAGCTGAATGATGAATTGTTGGAAAACCTGGAAAGTCTTGTGGCTAATTAGGATACAGTAGCAAAAACACAAGAAAAGCTTTTTCAGTAGATGGTTCACTGAAGTACTCGGCCTAGCACTCAGAGAAGACATAACTCCAATTCTTCTCAACATCTTCCTAACTACTCATAAAAAGACACACCCAGACTCACTGAACATGGTTAGACTACCCTAGCACTGACACTAGACATACAGCAGTATTCTTGATAATAGATGTGATCACTCAACATACAACAGTGTTCTTGATAACAGATGTGATCTGACCTTTGTTTTGAAATTGTTAAATATAACGTTACAGCAAAACTCATCTTTCTACACTACCAAAGAGCTGTTTGGAGACAAAGTTATGAAAATTGTCTCACTTTTAATGCAGCAAGAGTTAACTAAGGATGCAAACACATCAAATTTATTGTAGTCATTACTGAATAAGAGAAGATGCAAAAAGGTCTGAATATCCACAGATAGCCATCTAATTCTCAAGAAATCTAATATAATACAGATTGTTACTTCTAAATATATGAAAACATTTTCCAACTACAGCAAAACATCCACCTCAGCTCTGTATGAGTTTTGAAAATAAGGGTGAACTTGGAAGTGATTGAGAAGAGGTTTGATTAAGGACTGCAAATGATTGGAGGCATATGCCTTCTCATGGTCAACTGTGATGTCAACTCTATTTTGGAAATAACTTTGAAGCCATTGGGTCCTGATGAGATAGAAAATCAGATTTGTTTATACACCAACTACTTATATATTGAAACAAATTTATTCCTATGGCATCTAAAGAGATCAACATGCATTTGGTCGCCTCTGCTCCATCAGGGAGTCAGTGAAATGTGGCATCTCAGAAGAAGAGAGCATCTTGGATGAGAGTCTCAGAATGATGCTAATGGAAAGGGGAAGAGAACTCTTCACTAGAGGTTCAGAACTGTGAGAAGAAAGGATCGTTTTAAGAGTCACACCACCGATAGTCATGCTTACTGCAGAAAGTATCAGTGACAGAAAAGTGGGAGAGAGGAAAGAGAGTCAAATTATAAAGATAAAGGGGATCTAAAACTAAGTGTCCACTTCTGAATAGCCTGGCTGCCACACTGAACTCTGCTCTGAAATCACTGTAAGGTTGTAAGCATTAGTAAGACTTATGTATTAAAAATATTCTGGAAGTATTACGAAAGAATGAGGCAGGGGCTGTTGTCAGATTACATGGAAGAAAAGTTATATAATGAATAAGTCAATTATACAATTAAGGTTAAGAGATTCATAAAGAGAAAGACTATAGAAAACAACACACAAGTTTTTAGAGCAATACTGCGGGCCCTGCCTTTGCCACATTGAGTGCTAACATATCATTTAGATATCTAAAAATAGAAACAGTGAAAAAATAGTTTTGAAAAAGTTACCTGACTCTGTTTCATGAGCCACTGAAAACAAATGAACTTTGAGAAGTGGATTGGACTGGGAAAATGAAGTGTCTTCTAAATTCAGATTTTTTCTTTTAAGATAATTGTTTATAAAGAGAAGTAGAAAAAGAAAACCAGCTACAAGGTGGTTTAATGATATGAAGACATCATATATACAAAAAAAAATGCAGAGAATGGAGAGTGCTTTGTGATAATAAGAGGCTAGAGAAGGAGATTCTCTGGGGATGAATTTGGTGGAAGATTGACAGAACAAGGTCTTGAAGATGCAAGTTGAAGACCTAACACTTAGGATAGGTCTAAAAGCATGAGTTTAAGCTGGATATTATTTGTACAGACTTCGCGTTGAGGGAGATGAGAGATGTGATATTTATGGGAAGAAGGGCTTGAAGATAAGACAGTTTCCACACTTTGGCTAGTTTTTCTGAAGTATAAAGGAATGCTTGCTTTGAGAGAAAAGAACAGCCAGAAGGATCACTTAGTATGCATCCCTTCATCTTCTAATTAAAGGGGACCATATGCCAAGCCCTCTGTTAGGTCCAGGGAAAGCATCAAAACTAGGACACAGGATAAAGATGCTCAACCACTCCAACCTTCCTCCAATCGAACAACCACACAGCATCTTCCAGAAGCTTCACTCTGTAATTCTTGCATTTCTAAATCCAATCTACCACCAAGTGAGAGTGCAGATGATTCGGATCTATAATTAGTTTGTTTTCTATCTGGTCATGTAAATTAAGACTGTCCCCAGTGCCACATTTTATACTTACTGGTAGCAGCTTGACATAAGCAAGAGATGGAATTTGTTTTGTTAAAATAATGAACACATTCTTACCACTTTAAATTTCTAACAGAAAATAATTATGCAACTATTGAAAGAATTAAACCAGTATCCTGGAGGCATGGTAGTTAGAATTTGAAAGACAGCATTTTGGTGTCTTTTCCTAGTTCTACTTACTCAGGTCTACATATCCAATGTCTACATATAGTTTAGCAAACACCGATGACATGGTAAAGCCAAGGATTGGTCCGATCATTGCTATACTATGCAGAGTACCTGCAAATATTCAAAACCATTCAATCAGAATCAACGTGCACAAAGTTATTTTTTTCTTTACACGACAAATTTTAATTATATTCCCCTCCTCCCAGATGCATCCACTCTTTCTCAGCCAACCAAGTTTGGACCTTCTTATTGTAAGTCTCATCAACTATAGTTTTATGCTCTTGTGCATGGCTGTCAACACTGCATGGTCGACCCATCAGAGAACACACTGTTAGAAAAACCTTAATCTCCTTTTCCCAATACCTATCAATTGCTATCTGCTCCTAGTTAAGGAACTTTGTACCTACCTCCCATTTACATGCTGGGATTTCACTTACCTTGAACTTGTAAGTGTATGATTTTTATACAGTAGGTTTTAAAATAATGTTTAAAATAATGTTTATAATGTTACACAATGAATTTCTTGAAATAATACTTTTGTAGGAATCTTAATTTACTTAGGGAGCTGGAGAGATATCTCAGTGGTTAACAGTAGCACTACATGTTTTCTGGCCAACTCAAACACTGCATACATTAGGGACACAGTAATAAATGCAGGAAAACATCCATATACATAAAATATAAACAAATATAAAAATGTAAAATGATTAGTTTATCAGTGCTACAGTTTCAAATTTAGATCCAGAACACTTAAGCACTGAACATAATATTCTCTGTACTTTACCTAAGTACATAGAAGAACGTCCTTCTTTTGCAAAGTCATCAATGTAGGAAACTCCCAGGGGTACTATTGGTGTTTCCCCTATCCCACGAAGCATGTTCCCCATCAAAACAAAAATCCACATGTATGACCTAGACCCCTTTACACAACCTGTAGGGACAAAAACGTTTTACTTTAAGTTTCTTTTTTTTTTTCCCCACGAGACATGGGAGGAGGCGGGCGGGAGCGAGCAGGATTCGAACACGCGCAGACAGAGAGGCGCGGACGGACCCGCACCCTCTGCAGGCGGATACCTTACGGGCTGCCGGTTCACTTACTTTAAGTTTCTTACGGTATTGATACAAGAAATTCCACAAAAATTATTCATATATATATATATATATATATATATATATATATATATATATATATATCAGCTTGACTGCCAGCACTGTGCTAAGACAATATCCCTGTTTATTTTCCCTTTGTTTTACTTTGTGTTAAGATTTTAACCATGATTGAGAAATAACAATTTCAGAATATATAGTCCCATATAGATATAGATATAGATATAGATATAGATATAGATATAGATATAGATATAGATATAGATATACACACACATGTGAATATTTTGCCTACATGTGTATGTGTACCACATGCAATGCATGTAGTACTGGCAGAGACCATAAGAAGTGTTGGATCCCCTGGAAATGGAATTATACTTAGTTGTGACATATCATGTGACAGCTGCCAATTGAACCAGTGCTCTTAACTGCTGAGTCATCTTTCTAGACTCTAATTTTATATTTATATTTTTGCTTCTGTCACATAGAGATATCTTGGTGATAATTACAAATATGTCTTTACTGATTATTTCCTTGGGGTTGATCAATAACAATACAATTACAAAGAATTAGTAATTCTTCATTTAATAAATGTTAAAAGAATAACTTCCAGAAACAGCGATAATTTTATCCAATCCCAATAATACAAAAAAAGAAAAAGAGTTAACTTCTTATTTTTTTTCATTTTAATCTTCCCATATCTGATACAATAATAGAATGATCTACAGTGTTAAAACTATATTTTCTTATTAGAATATTTTAAATTTTCAATTGCAGTAATTATTTTTATTTTCAAAAGTACCTCTTCTTTGTTTATACAATTCATTGTTGCTTGCTTAAATTGTCTGTTGACACAGGTGCATACTACAAGGCACAGGTTGGACTCAATGCTAACAGTCATTCCGCTTCAACCCTTTGTGCTGGGATTTCAGACATGCGCACTGTCAATTGTTATACCTTTATTTTACCTGCAAATATTCTTCCCCAATTCTAACTGAAATAGTCCTTAGCTCCTCTTCAGCTATTTCTAAAGTCTAATTATATATCATGTTTACACTATGATTATGTCTGTATATCAAGGTCAAATGAATCATTATTTTAAATCAAATTTTGCTGATACATTTTACAAAAATTTGAATAGGTTATTTACAAACTTTCAAATATTAGTCACTGTTACTGTTAATTCTTACCGTTCTCCACTATCTCAGGTGTGGTTTCATTCAGAGATGTCGTTTGATTGATTAGACAGGTCAATGTGGTGTTGCCTAGAGAGCTGATGTCATTTTCTGTTGCATACCTGTAACTATAATGATATTACTACATTTAACATTTTGCTTATATATCCAGTATTTTCACTTTCCCCCAAAATATTGTTTGTACCTCTCTTTTCTCCATATCAATGAGAATCCACTGATAATTTTCAAGCCTTAATTTTAGGACAAATAATAGGTAACAGTAAAATGGGGGAAAGTAAGGTAATTCATTGATACTCAGCCAAGGTGGCTGAGCAACTTAATGGGACAGATGAACTATTAAGATGATCATAAGATGATCTCTGTTTATGATGTCAAAACTCCTAGCTTCCCTTTTCTATTTTGCAAACTGCTGTCTTAGTGTAATCATTCTCATTTATTTATTTTTTAAGATGACAGTAATATAAACTTCTTGATGACTTATATTTAATAAGCTAGAGAATTGTGTTTCCAAATCAGTCTTAAAGACATGCTAATTCTTCTACCTTTTCTACTAAAACACCTGAATTTCTTATGTATGGATATGCACACATGAACTAATGTCTGACTCTCTGAAATTTTAATAAATTCTAATCACTTGGGCTTGAGCAAGGAGAATTTAATAGCAACAAAGACAATGGAATCAGAATAGCGATATATGCAGTAACCTGAAAAATACTACTATACCCATACTCTATGCAGGATAACCAAGTGTATGGCAGGCATTCTACATTACTTCAAAACTGAAACAAAATGCACAGGTTTTTGTCCATAGGGAGTTTCATTCTGTTTAATAAAAAGTAGATCATTAGCTTTACTCAAGGGTTGAAAATGGATGGATATTATAGACTTTGCCTTGTGTAGACACTGTGACATGAATCTTAGTGATAAGCAGGAGTTTGAGATTGACTCCAGAGGACAGTGGACAAGGGTGTAGGGCCAGTGCACATAAAAATAAAACATTTGCAGGTGTAGAGGACTGCAGCTTCATCAGTTGCTTGTCAACTGTGGGGAAGGATGGAAAGTGAGTCTAGGACAGTCAAAGACCCAGTCAGTAAGCAGCAGACATGCACAAATGAAATGACAAATGATTAACACAAACCTTTCAATATTTTGATTGTGATTATACTCACTCAATTTTGTATCTCTGCCACAGTATCTATGCCTACTCACAAATATATTTATAGCTTGAATGATGTAATTGCAGGATAATATGTTCCTACATATATTTTATATTACTCAACTCTATTTAATAATATAGGGTGGTCCCAATAACCTCAAAGGGTTTTTTGGCCCACTGATAAACGAATCTGAAGTTTGAAAATCTGTACTAGAGAACTAGATGTTTTTAGCAAAATTAGGAAAATGAGATTTGCATTTAAAAGTATATTCTTGTATTGAGTATTAATTAGAGTACAGCTGAGAAGCTGGAGAGATGGCTCAACTGTAAAAACCCTTGGTTGTCCTTCCTGAGGATCCAAGTTCAATTCCTAGCAACTGTTGGAAGACCCACTAACTCTAACACCAATCCTATTGGATCTAAGGCTTTGTTCTGGTTTCCACAGGCTCTGCATGCGTGTGTGCACATAAATACACACAAAAAACCACTCATACTAATAGATTAAGAAATAAATCCTTGAAAAACTAATAAAATTAAAACTGAAAGCAAAACCTCGATTATTGGCTTCAGCTTGGTTAAGGGCATGGATTTCTACATTGACAAAATAATGTCGAATAAAGAAGTGCTGGATTTCTGCACTGCAGTAAAGCAACAGCTTAGGGTGATGCCACTGACTTCGGTCTGAATTCCTTTACAGTTGTAAGGACCCCTGCTGAATGAATAGATATGAAACTGGGCAGATGTTGTCAAATATAGTGAGTTCAGGTTGTGATACATGGGTAGGAAAACCTTGTGAATGTCCATTGGAAATGTAGACGTGGTGCATGGATACATAGACGTTGAGTGTTCAGAACAGTCACCTGATGTGAACTATGGCTGAATTTGTAGCATATGTTTCATATGAATCATTGCAGGAATTAGACTGAAGGTAAAGGTACAGAGATGCAGGCATTCTGATACTACCCATGAAAGTAAAGTCTCAGCCTGATGAAGAGCCCACACAGAGAGAAATAAATTGAAAGAGCATAAAATTATGAAAATCAGAATGGGAAAAATTATTTGAACAGTCAACTTTAAGAAGAATACGATATTAATATGGTGACAAGTGTGAATGTCAACTGTGACAAATGTTAAATATTTGTGTGTGTGTGTGTGTGTGTGTGTGTGTGTGTGTGTGTGTTGCTTGTGTACATGTGTGAAACTGGTCCTGGCATCTCAGCATGCACTGTTCTCTCTTTATTGCCATTCAGAGATGAGAACTCTGTCTTGTCTTAGCACACAATCAAGCCAAGTATAATTCCTGCATGGATAGTGTGGACCATCTCCAGGCCAACATCATACTAGGATCCTAGCTACACCTGAGAGCTTCTGGGGAAGAGAAAATTATTCTACTTTGAGGTTTGGATATCCAATACTTACTATCCCATGAAGAAATGTGGCAATGCAGTCAGAGTACTCCCAATGCCCATGATGAAACACCCAGTTCCAATCAGCTTTGGTCTGTGTAGTTTGGATCCAAAGTAACTCACAAATACAATAACTAATAAATTCCCTATAAGAAAACCAAGTTATGCCAATTTAATTCATGATTGGAAATAATGATGGTCATTGTGTATAAATACAAAAACACTTGGCACTTTTCTTGGGTTGACTGACAAGAGGAAACTCACCATAATTGAATTGACTATAAAAAACTATGGTATTAAAAATAAGCAGTGGCTGTAGAGATGGCTTAGAGGTTTAGAGCACTGACTGCTCTTCCAGAGGTCCTGAGTTCAATTCCCAGCAACCATATGGTGACTCACAACCATCTGTAATGAGATCTGATGCACTTTTTTAGTGTTTGTTTGAAAACAGCTGCAGTGTACTGATATAAATAAAAAATTAACAAATCTTTAAAAAAGAATAAGCAAAAGGTGGTAAGACATGGCAGCACACACCTCTCATCTCACCCCACTGGAGGCATAGGCAGGTGGATCTCCATCAGTTTGAGGTAAGCCTGGTCTACAAAGCAAGTCCAGAACAGCAGGGATTATTTCATAGGGAAACCATGTCTCAAAAAATCAAAAACCAAAACCAAAACCTTGTAGAACTCTTCTTATTTTGTTTTATATTTTATTGCAGGCTTATTGATTTTTTAAACTTATGTGTACATATGAACATATGAGTGCATTAGCCACAGAAGCCAAAAGAGAAAGTAGGATTCTTTGCAGGTATAGTTACAGGTGGTTGTGGGCCACCAGACATGGATGCTGAAAATCAA
Source organism: Arvicanthis niloticus (assembly GCF_011762505.2). NCBI lineage: Eukaryota > Metazoa > Chordata > Mammalia > Rodentia > Muridae > Arvicanthis > Arvicanthis niloticus. The sequence goes on along the minus strand of NC_047666.1, from coordinate 78,577,963 downwards.
ACTTAGGTCCTCATAAACAGCAGTAAGCCCACATAACCATTGTGAGATTTTTCCAGTTCCTTGTTTTGCTGTTAGTATCAACTTTTACTTGTGGAACCAACCTCAGAAGCCATCAATATCAATAACTAGACATATCATATTTCCCCTTATCTATACCAAAACTCACAGGGAGCACTGGGTTCTTGGGTTGCAAAAAATATTAATTTTTGTACTAGACTATGGAATATGTTTTGGAGATGATTGCTTGACAATATGGTTGCAGCAGATTTTTTTTTTGAGAAATTGCAAGTTGTACTAAAATGATAAAAGTAGAGACAATACTTCCTAATAGAATTCAAAAGCATTAATTAATTAATGCACTTTCATAGTTTTCTGTCTTTCTTTAAACCTGTAATATGTACCTGCTATGGTATTCCCTGCCAAAAATATCATAAAAGAACAAACCATAAACAAAGATAATAACAAATTATAAAACACATTAGGAATAAGAACAGGTAGGTGGGCAGAGATTCTATCAGATCTCAGGGAAAATCAATTAATTAGGAGCTTTGGTAAATTTTCCACAATAAACTACTACATAAAATGTCATGTTGATTGTGAATTATCCAGGGAAATGGAAAACTCCAAATGGGGAGTAAATTCTCATCTCTTAAACAACAAATAGGTAGTTACAAAGAGTTACTGAGTGTTAAAAAATGATATGATATGAAATTACAAATGAGGACTAGCCAAAAAATACAGGAAATAACAGTTAAAGAAGAATTAACTGGAAAGAGGAGTGATTTGGGGGGGACAGGAGGCCTTAAATATGAAACATCAAAAAATGGCAGAAGGAAATGGAAAATATTGTAAAGTTAGAAATAAAAAATGTATAAAACTTAATTATGTTAAGATGACATCCAACCATACATAAAACAAGAAACAGGCAGAAAAAGAGACATGCAGAACACCCCAAGAGTAACAGGAGTTTACAGTGTGAGGTCAACCTATATACTGATGAACTTGCAGTGTTCAAGGCTGAAAGTAATTAGCCTCTATCAGTAGATACAGATAGATAGATGATAGATAGGTGATAGAAGATAGATAATATATAAATAGATGATAGATTGATATATATATATATATATATATATATATATATATATATATATATTATAAATTGGCTTAAATATAACCTAAATCAATTTTTAAGGAAAATGACCCTCAAATTTTTAGGATCTGTTGGAAATCCATATGATAGACATAATAGTGAGGGTCTCCAAATAATTAAAGAGAAAAAAATGAAGAAGAAGGAGCAGCTGCAACAACCTTCTGCTTCAAGAGGTTAGAGTAGAATCTCTTTGCTCAACTGCACAGAGCTCTGGTATCATGGAAGAAGATGTAAAAACTAAAGTGAAGGCAACAGATTAACATCTACAGTGTAATAGAGCAATCAATCCTCCAGGGAGGTAAAGAGCAGAGATCCCACACAGACCATTGCAAAGCTCTCCTTACTCCTTAAATCAAAGGCAATATGGCTCCTCAACTTTTCTTTATCTCTGGTCTTGAGAGAGGGAAGGGTAAGTGTCCCAAAAGTTAGTTTGAAAGCAATGTGTCTGTGTAAAATCAACCCTTCAAAATTCTCTTTGCAGAGTGGTTGGTCATCACTTTGTATTCAGTAATATCACTGATTTTAACTTCTAGGCATCAGCAGCACTGCTTCCCAAGACATGACAACAAAAACGATATTGCTTTATTTTTTTCAAAAAGGACAGTTATCTCTGGTTGAGAAGCATGGGTACAGTGTATGACAGGACTCCATTTTCTCTCTGTAAGTCTGGTGGTTACATAGAAATAAACATTACCAATTTCAAAGCCTCCATCAATAAAACCAGAAATGGAAGATGGTATTTCAAATCTTCTTTCTATCTGAGTGATGGAACTTTTCATAATGACTCCACCTAGTGCCTTGCATATGTAGCTGAATGAGAGGGCTGCCAAAAACATCTAAGAAAAAGCAGAAATAGGGGGGAGAGGAACATTAACCAACAAAGTATATATACTATTGATAGAATTCAATTGCTTTTCTACATGATACTATTTGTTAGGATTTTTCTTGTTACTGTTGTTGTTTTTAATTAAAATCTTTCCTTTGTAGCAGTTGATATTTCCTTACCTCTTACTGTTCTGGTTATAAAGATAAAGTATAACTTTCTAATTTGGTAATCATTATAGCAGTAAAGTTAACACAATTAGATTATAAACTTATTTCTAAGTAGATAATCTCAGTCAGCCATCACTTGAGCTAAAGTTTTGTTTTAGCAGCAGCCAAATCTAGGGATCAGCAGGACATTTCAAAGGCAATAATTTTGGAAATCCAGATGAAAGGTGAAATCTGAGCAGTTAATGAAGGTCCCATACAAAATACAAATGACTGACATTTGATCTAAGGATTTTTTTTGTTTGTTTTTGGTACTTTTTATTACTATCAAGAGACACTATGCCCAAGGCACCTTATAAGGATGATTTAACTGGGGCCTTGTTTATAGTTTTAGCAGGTTAGTTCATTGCCATTATAGTGGGATGCCTGGCCGCAGGCAAGCAAGTATAGTGCTGGAGCTGTACCTGAGAGTGTATGAATGTAGAATCTGAAGAATCAAAAAAGGAGTTTGACAGATATATGAAACTGTATGTAGATTTATAAATCCATAACACAGTCAAATGCAGCCACATAGAAACTTATATTATTAAATCCAAGTAGGTCAATCACCAATCTTTCTGGTATAGATATTTCTTTTTTAATCCTTAGTTATTAATTTCTCAGTGAAAAAAATAGATGATTTGGATCAACAGTAACCAAAATTTTACACACAAATAAGCTTATTATCACATTAAAATACATGCTAAAATGCAATTGCAATGCTATTCCCTAAGAATATATGTGATATACACAAAAGAAAACAAGAAAGAAATAAAACCATCTCACTATGAAAAGCACCGGACATAGACAAAAACAGAAAAGAACATAAGTGGGAAAAACAAGAAACACAACACACAAAGATTAGCAAAGTTGCAACAGGAAGTATTTCCTGATGGTATTTACTTTAATATAAAGAAATACAGCACAGAAAAACATGCTGGTTGGTTTAAAAGACAAAATTAGAATGAAACTGGGGCTGGAGAGGTGGCTCGGAGGTTAAAACACTGTCTGCTGTCCCAGAGGGCTAGGGTTCTCTTTCCATTAACCACATCATGATCACACTGTCTCAGAGGGTCTGATGCCCTCTTCTGGCCTCTTCTGTCATCAAGCATATACATTGTGCACAGACATATATGAAGGCAAATCCACTCATACAAGTAAAATAAAAGCATGATAATTTAAAAAACAAGAATCAGCTAAGAGACTCACTATATGACTATATCTATGAAGTAATGATATAATAAACTCTTTTAGTGTTAATATGGAATTTATTTTCGTAGATATCTGATAATAATCACAAAGCAGGTTGACATATTTTCTAAAACCTGTTTGTCACCTCAAACTTCACATTTGAGACATTAAGCTTCATGTTTAAAAGACATAGAAATAAATTTCATAGAAATATGAAAGATTTCCTCCAGGTATCCAGGCAGGGAAGCAAACCACATGGAGAAAAGAATGAAAACCCAGTGCAGGTTGACCTCGTTACCCTGGATCAGACTTACAGAAGTCTAATGCCAAGTGGTTCATTGTTAGGATAACTGAGACACAATACAATTCAAAAAAAAGATTTATAAGCAACAATTAGTCCAATCAGTCTAACTTCAGGTGCTCAATGAAGCTTATTATGTGACTACATAGAAAATTTTACAAAGTACATATGACATAAGCACAGGTTCTATAACTAAAAGACAAAGAATCTAGTGTGGTCTCTGACCAATAGTCTAGACGTCAATAGGCTATAAAGTAAATGTGGGATCTCTCCTAAGGATGGTTAACAGTCTAAGGAGATAAGAGTCTGTGATAATTATTCTGAGGAATTTGCGTGAGGTCTGCCTCTGTAACAAAAGGTGGGTAACATCTGTTGTACTTCCAAAGATATGTCATTAACAAAGTCTGTTCTCTGCTTTCTCAATGGAATGCAGATAGTTGAAATTTTCTCCTCCATTGAGGAGAGACCCCTGCATGATTTATATTCCCAGTTCATGTAGTGCTGCCTGTGAGTACAAGCGTCTCTGTGTCCTCAATACTATAGACCTAGAGATAGATGATAGATAAATACACAATAGATAGAAAGACAGACAACTAGATAGATAGATAGATAGATAGATAGATAGATAGATAATTAGATAGATGAAAGATAGAAGATAGATGATAGATAGATGATTGATAGATCATATCATGATAGATAGATAGATAAATAGATAGATAGATAGAAAGACAGATAGACAGATGATAGATAGAGATAGGTAGATAGATAATAGGTAGATAGGTAGAGAGATAACAGATAGATAGATAGATGATAGAAAGGTAAACATGATAGATTGAGATAGATTGATAGAGAGATGATAGATTGATGATAGAAAGACAAAGAGATGGTAGATAGATGATAGATAGACAGATAGATAGATCGATAGACAGATGATAGATAGACATCAATAGATTGACTAATATATCAATGGAGATGACAGATAGATAGATAGATAGATAGATAGATAGATAATACACAGACATGAGATAGATGTGATATCTAAGGACAGACATCAGTTATGGAAGATATGTAAAGACAGAAATCAGATAGAAAAAAGAGATTAGGGAAAAATTCTTCATTTAGATAAAAACTAAAAGAATTCAGAGGTGGTCATATATCTAGCAAAATTTGTAAAAATAGCAAGACAGCAAGACTAGTACACTATGGAATCAATAATTATAACACATATGCACTTGATAATAAAACTCCTAAGCACACAAAGCAAAGGGTGATAGATAAGAGAGAAAGATAGCAACACAGTGGCATCAGAACACGTGCCTGCTTTGCTTTCTGCCATGGATTAATCAAGCATAGGGAAAATGATGAAGAAACAGACAAGAGAGAAGATTTACATAGGGAGAGATATAGATGTAGATTAGATATAGATGAGATAAATAGATGAGATAGATAGATATAGATACAGATAGATGATAGAAATAGAGATATAATGCTATAGACACCAATAGGAGCCAGCAGACAACTAGAGGGCACTCCACTGAGTGACAGCTGAATATAAATCCCACAAATAACCCATGTCTTGCCAAATAATATGACTTTACATCCCAAACACACACATAGACAAACACAACTGCCTCCATCTCCAGCTTCAGAGTACCAGGGATTTTCTCTTCTGGAATGTGTGGGATCTTGCACTTAAATACACACAACCATAAACCTGTGTATACATAATACTAAATTAGTAAAAAAAAAAAAAAAATGTCCTTTGGTGAAAAACACATTATTTTCAAAACTTGGATTTCTCTGTTATTTTTCATTTCTAGATTAATGCTGTCATAGTAGGGGAGAGTAATTGGTATCTTTTTAATCTTCAAAAAATTGTTGGCTGGGGAGATTCTTAAACCAAAAATGAAAGGATGATTTTATCTATGGAAACTAGTCCATCGCCAGCTCCACATTAACAAATAAACAACAACACTTTGTTATTATCTTAATAAATGCAGGAAACTTTTTAGCACATTATGTTGTTGACGTTTGGTGTGTTGCTCTGTGCTGTAATGCTGAGTGCAGGCCACCAAGACCTGATTGCCCCAAAGATGAGAGAGTCCACTCCTAGACTGAAGGGACCTTATGTTACCTTGCCCTCAAGTTATTTATAATTGATGAATAAAGATGATGACAGCTAACAGCTGAGCAGAAGAGACATAGGCAGGGTTTAGGATTCCTGGGCTTTGTGTTAGAGGAGAAACATGAGAGGGAGAAGGAAAGAGAGGAAAAGCTACTATGGGTTAGGTGCATCAATGGAGTTAAAAGCAGCCCAGATGAAACATGGGAAATTATATAATGAGATTATTGGTTAGGCAGTAGCCATAATAGCATATAGTATAGAAATCTGCCAAGTTCTTGTACTGATTAAGATTTAGTGTAAATATAAAGGTTGTATGTGTGTCTTTTATCCTGGAGGTAAATGATTAAAGGTGGGTTAGAAATCTCAGATAGGGATTATATTTTCCTACATTATGAAGTTCCACAACCTTTCACAATAAAACAACATGTTGGTCTCAATGAGAATAGCCCCTATAGTGTCAAATATTTGAATACTCAGTCCCTATTTGATGATGGAAATTTTGTAGAAGGATTAGTGAATGTGGCTTTGTTGGAGATGTGTCACTGGGGTTTAGGCTTGACATTTTAGAGGTGCAGGCCATTCCTAATTAACCATCTCTGCCTGATGATGGCCCCAAGATGCAAGCTTTTATCTACTCCTCCATCCATGCCTGCCTGTCTTCTGCCATGCTCATTCCCACAAAGGTTATAGACTCTAACCTTCTGAAACTCTAAGTTCCAAATATGCTCTTTTTCCTGTAAATTTCTTTGATCCTTTATCTAGTGATGCTTTATCATATCAATAGAAAAGTAAATAATCCACACAGACTAACTAAAAACCAAAAAAAAAAAAAAAATGAGATACTTCAATAGAGAAGATATATATATATATATATATATAAAACTAACAGTCTTCTTGACCGGGAACTGTTGTCATTCCCTAGATGAGAAGGAAAGTGAAGGTGTGTGCGTTCACCATGAACATCCACTACACTGCTAGAGACTGAAGGTAAGGAAAAGAAAGAGAAGTGAGAAAGGAGAAGGGACAAAAATCATCTCAAGTTCATAGGACTCCAAGGCCAAAACAATCTTGAGCAGAAAACCATACCTCACATATTCAGATATCAGTATATTCCATTAGAATAATAACTAGATAAGGTGCACTATGGCATATTTGTATGCATGTGTGCTCTCTCTCTCTCTCTCTCTCTCTCTCTCTCTCTCTCTCTCTCTCCCTCTCCCTCTCCCTCTCCCTCTCCCTCTCCCTCTCCCTCTCCCTCTCCCTCTCCCTCTCCCTCTCCCTCTCCCTCTCCCTCTCTCTCTCTCTCTCTCTCTCTCTCTCTCTCTCTCTCTCTCTCTCTCTCTGTGTGTGTGTGTGTGTGTGTGTGTGTTACTTCATGTGTTGGTGTATACCTATAATCCTAGCCATTTTGAAGCTTGGACAACATACCAAGAACCTGAGAAATGAAAGGGGTCATGGAGAAGCGAAGTTGTAAAGACATAGATTCATAGATTTATGGATCAACTGAATAAAGCAGAGATTCCAGACACCTTTATGCTTGGGCAGATGGCTTTCACTAAGTGCCAAGGATGCACACTGATGTTGGGAAAGATGAATCATCACATTTAAAGAAATAAAGTTGGAACCTTAATTTACATCATATAAAAATTAGGTCAATGAACTAAAGAGCCAAGTATAGGACCTAGTACTTCTTAGGAACAGAAGAGGGGGAATCTTTAAATTTATTTAAAGATTTTCTAATTGTTAATATGTGTGTGTGTATGTGTGTGTGTGTGTGTGTGTGTATGTGTGTGTATGTGTGTGCGTGTGTGTGAGTGTGTTGTGTATAGGCATTTACACCAAAGCACAAGCAGAAGTCAGAGGACAATTTTATTGAGTTAGTTTTATCTTTCCTACTTTAGATAAATTCTGAGGCTTGAATTCATGGTTTCAGGTTTTGGTGGTTATTGTTACCTTTAATTTGGTTAATGCAGTGTTTTATAGTGATTTTCATAGTTTGAACCATCCTCATCACTCTTGATTAAAATCCTACTTGGTTGCACTGTCATGTTCTTTTAATGTGCTGATGAGTTCTGCCTGCTAGCATTTCAGTGATCACTTTGGTTTCAACAGCCAGCAGAATTTTGGGATCATAATCTCGTGAGTCATTATCTCATGTTGGTATCAGACAGTGACAGTGAGTGGAAGTACTCCTTCACTTCCATCTTTGACAGAGTTTGGAAATGGTTCTTTAATTCTACACTACATGTTTGCTAGAATTCTTCAGTGAAGCAATCTGGCCCTGGCTTTTCTTGGAAGATGTAATTTGGTTTTAATAGGTTTTCTGCCTCTAAGAATGTATTCCTGTTGTAAGATATGCACCATTGGGAGAACAGGAATTGACAAGTGTTGGCAAAGATGTGCAGATGTTGGTGCTGGCTGTTAGGAATGTAAAATGGTGATGTCATTATGGAAAATCCTACAGCGAGTCCTCTAGAAAAACATAGAATGACATACCTCAGTAATCTTTCCCAGAATCTATTTAAAAGTCTTCGAAATCAGGGCCTTAAAGAGATACTTCATGTTTGTTGCACTTTCATTTATAGATAAATGGCCTCAAGGGACCGGTTTAGCTAACTCTGTTAGTCTTCCTGTAGAGATTCTATCTCCTTTGGAGCCCATAATCCTTGTATTCTCTCTCTCTCTCTCTCTCTCTCTCTCTCTCTCTCTCTCTCTCTCTCTCTCTCTCCTGACTCTCTGCTGGAATAGGATCCCACTGTGTTACCCATTGGCCCCAAATTCCAGGAGTCCAGTAAATCTCCTGCATCGGCCCTTTAAAGAGGGGCCATACATCCATACTATCATGACCAGTTCTAGTTTATCTTGCTTTAAAATGGTAGTGTCTATGTCTTAGTCTTCACTCTTCTTTATTTTTAAATAAATAATGATGTATTAGATTTATCAGTGGAATCAAACTGTTCGCTTAATAAAAATCATACTTTGAATCAACTTCTTAATTCATTTGGCTTCAAAGTTATTGGACCTCCCACTGAAATACACATTTATCTGTGAATCTCTTTAAAACCTAACCCCCAGTTTCCTTTTACTTTTACTTTTCTTTGTTCTCTTCTACTATCTTCTTTTCCTCACAAATTATTTTCAGGTGTTTTGCACTGAACCTGGGTCCAGTGGAAGAGCTTAGAGTGTCCATAAACACCATTTTAACTCAGTATTTCTTAAACCAGGGCTGGTAGGACCAAGAAAGAAGTTAAAGTCTATATTTATCTGCAATCCTGGAAAGGATATATTTACTTTGGCCAGAGATCTGAGCTTGAAATCCAATGACAACTACAGGGTACCCTGGGTTCCTTGTACAGTTTTAATTAACTCCACTCCTTTATCTGTGTTGCAACAGATTTATTCAACAAACATTAGCTGTACTTACAATAAACTGGATGCTCTGCTGAGCTTCATTTCAAGAATGTTTCACAAGGTCACAGAAAGTAAACCAAACCATGGAAACTCATAAAAGAACTAAAACTACCTAAGGACAAAGAGCCAGAGGCAAACAGCACAATGTGGACTAAGTCCTGTCAATACCTTAAGTCTGTTATGAAACAACCAAGAAAAAAGTGACTGAGGCCCCACATAGGTGAAGCTTTCATACATGCAACCATTAATAACTAAAGTAAATCTTTAGGGGCTCAAAAAATTTACCCAGCAAAGAAACAGGATGTAGACTGAAATATGTAGCAGGTGAAGGCTTTTAAGCTGCTGGAGAGCATGGGAGCATTTGAAAAGGACAGGGACTGGGGGAATACCTGGGAAGGAACAAACAAGTCCAGTATCAGGAAGCCAATATGCATCTTAAATATAGCATAAAGACAGGAAATAGGGGCTGATGATATGACTTAGAGTAGGAAGATGCTTGCTGTCAAAACTGATGATCTGAGTTCAATCGCTAGGATCCACATGATGAGAAGAGAGAATTAAGTCTTGTATATTTTCCTCTCACCCCTACATGTGTTCCAAAACATGTGTGTACATGCATGAGCACATGCACATAGAAACACACACACACACACACACAAATTTTATTTGATGACTGTCATTATGATTGGAGTGAAGTAGAATCTAATAGAATTCTGAATTTCCCCTTTGAGAAAACTGAAAATTTTATATATATTTAATGGCAATGTGTATATCTTCTATTGAGAGACATTCAATTTACTTGCCTATTTTCTGAGTCATTTTGGTTTATGATGTTTAATTTTTGAGTTTTTTTTTTATATAATGGATACATATATAATTTCCTCGAGTATATGCTACTACATGCTTCCCTTCACTCTAATGACTATTTCCTTTGCTATTCAAAATTTTTTCCTGTACATGCAATCTCATATGCCAATATTGTTTTTTTGTTTTTGTTTTTATTGCTTCAGCTACTGAAGTGCTTTTCAGAAAGTCCCTGTCTATACCAATCTCTGAATGAATTTTCTCCCATTTCTCTGAAAATTTGAAACCTTCAAGTTTCATAGAATTTATTCTGACTTATTATAAATAGGGTGTAATTATTATGCTTAGGGAAAAAGTTTCATTGTTGTGCATATGGAGATTCTGTTTTCCTGGCACAGTTCTGAGGCACACAGGCATAGGTAGCATCTTTATAACCCAAGGCTCTACTTGGCTGGGGCTATACCTACACCTCTTTTCTAATAATGCCCCTGGTAGTCTAGGACTTTCACCTGTGTACAGGCTTCTCTCTGAACAGTGCAACAAGTAACCTATTAGCAATCCAGGAACCTCACCTGCAAATAGCTACACACTCCCCAAAGAATAATGCAGTGATCCTCCCAACAGCAACTATCAAACCTAGACAAATTGTTTTTAGCCTTAATCTGGTTGTTCTGTGTAGGAAGAGAAAAGATCCAAACTAGCCTAAGATACTTAGGGTATGTGTTTAGTAAGACAAACTCTGTCCTCTAAGAGGACTTTTAGGGAGAATCTCCTGTTTGCCAGCTTTACCTATACTTACCTAGTGGTTTGTCTTAGTTAGGGTTTCTATTGCTTCAATGAATGAAACACCATGACCAAAAGACAACTTAGAGATGAAAGAGTTTATTTGGCTTGTACCTCCATATTGCTGTTCATTATTAAAGGAAGTCAGGATAGGAACTCAAACCAGGGCAGGATCATGAAGGCAGGAACTGATACAGAAACCATAAAAGGGCTTATTGCCTACCTTCTCATGGATTGCTCAGCCTATCTTATTATAAAACCCAGGATCATAAGACCAAAGGTGGCACCACCAACAATAGACTGGGCCTTTCCCCACTGATCACTAAGTAAGGAAATGTTTCACAGCTGTATCTCATGGAGGCATTTTCTCAAATGAGGCTCCTTTCTCTCTGATGACTTTAGCTTGTATCAAGTTGGCACAAACCCGCCAGTGCAGCAGAGGAGAATCAAAGTTGAAAAACAAATCAATGAAATCAGAAACATGATGTCAGTAGAAGAAATCAACAAAATCAAGAGCCAGTTCCATTGAAATTCTAATTTGCAATACTCTAACTGGGTTGACAATGAAGTCAAGGGTAAGAATACAATTTAATATTGGAAAAAATAGCCATTGCTACATTTACATGGGCATTTAAAGAACTAAAAGAAATACTATGAACAACTATGAACACTGCCTACAATTTTAAAGATGTAGGTGACAAGGAACTATTCTTTGAAGTATGCAATCTGCACAGAACATGAGACAAAGCAGGAATCTGAACAGGACTATATCTGTCAAAAAAATGGATTTACTAGTTAATAAAGTCACCAAATAGAAAAAAATCAACAGGTACATAAGACATCACAAATGAAACTGCCTGAATAGCTAATGAAAATATTGTACTAATTCTCTCTAGCATAGAAACTCTAGGAATACCTCATTGTTGGGAGCCAACTCCTAGCAGAAAGTGGCTATAATCTTTGCAGCCATGTACCCTGACAAGAGATTTGTTTTTCAACAGCCTACAACAGCTAAGCATACTCTGATAAATATCTTGTTTTTCCCACATATCTTGTTTTGTTGTTTAGTGCCCCCAGCTGCAAGGCACACATGGTATCCACACCTAGTGTATAAATACACCATATTTCCCTTCAATAAATGAGACTTGAAACTTGATCAGAACCTCTGTCTTGTCTTCATTCTTCATGTCTCTTCCCCTTAATCCCCACTCACTCTCTAGACCCTGACCTGCTAACAGAAGCAGCAGTTCCTGCCAGGACATTTTTGGCACTCAACAAGAGGCAGCAAGAAAGAGAGACCATTATTGGAAGAATGGTCGACTGAAAATTCAGAAGGTGATCATGAATCTGCCGTGTACAGAAAAGTACGTCATGATAATTAAAATGGGGCAAGAAACAAGTCAGCCTGTACTCAACTCTCTGTTTTTGTTTTGTTGTTTGCTGCTCACGTGTGTTAATTGTCTGCTTTTGTTTTCTTGTTTGAATGTTGTCTTTCATGTTCAAAATAAAAAGAAACATATATGCCCAAAATTAGAATCCAAAATACAACCAAAGGTTCATGACAAATTGTCCGAGCCAGACTGTGGCAACCTAGAGGAAGGGGAAGTCAAAATTAAGACCCTAAATGGCCCTCTTCCCAAAGGCTCTCTCCCAGTGTGCCTCTGCCTCCAAGTGCTCCCACTATGAAGATGGTGGTTGTAGATGCCAGAAAGGAATTACAGGAAAAAATATCTTTTCTTAAACAACAAATTTCTCTTATTAAACAACAAATAGAGTTAGAGGAACAGTATCAGGACTTAATTAATCAGCTATAAAAATTAAAGACAGGGAAGAGGTCTCTAGAGGGCAAGGAAAATCCCCTGGCTCCTTGTGTTTCTCAACCCAGAGTCGAAAGGCAGTCCTAGTTCTCTAGCTTTAGTTTAGCCACAGATCAGCCAGAGGAGAAAGACACTGAAGCCTTCCCTGTATCAGAGACCAGAGATGCTCAAGGAGTTGCTTGGAGACATTGCACAGGGTTTAATTTTCAAATTATTAAAGAATTTTAAAATGCAGTATCACAATACGGTAACACTGTTCCCTTTACTATTGCAATTTTAGAGTCTGCCACAGATGAGTGGCTGACTCCTGGTGATTGGAATTTGTTAGTGAGAGCAGTTCTTAGCAGTGGTGACCATCTTATTTAGAAATCAGAGTATCATGAAAATTGTAAAGAGAGCTAGGAGAAAGATTCAGGTAGGCAATGATTGGTCCTTTGATGCCTTAGTAGGAGAAGGATAATTTGCTTCTAGTGATAACCAGATGCACTATGACCCAAGCTTATTTGCTCAAATTCAAAATGCAGCCATAAAGGCTTGGTATAAACTTTTGGCAAAGGGAGACCCTGGTGCATCTTTGACAGCAGTCAGACAAGGGCCTGATGAACAATTTTCTGATTTTGTTCATCAATTAATGACAATAGCAGGGAGAATTTTTGGTAATGCAGAGGCAGGTATAGATTATGTGAAACAACTTGCATATGAAAATGCCAATCCTGCCTACCAAGCGGCCATTAGACCCTACAGGAAAAAAGACAGACCTTATTGGGCATATCAGATTCTGTTCTGACATAGGACCCTTCTGCCGACAGGGCTTAGCTATGGGGGCTGCCATGCAAGGACAATCAGTAAGAGATTTTTTGGCAAGTAGAGACAAAAAGGCCTGTTTTAAATGTGGCAAGCCTGGACACTTTGCAAGAGATTTCAAGGCAGAAAATGAGTTAACCCAGAGACAGCCCAGAAAACAGTCTGGACTCTGCCCACTTTGCAAATGTGGAAGGCATTGGGCTAGTGAATGTAGGTCCAAAAGAGAAGCACAAGAAAACATCCTTTCCCATAATTAGGGAAATGGGAATAGGGACCAGCTCCAGGCCCCGAACCAACACAAGCCAAAACAGGCTTATAGAACAGTTAGTTTTATACCAGCAAATAACGATCCCTTTCTGAACTTAGTCAAGCAACACCAGGAAGCGCAGGACTGGACCTCAGTGCTGCCACTCATACAGTATTATCCCCATAAATGGGACCTCAGGCCTTACCCACTGAAGTGTTTGGACCACTCTATCCAATGTGTTTAGCCTGATAGTGGGAAGAAGTAGTGCAACTATGTAGAGACTACAAATTTTTCCTGGAGTTATAGACAATGATTATCAAGGTGAGATTAAGGTAATGGCCAAGGCAATTCAGAATATAGTCACCATTCCTACAGGAAAGAGGATAGCTCAACTATTGTTACTTTCATTGTTTTCTACTAATCACAAATAAGTATTAATGTTCATTTTCATTAGAGACCTGTCTGCTCCGGACAGCTTCCTATATTGAATTCTAAGAAGAAATTGAGCATCCTTGGAATTACTCCAGTTGTGGTGAGACAGCCACTAGGCAAGAATTGCCACTTTCCTTCTACAGACAAATTACTTTCCAGAAAAGGACACACTTGCAGAATAGCCGACTGATTATATCTGCCTAGACAGAGTAATCAGCCCTTAATAATTCTGCAGCACTAAGGTCTGTCAGATGATCCTGGGCCAGAAGGCAGAAGAACAGATGCTCCAACGTTTTGCAGTAGAGTGAGTGTCCAGGTGGTCAGAGGTCTCTATAAATTGGCTAAGTTTTAGAAACTACGATTTGTGCTTCCCACAATTATAGTTAACTCAGACATTCTGGATTTCTGATGGGGTTGAAAACATATAGCTATTGACCTTAAGAGAAAAGATTTGAGTGGATGGTCGTCAGCTGACATTCATCCTAAAGCCATGTTCAGAACTAAATGTTCTAGTTAGAATAGATGACAGAGGAGCTGGTTAGTCAACAAAAGGATGGACTGGGTATTAGGACTATCCTGTACCTCACTGGTACAAATTGGCATAATTATGCTCTAATTGTATTTTGAGAGAAAAGTTTCATTTTAACAGGAAGGGTGATGTGTTGGAGGAGCTAAGGTAGGAGGATTACTGAGAGAAAGAAAAGGAGTAAGAAGAGGAGAAGAAGAAGGAGAGGAGAAGCCAGGTGATGAAAGAGAGAAAGAGGGAGGAGACAGGGAGGCAGACACTCATGTATCTCCACCAGTCAAAAGTAGTTGTTATATCTAGGTTGGTCAGTGGGTTACACCTCTGATTGAACAATTCCAAACTTATAAAGCCTATGATTAACATTTTTTTTAAAAAAAATGTATAAATGCAAAAAGTAAAAGGGGGCATGGGATAGGGGTTTCCTAAGGGGGGTGGGGGGAATGGGGATAGGGGATGCCATCTGAAGTGTAAATAAAATATCTAATAAAAAAAAAAGAGTCCTAAGAGAGGGGATCAAAGCTTTGTTTCCTCTGATGCATGCTGGGTACAGCCTATAGTTAAACAAAAACCTATGATAACACTATGGCTGGATGGAAAGGCATTCCAAGTCTTGGTTAATACAGGAGCTGATGTGACTATCCTAAAACAAAATGATTGACCTGCCACCTGGCCTCTGACTCCAACCTTAACCAATTTAAGTCCTATTGGCTAAAGTCAAAACCCACGACAAAGCTCTAAGGTGCTGATGTGAAAAGATAAAAAAGGAAATACAGGAAATATACAACCCTATGTCATCTCAGGCCTTCCCATTAATGTCTGGGGCTGAGATCTGTTATCCCAGTTGGGACTGATTATGTGCAGCCCTAATGAAGTAATCATGGCTCAAATGATAAACTCTGGATTTTCCCCCAGGGAAAGGATTAGGAAAGAGTGAAGATGAAATTATTCATCCTATTGAGGTCCATGGTAACACTGGAAAAAAATTCTTGGGGTATTTTTGATGGGGCTACTGATTCAGGTGCACCCCTTGGGCATTGTGTGGATCCCATCACCTGGAAGAGGGACTCACCTGTCTGGGTGGATCATTGGTCCCTAACCTCTGAAAAATTACAAGTTGCCCAGTTGCTAGTGCAGAAGCAATTACAGGCAAGACATTTAGAAGAGAGTAACTCTCCCCGGAATACCCTGATATTTGTCATTAGGAAAAAGTCAGGAAAGTGGAGATTGTTGCAAGACTTGAGGCCTGTTAAAGTAACCATGATTTGAATGGGAGCCTTACAACCTGGGCTGCCCACACTGGTGGCCAAACCTTTAGGTTATTATAAAATAGTTAGAGATTTAAAAGGCTGTTTCTTTACTATCCCCTTGCATCCAAATGATAGAAAGCACTTTGCTTTCAGTGTTCCCACTATAAACTTTAGAGAACCTATGAAAAGATATCAATGGAAGATCTTGCCTCAGGGTATGGCTAACAATCCTACCTTGTGCCAAAAATTTGTGGCTTCTGCAATAGATGGTGTTAGAACCACATGGAAGCAAATCTACATGATTCATTTCATGGATGATATTTTAATAGCAGGAAAAGATGGAAAACAGGTACTCCAGTGCTTTGATAATCTTAGAACAGCTTTACAGACTGCAGGGTTACAAATAGCACCAGAAAAGGTACAATTACAAGATCTGTATACTCATTTAGGATTTCAGATTAATGGTCCATGTATTATTAACAAAAGGCCACCTTGAGAACTGATTCCCTTAAGACACTTAATGATTTTCAAAAACTATTGGGAGATATTGATTGGCTATGACCATATTTGAAACTCACAACAGGAGAATTGAAGCCTCTGTTTGATATTCTCAAAAGAGATCCTGACTCAAAGTCTGACAGGGCTCTAACAGAGGAGGGTAGAAAAGCCTTACAGAAGGCAGAGAGTGCTATTTCATCCCAATTTGTAACTCATATTAATTATTTTCAGCCTTTATATTTTCTTATTCTTAACACTAAACTAACTCCTACTGCAGTTTTTTTGGCAAACTGCACTCTTGTGGGTTCATCTTCCCTCATCCACTAAGAAGGTTCTTTATCCATACTATGCAGCTGTAGCTGATATGATTATGTTAGGCAGAGATAATAGTCAAAAATATTTTGGAAAAGATCCTGATGTAATAGTACAACCTTATAGCAGGCATCAGGTTGACTGGCTTATGCAGAGTTCTGAAGTTTGGCATATTGCATGTGCCTCATTTGGTGGTCAGATAGATAATCATTATTCAGCAGATAAGTTGGTTCAGTTTTGTAATCACCATGCATTCATTTTTCCATCTCATTCTACACATGCACCTATAAAGGAAGCATTGCTAATTTTCACTGATGGTTCCTCATCAGGAACAGCTGCTTGTGCCTTTAAAGACTAAGTAGTCTCCTTTGCTACATCATCTGTGTCAGCTCAGTTGGTTGAATTACATGCTGTTATTGCTGTATTTCAAGCATTTCCAAATTAAACCATTAATATTTACACAGGTAACTCATATATAGCTCAGTCTATTCCTCTGTTAGAAACTGCTGCACAAATAAAGAATTCCTCAGAAGCACCTGATTTGTTTTTACAGTGCTAACAAT
Organism: Arvicanthis niloticus; assembly: GCF_011762505.2. Lineage (NCBI taxonomy): Eukaryota > Metazoa > Chordata > Mammalia > Rodentia > Muridae > Arvicanthis > Arvicanthis niloticus. The sequence continues at coordinate 78,560,723 of NC_047666.1, read as the reverse complement.
TAATTTTGAGGAGAAAGGGTAAATTCATTATAGGACACCTGAGACCCCACACTGGGCTACCAGGTCCTCTCTCTGAGGGAAACACCAAGGCAGATCTAGCCACTTGTGTAACTGCAGTGACTTTATTAGATCCACCATCTAACTTGGATCAGCCATAAAGGCTTATGAGTTACATCACCTTAATTCTAAAACTTTAAAAGTCATGTTTAAAATTACCAGAGAACAAACTAGACAAATTGTCAAACAATGTCAATCATTTGTTACACTTTTACCTATTCCTCATTTGGGTGTAAATCCAAAAGGACTGATACCAAACAGTCTCTGGCAAATGGATGTTACTCATTTTAATGAATTTGGAAATCAGAAATGTATACATGTATGTGTAGATACATACAGTGGCTTCATTTATGCGATGTTACAAACTGGAGAAGCAAGCAAACATGTGATCACTCATATTGTACTAATTCTCTCTAGTATAGAAACTCTAGGAATACCTCACTGTATTGGGCATTCCTAAACAGATAAAGACTGACAATGGTCCAGATTATACAAGCTCCATTTTCTACCAATTCTGTGAAAAATTGGAAATACTACATGAAACGGGTATTCCATATAATCCACAGGGCCAAGGTATGGTAGAAAGGGCACATCAAACCATTAAATGTCAATTTGAAAAAATTAATAATGGGAAATGATACCCTACCAAGGGATCCCCCAGAAATATCCTTCATCACACATTCTTTATTTTAAATTTTTTAACTTTGGATTCTGAAGGAAAATCTGCTGCAGGTAAATTCTGGAACCCTGATACCAAAAAGAATTTTGCAACAGTCCTCTGGAAAGACCCATTAAGTGGAACCTGGAATGGGCCAGATCCAGTTCTTATCTAGGGAAGAGGTTCTGTCTGCATATATTCACAAATGGCAGATGCCACACACTGGCTGCCAGAGAGACTGATGGCTTTTGTACAACAACAGATAGACGCTATTCAAATGAAACCCATACAGGTCCATTATTACAGGCTGGAAGTAGGGGATTCTAAAACCTCTGTCATCAAGACTAATGAGGATTAACTCCTAACTTACTTGCTAAGCCGTATAGTCAATGATGGGTAAGAGAACACTTCAAGACATTCACACCTAAAAAGGGAGGCCTCACCATCCTAAGACAGAAGCTCAAACAATGGCTGTTGAGTATCCAAAGATGAAAAAGGGAGGCTGGGGTTCTTTGTTCTGACCTAAGACAGGCACAGTTTCCATAAGTTTTCTCAGCCTTCCCTTTTGAAAAAAATTTAAAAAGGGGGACCTGTTGGGAGCTGACTCCTAGCAGTAAATGGCTATCAGCTTTGGAGCCATCTCGAGCCATACACCCTGACAAGAGATTTGTTTTTCAACAGCCTACAACAGCTCAGCACACTCTGATAAATATCTTGTTTTCCCCAGATATCTTGTTTTGCTGTTTAGTGCCCCCAGCTGCAAGGCACATGTGGTATCCATGCTTAGTGTATAAATACACAAGATTTCCCTTCAATAAATGAGACTTAGACTTGATCAGAACCTTTGTCTTGGTCTCCATTCTTTGCTTCACTTCCCCTTCATTCCCACTCTTTCTCTTGCTAGACCCTGACCCGTGGACCAGAGCAGCAGCTCGGATCAGGACACTTCACCTTTTATCCTATTAGGTCATCATTATCCACATTTCTAAAATTGACAAAGACATTATAAGATAAAAGAAGGGCTGAGAATAGCATCACATTACAGTAATCAGTACAGCTACTTTAGAGGACAGCTAAACAATTTCTCATAAAATATTCTCACCATAGAATTACATTCTGGCATTTGGTCAAGGACATTAAAATTTGTATCTACACAAAACTGTGCCCAGATGAGTTGTGTACAGCAAATTTATTTATAATTTTTAATACGTATAAGCAACTGTGATGTTTCCTAATACACATAAAACTAAATGGGATATCAGCAGAATATTAATTACCACAAATAAATGTGCTATAAAATGTGCTATATCATTTTTAAAAAATGTTCCAAAGACCCAAGCTCAAGCCAGGTTCATTGACTATAGCCACTCTGATAAGGCTGAATTCAGTCATATGACATCCTCTATAGGTGTAACTGTAGGTTGTAACAGGATTATTGATTGCCCTGGTTTGGGAAAATAGATAATATGGCAGAGCAAATAGATTTTTTAAATACAAAGAATTATTTACATCATTATATGTGTGTTTAATTTCATAGAAGGCTTACTTCTCTAAAGAGAACACAAATCTCAATGAGCAAATTTCAAAAGTCAACATGTATACATCAGTTTTTTTTTCAAAGAAGTACTACTCATCTTTCTAAATGGGTGTTTAAAGGAGGTAAAAATTCATACATGCTGTGGAAAGAGTATGGACAATATTTTTGTTCTTCACTCACACTACTCTAGAAATAAAATTGGGAACAAAGTCAGAATGGGAGAGTTTCATCTTTGTCTTATTTTGTTTTGAGGTGATCATACAATACGTTTGTACTATTAAAATGCCTATTATAGTACAGACATATACAAATCTCAAAAGTAGACATAGCAAGTAGTAAGCTCTCTGCAACCTAATTAGCTTGAGGCAAAGATTTACAAAAGTATGTCGTCACTGTGATTCAAAGCACATTACTTTGTGACTTCATTATACACTTCACTCTTAGACATCTGTACCCACTAGATCTGTGGATACAGTCAGGACTGTGAGTTGTGTGCATAGGCTTATGTGCAAACCTGAGAAGTGATTTATGCTGAATGATTTGTTATGAAAATAATTTTTTAGATACATGGAAAAAACAGCAGTAACTGATCAAATAATGAAGTTTTACTTCTCATAGAATATTTTAGGTGTTAATATTATATAAATCCAGTTACTTTTGTAATAAGGGACAGAGTTGAGAATATGGGCTCTAAAATAAGACTGCCTCAGACCATTCTTTGCTCCTAACTCTGGTGGTTTAGATGAGAATGTTCCCCATAGTCTCATATATTTGAATTCTTGGGTCCCAGTCAGTGATATGTTTAGGAAAGATTAGGAGGTATAGCCTAGCTGGAGTAGGTATGGCCTTCTTGGATTAGATATGTCACTAGGAGTGTGTTTTGATATTTTAAAAGTCCATATCAGGCTCTCCCCTGCCCCACCCCCCACCATGTGTGTGTGTGTGTGTGTGTGTGTGTGTGTGTCTGTCTGTCTGTCTGTGTGTCTGTGTGTCTGTGTAGCTGTGTGTTTCTGTGTCTTTTTTCTCTCTCTACCTGATACCTGTAAAGCTTTTAGGTACTACTACAGTGCTGTGCCCATCTGCCTCCTGTTATGGTAACCATGAACTAACATTATAAACTTGAAGCAAGCTTCCAATTAAATGCTTTTCAAAATAACAGTTGCTTTGAATATGGAGTCTCTTCACAACAGGAGAACAGTAACTAACATGACAATTACAAGCTTTGAGACTTGGGATGGCTTGGGGTTTTTTGGCTTGTTTCCTGTTTGTTTGTTTGTTTGTTTTATCAACTTGGCACAAGTTAGAATGACTAGAAAGAGAAACCTCATTTGAGAAAGTGTTTCTATGCGATTGCTTATAAGAAAGTTTATATGACATTATCCTGATAAATGATTGACTTAGTGTAAGCCATGCGGAACAAGCCAGTAACACTCTTCCATGGTCTCTGCTTCAGTTATAACTCCAGGTTCTTGCCCTGCTAAATTCTGCCTCAGTGCTAGACTAACCTGCAAGTGTAAAATGAAATAAATCTTTTCTTCCCAAAATTTATTTTGATCATATCTTTGGAACAGCAATAGAAATCCAAGTTAACAAGAATTAAGAAAAACCATCTTCTCTGGGTGTATATTAGGCTTCTTTTATTGTTTATAAAATAGAGATAATAATATCAGGCTGGTGAAATTTTTCTAAGGATCAAGTCCATTAGCAGAAACAAACAGTATAGTAGAGCCTGGCATGCAGTAAATGTACAATAAGGGTTAGTCATTATTACTAGTGTTTTTTTCTGTCTTTTTAATTAGATAATGTGCTTTGCATAAATATTTAACTCCTATTCTGGTTCTGTTCTCTAGAATTTCTGCAAAAGTTATCACTTTACAATAATGCATGGAAATAAATTTACTATTATGCAACATAATGCCCCAGAGACACATTGTTATTTTATCTTTTTTTTTTTTTTTTTTTTCAGATCTGAGGACCGCACCCAGGGCGTGTGCTTGTTAGGCAAGGGCACTACCACTGAGCTGAACTCCCAGCCCCCAGAGATACATTGTAACTCAGCATAATATCCTAGAGATGCATTGTAATACAGCATAATAGCCCAGAGATACGTTGTAACACAGCATAATACCCCAGATATATATTGTCATTGCACTGTGTTGACCAGTACTTTTCCAGAACTTCCCTTCTGCTTAAACATTATTCAGATATTTCATCAGAACAGACTTTACCAGAAGTCACTCAAAACAAACACATTTCATGTTCTTTGGACAAAGTTAAAATGGACTGGTTCTATTACAACATTCTTGCCACTGAGTATTAGCTGTGCTGTCTGCATTCTAGGTAAGGAATTTAAAATGCTAGAGAAAGACAACCATGGTTGATGTCATGTCCTTCACAAGATGTTGAGGCTTTATCTTGGGTGCAAGAGTTTTTGTTTTTTATTTTTTTTATAAGGAAGGTGATTTGGATTAGCTTGTCTCCACTTTACTGACTTGGCTTCTTTGTGTCACTCTTGCCCTTTTTCTTGTGTGTGGAGTCACCTGTGCCATTACTTACCCATAATTTTTGTGACAGAACAAAGGGTAATATTATTGCATTTTCAGACAAGAAAAGAAGGAAAGGACTGTAGTAAGCCTTTGAATATGTCTTTCTGCCATGTCATTTTATTAATGACAATTTCTCTCTCATCAGACTATGTTCTTTTGTTATCAGAATTTTAACAATTACTATGAAAATGTTAAGGAAAGAATAATTCAACAGTTTGAGATTATAAAATGGCTTTTAGACATGAGTCTAGATTTTTAGTTTGATTCCAAGAATATTTTACATAGCACATATATCCTTTGTTTAACACTTATAGTTATCTCTTGGACCATCAACAATCAGAGCAGATATCAAAATATCCTAATTTTCCAATGTCAATAAATACTCAAACACCTGAAATACACAAAAGAAAAACGTTACTCAAATTTTAAAACACTTAAATCAAGATGTAGATGATGTTGTGAAAGTTTTATATGTCAGTGAAAATTCTAATGTGAAACATATTGCTCTTTTAATTAACTGAATTCTTCCTTTACTAATTTTAGTTTGAAAATTTGACATTCATCCTACCCTAAATCCATCACAGTGCCTTGTCTTCTCTGGTTTTGAAGCTTGGGCTTCTGCAGCTTTGCTTGAATGCTGAGTTTGGTCCATGATTGAACAGTGGTTGTGATGAGAATGTCTGCAATCACTGTTGATAAATACTTCTTTTGAAATGGCCACCTGCCCTGGGAGAAAAGATGCCATTTATTTTATGTTAACAATATAACTTAGAAATGAGAAAAGCCATAATGTCAACCCCAACTATTCTGTCACTGATATCTATTAAGAGCTTAGGTCTCAAGCACTGAACTAGGTAAATGCTGTATGCAAAATTGAGAAATAAAACACAGTGTCCTAACCTCAGGGAAATTTTTAAATTGAGATTGGTAAATTTTTTAAAGGAAATGTTAAATCAGTAAGTTAAATAAGATTGATTTATATTTTAAATCAACAAAAGAATTAAATTATAGGAACTACGATTTTGATATTGCTCTACATGTCTAGGTTATATGGCCTAAGAAAGAAAATTGTGCATTAAATTTTTTTAAAAATTTTTTAAAGTTCCAAAATGAGCTTTACATATAGCAGATACTCAAAATAAACAGAAACAAAAATACATTCTATGACTTACAACAAGAACTGTATAAGATGGCTTCACAGAAGGGTAGATTTGAGTCATCTTAATTATCTATAGACAAGGAGAAACGTAAACATGACTCGTAGATCTGCCTATTGTACAGTATGTTTCCTTTATAGTAAATGTTCAGTTGATTGCAATTACTTATGTTAGTGACAATCTGTAAATTTGATTAGAATGCAGAATTAGTAAACTTCTAAACTCCAATTCTAGAGGACACATCAGGACAGATTCCTGGCCACTTTTTGTCACAACAGTTTAACCAACACATAAAAAAAAACCAGAGTATGAAATGCTAGATCAAGCCAGCCTGGAAGTTATTTAACATTTATATATTTAACATTTATACCCACTCTCTCTCTCTCTCTCTCTCTCTCTCTCTCTCTCTCTCTCTCTCTCTCTCTCACACACACACACACACACACACACACACACACACACACAAATTTTTGGTCTTAATCAGGTACTTTTGCATGAACAATCCTGCATAGGATTTTGCCATATTCAAAGGAGTGACCTTGGTAACCAAATAAAAAGGCCACCAAAGTGCAGACTATTTACAAAAACAACTGAGAGCAGATCACATGTTGACACTCCAATGACATATTATGACCTCGCCTCCTATAATTTTCACTATTAACTCACCTATGCCCTCCACTGACAACCCAAGCTTTCTGGCATTTGGCCCATGCTGGCCATCAGCCACAAAGCACCAGCAGCCTTGGTGTCATGAATAAGAAATTTGCTTAAGCACAATCTATGAATAATGAGGGATGACTGTGTACATTAGTCATTAATTTTCCTTTTGTGTGTGTGTGTGTGTGTGTGTGTGTGTGTGTGTAGTCTTCTATGTGCAAGCACATGCTGATGCATGTGGGTATATGTATGTGTCTGTGTACATATTCAACTATATGCAGATGCATATGTGTGTGTGCATATGTGTGTGTATGTGTGTGTGTGTGTGCATGCACGAGTGCATGTGAAGTCAGAAGACAATCTCAGATGTTGGGTTTTTTGTTGTTGTTGTTGTTTTTAATGGTGATTTTTAGCAGCCTGAAACTCACTAAGTAAACTAGGGTAGCTGGCCAGAGAGCCCCAGGGATCTACATGTTTCATCCAGGAAGCTCTGGGATTATAAGCACATACCATCACACCCAGATTTTTTTTAAAATATGGGTTCTATGGAATAATTTTATGTCCTGTGAATGCAGGTTTAGTACTTTTCCATTTGAGCAATCTCCTTACCACTATGCATTTTGAAATCTATTGCTATTACAATATTATATAACACTTGGTTATTGCTGTACTTGGTGGTATACAACTGCAATCCCAGCAGTTGTGTGGAATAGGAGTAGGTCTGGCAATTCAAGGCCAGCTTTAGCAATGTATAAAAAGTTCTAGTCCAGTCTGACTATAATCTGTGTGAAAAAGCAATGTATTTACAATATATATGTATTATTATATATATATATATTACAATACATATATATATTGTAAATACAAAATTTTACACACACACATATCATATGAGTCAACAAATATGGAGGTATCATCACTCATATAAATGTGAAATATATATATATCATAAAAATGATGCCTGTTTATAAATAAACTCCAGTCATTCCAACTTCTTCATAAGTTTCTGCCAATCTAGTACCCACCCACTTTGTTTCAGCTACCTGATAGAGACAGGAGCCAAGAATCAATCATATGTTTTGTTGAGGTTGTAATAAGTATACCAACAATTTCTCATACATGTCTTTGTTCAGTATTAAACATGTATGAATCAACAAAATATTGAGGTATCATCACTCATATAAATGTGAATAAATATAAACATATGTAGACCACAAAAGTGATGCCTGTGTATAAATAAATGAACTCCAGTCACTCCAATTTCTTCACAAGTTTCTGCCAATCTTGTACCCAGCCACTTCATTTTAGCTCTCAGGTGGGGGCAGGAGCCAAGAATCAATCATATGTTGTGTTGAGGTTGTAATAAGTATACCAACATTTTCTCATGCATGTCTTTGTTCAGTATTAAACATTAGAAAACAGCTTTTACTAAGTAATGTCAAGTAGGCATGGCTTGTGTAGTAGAGTGTCTTTTTTGCTTTACACATAACTTCCATATATATTCCCAAACTCCTGAGGACAGCTGTCTCAGCCTTTTCATTCTTCAGTGGATTAACTTCCTATTCTCCATCCTTGCCTGCCTGCCCATGTGCACTCTACCTGGCCTTAGAAACTTTCAGGGATCCCTGTACCATACAAAATGCAATTTACGGTCTCCATTTGGTGTCTTCACAGTCTACACCCAGCTCTTGTTTAAAGTTTTATTTTCAATTCACTCACAGAGAGTCCTCACACATGGAGTCCTGTTTCAAGAGGAACACTGCCCACCCTTTGGAAGTTTCTTCCTAACCTGAAGTATTCCTCAGCTCAAGGTTTTCCATCTTCCCCAAGCATCTCTTTTCAGTGTTGTATTTTCCTGCACTGAAACAATCACTCCATGTCTCATATTCATGGAGTAAATATACCAGTGAAGCATCACATTCTCTATTTCCATCTGTTCTCAGACCAACTAACTGTGTATACTTCTAAAACTTGTGGGGAGGATAAGCAACAAAAGTTTGGAAAGAAAACTTGTTACCTGTTTCTCATAGACATTAAGCTGCGTACTATGAATAACCTGGACGTGAGACGATCAGTCTGGATTTTATTCATATGATAAAATATATCTGTTTATACTCTGGGAATTGAAGCTTTATTTGGAGGTATGGAATGTGTTGGGTTTTTGGTTCTAAATGACTTAAATAATATTTCAAACAAGGAATGTTTACAGATGACCACAGACATCTGAATGTACAATGCCAATCTTCCCTGAGGAGAATGTGTCTTCTCAGATAGATTGCAGGGAAGCAGTGGCAGCCTCTGCTTCTATGTGTCTGCATTTATTATTCATGGGTCACAGGAATGCAACACAGACAAGGAGCCATCTGCCCAAGGAATCAAGGAGAAAAAGAGAAACAGGACACACCTACACCTGTCCTGAAGAATTGGGGACTCTGGAGCCCCATCTTATTTTGACAATAACCATTTGCTTATCAACTTTGCAAACAGGAGAAGAAAAGAAGCATTCCTGGGGATCCCCTTGTGCTGGCAGCTATGATTTTAAAATCTGATAGGAGATAAAGCCATCAGGAAAACTCTTCACTTCCCTCCATCTGAGTCACACAGAAGTTGGCATCTGAGGGAGAGCAGAGTCTGCCCAGAGACTGTGAAGCCCTGCCTGTTCCTATTTATCATCTAACTCAGCAACACCTTTCTTCCAGGTCAGAGGAAGTTGAGAGAGAGAGAGAGAGAGAGAGAGAGAGAGAGAGAGAGAGAGAGAGAGAGAGAGAGTCAATTCTTCATTCTGTGTTGTTGATAAAACAATTCTCCATAGTGAATGTTAAGGAGGTAACCCATGGCCCACTCTCCCAGACTAGAAGTTCAATTTTCCTAAACAGAACTGGAAATTGATTTTCAAACCCTATTTCAAATTATCCATTACTTGCTATAATTTGGGGCTGTGGAAACCTGAGCCACATCTGTTGCCTGAAGGGATTGGTAACAGGTCCTGAGAGCTGCCCAAAAGAGCCAAGCCACACAACTTATACCATTTTATGCCAGGCACCACGAGCACTCCCAGATATTTCCTCTGCATTGAGAAGAAACATTGAAGAACTGATCAAAATAGTCACAAAGCATCTTACCTGGACTCAGGCTTCTACAGCAAGTGTGGCATGTCCAACCTGTACCTGCTCTGAGAGTCCCACTTTAAAGCCTCTCAGCTTTTTTTCAGTTCACTGATGATTAACTATCTCTTCAGGTCACTCTCCTACACAAATAGAAAAAAAAGAAATGGAAAAAAAAAAAGAAGCAAACAAAGATCTAGGTAGGAATTCAATTTGCTCCAGGCACCTGTGTTTTAAAGATTGCATTTAAAACTTCTCAGAATGTATACATTATCTTTTTATACATTGTATTATTCCAGTGCTAAAATAACAAGTTTCAATTTTTGAAGCAACTTGAAGCTTTCATCCACTCCTATTGGTCACACATTAGTTTCTTTGTGAATATGAACACAACATATTACCAGTGGCACTTAAATCTCTTCCCAATGGAAAAGCACTCAGTGTAATTCTGAAAAAGAATCCAAGTCAATTCATGTCCAAAAGAAAACTGACACCATTGCTCATAACCTGGGTAGAGTTCTTTAAAGTATTTTATTTACTTATAAAATTATTTTATCATAATGCTATCAAAAATGTTAAAATATCACACAGCTGTATTAAGGAAGCTTCTGAAATAATCACTGTCAGTGTATAGTTATTTCATCTCTTTGGTTAGATGTATGCCTAGGTACTTATTTTTTATACCTATTACGAGTAGAACTTCTTTTCATGAGGATACAGTGTTGTCATGTATGAAGGCCAATCGTTTTTATATTGATTTTAAATCCCGAGTCTCTATTTTAGGTGCTGATCAGACCTATGAGTTGGCTAGTAAACTCCAGAGGATCTTAAATCATGCAATTCACAAATAGAAATGATTTGACAGTTTTCTTTCCCAGTTTCATATCTTTAATGACTTCCACTTGCCCAGTTGCTACAGCTAAGGCTTTGGCAACTGGTTGAATAAAAGAAGGCAGAGTGGTCATTTTTCTCTTGTGCCTGATTGTAGAAGAAACACTTGCAGTTTGTTTCCATTTAATTTAGCTCTAGATTTTCTGTCTTTAGCCTTTATTGTTCTGAGGCATGCTTGATCTATTCCTGTATCCAGAGGATGTTTATTCATACAGATATCATGTGAGACCACTCTGATGAAGTCTTGCCTCATCAACCAAGAGAACAGAGCCAAAAGGGAGGATTAGAGACAAAACCACCCTGATGGTCAAGCCATCCTGATAGCAGAGAGAGAAGTAAAAAGCAATTCAAAGAAAACCTGCAAAATGTATTGGTTATTGACCAGCTGTGTCCTTCATAGCCTAGTTAAACATAGCCCAACAGAAATAATTGCCTGACTGTAGCCAACAAGTTTAAAGGCTAAACAACGTGTTCAGTTAGGTTTAATCAAGTTTTACTGTTGCTAACATCTGTCTATGCTAAAGTATAAAAGTGTGTGCTTCAGAAATTCAGGGTTCTTCTTTCTGCAAGATTGGAGTGACCTGGATGCTTCAGAATAAATTTTCCTCTTGCTGATTACATCAATCCTGGTCTAGGTGTCAATGTGCACTGCATATCCGGAAGTTGAGACTTTCAGGTCCAACATTTTGGTTCCCTGACCAGGAACCTCAGTGTATGGGGCCGAGGACTCGAAAAATTAGAAAAAGACTCTCAAGTACTGCAATACTCTGTGTTCTGTTGTTTCAGTCTGTCTGAGATTGTCTTGTCTTCTCTATTCTGAGTGCCTTCTGATTTTGGCACTAGAAAGTGTCTTTGGTTCTGAACATTGATATAGTTCCTGGATGTCTGTAGTTGTGGGACATGGGCAAGGTGGGGAGACATGCCAGGACACCTGTCCCATCAGGAGACTAGAAGACACTCCAGACTTTCTCTGGGAGGTCGAGACTGAGGGGGTTCTCCTCCATCCTTAGGTGGCATGTTAGAGACCTCCACCACTTAGATCTAATTCAGTTCTACTTCTGTGGTGCTCTGGCTTGTTAGAAAAGTCTGTAATTGTTCTGTTTTTGTTTTTGTTGTTGTTGTTGTTGTTGTTGTTGTTGTTGTTGTTGTTCTGTTGTGTGTAGACTGGGACTGACACTTTCCTTAGACCGAGGAGAGACTAGAGGATGCTTCAGATCCCCAGAGGGGGTCAGGAGGACCCTGCTCCTTTTAGAACCTGTTAGATTTGGTCTAGCATGAGCTTGCCATGTTGCCTGGCTACTGGATTCTTCAACTGGTGGTTTTCCTATGTACTGATTGTCTCTCTGTGTGTCACATCTAGACCCACCCAGGGCTGGAATAAAAATTGTATAGCTGTCTGTGTAACCTGGTGTCTGCACCTGTGGCAGGGGCAAGCTGTCTATATTGATTGTCTTTCTCTGTGTTCTTAGAATTTGATTGATGTTATTTTGGATTGAATCTACCATGCTAAACATCCTAATTAACTATTAGAAGAAAGTTTTAAAAGGGGCTAAAGCAGTTGTCCACTCTCCTGCTGTGTTAACAAAAGAAAAAAAACAAAGGCTGTTTCAGATCCCTCTTAAGAACAGAAGAAAATCAGGAAACATCCTGCTTTCTTTCTGGCTTCTACTGGAGAGATCCTCAGTACTGCTTTCTCTGTTTATTGTCTGTCCTTTGAGACCCAATCTGTCCACTTGTGTCAATTCTGTCTTTGTTTCCTTGTTTAAATGATTGTCATTCTATGTTTCATGTTCAAAAAAAAAAGTGGTTAAAACTTCTGGCTATCCACCCCTTGATTTAGTTTAAAACTTGCTTGAAAGGCATTCTCAATTTACACAACAAAAGCTGATAAGTTACCCTACATTTGTAAGAGTCAAGCTGAGTGAGAAAAACCCTGCCTATGCTGATTATTTACATAAGCTACTTTTAAAGTGGCCAACATCTTTTTGGCTTCTAAGATAAGAAAGATCATAGTTGTTTTTCCTTAAAAAATCTCTATGACATTGTTCAATTGGGTTCAACAAGTAATAAGGTGCTTTTCTCTTAAAATAACAACTAAAAAAAGTAAAAAATATATATATATTTTTTTAGTCTAAATATTTAAAATGTGTAACCACTTCATTTTTTGTTTCTGACTGGTTTTAAAAATATAACTATGCTCTACAGGTCTTGGTTATAGATTGTTGGCCTATAATTTATTAGATATGATTAAAAATTTACAACTTGGATAACAGAAAGCTGGCTTAAAACTGATAACTCCAGGTTAGAGTCGTTCAGAAACCAGACATATAAAAGATAAGATTTAGGTGTGGACCCCGTATTCCACAGGAGACATCCTGGAGGCTCCAGGGATCCCACAACCTTAGGGAGAAAGCCCACATACTGCCCCAAGCCCATAGCTGGGTGCTGGGAGCCCTTAGATTCCAGCGGATACCCAAACACCCGCCCCTGCAGAATAGCACTCCCCTTGCACCCTTTCCCCCGGATCTGAGGCCTAGACCAGACCTCTGCCCTGTCTGCTCTTGTGTGGACTCTGGATTCTGCCCCAGACATTCTGGAAGGTCCACTCAACCCAGAGCCGCAGAGGAACAATTGAACTTTAGAGCATCAGACAACATATCATGAGATATCCTAGAAGAGCCACTACACTCAGATCAGTGGGCACCTTATCCTGAGACATCCTAGAGGAGACACTGCACCCAGAACAGCAGACACCTAGCTGGACTGCTACCTTGGAGACACCATATCCTGAGGCATCCTAGGGGTACCACTGTACTCAGTGCAGCTGGAGAAGATCACAGAGAAACCTGGATCCCAAGAAGATCAGACACAAGCAAGATAACTGGGAAGCCAGGCTTCAGTCAGAGACAGCAAGTACTGGCAGCACTAGAGTTAACCAGATGGTGAAAAGAAAGTGCAAGAACATAAGCAACAGAATCCAAAGTTACATGGCATCATCAGAACCCAGTTCCCCCATCATAGCAAGCCTTGAACACCCCATCACACCAGAAAAGCAGGATTCAGAATTAAAATCACTTCTCATGACGATGATAGAGGACTTTAAGAAAAACATAAATAACACTCTCAAAAAACTTAAGGAGAACACTGTTAGACAAATAGAAACCCTTAAAGAGGAAACACAAAAATCCCTTAAGAAATTGCAAGAAAACAAAACCAAAGAGGAGAAGGAATTAAACAAAACCATCCAGGATCTAAAAATGGAAGTAGAAAAAATAAAGAAATCACAATGGGGACAATACCCTGGAGATAGAAAACCTAAAAAAAGGATCAGGAGTCATAGACACAAATATCACCAACAGAATACAAGAGATAGAAGAGAGAATCTCATGTGCAAAAGATACCACGGAAAACATTGACACAACTGTCAAAGAATATGCAAAATACAAAAAGCTACTAACCCAAAATATACAGGAAATCCAAGACACAATGAGAAGACCAAACCTAAGGATAACATGTATAGATAAGGGGAAGACTCCCAACTTAAAGGACCAGTAAATATCCTCAACAAAATTATAGAGGAGAACTTTCCTAACCTAAAGAAAGAGATGTCCATAAATATACAAAAAGCCTACAGAACTCCAAATAGTTTAGACCAGAAAAGAAATACTTCCTGCCACATAATAATCAAAACATCAAATGTACAAAATAAAGAAAAAATACTAAAAGCAGTAAGGGAAAAAGGCAAAGTAACATATAAAGGCAGACCTATAAGAATTACACCAGTCTTCTTACCAGAGACCATAAAAGCCAGAAGCTCCTGGACTGATATCATACAGACCCTAAAATAACACAAATGCCAGCCCAGACTACTATACCCAGCAAAACTGGCAATCATTATTGATGGAGAAACCAAAATATTCCATGACAAATCCAAATTTACACAATATCTCACCAAAATCCAGCACTTCAAAGGATAATTGGTGGAAATCTCCAACACAAGGAGGGAAACTACAACCTAGAAAAAGCAAGAAAGTAATCTTCCAACAACCCTAAAAGAAAGTAGCTATACAAACATATCTCCACTGCCAATAACAAAGATAACAGGAAACAACATTCATTTTTCCTTAATATCTCTTAATATCAATGAACTCAATTCTCCAATAAAAAGACATAGACTATCAGACTGGATACGTAATCAGGACCCATCATTTTGCTGCATACAGGAAATGCACCTTTGTGAAAAAGACAGACACTACCTCAGAGTAAAAGGTTGGAAAACAATCTTACAAGCAAATGGTCCCAAGAAACAAGCGGGAGTATTGATTCTAATATCAAATAAAATCATTTTTCAACCAAAAGTAATCAAAAAAGATAAAGAAGGACACTTCATATTCATCAAAGGAAAAATGTACAAAGAGGAACTCGCAATTCTTAACATCTATGCCCCAAATGCAAGGGCACCCACACACATAAAAGAAACTTTACTAAAGCTTAAAGTATACATTGCACCCTACACAATAATAGTGGGAGATTTCAACACCCCACTCTCAGCTATGGACAGATCATGGAAACAGAAACTAAACCGAGACACAATGAAACTAACAGAAGTTATGAACCAATTGGACTTAACTGACATCTATAGAACATTTCATCCTAAAAAAAAGAATAGACCTTCTTCTCAGCACCTCATGGTACCTTCTCCAAAATAGACCATATAATTGGTCACAAAACAGGCCTCAACAGATACAAAAAGATTGAAATAATCCCTTATACCTTATCAGACCACCATGGACTAAGACACGTCTTTGACATGGACAAAAACAATGAAAAGCCCACATACACTTGGAAACTGAACAATGCTCTACTCAATGATAAGTTGGTCAAGGAAGAAATAAAGAAAGAAATTAAAGACTTTTTATAATTAAATGAAAATGAGGACACATCATATCAAAACTTGTGGGACTCCCTGAAAACAGTACTAAGAGGAAAAATCATAGCTCTAAGTGCCCACAAAAAGAAAATGGAAAGGGCATACATTAACAACTTGACAGCACACCTGAAAGCATTAGAACAAAAAGAAGCTAATATACCCAAGAGGAGTAGATGGCAGAAAATAATCAAACACAGGTCTGAAATCAACCAACTTGAATCAAAAAGAACTATACAAAATATTAACAAATCTAGGAGCTGGTTCTTTGAGAAAATCAACAAGATAGACAAACCCGTAGCCAGACTAACCAAAGGGCGCAGAGACAGTACTCAAATTAATAAAATCAGAACTGAAAAGGGAGACATAACAGAAACAGAGGAAATTTAAAAAATCATCAGATCCTACTACAAAGGCCTATACTCAACAAAATTGGAAAATCTGGATGAAATGGACAATTTTCTAGATAGATACCAGGTACCAAAGTTAAACAAGGAACAGATAAACCATCTGAACAGTAGCATATCCCCTAAAGAAATAAAAGCAGTCGTAAAAAATTTCCCCACCAAAAAATGTCCAGGGCCAGTCGGTTTCAGTGCAGAACTCTATCAGACCTTAAAGGAAGAATTAATAGCAATCCTCTTCAAGGTATTCCATTGAATAGAAACAGAAGGAACACTACCCAATTCGTTCTATGAAGCTACCATTACACTCATACCTAAACCACAGAAAGACCCAACAAAAAAAGAGAACTACAGACCAATCTCTCTTATGAATATTGATGCAAAAATACTCAATAGAATTCTCGCAAACCGAATCCAACAACACATCAAAACAATTATCCATCAAGATCAAGTACGCTTTATCCCAGGAATGCAGGAATGGTTCAATATTTGGAAATCCATCAATGTAATCCACTACATAAATAAACTCAAAGAGAAAAACCACATGGTCATCTCACTAGATGCTGAGAAAGCATGTGACAAAATTCAACATCCCACATGTTAAAAGTCTTGGAAAGATCAGGAATTCAAGGCCCATACCTAAACATAGTAAAAGCAATATACAGCAAGCCAGTAGCCAACATCAAACTAAATGGAGAGAAACTTGAAGCAATCCCACTAAGATCAGGGACTAGGCAAGGCTGCTCACGCTCACCTTACCGATTCAATATAGTACTGGAGGTCCTAGCTAGAACAATTAGACAACAAAAAGAAGTCAAAGGGATACAAATAGGAAAGAAAGAAGTCAACATTTCACTATTTGCAGATGATATGATACTATACTTAAGTGACCCTAAAACGTCCACCAGAGAACTCCTAAACCTGTTAAACAACTTTAGCAATGTGGCTGGATATAAAATCAACTCAAACAAATCAGTAGCCTTCTTCTACTCAAAGGATAAACAGGCTGAGAAAGAAATTAGGGAAATAACACCCTTCACAATAGCCACAAATAAAATAAAATATCTTGGAATGAATCTAACCAAGCAAGTGAAAGATCTGTATGACAAGAACTTCAAGTCTCTGAAGAAAGAAATCAAAGAAGATCTCAGAAGATGGAAAGATCTCCCATGCTCCTGAATTGGCAGGATTAACTTAGTAAAAATGGCCATCTTGCCAAAAGCAATCTACAGATTCAATGCAATCCCCATCAAAATTCCAATTCAATTCTTCATTGAGATAGAAAGAAAAATTTACAAATTCATTTGGAATAACAAAAAACCTAGGATAGCAAGAAAGATTCTCAACAATAAAAGAACTTCTGGGGGAATCACCATCCCTGACCTCAAACTGTACTAGAGAGTAGTAGTGATAAAAAATGCATGGTATTGGTACAGAAACAGGCAGGAAGATCAATGGAATAGAATTGAAGACCCAGAAACAAACCCGCACACCTATGGTCACTTGATCTTTGACAAGGGAGCTAAAACCATCCAGTGGAAAATGGTAAGCATTTTCAACAAGTGGTGCTGGCTCAACAGAAGGTCAGCATGTAGAAGAATGCAAATTAATCCATTCTTATCCCGTTGTACAAAGCTCAACTCCAAGTGGATAAGATATCTTCACATAAAGCCAAATACACTGAAACTAATAGAAGAGAAGTTGGGGAAGACACTCGAATACCTAGGCACAGGGGAAAAGTTCCTGAACAGAACACCAATGGCTTACGCTCTAAGATCAAGAATGGACAAATGGGACCTCTTCACATTGCAAAGCTTCTGTAAGGCAAAGGGCACTGTCAACAAGACAAAACAGCAACAAACAGACTGAGAAAAGATCATTACCAATCCTAGATCCAATAGAGGGCTAATATCAAATATATACAAAGAACTCAAGAAATTAGATGCGAAACAACAAAATAACCTCATTAAAAATGGGGTACAGAGCTAAACAAAGAATTCTCAACTGAGAAACAATGAATGGCCGAGAAGCACCTTAAGAAATGCTCAACATCCTTAGTCATCAGGGAAATGCAAACCAAAACAACACTGAGATACCACCTCACACCAGTCAGAATGGCTAAGATCAAAAATTCAGGTGATAGTAGATGCTGGTGAGGATGTGAAGAAGAGGAACACTCCTTCATTGTTGGTGGGGTTGCAAGCTGGTACAACCACTCTGGAAGTCAGTCTGGTGGTTCCTCAGAAAATTGGACATAGCATTACCTGAGGACCCAGCAATACCACTCCTGGGCATATACCCAGAAAATGCCCCAACATATAACAAAGACATATGCTCCACTATGTTCCTAGTAGCCTTATTTATAATAGCCAGAAGCTGGAAAGAACCCAGATGCCCTTCAACAGATGAATGGGTACAAAAAATGTGGTACATTTACACAATGGAATATTACTCAGCTATTAAAAATAATGAATTCGAGAAATTCTTAGGTAAATGGATGGAGCTAGAAAATATCATCCTGAGTGAGGTAACCCAATCACAAAAGAACACACATGGTATTTACTCACTGATAAGCGGAGATTAGCCTAACTGTTCGAAACAACAATGATTCAACTAACAGACCACATGAAGCTCATGAAGAAGGAAGAACAAGTGTGGATGCCTAGGTCTTTCTTAGGCGTAACTAAACACCCAAGGGAGCAAATATGGAGGCAAAGTGTGGGACAGAATCTGAAGGAGAGGTTGTATGGAGACCATTCCACCTGGGTATTCATCCCATGTGGAGTCACCAAAAATAGACACTGATATGGATGACAGGAAGGGAAAGCTGACAGAAGCCTGATAAGGCTATCTCCTTAGAGGTCTCCCAGAGTCTGACATACCCAGAGGCAGATACTCGCAGCTAACCATTAATTTGATCAAAGGTTCCCAATGGAGAAGTTAGAGAGTAAACTGAAGTAGCTGAAAGGGTTGGTGGCCCCATGAGGAGAGCAACAATACCAACCAGCCAGAGCTCCCCAGGGTCTAAACCACCAGCCAAGGAGCACATATGGAAGGACACATGACTCCAGCTCTATATGTAGGGGAGGATGGCTTTGTTGGGCATAGGTGGTAGAGGAGATCTTTGGTCCCATGAAGGCTGAACACTGAGTGGGGTGTGAGGAAATCTGAGGGTGGGGAGGGGGAGTGGGGGGTAGGCAGGTGCACACCCTCATAGAAGCAGGAGGAGGGTGGATGGAATAAGGGGTTCCTGGGTGGTGGGGGGAATTCGGTAAGGGGATAAAATTTGAAATATAAATATTATATCCAATAAAAGAGGGGAAAAAAAGAAAAGAAAAGCGGTTAGAACCAACATCCTTAATAAAATGTCAACCCTCTTTAAAAAATTCTCTTGATACTAAAATATGTTTTGAGAATTGTATATTGCAGAATAATCAGCCTTAGTGTATCTACTCATAAAACAAGCTAGGCAGACCTGCTCAAACCTCTGAGGTCCTGGAATTCCATCTGGATGCAGTGAAGACAGCATCAGAGGCTTATCAATTTGTTCTTCCCTCCACTCCTCTTCTAATATCTCAATGCCCATAATCAGCTTGAAGAAACTAATGAAGAGTCAGTGCCTCTATTACCTGGGATTGGGGACTAAGGTCATAAATGTTGGGCTGTCTTTATAGAAAAAAGTAGTGGTTTTGTGGGAATAGAGAGGATTAGCTAGGATTTATTACATAGCCATAACCTATTGATAGAAATCTGTACAATTATTAACAAGATGAAGATATAATTTCTTAAATGGCACCAATTTACTTTGATTACAAATTTTAAGGTTTTCATTGGTACGAGCTTCTTATTGATATAAAAGTGAGATGAATATTGTTACTCTCATAGGCATTGTACCAGTATAACACATTTAGGAATACAAGGCTTAGACCCAGTCCTTCTTTAACTTTTTTTAACAGATTTGAGATGGTTAGCCTGTGAGTTAAGGGACTATAGCAAATTCATGGCTTGGAGTTTATTGTTAGGGTGTTTTCTATGTTTTATTTAGAAATAGCTGAGTGGAGTTAACAGACAACCGTCCAGATTACCTTACATGGATAGTTGGTTTTCAAAACATCAGAAGTCCACAGAATTTATGTGACAAACATTTCTGTATTAATGTTCATTTTGATTAGAGACCTGTCTGCTCCTGACAGCTTCCTGTATTGAATTCTAAGAAGAAATTGAGCATCTTTGGTGTTACTCCAGTTGTGGTGAGACAGCCACTAGACAAGGATTGCCTCTTTTCATCTACATACAAATTACTGTCCAGAAAAAGACACACTTGCAGAATAGTTGACTGATTATATCTGCCTAGACAGAGTAATCAGCCCTTAATAATTTTGCAGCACTAAGATCTGTCAGATGATCCTGGGCCAGAAAGTAGAAGAACAGATGCTCCAACATTTTGTAGTAGAGGGAGTATCCAGGTGTTCAGAGGTCTCTATTAATTGGTTAAGGTTTAGAAGCTATGCTTTGTGCTTCCCACAATTATAGTTAACTCAGTCATTCTGGATTTCTGCTGGGCTTGAAAACTTATAGTCTCATAGCCAATCCCGGCTATTTACTTTGAGAGAAAAGATTTGAGTGGATGGTTTTCAGCTGACATTCTTTCTAAAGACAAGGAAAAAGCCAGGTTCAGAACTAAGTGTTTTAGTTAGGATAGATGACAGTGGTTCTGGTTAGTCAACAAAATGATGGACTGGGTATTAGGACTATCTTGTACCTCACTGGTACAAATTGGCATAATTATGCTCTAATTGTATTTTGAGAGAAAAGTTTTATTTTAACAGGAAGGGTGATATGTAGGAGGAGCTAAGGTGGGAGGAGTACTGAGAGGAGGAGAAGGAGTAAATAGAGGAGGAGAAGAAGTGAAGAATGAAAAATTATAAAAATCATTTTTATAGAATATATATATGTATATATACATGTATATATATGCTTTTTAAGTTCTTTTAGGGACATGGAAACTTTTCTCTGAAACAAGCCAGGCCAGTTTCAGGAACTGGCTGTAAAGAATGAAAGTCATTCAGGTGGTAAAAACACAATGACAGGGCTGTGGCTCTAAGGCTGGAGCTAGTGAGAAATAGTTAATAAATAGTTGGTAAATGATAGGGTAGGGCAGTGACATGGTAAAACCACATTTTTGAGAAGAATGATTGTACTGAGTAATTTCCATGGCTGTTAACCTTTTAGGGTGGGTTTCTCTGGAATGTTTCGGTATTCTTATGTTATGTATCCTTAGCAACCCCTCACCCCCTCCCCACTCCCCTGGTTTGTGGTTTTCCTCTTTAAAAGACCCCTTAACCCATCACTTGGGGCCAACCCTTGCTCTTGAGAGAGAGCTTGTGGTTTGACCTCTGGCCAACTTCCCTAATAAAGCCTCTGCCCATTGCATCCAGGTATGGTGTCTTGCAAGAGTTCTTGGGTGACTGTGATTTCCCAAGACTTGAGTGAGGATCTCCTAATTTGGGGGTCTTCATTAGGAGAGGAGAAGCTAGGTGATGAGAGAGAGAAAGAGGGGGGAGATAGGAAGGCAGATGTTCATGTATCCCCACCAGTCAAAGATGGTTTATATATCTAGGTTGGGTAGTGGATTACACCTCTGATTGAGCATTACCAAACTTATAAAGCCTTTGATTAACATTTTTTAAAAAGTGTATAAATGCAAAAAGGATAGGGGTTTCCTAAGGGGAGAGAATGGGGAAAGAGGATGGCATCTGAAGTGTAAATAAAATATCCAATAAAAAAAAGATAAGATTTAAAATAATGTCTCTTTAATGAAGCATTAAAAGCTACACTATCATACATTTATATATAAGAACTGGCAGCCAAACTTAGTAAGATAAAAAGTAATATACTTAGTGTTGCTTTTATAAAAAATAGATTGTTTGCCTTGTTAAAAAATGGTTTTGTTTCCCAAAATTATGGTTATACTCTAATATTACAAAAAAAAAAAAACAACTTAAAAAATAGTTTAAAAACTGCCAATATTCTATTGGCTGCAGTTGACAGTTCAATTGTTTATGGTTTAAAAAATTAAACAGGTAGAAATGATTATAAGACTAAAAAAAGTGTTAAAAACAGCTGTGACACAGTACAAGCATACTGCTACTTTTCTTGAATACAGTGATAGAAGATGCTTACAGGCAAAGATCCCCTTTGATACAAAATTATAGGCTGCTCTAGATAAAAAGCTAAATAGATAAAAGTATAAATCACTCGTATAAAAACAACATGAGAGATATTGCTTTAATGAGCCACATAATTCTCAAAATGGGTATGATTTTCTGTTTCCTATATTTTTCCTCTAAAAGAGACAATATAAAGGCTTTTCTGGTTACTGTCTCAAAAGTATACTGACTTAAATAAAAAGCTTCTAACTTTGTTATGCCTCCCAAATTTATGTAGATTAGACATTGTGCCCTTCCCCCAGGCCTGAGCAGGCCTGCAAAGTCATTTACCACAATAGACCAAGCAACAGTAGGACCTAGGAGATGCATTGCATTACCAGCCTTGGTGCCTTGGAGCCTGCTACCTAAGCTAAGAAGAATGGACTGCCTGCTGAGCTAGCCTTGACACCTTCCAGACTGCTATCTCCTTGCCCAGCCCCTGGGCTGAACCTAGAAGAGACTCTGGGGGTTGGGGTTTCCCCTTTATATGTGAAAGCAAATTATTAAACTTCGGGCCTTGATCAGAATACTTTGTCTTGGCCCCATGTTTCTCTCACCCTCCATTCCTGTTCAATCCTAGGCTTCCTCTCAGGAGAACCTGGTAACCTATAGCTGCAGGCAGCTATAAGACATGACAGAGTTAGGCCTCTAGAAGACTAGATTCCAAAAAATGTCTTAGACTGCCAGCTGCTTATCAATTTACCCCCTGCCCCTATTCTAATATCTCAATGCCCATATTCAGCTTAAAGAAGTTAATAGAGTTAGCACCCCAATTCCCTGGGCTTGGAGACTTAAGTAGTTAATATTAGGCTATCTTTCTAAGATGGTTAGCCTATGTGTTAAGGGCCTATAACAATTGCATGGCTCTCAGTTTATTGTTAGGGTGTTTTATAGATTTTAATTAAAAATAGCTGAGAGGTATTAACAGACAGCAGTCCAGATTGCTTTTCATAGATAGCTGGTTTTCAAAAACTTTAGAAGTCCACAAAATTGATGTTACAAACATTTCTGTATTAATGTTCATTTGATTAGTGACCTGTCTGCTCCTGACAGCTTTCCTGTCTTAAATTCTAAGAAAAAAATTGAATACCTTTGGAGTATTTTAGTAGTGGTGAGACAACCACTAGACCCCCTCCCAAAAAAAGCCTCTTTTCACCTACTGTCCAGACATAGGACACATTAATTAGTTACTCTCTACTTCTCCAAATGGCCCTCTTTCAGTGTAAGATGGCCACCTATAAAGACTGTCATACAGGTAATCAAAGCAGTTTAAAAAGTGTCTTTAGGCCAAGATCCCTTGGGAATCCAGACCAAGTGCCCTATAACCCAGACCAAGTGCCCTATATAGTTACCTAGATGAATCTAGTAGAGAACCTCCCCCATCTCAAGGATAAAGGCTTTTCTTCCCTAAGACCCTTATAGGTTCTGGCCATAAGGAGTGCTCTTCAAGATTGAAGAGCAAGAGAGGACACCAGAAAGAAAAACTGTTCCCTCAAACATGGAGACACTACCAATTGACCAGGCTGTGATCAACTGCAAGTCAAGTTTCTTCTGACCAGACCTGACTGGGACTTTAGTGTTGCAGAAGGTAAGAGGCACCTATAAACCTATCATCATATTTCTTTGGCAGGTCTCAAGAGGGCTACATGGGGCCCCACCAATTTTGACCAAGACACATGAGGTTAAGCAGAGATGAGATGAGTTTCCCACAATCTTTTTAGAATGAATGGCACATAGAGACATTCTGTCAGTACACACTGTGGCCTTTATAGACCAGGCTAATAAATATCAGGAAAAAGCTTCAGAGGCTAGAGGGACTGCAGGGTAAGTCAGTAAAAGATTCAGTATAGATTGCTGAGAAAATCTACCATAACAGGTAGACAGAAATAAAAAGATAAAAGAAATATATTTTTTAAAAAGTAACAGAAAAGGAATTTACAGAGAATAATGGCTACAGTAGTTAGAAAAAAAAAAAAAAACAGAAAAAGAGAGACTCCAATCAAAGAGAGAAAAACAAAACAAAACCAACAACAACAAAAAACTTCTTGAAAAAGATCAGTGCTCATATTACAAACAAAAGAGCCACTGACACCAAAATGTATTCATGGATTACCTGAAAAATGGTGGACCTAGAGATGGGCTGGGTATCCCATTCATTTATAGCTATCCCAGACTGTCCCTACCCTCTACTGGGGAGAGACTTACTCTTCAGGATGGGGGTACAGATACACTTCATACCCAAGGGACCACAACTAACTGCCCCCTCCCAAAAAAAAAACTATTGGTGAAAAAAAGACTTCTCCCACTGACCCCTGCCAAGAGCTGAGACAACCTGATTTACAGACAAGAACAGTTTTCTCCATGCTGGTCAGAGAAAAGCTGGTGCTGCTGTGGTGGACAGCACAAATGTCATCTGGGCTGAACTTCTACTTCCCTCCCCCAGACATATCAGTGCAGAAAGCAGCCTTAGAACTTGTGGCTGACAAAAAAAAAAAAAAAAAAAAAAAAAAAAAAAAAAAAAAAAAAAATGAACATCTATACAGACAGCAGGTTTGCCTTTGCCACAGCCCAAGTCCACATGGCTATATACCAAGAGAAAAAAATGCTTACATCAGAAGAAATCTTGGATCTCTTAGATGCCCTGATAAAGGTGACAACTGTGAGTATTATTTGTTTTCCAAGACATCTGAAGGGAGGAGACTCAGTGGCCCAAGACAATAACCAGACAGATCAAGTGGCTAAATGACTATGCAGTAGCCTATCCAGGTTATAGGCTGTAAGAGATACCTGCTGAAAACTGAGACTAGATTAAGAGATGGCTTCACTTAAAACACATGAAAGAAAAAAAGACTCAGATTGCTAGCCACCCTACCAACTATTACCTAGAAAAAGAAAGGACAATAGTGCAGACAAAAAGAAAAAAAACTATGCTCCCCGGAAAACAAGCAAAAGACTTACTAGGCCAAATACATAGATAGAGTTATTTGAAAAATAAGTACATCCAAACAGTCAAGAGATCTAAAATATATTTCATAGACCTCAGGATTTGGGCCAGAAAAATCGAACAATGTAAGTTATGCCAACAAGTAAATGCTTATGTGGCCAAAAGTAAACAGGGAAAAATACCTAGAAAAAAACAACGTAGTGTACATTGAGAGGCCAATTTTGTAGAAGTTAAGCAAATATAGATTTGAAAATATATAGATAAATATAGAAAAATATAGATACCCTTTAATATTTGTAGATACTATCTCTAGACGGGTTGTGGCTTTCCCCACGAAGCAGGAAACAGCCACTGTAATAACCAAGAATATATTTAAAACAAATCTTCCTGAGGTTTCTAGTGCCCAAGGTAATTGGATCAGATAAAGGTCTTGTTTTTGTTTCTAAGGTAAGTCAGGGATTGTCTGAGATATTAAGGACTAATTAAAAGTTCCATTGTTTGTATTGTCCCTGGAGCTGAGGACAGGTAGAAATAATGAACAGAACCCTAAAAGAGACATTAAGTAAATTGTTCTCGAAGACTGGTGCTGGTTGGGTGGTGGGTGTCCCTTGTCCTGGCCCTGTTCCAAGCCTGGAACACCCTTCCTGTGTGGTACCCCCACTCCTTTGATCCCAGATATTGACTCACACCCCTACCCCAGAAATTACTTTTCAGGCTGATAAAAATGTTATGGTTCAATTGTAAGCTTTCCAGATCAGCCACCAAGAAATGATGCCTACACTTAGTGCCCTGTATAACACAAGTACCCAAGCACTTCCACAGGAGTGAACAAAGTAAAAAGGGCCATTCCTGGTGCTATTGACCATCCTGACCTCCATTAAAGTAGATAAAATAACTACCTGACTAGAAACCATGCAGACACCTGAGCAGTGTGTCAACAGACACCTCAAGCTCAAGATCACCTTCTGTTCTACAAGCCCCCCCCCCCCAAAGCCATTATATGGCTATGGTGTATCTTCATTCCCATGCTGAGCCTCAAACACCCTCCATAACCCTATTGAAGTACCTGACAAGTACTCTCAGCCACTAGAAATGTGGCTTGGTTCACTACAGTAAAAGGGCAGCTTGTGCCTGACAGTCAGACCTTGTCTTTGATCTCTGTAAGTTAGCAGAAAGCCTTGACTCTTGGGATATCCCTACCCTAGACACAAAGGGGTAGAGATTACCCAAATCTCGGGGACAACAGTCTTTTAAATCTAAACCATGTCCTAAAAGCAGCTTTAGAGGGTGGGGCTCAGGGTGCATACACCCAACGTTGAAAAGTGTCCTATGAAAAACCTCATACATGTGTGCCCCTGAGATGAGAGAAGCCAACAGCAGGCCCATCAGTGTATGTGTATAAAGAGATAGTTACTTTTTCTCTGCTACCTAACAGTGTAAAAAAAATTAAAAAGTACATACAAGAGACTATTCAGAGAGTGAGAAAAAGATAGTTAAAGATTCAATGACAAAGGTACTAAAGAGACTAGCTGACAGAGAGACAAGGGAGAGAGAGAGAGAGAGAGAGAGAGAGAGAGAGAGAGAGAGAGAGAGAGAGAGAGATGGTTTAAATTCTTGTTTAATTCCTCCCCCCGGCTTACCACCTTGATTTCTACTTTAATTGGGCCCCTGTTAATTTGGCTTATGTTTCTGACATTTAGGCCTTATATTTTAGATAAGTTAGTTGCTTTCATTAGAGAATGCATTAACACAGTACAAGTTATGATGTTACAACAACAATGTCATTCCCTCAGACAAGAAGAGATGTCATTTCAAGATTAAAATAGTCACAAGAAAAAGGGGGGATGTGAGACCACCCTGACAAACTCTCACCATAAAAATCAAGAGAACAGAGCAGAAAGGGAGTATTAGAGACAAAACCACCCTGATGGTAAAGCCATCCTGATAGCAAAGAGAGAGAGAGAGAGAAAAAAAAAAAGACCAATTCAGAGAAAACCTACAGGATGTACTGATTAATAAATAACCAGCTATGTCTTTCATAGCCCTAGATAAACATAGCCCACCAGAAATAATTGCCTAAGTGAGTGTGGCCAATAGGTTTAAAAAATAAACAAAGTCTCCAATTAGGTTTAAACAAGTCTTGCTGTTGCTAAAGTCTGCCTATGCTAAAGTATAAAAGGTGTGTGCTTCAGAAATTCTGTGTCCTTCCTCCTGTGAGAGTGAAGTGATCCCAATTCGTCTGAATAAAGATTCCTCTTGCTGATTACATCAATCTCTGTCTTCATGTCTCAGTGCACTGCGTATCCCCGAGTTGAGATGTTCAGGTGCAACAGTCACACTGAACTCTGCCAAGTGTCATCTGTGCAATTGAAATTACTGTAAATGAATGGAATGATTAATAAAAAAATAAAAGAAAAATGAATTTTAGACTAAAATCAGAAATTATTCTGTATTTTCTATCCTCATGCCTTTGATCAAGTAAAGCCACTTGGTTGTAATGTATGATTGTAATACATGCCTGAAATCAGTTGGCGAGCACTTGGTAGAGAATTTTGCATATCTGTTCATTTTTATTTATATTTTCTATAGTGCCACAACCTGGTTTTGGTATAAGAATAAAAATGGGATTTTAAGATGATTCTGTCTGTGAAATATATTCTCTACATTAATCCTTTGTCAGATATTTGGTGGCAAATTTGCCCTCTATTTCTGTGGGCTCCCCTTCACCCAGTTGAATCTCCTCCTTTCTAACAATACTTAAAGAGACTGCTCTGAGAAAACAGACATTTGCAAGACTCATTGACAAATGAGCAGGCTTTAACCAGAAGCAGGAAGATTGACTTGATCCTCCTATTATCATTAGAAAAGGTGTCTTTTGGGGGAGGAGAGGGTTAACTGTCTTATGGGTTTTGTAGGATATCAAGGGTCCTAGTCAGCCATTTTGAGACACAAGGAATCAACACCAACCTCTACTCAATCAGGTTTGTTTCAGGAGGGACTGAGATGCAGACAATTTGGGTCTTCCCCTGCGGTACCTCCTCAGGAACCCCTTGCAGGTACCCACACTGTGTTTGTGCCATGTGAACCAGCATGCATAGATCTGATTTCTATGTAGCTCTTAAAGGAGATATGTCAATGCATGGCTCAGCCAAGCCTTTATCAGCCAGATCAAGTCTGTGGTAATATACTTGTAGAGGTTTAGATGCCAAGGAGTCAATTTGTTGTTGTTTTATAAAGCCTGTTAAAGGCCCAAGGGTTGAAAGCCAAAAGAAGGAGACAAACCAAAGGACCCAGGATAGAAGGGAGAAGGGTGGTAAGCCAAAGTTAGGCAGCAAACCAGTATTTAAGCCACCCTTCTTATTCTCTCTTGTTTCTTTTGCCATTTTAATCTGTCTCTGATCTTGGCTATACTAACTATAGTATAAAAACAGCATTTCTCCTTGAGGGCCACACATAGTCCCTTGCTGAAGGAAAAGCAGATGCAGTGTTAGTATTCTCTCTAAACTCCACCTCCATAGTTACCTGGCAACAGCCAGGTAGGCCTGGCCCACTATAAAAGAGGCTGCTTGCCCCTTCCTCTCTCTCTTAATCTCTTGCTCTCTTGTCTCTAGCTCCTTTGTCCCCTCGCTCCTCCCCACTTCCCTTCCCCCTCTCTCCACTTGGTCATGGCCAGCCTCTCTCTACTTCTCTACTCCTCTAATTCTCCTCTCCTCTTCTCTTCTCTTCTCTTCTCTTCTCTTCTCTTCTCTTCTCTTCTCTTCTCTTCTCTTCTCTTCTCTTCTCTTCTCTTCTCTCTCTCTCTCTGTCTCTCTCTCTCTCTGTCTCTCTCTCTCTGTCTCTCTGTCTCTCTCTCTCTCTCTCTCTCTCTCTCTCTCTCTCTCTCTCTCTCTCTCTCTCTCCTTCTGCCCCAGCTACCCTCCTGGCTTCCCTCCCATGCCCTGAATAAATTCTATTCTATACTATACCAGTGTGTGACTGGTCCCTCAGTGGGAAGTGATGCCTCTGCATGGGCCCTTTGAGAAATCCCCTTCCCCCATACCTCTCCACAAAACATACTCTCTTTATCTCTTTATCTTTTTATAAACACTTCATCCAGCCCTCTGCGATTTGGGGGTGGGGGGAACCACTTCACACAGCAAAACAAGGGATTTTTTCCAGATTAGTAATGCCAGTCTCTAGCTGTTCAATGTCCTTGTCAGTGGACCCTCGAAGTTCTGAGTAGTGCAAGTCCTTAGGCTGGCATCAAGATTAGAACTTCTAACAGCAAACACCATGGATGGCCCCTTTTAATCTGAAAAGGAAAACAGAAGAAAATTTTCAGGGAGATCTCTATTCCCTGGATGTCAATTGTTATTTATCTTATCTATAATTGGGTCTGGCTTTGTGGAATTATCTATTTGTTTTATTAATCTATCTGGCAGCCATCTAGCCATGTCTTCTTTGGTATCAAACAGAAATATCAATCCTCAGCCCCATATGAGAACTAGGTCTGGGTCATTCCATTTAAAGGTAAGAGTGTCCTTCTACATAACTGTGGAATAGTTTTTATTAGTCTAAGGGTGCCAGAGGTGATCAGCAGCAGATTTACCATGAGTGATCAGATTTAGAAAATTGAGAACAAACAGGGCATGAGGAAGAATATTTCTAGGGGACCTCTTTTGGGTTAACTGCCCCACTTTTGTTTTTCAAAAGCCAACTTTTCAGTGTTTCTTGTAAAGCCAGGACAAAAGCACCAGTAGATGTTCCTCTCACACTTAGAGAGTTATGGAGATATTATTTTAAAGTTTCATAATATCTGTTTTACAACACCTTGTCTTTGAGGATTATAAGGAATCTCAGTAATATGGGTAATATAAAATTGTCAACAAACATCTCAAATGGCTGACTGCAATAGCCAGTTCCATCTATTTTAATCTGATATGGAACACCAAGCATAGAGAGATAATGTAGACAATAACTAATCATATTTTTAGTTGTTTCTCTTTTTAAAGCAATTGCAACTAGAAAGCCTGAAAAGGTGTCAAGTTACATGTATATGTTTCAACTTTTCAAATTCAGAGATGAGTAACATCCACTTGTCCCAATTGCTTAGGTATAAGTCCTCAAGTATTAACACTATTATGAAAAAAAATTGAGGACACTGAGAACAAGTTTTTGTAACTTGACTTGTACACGCTCAAGAAATACCAAATTATTGTCTCAAGCTATTATTATTAAACATGTGTAACAATCACTAAGCAATAGCACACCCCTTTGGAGCAAGTCTTTGCATATCCACAAAGATGTACTATTTTGTGGTGATGTTATATAGACAAATAGATGACTTCTTAAGTCTTAACGATGATCTTATAAGAATTTCTAAAATTGTATCAATAATTATTAAGCTCTTTTATAACTGAACTATTATTAGGCTCTTCTCTGATAGTCAAAACTATAATGAGAACTCTGTCAGTCTCCCAAGTGTCATCAGTTAATTGCTATTAGATAGTAACCTGGCCTTTTCTTACTCAGAGCACATTCCAAGATGTTGTAAAAACAATTAGCCAAAGGTCATTAAAAGGAAACCAACGATTTACTATAGGTGTCAGGACAGAAGGTAAAATATTGCCTAGGCCTATCTATACAAAACTTTATTAATAACTTAGTTAAAGCTTCAAATCTTCAGTGAACCTCTGGAGCTAGACAGGTGATGGATATTTAGGCAGACAATTATTTCTAATGGATATGTATGTAAACATTCTCTGATGCAAACTTCTATTTTAATTTATGATTTGACTCTTGGTGTGAACCCAAGATGAACTCTGTAACATGTGATCATGTATTCTGAAAGATATATAAGCACTGAGGACAAAGAGATTAGAGGCAGATACAATGGAGAAATAGAATAGAAATTTTTGCCTATCCCCACTTAGAGTAGCATATAGAAGTTTTCCCTTTTCCCAGACAGAATGAAAGTTTTCCTTTTCTTCACTCAGCACCTTTCTACATTTCTCCCTAGATAGCTTTCATAGGAAACTTTTTACACTCAGTAATAAACTCTATAATAACTTCTCTAAGTGTCTTTTCTTCTTGTGACCTCAGAATAGTAGGCATATATTAAAGCCCAGAGTTCCTGCTGAGATAGAACAAAGGCTGTTTACTTAATCTTTGTTCTTAGGATGTGGTATTAAGTGGAAGAAACTGTAGTTTCTGACCTCAGAGGATCACAGACATGGGCCAGCCACAGAGGTATAGTAACTTAGACAAGTAAACTTTTCTAATATAGCAACTCTATGTATCACCTAAAACAAGGCCCTACCCCCTGCCGATGTTCTTCCTCCTCCACTGCCTCAAAAATAACCAACAAGAAGAAAGAAGAAGGCCTATAATCTGCCTGATATATATTGTTGTGGCATTTTCCTGGGATCCAGGCAATCTAGTATGAGCTCTTAAATGTCTTAAAGGAAAGTACATTTCTTAAATTATTCTGTATTTGTAAAAGTTGAGAATTAGCAATATCTAAAAAGGGAACAACTTCAAGCAATTATAATCCATGAGCTATATACTGGCTATGAGTACACAATTTGAAAGCTTGATTTTTCAGCATTTCAAACAGTGGCTACAGCACGTAATTCAATTATTTGTGCTGAAGCAGGGGGAAACTCTAGAGAATAAACATACCATCTAATTACATATACTGTATTCCCATTAGATGAGCTGTCTGTAAATGCAGTAACTCTCAGGTTAATAATCTTAAATTTTTAGTGAATTCTTGCCCAACATTGGGTATCACCTGTAGAGGGAGTTATTAGAAAAGAAGGTGTCAGACTGGCTCCATCCATGTTCCCACTACTGCTGGTAACTTTCAGGTGTAGCATGGTTCTACCACCTCTGTATTTAGACACCTTCCACCCTCAATTTCTGCAGTGACTAGCTTTGTTCTCAGCTCTGTTTTGCTTGTTTCTGGAGTTGCCAGATCCTTTACAGCCATAACCACCTGGTTGTCAGTGGACCCACCTCCCAGTAACTTGTAAAGTAAACCTCTAAAGTTTAAGATTAACCAAACAAATTTATATGCCAGCAAATACTCAAATCACAAGATGCCCACACAGATTAGTCAAGTTATCCCATCTATCTTAACCTTTTCATATCGTCTCTGCAAAAGGCTGGTTAAAGCCAAGCTCCTTAACATCAGATTCAATCTCCACTGCCTTTCTCCACACCCTCCCCCCCCCCAGTTTCTCCATGCCTTCCTGTCTCTGCCTCCCTTAGCTAAGCCCCCCTTTTCCCTATCCAATCATAGGCTTCTCACTGCAAATAGATTTGGCAGGGACATTTTTGCCATACTCCCCACCCCTGTTAGTTGCAGATTTTCATTCATTCTCATGGCCATCTAGCCATTTCTCCTATACATTCCCACAGCTGATCCTGAACCTCCCCTAAATCTCCTCCTCAACTTTTTCTAACTCAATTTCTTCCCTCTATATACCTCTTATGACTACTTTACTTACCCTTCTAAGTGAGATTCAAGCATCCTCACTTGTACCTTCCTTCTTATTTAGCTTCTTTGGGTCTGTAGAATGTAGCATGGGTATCCTGTATGTTATCATTAATATTCATTTAACAGTAAAAATTCATGATGTCTGTTTTAATAGCTGAGGAGTATTCCATTGTACAGATATAGCACATTTTCTTTATCTATTCTTCAGTTGAGGGGCATCTATGTTGATTCCAGTTTCTGGCTATTATGAATAAAACTGCTATGGACATCATTGAGCAAATGTCTATGGTAGATTGTCGAGTATCTTTTGGGTATATGCCCAGGAGTGAAATAGCTGGGTCATAAGGTAGAACTATTCCAAGTTTTCTGAGCAACCACTAAATTGACTTCAAAGGTGGTTTTACAAGTTTGCACTTTCAAAATAGCAATGAATGAGTGTTCTCTTTGCTCTATATCCTTGCCAGCACGTGGTATCTTTGAGTTTTTGATCTTAGCACTTCTGATTGTCATAATATGGAAGCGCGAAGTTGTTTTGATTTGCATTTTCGGATGACTAAGGACTTTTAACATCTCTTTAAGTGCTTTTTGGCCATTCAAGATTCTTCTCTTGAAAGTTCTGTTTATCTCTGTACCCCATTTCTTAATTGGGTTATTTAGATTGTTTTTGTCTACATTTTTGAGTTCTTTATAAATTTTGGATATTATTCCTTTGTCAGATGAAAGGTTGGTGAAGATCTTTTACCTATCTTTTGGGTACTAGGATGATATATATATATGCTAGGCCCAGGGAGTGGCATTATTAGAAGGTATGGCCCTATTGAAGTAGATGTGTCACTATGGGTTGAGTTTTAAGACCCTTATTCTAGCTGTCAAAAAGCAGTATTCTGCTAGCAGACTTCAAATGAAGATGTAGAACTCTCAGTTTTTCTTGCACCATTCCTGTCTTGACACTGGCATAATCCCACCTTGATGATAATGAACTGAACCTCTGAATCATAAGCCAACCTCAATTAAATGTTGTCCTTATAAGAGTTGCTTTGGTCATGGTGTCTGTTCACAGAAGTAAAACTCTAAGACAGATGACATTCTGTCCTATTGACATGTTCCTTTGCCTTACAGAAGCTTTGCATTTTCATAAGATTCCACTTATCAATTGTTGGTATTAGAGCCTGAGCCACTGGTATTCTGTTCAGTAAATTTTCTCCAATGCCAGTGCATTCAAGCCTATTTCCCATTTTTTTTCTTCCATGAGATTTAGTGTATTTGGCTTTATGTTGAGGTCCTTGACCCACTTGAACTTGAATTTTGTGCAGGGTGATAAATATGGATCTTTTTTCATTCTTCTACATGTAGACACCCAGTTAGACCAGTACCATTTGTTGAAGATGCTTTCTTGCTTTCTTTCCTTTTTCCTTTTCTTTCTTTCTTTCTTTCTTTCTTTCTTTCTTTCTTTCTTTCTTATATAGTTTTGGATTCTTTAAGAAAAATTGAGTGTCCATAGGTATCTAGGTTAATTTCTGGATCTTTGATTCGATTCTATTGATCAACATGTCAGTTTTTGTACCAATACCAGGCACTTTTTACCACTATTGCACTGAAGTACAGTTTGAGATCAAGGATTGTTATTCCTCCTAAAGTTTTTTTTATTGTTTAAGATTGTTTAGTTATCTTGAGTTTTTTCTTTTTTCATATGAAGTTGAGAATTGCTCTTTTAAGTCTATAAAAATTGTGTTAAAATTTTGATGTGGATTGCTCCAAATCTGTATTATTTTTGATAAGATGCCAATTTTCACAATGTTTATTATCTATCCATGAGCATGGGAGATCTTTCCATTCTGATATGTTCTTTAATTTCTTTCTTTAGAGATTTGAAGTTCTTTTTTTTTAATAAGATTATAGAAATACTTATATATTTGGTAAAGATCAATAAGAAGATGCCCATACAATCAGAAGTGTAACCCAATACCCAACCTAGATATACCAACTACCTTTGACTGGTGGAGACATGTGAACATCTGCCTCCATTTTTGCCTCTCTCCTCTCCTCCCTTAGCTCCTCTCACCTTAGCTTTTCCTACATATTACTGTTCCTGTTAAAATAAAAAAAACTTTCTCTCAAAATTCAATTAGAGCATAACTACCAATTTGTATCAGTAAGATACAAGATAGACCTAATACGCAGTCTACCATTTTGTTGACTAAACAGAACCTCTGTCATCTCTTCTATCTAAAAGACTTAGTTCTGAACCTGGCTCTTTTCTTAGCTTTTCAGAATGCATCTCAACTGAAAAACATCCTCTCAAATATGTTCTCTCCAAGTAAATAGCAAGGATTGGCTATGAGACTGTTAGTCTTCAACCCCATCAGAAATCCAGAATGACTGAACTAACTGGAATTGTGGGAAGCACAAAGCATAGCTTCTAAAGTTAGCCAATTTATAGAGACTGCTGAACAACTGGACAGTCCCTAAACTTCAAAATGTAGGAGCATCCAATCTTTAGCCTTCTGGCCCAGGATCATCTGACAGACCTAGTGATGCAGAATTATTAAGGGTTGATTACTCTGCCTTGGGAGATATAATCAGTAGACTATTCCACAAGTGTGTTGTCCTTTTCTGGACAGTAATTTGTGTGTAGATGAAAAGAAGCAATTCTTGCCTAGTGGCTGTCTCACCACAACTAGAGTAACTCCAAAAATGTTCACTTTCTTCTTAGAATCCAAGACAGGGAAGCTGTCAGGAGCAGACAGGTCTCTAATCAAAATGAACATTAATACAGAAATGTTTGTAACGTCAATTCTGTTGACTTCTGATGTTTTGAAAACCAACTATCTATGTAAGGCAATCTGGACTGTTGTCCATTAACTCTTCTCAGCTATTTCTAATTAAAATCTAGAAAACACCGTAACAATAAACTCAGAGCCATGCAATTGCTTTAGGCCCTTAACTCACAGGCTGACCATCTCAAATCACTTAAAAAACTTAAAAAATGACTGGGTCTAAGCCTTGTATTCCTAAATGTGTTATATGGGCGCAATGCCTATGAGAGTAATAATATTAATGTCACTTTTATATCAATAAGAAAGTCATACCAATGAAAACCTTATATTTGAAATCAAAGTAGATTTTGTACCATTTAAGAAATTATAACTTCAGCTTAATAACAATTACACATATTTCTGCCAATAGATTATGGCTATGCAATAAATCCTAGCTAATCCTCTCTGTTCCAACAAGACCACTATTTTCCCTAGAAAGACAAACCAGTATTAACTACCTTGGTCCCCATGCTTAGGGAATAGGGGCACCAGCTCTTTATTGACTTCTTCAAGATGATTACAGGCATTGAGATATTAGAAAAGGATTAGGGGGTGGGGAAGGGTAAATTGATAAGCCTCTGATTTCTGTGTCTTCATTGCATCCAGCTGAAATTCCAGGACATCAGAGGTTTGAGCAGGTCTGCTCAACTTGCTTGATGAGTAGATTCACCAAGGCTGTGTATTCTGCAATATACAATTCTCAAAAACAAATTTTAGTATCAAGAAAATTTTTGTTTGAATTCCAGAATCTAGTCTTCTGGCGGCCTGCCTCTGTCATGTCTAATCCATGTAATTCTGGAAGGCAGAAGTATCTTAATAATCTCTTCTGAAAACACACAGACAAAATCTGTTTCCCTAAACAGAATAATCTTGACCCAGTAACCAGAAAAACCTTTATCTAGACCTCTTTCCCAGAAGAAAAATATATATCCACAAAACTGAAAATCATACCCATCTTCCTTCCCTATTTTGCCAAGCATGAAATGAACCCAGAATTCCCATGGGGCCCATGTTAGACACAACCCTAGTCTTCTGTGTGGCAGTATAACTTTATATCATTTAAACACACCTGATTTACACTCTCTTTCTGTTCAGCCCTCTGCCTAGAACAGTTTTTTATTTATACCATCTATCTGTTTGGTTCTGTACTCCAGAGCAGCTTCCACTTGTACACTGTACTCTCTATTCTAGAGTCGGTGACAATTTTTCCTATCTAAATTCCAAACTGTGGGCAATAATCCCCAAGTGATTTGGACCAATCTGTTTATAAATCTTTCCTAAAAGCAAATAATTCCTATATTTTATCTTTATACTTAAATCAGTAACTGCTCTACAACGGAGGCTTATTTATTTGACTCTGACTGCAACAACCTGCAATTTCTCTCAGCAGAGGATCTGTCTGCCAGGTTTTCTTTGTTCGGCAGAGGATCTGTCTGCCATGTTTTCTTTGTTCAGGGTTCTAGCGCTGGAGTCACATGACTCCTATCAGTGCCAATTATTTACTCACTTTCTTTAAAAAAAAAAATACAACTTTTACACCCAGGTGAATAGGCTTAAATTTCTAGTGAATTTGTGCCAGAACTTTTTATGCTACTTTGTTGTAATAATTATTTTAAAAAAGCAGCCACCGGTCAAGACAGCTGTCTAGGCTGCAGTGGCTCAGAGCCACTAGTTCAGCTGCCATGTTCACTGGCGATGTGGGCACTGCAGCTAGAAACGGCCAGCCAGAGACACCAGCCCTGCCACCCACAAGAAGCCAGCATGGGAGATGGCTCTGCCAGTCTTCCATGCTGTCTCTGCAAGGCTGGGCATTGCCCAGACTATCCTGCCAACCACACGGGCTCAGTACAGATGAGATTTTAATGCTTAGATTATCCAAAGCTTATATATTTGGTAAAGATCAATAACAAGATGCCCTTACAAATCAGAAGTGTAACCCAATACCTAACCTAGATATACCAACTACCTTTGACTGGCAGAGACATGTGAATATCTGCCTCCATGTTTGCCTCTCTCTCCTGAAGTTCTTATTATACAGACATTTCCCTTGCTTGGTTAGAGGTACAAAGATATTTTATATTATCTGTGGCTATTGTAAAATGTGTTGTTTCTCTAATTTCTTAATCGGCCTGTTTATCATTTGTATAAAGAGGGGCTACTGATTTCTTTGAGTTAATTTTGAATCCAGCCAGTTTGTTGAAGATGTTTATTTTTTGGGTAGCTTATGTATACTATTGTAGCACCCCCTTGATCGCCTTTAGTTGTCTTCCTGCTCTAGATAGAACTTGAAGTGCTTTATTGAATATATAGGAAGAGAGTTGGCAGTGTTTGTCTTGTCAATGATTTTAGTGAAATTGCTTTAAGTTTCTCTCCATTTAACTTGATGTTGGCTATTGACTTCTGGATATTGCTTTGATTATATTTAGGTATGTGCCTTGTATCTCTGATCAATCTAAAGTAATACTTTTCATGTGAAAGGGGAGAGGATTTTGTCAGGCTTTCTGAGCATCTAACGAAATGATCATGTAATCTTTTTTCTTTCAGTTTGTTTAGAAGATGGCTTATGTTGATAGATTCTCATATATTGAACTATCCCTGCATCATTGGGATGAAACCTACTTGATCATAATAAATGATGTTGTGTATAAGTTCTTAGATTTGGTTGAATAGTATTTTATTTATTTTTATATCAATCTTCAAAAGAAAATTGGACTAATTTTCTCATTCTTTGTTGAATTTTTGTGTGCTTTACATGTTAGAGTGACTATAACTTCATAAAATGAGTTTGGTAATGTTCCTTCTTTTTCTATTTTGTGAAAGAGTTTGAAGAGTATTAGTATTTTCCCTTCTTTAAAAGTCTGGTATAATTCTACACTAAAACTGTATGGCCCTGGGCTCTTTGTTTGTTTATGAGATTTTAATGACTGCTTCTATTTTGTTGTGGGTTATAGAGCTGTTTATATAATTTGGGTAAACTTGATTTAAACTGAATTAGCTGGCTGCTTAGGGCAGTTTGCATGTCCAACTCAGATATCTAGAACTCATTACCACATACATATACATATACATATCATAGATACAAATAATTTAAAATTATCAGATTAGTTGGTTACTATGCATGTCAAATTAAGCATGAAAATTTTTAAAAAATGAATCTACACATATATAAAAATGACTAATATGACTAGTTTTGACACCCAGGGATTTCAATTTTACAAGATCTATTGGTTTAATACAGCATACAGATGCTTCAAAGAAAACAGGAAATTGACTCAGCAATGCTTTAAAGATTTGTGATCAAACTTTGAGCAAACAAAACAGAAGAGTTCCCTTAACTTGATATAGGGTTTTATTGACTCAGTATAGAAGAGAACAGGCAATAATGACAGAGGAGACATGGTGGTAGAATGGGAGGAGGCTGGTCATCTTGCATGATTTGTCAGGAAGATCCAAGTGCTAGAAGACCAGAGGATGGTGTCCACATTTGTGTTGGACATAATCATCAGAAATTGTTAGACAAATAAATGAGCTGTAAGAATATACAACCTTAGCTTTCACTAAACATATTAAGATTTAATGCAGATCAGTTTTTTCCCCATAGGCACCTTTACCTTGGACT
The DNA here is from genome assembly GCF_011762505.2 of Arvicanthis niloticus. NCBI lineage: Eukaryota > Metazoa > Chordata > Mammalia > Rodentia > Muridae > Arvicanthis > Arvicanthis niloticus. Next base: position 78,521,717 of record NC_047666.1, on the reverse strand, counting down.
GCCTGCTGCACTAACAGGATCAAGTTTTCTCCCTGCCTTTTTCATTCTAAGACTTATGAAGAAATTTCAATTCCCTGGTAAAATAGACTCTTCAGAAACTGAACTTGCAGAAATGAAGCTCATAGAGAAAGAAGATGATTGCACAGAAGGTTGAGAGTGATGGAGAACTGAAAACTCGTCCATAATGAGTTTTCTACTGCCCTGTGCAAGGCCATGAACAGAATGAATTTCACTTCATTTGAATCATGAGACATACTATAGCTTATCCTTAAGGGCCTCAAAATTATTTTGACTCATTATAAAAATATTTACTGATTGTATTTTGAGAGGGTTTGGTGTAGTGCTTAAGATTTTTCCAGGGAGGACTTGTATGGCAACCTCCATACTGAACTTTAAAGCTGCCTTCATTATCAAACAGCATTTTCTCTTTTAACTCAATCAAGGGAAATGTGTTTCCCACACATCTTCAAATAGATTTGAAACTTTCCTATCAAAAAGCATTATTTAATTACACTTCGATGTAGGAAGCTGCTGTCAGCGGTGATATATTCACCATTCCAAGATGGCGCGGACATCGTGTCCTCTCCACTAGTAAACAATTAACTGTGCTGCAAAGGCAGAAAGCGCGCCAAAGTCACTGGCCAATCCCAAGGCGTAATATTGGGTGATGAGTGAACAGCCAATCAGAAGTGAATACGTCACTCTAGGGTGTATTTAAGCTGTGCCTCTTTCTGTCTTTGGCCCTTCCATGGTCTTTCACGTCTGCTGATACAAGATTAAACCTCGCTGTGGTGATACCCGAATTCTGCCTCTCTTGTTTCTCTTCCATGGGTGAAAAGGGGACACGGGAGGCGCGTGCAACAACTGGAGCCGAAACCCGAGAGTTTCAAGGCGATGTGGAGGCCCCCAAGTTTTGGGGCGGGTTAAAAGACTACAGGATCGAGGTACACCTCTGGAAGATATGCCTGGGGTGGAAGTGTTTGTGGCAAGCGGATTTAAACTCACCGCTGCCGCTCCACTAGCTAACCTCTTGCTTGCATTGCATTTGTTTTTAACTTATTTGTGTTGTGAGAAAGAGGGCCACTCTAGCATACCAGAACCAGGGCGTGTTAGCCGGCATCAGGCCAAAGGGCCTGGGGGTCAGGCCAAAGGGTCTGGGGGTCAGGCCAAAGTGCCTGGGGAGAAAGAGTACTCAAAAGGAACAAGGGCTACTGCAGAGCTCATTAAGCTTATGGAACCTTCACCAGTGGGTGGAGAGAGAGATGAGGACAAAAGGATCCTCCTTTATGATAGACTCTTTGGGGAACCAGAGCAAGCAATGCCAGTGATAGAACAGATGATCTTTGAAAATGCCACAGCTGAATGCTGTACAGCCATTGTCCTTCATAAGAACAAGAGGCTACAAGATTGGCTGAGGGCCTGCTGTGGCCCGGGGTGGGAAGCTGTTTGTGCTTATTCCACAGGTGAAAACAATTCAATTTGGGTCCCTACGAGGCTGGTGCAGATTGTGAAGAATGAAGCTAGGTTGCAAGATTACGGCCCTGATTCTCCTGACACTGATGTTCGATTTGGGGATAAGTATATCACTGTGGGCCATAGTCAGATCTTGGCCTGTTCCCTTGCCAGTACATTCAAATGCTGAAACACCGCCATTGTTTACAGCTATTGAGTGTTACTTGGTTGCCCCGTCCTCAGGGCACACTGGCCAACAGCCTGGGTCATAAATGCTACAAGTTTTCCATTAAATTTTACACTTTGTTTTGTGGCAGCAAAACTTTACAGCATAAAGGTAATCTACTTGGTGTTGATTTGAGAAAAAATAGATTGCTTACATCGTTAAAGATTGGTTTTTTGATTTGCCTATGTTTATAGAGAAAAGATACAACACGTGTCTTTTAAAGTTTACAGTTTAAATTTAAGGTTTAAAGTTAAGGTCAAAATCACAGAGTTCAGGACTAGCCAAGCCTCAGAGAGCAGGCAGAGGGAGGTTAAGCACATTTACATTTGAATTAAGACAATGCAGACTGAGCTGCAGAAGCCCAGGTGCTAAGCATTCCCTTTTGTCCTGGGTCTTTACAACCTGGTCCTAGAAATGTGCTTACCGGAATTTCTCTCTTGTCCTCATTGTTTCTTGTGAGAAGAGGGATAAATCTAAAAACCAAAGACTTTACAACAGTCTGTGGGCTAAAAGTTATGATTATGCTGGAGAAATTAGAATTGTGTCTGCTTCCCTCCATGAGTGTGACTGTGCCTGCTGATAGAGTATGGTTCAAATTGTTCTAATTCCTTTATATTCAAAGTTGTTAAAAATGAGATGCTTTAGATTCCTCTAATGTATGTAACAATTATTAGAGAATAAGGTTGGCTTTTATCCAATATATTCATTGGACTAAAAAAGATTGGTTATTAAATTAATCCAAAATAAAGTTCAAATTTAAGATTTATACAGCCTAACTTACCTACTCCAGCTGCCATTTCAGTAAATGCTTATAGAATTTTATAGCTATAAAAGATGTTTTTATACCATCCATTTACATTTCTGGTAAAGGTGAGAGATTTACAGGCAGTAAATTTATTCATAATTTTTAAGAGCCCATGAAGCGATATTTGTCAAAAATAATTACTTCAGAAAATGGTTAATTGTTTTACATTTTATATATATAAATATTGTTGCTGCTTTAATACAAAAAATTAAGAGGTTAAATCTTTTGGTGTGTATTATTCATTGTGTGATACTTTATTAGTGGATTTCTCTAAAGAAGTTTTTTCTGCAAGCCATTGCTCCAATATAACGAGCTTTAAAAATTTTTAAAGTACTTGTTACTCCAAAAAAGGACTCAAAGACAGTGTCTTTCAATATTTGAGACCTCAGTTATATCCTAATCAGATGGGGCTAGAGAGACGGCTCAGCCGTTAAAGGCTAGACTTTTAAAATATAAAGGCTGAACTCCCAGCAACCACATGGTGGCTCACAACCATTTGTGGTGGGGATCTAACGCCATCTTCTGGCTTGTGAGTGTACATGCAAAAGAAAATGGTTTATGTTTAATCTTGATTTACTCTTAGTGATTTTTAAAGGTTGTGAAGAGATATTATTTGGCTAAAACCTCATCTTAAGCTTACCATAGGAGGATTTAAACCTCTGTTTGATATTTTCAAAGGGATGCAAGTCCTAAATTAAATCATATGTATATTTTCTTGTATTTACCCTGCTTCAACACAATTAAATTATGTGTTGTAGCCACTGTTTAGAATGTTAAAAGGGTGTATCTGCCTTTGTCTTGTTGAATGGTGTGTTTCATGAAGTGCAGAATGTGTCAACTACAAGATTTAATATCTCTAGCCATTTGAATAACATTAAAATTAATAAGGTGTTTAAGAATGCATCTGCACAACCGGTGTCGGTATGTGTGGACCCTCCATTTTTCTTTATGTTATCCAACTTTCAGAATAATTCTGATATCTTGGATTGTAAGAATGTTGCATGCCTTTTGGCACAATGCTGGAATGGATCAATAGACGTAGCCATGGTTAATCAAGTTACAGCAGCTACTGTTGTTAATCAAAACTCAGAAAAGACCTCTAAGGCTTTGACCATTTTACAGAAAGTGGATGCATATCAGACATCCTGTTGGTCAATCAGAGAGTGATTTGCTCCAAGCCCATGTGGAGCAGCTCACGGATGTGGTTCAAATAAGCTGCGTGTCAGCAACCCCACATCCAGGTATTACACCTCTGAGATTTGTGAATGATACATTTGTTCAAAGCCATAATCTTTCTGCTTATTTAAAAGGAAATTGGACTAGGGAGTTGGACCAGGTGCAACAGCAATTGCAGATCCGGATTTCAAGCCTTGATGGAGCACAGATGGACCCTGTTTCCCTTGGCGATTTTACTTCTTGAATTTCTTCTGCCTTTTCCTTCTTTCTTAAATGGTGGGGATAGGCCTGTTTGGTACAGCCCTATGTTGTGGATTAGTGTTCATGATGGTTGGTCTGTAAGCTCAGAGCCCAACAAAAACGTGACAAGGTCGCTAGCGCCCAAGCACTCGCAGCCTTGGAGCAAGGATCTTCCCCTGAAATTTGGTTATCTAGGCTAAGAAAGTAGCCGATGACTGAGACCCTCAGTCGATGCACCCCAAGGGTTCAGCCCATTTCACTGGGGCGATGAGAGGTCTAAGTCCAGCCAGCCCTTGCCTAAATAGCTGTGGTACCTGAATAGTAGGTTGACAGCCCTTGCACTCCTGGGAGCTATACTCCATTGCACATGGACAGGTGTCAATTCCTCTTTACATCCCCTTAGCCCTTGCACCCAGAGGACTTGTTTCCATTGCACCTGGTAGGGTAAGGGAGAATCTTTGGGCTGTAAGCTCTTGATCGCTTATTCCCCCAAGATGGAGTTTGCTTGATTGGGTTTGAGTTTGAATCTTGATTGGTGCTGCGCTTAATAGACAAAAGGCTGTTCCATATTATTAATTTAAACAGGGGGAGATGTAGGAAGCCGCTGTCAGCAGTGATATATTCGCCATTCCAAGATGGCGCGGACATCGTGTCCTCTCCACTAGTAAACAATTAACTGCGCAGCTGCAAAGGCAGAAAGCGCACTAAAGTCACTGGCCAATCCCGAGGCGTAATATTGGGTGATGAGTGAACAGCCAATCAGAAATGAATACGTCACTCTAGGGTGTATTTAAGCTGTGCCTCTTCCTGTCTTTGGCCCTTCCATGGTCTTTCACGTCTGCTGATACAAGATTAAACCTCGCTGTGGTGATACCCGAATTCTGCCTCTCGTGTTTCTCTTCCACGGGTGAAAAGGGGACACGGGAGGTGCGCGGAACACTTCAATGATGGAGGAACTGAGTGCTCAAAATATGCATTCTGGTGGTGCATCATTAAAATATGACACATTAAAATGTGCCATATTTATTTAAATTTATTATTTGTAGGTGCAAGGGTAACTCTCCTTGTTTTAATATAGTCACAATGCTTCTGAGATTAGACTTTTCCCTCATGTGTCATCCCCTGGCTTTAGTCCCTTTTACCCCTGTCACACAGTTTATCTTTTAGTTCACATCACTAAAAACTTTAATCAGATTATTAAAAATCATGTAGCAAAAATGTTTGGAACTGTTTTTTCCTAGCAATTAAATGCTGGTCATGAAACTTCCTTAAAATCAAGAATGGGAGAAAACTATTCCTTTTAAAGAATCTTCATAGAAATGGGCTGTATCTCAATGAAACAGTGATTACCTAATACATATGAGACCCTGGGTTTAACCACAAGGTAGAGTAAAGTGCTGATAAATAAACTAAAAATGAAATAAAAATATAGTATGACTGGGTTCATTATCAGATGTTCTGAAAAGGCTAATTCTCATATTTGGAGGGCTTCTTTGGCTCAGTGTTCATTCTATTCATGTATCTACAGAGTACATGGCTATTAACTTTCAAAATCATCTTAAAGTCAAACCTTTAATACAGGACCAGCTAGAAGGTTCAGTGGAAAGAACTATTTGCAACCAACCCTGACAAGCTCTTTGTAACCTCTGGGATCAACACTGTGAAAGGAACAAAACAAACCCTTGCAACTTGTCCTATGCATTCTAGTCTGGTATTGTGATATACACACCCCACCACAAATAAACATTCATTGAAAAGTTTAGAAAAACATTAAGATTGAATTTTGCAATAGAATTGGAATTAATAAACTTGAAGATACACATTTAAAACAAAACCAAGTTGTATGAATGAGAAATGTCCCTCCTATGTGCAGGTATATAGATATTTTGTTTCCAGTTAATACTTCTGCTTGGGAATGATTGGGTTTGCATCATTTGTATAAGAAGTAAATCACACGAGTGGCATTGAGAGTTAAAAGCCTTACCCTACTTCCAATACCCTGTCTGCATTGTGCTTTCATTGATGATGTAAAATCTCAGCTTCCTGCTCCAGTCACTGTACCTTCTGCCTGCTGTCATTCCACCTTGCTATGAGTGACTGGAGACATAAGTCAAAATAAAAGCTTTTTAAAATGTGTTACTATGTGGCTTGTTATCGCAGCAGTAAAAAGTAACTGATACCGGTCATCTTAGTTTGTAACTGATAAAGTAAAGTTTTTATGGAAAAACAAGCATTTTGTTTTAGACTCGTGGCTAAAGATAGTTAGAATGGAGATATATATATATATATATATATATATATATATATATATATTATAAAATTATAAATCATATATAAATTAAATTTTTACAATAGAAAACATTATAATACATATAATATATAAAGTATATAAACTGGAATAAATCCCTAAAGATCAGGAGGATGAAAGAGGAAGGTAAAAAGTAGAGTTCATTTTATTATGTTTATTTATGTGCAGTTAAGTAAGAATATCTACAAGCTGGAACAGTATGGGGAGATGACAGAAGAGACAAAATTTCTATTCTTAAACAAATAGAGTCAGAAAAAGAGTATCAGGACTTAATTAATCAGCTACAAAAATTAAAGACAGGGAACATGTCTCAAGAGGTAAATTGCGAAAATCCCCCAGCTCCTTGCATTCCTCCACCAGTAGTCCAAAGGCAGTCCTTATTATCTACAGATTTAGCCACAGATCAGCCAGAGGAAGGAAAGGCTGAGGCTATCGCTGTATCCAAGACTAGAGATGCTCAAGTGGTTGCTTGGAGACAATCACAATAAGGTGCCACTGCTTCCTTTACTCTTTCAATTTTAGAGTCTGCCACAGAAGAGTGGCTGACTCCTGGCGATTGGAATATGTTAGTGAGAGCAGTTCTTAGCAGTGGTGACTATCTTATTTGGAAATCAGAGTATCATGAGAATTGTAAAGAAACAGCTAGGAGAAACATTCAGGCAGGCAATGGTTAGTCCTTTGATGCCTCAGTAGGAGAAGGGCAATTTGTTTCTAGTGATAACTAGATGACCCAGGCTTATTCACTCAAATTCAAAATGCAGCCATGAAGGCTTGGTGTAAACTCCTGGCAAAGGGAGACCCTGGTTCATCTTTGATAGCAGTCAGACAAGGGCCTGATGAATGATTTTTCTGACTTTGTTCATTGATTAATGACAACAGCAGGGAGGATTTTTGGTAATGCAGAGGCAGATGTAGATTATGTGAAACAACTTGCATATGAAAATGCCAATCCTGCCTGCCATATGGCCATTAGACCCTACAGGAAAAAGACAGACTTTACAGGGTATATCAGACTCTGTTCTGACATAGGGCTCTCCTACCAACAGGGCTTAGCTATGGTGACTGCCATGCAAGGACAATCAGTAAGAGATTTTTTGGCAAGTAGAAACAAAAAGGCCTATTTTTAAAGTGGCAAGCCTGGACACTTTGCAAGAGATTGCAAGGTAGAAAATGAGTTAACCCACAGACAGCCCAGAAAACAGCCTGGGCTCTGCCCACTTTGCAAACATGGAAGGTATTGGGCTAGTGAATGTAGGTCCAAAAGAGACTCACAAGGAAACACCCTTTCCCATAATCAGGAAAAAGGGAACAGGGGCCAGCTCTAGGCCCTGAACCAATGCAAGCCAAAACAGGCTTATTGAGCACTCAGTTTCAACTTATGATTTAATGGGAAACATTGTTTAGACCCAGGAGAAAACCCACTACCACAGTTACTATAGTTGTTTTTTGGGTTTGAGATTGACTGGAGCAGGTGTGGGGATTTCCTTACTTGTTAAGATCAAAGCTATGATTAGTTCTGTATTTCTATAGATTTAGATTCTGCTATAACACATTTGTAAAAAGAATAGAAGAGGCTTATAGTTTTTACTCCTCAGACAGAGGGAGTTATGTGTTTCCCTTAAAAAAGAGTGTTGCTCTTATACTGACTAGTCAGGCATTGTTAAGTCTCATCTCTCGGGTCCATGCTGTTCAACAAACTGATGGCTTTTGTACGACAACAGATAGACGCTATTCAAATGAAACCTATACAGGTCCATTATTACAGGCTGGAAATAGGGGATTCTAAAACCTCTGTCATCAAGACTAATGAGGATTAACCCCTAACTTATGTGCTAAGCCAGATAGTCAATGATGGGTAAGAGAACACTTCAAGACCCTTACTCCTAAAAAAGGAGGCCTCACTATCCTAAGACAGGAGCTCAACCAATGGCTGTTGAGTATCTAAAGATGGGAAAGGGAGGCTGAGGTCCTTTGTTCAGACCTAAGGCAGGCATGGTTTCTGTAAGTTTTCCCAACCTTCCCTTTTGAAAAAAAAATTTAAAAAGGTGGACATGTGGGGAGCCGACAGAAGGTGGCTATCATCCTTACAACCATGTTGAGCTATATACCCTGACAGGAGACTTGTTTACAATAGCCTACAACAACTGAGCACACTCTGATAACATCTTGTTTTAGATACCCAGGATTTTCCCTTGGGTATGTGAGACTTAGGGTGTGATTTAGAGATAAGACTTAAAGGCGTGACTTAGAAGTGAGACATATAAAAGGCAAGAGGCAGACAGAAGAAAGGACTTAGGATTAGACACTTGAGACTAGATACTTGGAGAAGGAACTTGGAACTGGAAAAGAGACTAGCAACTAGTAACAGGGATTAGGGCTTGAGACTTGGTACTAGATACTAGGGACCTGAGACTTAGGACTTGGGACTAGGGACTTGGAGAGAAGAAGAGAGACTGAAGAATAAACAGGATTGAATCACACTCTGTCTGATCTCCATTCTTTGTGTCTGTACTCACTCTCTCTTTTGCTGAACCCCAACCCTCAGACTGGAGCAGCTTGGGACAGTGCAGGCTCTAACAATTCAGCCCCTTAGGCTACTGGCAGTGCAGGTTCCAATATTGATAGAGCAGTCCACGATATTTTGGTCCCCAAACATGGGGTAGAGCAGCTCTCAACATTTTTGGTGCCCAATGTGGGGCAGAGCGGTCTGCAACAGAACAGAATACAAATACAATCTCAATAGCTCTTTGTGGGAGCCAGATTATTTATGGGAGGTCTAAGGTGACAAATTCCTGTTACTTAAACTAAGGCAAATTTACTTCTAAGAGGGAAATTTGTACTTCATTCATGCTTCCAGAGGTCACACTTGATTACTTAGCCTTGATGTTTTGGGCTTGTTTCTGTGCAGTAATTTGGGGGAAAAATTCACAGGAAGGAAGCTGATGTACTCAAATTTGATGAGAAGTAAGGCAAAAAGTATCTGAGAAACCATGAGCCTACCACTTTTTCCAAGGGCTTTTTATCATTCAAGCAAATCCCCTATCTAGGCACCAAATCTTAATGCTTCCACCCACTGTAAAAAGCTGAAGACTGAGATTTTAAGACATGGGCTATTAGAGGATAGTCCAAACACACACAACAATCAAAAAGAAAGTAGATAACCCATCTGAATGGCTTTCTGCAGTTATCTTTCAGTTGTTATGATTTCCTGAATTAGTGAGCTTGTATTAGAAAAGAAAAGCTTTGTGGAGATGTAGAGATGGCTCAGCAGTTTATAGCATACACTGCTATTGCTCAGGATCTGAGTTCAGTCTCCTTTACCTACATTAAGAGTCTCACAAGCACCTGTGTCCCCAGCTTGGGTGATCTGATGCCTCTGCCACCCAGTAACTCACAAGACACCAAACTTGATGCAATCAGCAAGAGGTATATTTTGATCAACATGTTCAGGTCAAGACCCATGACCCACACAGGGGCAGTGGGGTCTGACCCTGGGGCTTTGGAGACAGAATTTAAAGCCAAAAAACACAACTCAGGGGAGGAACCACAACCCAGTGGGAGTAAAGGAGGGCTATTGGAGAGTACCTGTGGAAAGTCCCAGCCCATCATTTAGTTTGTGACAGGGTCCAAGGAAGAGTCAAGGGGAACATTTTGTATGGGCTATTCTCTAAGAGCCTATTCGTAACCAACTATCTATCTTGTGATCAGCCAAGATTCTGAAACACAGAGCTCATGACCAAGCTGACCTGCATTCTTGGTTCTGTTCAGCCTGTTAGGAGTTTTTTGAAAAATTTTAACCCTTTCTATACCCAAATAGTCCATCCTCTTCTATGTATATAGCTAATGATATTGATCTCTCCATGTGTGTTCCCAGGCTAGCTGTTTAGAACCTGGAAGCTCTGGTTGGTTGGTATTGTCATTCTTCCCATGAGGCTACAAGCCCCTTTAATTCCTTCAGTCTTCTCTCTAACTTAACCACTGGGGACACTGTGGTCAGTTTGATGGTTAGCTATGAGCATCTTCCTCTTTATATGTCAGTCTCTTGCAATGCCTCTCAGGTACAGGAATATCACGCTCCTGTCAGCATGCACTTCAGGACATCTACAACAGTGTTTGTGTATGATGATTACATCTGGGAAGGATCTCTAAGTGGGCAGTCTCTAAATAGTCTATCCTACAGTTTCTGCCACTTACATATTGTCTCATATTTACTCTTGTGAGCATTTTGATACTCCTTCTAAGAAGGACCAAGTCACCCTCATTTTGGTCTTGCTTTTTCTTGGGCTTCATGTGGTCTTTGAGTTATGTCTTGGGTATTGTGAGATTTTTTTGGCTAATATCCACTTATCAATGAGTGCATTCCATGTGTGTTCTTTTGTTATTGGGTTACCTCACTCAGGATGATATTTTCTACTTCCATCCATTTGCCTAAGAATTTCATGAATTCCTTGTTTTTAATACCTGGGTAGTACTCCAATGCGTAAATGTACCACATTTTCTGTATCTACTCCTCTGTTGAAGGACATATGGGTTCTTCCCAGCTTCTGGCTATTATAAATAAGGCTGCTCTGAATATAGTAGAGCACATGTCCTTGTTATATGTTGGAGCATCTTTTGGGTATATGCACAAGACTGGTATTGCTGAATCCACAGGTAACACTATTTCCAATTTTCTAAGGAACCACCACACTTATTTCCAGAGTGGTTGTATCAGCTGAATTTTCCACCAATAATGGAGAAGTTTTCTTCTACCTCCAAATACTCGACAGCATCTGCTGCCACCTGAGTTTTTAATCCTAGCCATTCTGACTGGTGTGAGGTGGAATCTCAGGGTTGTTTTGATTTGCATTCCCCTGATGACTAAAGGTGTTGAACATTTCTTTAGGTGCTTTATGGTCATTAGATATTCCTCAGTTGAAAATGAGCTCTGTACCCAATTTTTCATAGGGTTTTTTCGATTGTCTGAAGTCTAATTTCTTGAGTTCTTTGTAAATTTTGGATATTAGCCCTCTATAAGATGTAGGATTGGTAATGATCTTTCCCCAATCTGTTCATTGCTCTTCTGTCCTATTGACAGCTCCCCTTGCCTTACAGAAGCTTTGCAATTTTATGAGGTTCCACTTGTCAAATTTTTTTCTGAGACCATAAGCCATTGGTGTCCTGTTCAGGAACTTTTCACCTGAGCCCATGTTTTTGAGGCTTTTCCCCTACTTTCTGTTCTATTACTTTCAATGTGTCCAATTTATATAGATGTCCTTGATCCACATGGACTTGAGTTTTGTACAAGGAGATAAGAATGGATCAATTCACATTTTCCTGCATGCTGACTTCCATTTCAATGAGAACCACATATTGGAAATGCTGTCTTTTTTCCAGTGAATTGTTTGAGCTCTTTTGTCAAAGATATAATGATTATAGGTATGTGGGTTCATCTCTGGGCCTTTGACTCTATTTAATAGATCTTCTTGCCTATATCTGTACCAATACCATGCAGTTTTTATTGCTACTGCTCTGTAGTACAGCTTGAGGGCAGGGATGGTGATTCCCCCAGATGTTCTTTTAATGTTAAGAATAGTTTTCGCTATCCTGGGATTTTTTTTTATTCCAAATAAATTTGATAATTGCTCTTTCTATCTCTGTGAAGAATTGCGTTGGAATTTTGATGGGGATTGCATTAAACCTGTGGATTGCTCTCGGGAAGATGGCCATGGTTACTATATTAATACTGCCAATCCATGAGCATGTGAGACCATTCCATATTCTGAGACTTTCTTTGATTTCATTCTTCAGGGACTTGAATTTGTTATCACACAGCTCTGTCGCTTGCTTGGTTAGATTCACACTGAGGTATTTTATATACTTGTGACTATTGTGAAGGGTGTCACTTCCCTAATTTCTTTCTCAGCCTGCTTATCTTCTATAATAGGTATAGAAGAAAGTGAAGATTCCCAACACAAAGGGCCAGTATATGTCTTCAACTAATTTATAGAAGAAAACTTCCCTAACATAAAGAAAGAGATGCCTATGAACATGCAAGAAGCCTACAGAACTCAAAATAGACTAGATCAGAAATTAAATTCCCCTGTCACATAGTAATCAAAACAGCAAATGCACAAAACAAAGAAAGAATATTAAAAGCAGGAAGGGAAAATGGTCAAGTAACATATAAAGTCAGACCTATTAGAATTACACCAGATTTCTCACCAGAGACTATAAAAGCCAGAAGATCCTGGACAGATGTTATACAGACCCTAAGAGAACACAAATGCCATCCCAGGCTACTATACCCAGCAATACCCTCAATTACCATAGATGGAGAAACCAAAATATACCATGACAAAACAAAATTTACCAAATATCCTCCCACAAATCCAGCCCTGCAAAGGGTAATAGAGGGAAACCACCAACACAAGGAGGGAAATTATACCTTAGAAAAAGAAAAAAATTAGTCTTCTTCCAACAGACCCAAAAGAAGATAGACACACAAACATAAATCCACCTCTAATAACAAAAATAAAAGGAAGCAACAATTACTGTTATTTAATATCTCTTAACATCAATGGACTCAATTCCCCAATAAAAAGACATAGACTAACAGACTAGATACTTAAACAGGAACCAACATTTTGTTGCATACAGGAAATGCACCTCAGTGATAAAGATAGATACTACCTCAGAATAAAAGTTTGGAAAACAATTTTCCAAGCAACTGGTCCCAAGAAACAAACTGGAGTAGCCATTATAATATTGAATAAATTGACTTTCAACGAGAAGTTATCAGGAAAGATAAGAATGGGCGCTTCATACTCATCGAAGGAAAAAACAACCAAGATAAAATCTCAATTCTGACCATTTATACACCAAATGCAAGGGCACCCACACTTAGAAACTTTACTAAAGCTGAAAGCACACATTGCACCTCACACAATAATAGTGGGAGATTTCAACACCCCACTCTCATCAATGGACAAATAACAGAAATGGAAACTAGACAGAGACACAGTAAAACTAAGAGAAGTTATAAACCAAATAGATTTATCAGATATTTATTCAACATTTCATTCCAAAAAAAGAATATACCTTTTTCTCAGCATCTCATGGTACCTTCCGCAAAACTGACAATATAATTGGTCACAAAACAGGCCTCAACGGATACAAGAAGATTGAAATAATCCCATGCATCCTATCAGATCACCATGGACTAAGGCTGGTCTTTACTAATGATAAAATCATTAGAAATCCCACATACACGTGGAAGCTGAAGAATGTTCTACTCAATGGTAACTTGGTCAGGGAAAAAAATAAAGAAAAATATTAAAGACTTTTTAGAATTTAATGAAAATGAGTATACATCATACCAAAACTTTTGGGACACAATGAAAGCAATGCTAAGAGGAAAACTCATAGCTTTAAGTGCCTACAAACAAACAAACAAACAAACAAAAAACCAAACAAACAAAAAACTGGAGAGAGCACACACTAGCAACTTGACAGCACACCTGAAAGCTCTAGAAGAAAAAGAAGCAAATACACTCAAGAAGAGTCAACGGCAGGAAATAATCAAACTCAGGGCTGAAATCAACCAAGTAGAAACAGAAAAAACTATAAAAAATATCAACAAAACAAAGAGCTGGTTCTTTGAGAAAATCAACAAGATAAATAAACCCTTAGCCAGACTAACCAGAGGGCACAAAGACAGTATCCAAAATAATAAAATCAGAACTGAAAAGTGAGACATAACAACAGAAACTGAGGACATTCAAAAAATCATCATATCCTATTGCAAAAGCCTATACTCAAAAAAAAAAAAAAACTGGAAAAATTGGGATGAAATAGACAATTTTCTAGACAGATGCCAGACACCAAAGTTAAATCAAGGTCAGATAAACCATCTAAATTCTCCTATAACCCTTAAAGAAATAGCAGCAGACATTAAAAGTCTACCTACAAAAAAAAAAAAAAAAAAAAAAAAAAAAAAAGCCAAAGACCAGATGGTTTTAGTGCAGAATTTGCAGAATTCTATCAGACATTCAAAAAAGAACTAATACCAAGTCTCTATAAACTATTTCACAAAATAGAAACAGAAGAAACACTACCCAATTTGTTCTATGAAGCCACAGTTACACTCATAACTAAACCACACAAAGAACCAACAATGAAAGAGAACTTCAGAACAATATCCCTTATGAATATCCATGCAAAAATTCTCAATAAAATTTTCTCAAATCAGGGCCAGGAATACTTCAAAACAATCATTCACCATGATCAAATAGGCTATATCCCAGGAATCCAGCGATGGTTCAACATATAGAAATCCATCAATGTAATCCACTATATAAACAAACTCAAAGAAAAAAAACCACATGATCATCTCACTAGAAGCTGAGAAAGCATTTCACAAAATTCAACCCACCTTCATGGTAAAAGTCTTGGAAAGATAATGAATCCAGGGCCCATACCAAAACATAGTAAATGCAATATACAGAAAGCCAGTAGCCAACATCAAATAGAGATAAAATTGAAGCAACCCCACTAAAATCAGAAACTAGACAAGGCTGCCCACTCCCTCCCTACCTACTCAATACAGTACTAGAAGTACTAGCTAGAGCAATTAGGCAACAAAAAGAGGTCAAAGGGATACAAATTGGATAAGAAGAAGTTAAAATATCACTATTTGCACATGATATGATAGTATACTTAAGTGACCCCAAACCCTGCTAAACAACTTCAGCAAAGGGGCTGGATATAAAATTAAATAAAACAAATCTGTAGCAATCCTCTACTTAAAGGATAACAGGCTATGTTGATTTCTATAATGGTAATTTTTGTGGTAAGTATCAGTGTCTAGAAATGAACCTTCTTTTAACAATGCATATTTTTAAGACCCAGGAGAAAACATTCATAGAGTTTTATGTTCTAACATATGAGTTTGTTAGCACAGTTGAGTTCACTACAAAGAAATCAGAGATGTTTACAAGATCACAAGTGGTTTTGTTTAGGCTATTGTAAGAGAAAGGAGGAACAAAGGCCTGTACATTGATCTTTCAATTTAATTTCTTTTATGTGCTTGGATTTTTCTTCAATATAAATAAACATGATTAGGAACAATTTTTCATCAAGAAATATATGTAATTAAAAGCAAGATCAATAATAAGTAATTCCCTTTACAGAAGAGAAAGCAACTGAGTCCATAATTTATTGAGTTTTAATATTTAAATTATTGCAGGGGTAAGGCCATCCTATCAATGAAGACACACTATGTTGATTCCTATAATGGTTATTTTTGGTGGAAAAGTGTTAGTTGTCATCAGTGTCTAGAAATGAAGCTTCTTTTTAACAATGCATGGTTTTAAGACCCAGGAGAAAGCATTCACAGAATTTTATATGTATAAGAACTTTGACAATTTGCCACACAGTCCATAATTCAGCAGGTATGAAAACTGATACACATTTATGGCAATGCTTATTCTTCAGGCTTCACTTTTGGTGACCTTATATTTCATTTATCAGATGTGTGGAGAGTTCATTAATGAATAATCCATATTAAATATATGAATCATTCTATTATAAAATCTTTTGGTGCCCATGTGCACAGGTGTCAGAAATGAATCTTTTTACCCATAATTTATTATTTTGATTGACATTACATTTCAATCACAGCCCCACCTCTCTCCTTTTTACTCAATCCCGCCCTTGAAAATAACTCACTCCATTTTCCCTCCTTCTCTTCTTGGAAAAGGAGAAGCCTCCTCTGTGTATATCAACCTACCTTGAGACATTGTATTAGTTAGAGTTTACATTGATGTGAAGAGAAACTATGTCCAAGAGTTTTTATAAAGAACAATATGTAATTGGGGCTGGCTCACAGGTTCAGAGGTCCAGTCCATTATCATCAAGGCAGGAAGCATGGCAGCATCCAGGTAGGCATGGTACTAGAGGAGCTGAGAGTTCCACATTTTCACTTGAAGATGGCTAGGAAAAGACTGGCTCTCATGTGGCTAAGAAAGTCTCTTAAAGCATATGTCCACAGTTATACACTTCCTACAACAACGTCACACCTACTAATAGTTCCCCTTCCTGGGCCAAGCATATTCAAACCACCAAAGACATCTAATCCCAGCAACCTAAACATCTCCTCTCCCACTGAGTCCAAGCCAGGCAGTCCAGTTAGGGGAAGGGGGTCCAATGGCAGGTAATGGAGTCAAAGAAAACCTATGCTCCAACTTTCAGGGGAATTATATAAAGATCAAGATTCACATTGTCTACAAATGTCGGGGATGGGTTAGGTTCTGCCCCCAAATTCTCTTTTGTTAGTGTTTCATTCTCTGTGAGCACCCACAGAGCCAAGTTTGTTGACTCTGGGTCTTCTTGTGGTGTCCTTGATCCCTGTGGCTTACTTAATTCTATCTCTCACTCTTTCACAAGGCTCTCCTAGCTCTGCCTGATGTTTGGGTATGTGTCTCTGTATCTGTTTCCAAATGCTGGTGGATAAGGCATATCAGGAGACAGTTACATTAGGTTCTTGTCTGTAAACATAGCAGAGTATCATTAATAATTTAAGGAGTTAGCTCTCTCCTATACGATGGGTCTTAGGATGGGTCAGTCTTAGTTTGGCTATTCCCTCAATCTCTGTTTCATCTTTATCCCTGAGCATTTATAGAAAGAACAAATTTGGGCTTGAAGGTTTTGTGTGTGGGTTGTTGTCCCCTTCCCTCCACTGGAAGTCCTGCCTGGCTAAAAGAGTAGATTCTTCAGTCTTTATATACTCTGCCAGTAGGAATCTCAGCTAGGGGCACCCCCATAGACTTCCATTAGATTCCCCTGTCCCAGGTCTCTAGCTGGTCCTAGAGATGACCCCCTCCAACTGATTTCCATTCTCACCTCTAGCCCTCTCTCTCCCCCACACACCTGATCACTATGTCCAAGCCACTCTCAGACCTCTCCTATCCACTTCCCTCTCTCTTCATCCACCTCTAATGACTATTTTGGTCCCCTTTCTGGTGAGATTCCCACATCCACCCATGGGTCCTCATTATTACCCAGTCTGTTTGGGTCTGTGGATTATAGCATGTTTATCTTGCGCTTTATGACCAATTATAAGTGAGAGCAGATGATCTATTTTTTTTTCTTTTCAGAACTTACAGGTGTGCAGTTAAGTTGCCCCTATGAGATAACAGACACATTGTGTTATATATTCTACAGGATACTCATATTCTTTGTTCGGGGGCTCCATTGGAATTTTGGGTTGATATCCTGACATGACAAATTAAAATAGGCCTAAAAATTAGACTCATACAGTATTTTTTAGTTTATTTGATTTTTTGATATTGATCAACTGTGATTTATTCAAATTCTGTATTATTTCCTTTTAGGATAGATTTCTTTACAGATTTTTTCTGAGTCATGTGGTGAATTTCACCTGTGGTTTAGAGCTACTACAGGGAAAAATTACTCACTGAAATCAAGCAGAGAGTAGTGATGTCTGCCTGCAATGAACAGGTATTAATAAATGAATGTCTGTAGCTTTGGCAGAGAGCATAACAGATAGATGGTATAATATAGTCTACAGGATGCTCATATTCTTTGTTTGTGAGCTCTATTGGAATTTGGGGTTAATATTCTGAGATGACAAATTTCAACAGGCCTAAGAATAGGCTCATACAGTATTTGTTTAGTTACATCATACATTTTGAATTGCTTTTATTATCAAAATAAGTTTGGTTATGAGTTTTTTGGTTGTTGTATTGTTCCTCTGGAAGACTGAACAAGCTACACGTTTTCCTCTTTGCTGGCTGAAGAATATGCTGATTTGGGAGAAAGGTTTTGTCTTTGCATTTTTAGAAAAGGTGATTAGTGTCTGTACATCTTCCAGAGTTATATGGATCAGATTTGATAGAGGCAAACCCCCTGAAGAAATAGATTCAGGAGAATCAAACAAAATTTTTTTCTTTGTCCTATCCCTCACACAGCATGACTGAAGACTAATAATTAGAACAGAATTTCATCCTAACTAGTCTGAACACACTACACAGACTAATACAATCTATACAGATATCTTGATGATACTAAAATTTTGTTATGAGATTTGTATATTACAGAATATATGGCTTTGGTGAGTTTCATCATCTGACATGCTGAACTGATATGCTTGAACTACTGATATCATGGACTTTCATCCAGATCCAGCCAGGACACAGAAATCCGAGGCTACAACAACCATTGGTGTAGCCTTCTTAAGGCCAATCAACTCCCTCCTTAGGAAGAAGTTATGAAGAGTCACTGTCACAGTTCCCTGAACTTGGGAACTAGAGGTAATTATTCTAAATGTATCTTACTGGGGATTGTAGAAATGATCAGAAATTAAGAGTGAAGATATAGCTACAATTGATTGTGTAGCCATAATCTCATTTGGTAGAAGTCTTTACATTGACACAAAGGTGAAATTATAATTTCTTACATTGGTACAGAATTTATTTTGACACAGAATCTAGGTTTTCATTAGTATGAATTTCTTATTGATATAAAATTGGGATTAATAACGTTACTCCCATATAGGCATTGTGCCTAAAAATACAAGACTTAGACCAGGTCCTTCGATAACTGTTATTATATACTGATTTCATATGATTAAACATATGAATTAAGGGCAAGATTACAAATACTTGGCTCTGAGTTAATTGCTAGGGTGTTTGCAAGATATTTTATGTAGAAATAACTGAGAAGATTAATGGACAACAGTCCAGATTACTTACATAGATAATTGATTTTCAAACATGTCAGAAATCCACAGAATTTGATGTTTAATATATTTATTTATCTGTTGTTGATATATATATCTACCCCAAACAGCTCCTCATTTATGGATTCAAATAAGAAACTGACCATTCCTACTTCCCGGTCAGGTTGTACTTTGACAATATAGTCACTGTGCAGAAATTGCCTATTGCTTCCACAGACCTGTACTGTTCATGAGAGGATACAAGTTATAGAATAGGACAGCTTAGTTCTGCCAAGACATAACTAGTTAGTCCTTAATATTTTCTGTTTCAAAGGTCTCTCAGATGATTCTTGGTGAGAAGGCTGAAGACTGATGCTCCAACTTGCTGACATACAGTGGCTATATATGTAGGCAGCTATCTCTACTTTCTGTCTCAGTACTAGAAGTTCTGTTAGGCTTCCTATATTTCCAGGTAATATGGTCATTCTCAGATTTCTGACAGGGTTGAAGACTAGTTGTTCTAAATAACAACTAGGCTATTTAGCATTGAGAGAATATATTTGAGAGGATAGTTTTTTAGATAGTATACAAGCTAAACTGGGACAAAAGAGATATGAAATTTAAGCCATTTTGAAGTTAGGATAAATAACAGAGTGTTCTAGTTAATTGACAAAAATGATGGACTAGATGTTAGGTGGACCTTTTACTTTATAAATTACAGACTGGTAATAGTTATACTCAATTTATATTTGAGAGAAAATTTTGGTTTGGTTTTTTGTTTTTGTGTTTGTTTGTTTATTGGACAGAAAAGGTGAGATGTGGCAGAACTTCCTTGTAATGAATAAAGATTACAAGGGACCAATAACTGGTTGAATAGGCAAGACTTCCAGGTAGAGAAGAAGAATAACATAGGAAAAAGGAATGGTCATTTTGGATGGCAGGAGGAAGAGAAGCAGACCAAATGTAGGAAGCCAGAGACTGTCAGTTTGAGTGGCAGGTCCAAAAGGATCTGCCACTGGAGAATTTAACATATATTACTTTACTAAATTCGGGTAATAGGTTTTGTATCCAGTGATTTTGCTACCTGTTGTATCTAAATGAAGATTTTGTGGTGTTTTCCTTCATTCAGCAACACAACTGAGTTCCAGAGAAAGATATAATGGTAGAGCATGGTGTTCAAGAGTACACCCCAGCCAGCCACAGGACTTTGAAAATACGGTGCAGGCATGGTAGTGTCCAGCCATAGGAACTTAACAAGCCAGGAGGACAGAGCTGAGTGGTGATCTGAGTAAGACAGTCTGCCCGGCTGAGAACTGGCTGGCCTGTCTGCCAGTACCTGGCCAGTGATAGTGTGGGTTGCTTTTATATTATTTTATACAACTGAGATCTCTCTAATTTCTTTATGAAGGCATTTAGTGCTATGAACTTTCCTCTTAACATTGCTTTTATTATGTCCCATAAGTCTGGATACATAGTACCTTCATTTTTATACCTGTTTTTCTGGGTCTGAGTTACCTCATTCAGGATGATATTCTAAATTTCTCTCCATTTGCCTGCAAATCTCATTATGTTTTTGTTTTAATAACTAAATAGTATTGCATGGTGTACATGTAATACATTATCATTATCCACTCTTCCATAGAGGGATATCTGGCAATTATGAATAAAGCAGATATGAACATAGTTAAGCAACTGTCACTGTTTTATAGTGGAGTCATCTTTTGGTTATATATGTCCAGGAATAGAATAGCTGTGTCCTGGGGTAGAGCTATTTCAAATTTTCTGAGAAACTACCAAACTAATTTCTGAAGTGGTTGTACAAGATTGCATTCCTACCAGTGATGGAGGAGTGTTCTCTTTGCTCCATATCCTTGTGAACAAATACTGTCACTTGGGTTTTTTAGCTTAGCTATTTTGGTGGATATAAGATGGAATCTCAGCATAATTTTGACTTGCACTTCCCTGATGATAAATGATATTGAACATTTCTTTAAGTGCTTCATGGCCATTAGAAATTCTCTGTTGAGAATTGCGTTTAGATATCCATCCCACATTTAAATTGGATTAGATGGTTCATTTGTGGCTAATGTCTTGAATTCTTTATATATTTTGAATATTTGGCTTCTGTAGAAAACAGGGTTGGTAAAGATCTTTTCTTAATTTGTAGCCTGCCATTTTATGCTATCAACAGTGTCCTTTGCCTAAGAGAATCATGGTTGTCTATGGCAGAATTTTCCCTCTCTAATCTATTTGCAGTGGGTGGCCACAAAACTCAAAAATGCACACATTTTGAAAATTAAAACAAATGAAGTAAACTATAGTAACATATGATCCTGTATTATGTCTTATCTATTTTGCCAAGCAGGATAAAAACCCCAATATTTCCATAGAGCCCATGAAGACAGAATTTGAGTATCCTGAGCCATATTAAAGCAAAATATCTTTATACCAACTTTCTTTTAGGCATTCTGTCTGGAGCCACAGACCTATTAATTAATACATGATAATATCTATCTGTTAATCTCTCTACCTGGAGTCACAGACAAATTTTCCCTATTGTTATTCTGAACCTATGGTGAAATTTCCCATTTGATTTGGACAAAAATGTTTATAAATCCATCCTAAAAACAAACAATATCATTATTATAAATTCACAGTTAAATCAGTATCTGCCTCAAGACAGAACCATTTTCATACTCCAGCTCTCTGACTTGGAGAAGCCAACTTGTTTTTACCATCCCTCTGTTGATCTCTCTACCTGGAGGTATAGACAAATTTTCCCTATCTTCATTCTGAACTTCCGGCAAAATTTCCCATGTGATTTGGACAAAACTGTTTATAAATCTATCCTAAAAACGAATAATCCCAATATTATAAATTCACAGTTACATCCCTCTGCACTAAAAGGCAAGCAACTACATTCTTTTCCTAGCTAAAAGCAGGCAGCAGTTCCTGACAGCAGGGGACCTGGGAGCTGCTACCAATTTCTTTGTTTCAAAGTACCCACATTTGAGTCACTTAACTAGTTTAGTGCTACTCAGATACTCACTATTTTTTTTAAATACAATTCTCTCAGGTTAATAATCTTAATTTCTAGTTTATTCTTGCCCAACATGTTGGTTCAACAACTGTAGTGGGCATTATTAGAAAAGAGCATGTCCAGTTAGCTCCCTGCTTAGTAGCCATGTTAGTGCACTAACTGTGGCATCAGCAGGCAACCTGGCTGCTCCAGCCAAGTGTCATAATCTCCACAGGCTCTCTAGCTGGGCTAGAGCTCCAGACCTCCCCTCATGGCCACACTAGTATTTCACCACAATTGTCCACCCTATGATCAGCTACCACATTCATCATCAGGTAAATCAAAACTTTAGATGCTTAAAGTTAACCAATGGGTTTATATATACCAATAAAATTATAATACACATGATTTCCCTACAATTTAGAAACATACCAATTTTTCTGACCTTTAAATTTCATATCTACTATTTACTTAAAGTCACGAGGGTCCATGCCTGCTGCCATCTCACCTTTCTCATCTCTCCCCAAGTTTCTCACTTTCTCTGCCACCCTTAGCTCTGCCTCCTTTTTCCTTTTCCAATCACAGGCCATCCACTGCAAATAGATTAGAGAGGGAAAGTTCTGCCATAGACAACCATAATTCTCTTAGGCAAAGGACACTGTCGATAGCATAAAATGGCAGGCTACAAATTAAGAAAAGATCTTTACCAACCCTGTTTTCTACAGAAGACAAATATTCAAAAGATATAAAGAATTCAAGACATTAGCCACCAATGAACCATCTAATTCAATTTAAATGTGGTATACAGGGTTAATTGGTTTGTTAGTGTCTAATTTAGTATTGATTCTTTTGTTAATGTGAGTAGCCTTGCATTTAGGGCATAGATATTCAGAATTGAGATGTCAGCTTGTTGGATTTTTTTTTTGTAGGTATGAAGTGCCATTTCCTGTAGGCTTAGATGTTTCAAGGCCTAATTTAATAAGAGTTCTTAAATGCTTCAACACTCCCTCTAGCACAACACCCAGCAGAGACAGTGGAAAAGAAAGTTAATAGTGGAAAGTGGGTTGTTGCTTGTTTAGAATTAATTCTTTGAGGCTATTCCAGTCTTTGTTGTCAGCAGTCTACTACCCTAGCAAAATACCAACAAAACTCTGTAGCTGCAGTCCAGTCCACTGGGCAGTCACCACGAATGAATCAACACTGGCAGTTCAATTCATGAGAAGTTGGGAGGCTCCACCAATCAGCCTGAATCCAAGGAAGCAGCAAGTATCTGCCATACTATTACAAGAAGTTCTATGGAATCAAAACAAGCAGAACTAAGCAAAGTGATTCAAGATGTATGAATAGATGAATGTCATCAGGGAAGACTAATGAAACAGAGCTAGGTGAACCAATGCCCGAGTCTCCTCTCACAGCCTGTCAGGTCATATTTGTATTCTTTCTAAACATTACTCATTCTCTCATGTGTTTGCTTCAGCAAAACATTCTTTCAGCTCTGTCTGTTTCAGTAAAACATTCTTTCACCTGTCTCCCCCAGCAAAATATCATACAACATAACTTAGTTTCTAAAGAAACCAGAAAATTCCATTTCAATTTTCAATATCTTTTGATTAATTTTGACTGACAGTGTATTTTACTAAATACGTGAATGACTACTCCAGCTTGATTCATGGATCTGTTTGCTTGGAATACCATTTTCCAGCCCTTTACTGTGAGTTAATGTCTATTTTTATGGTAATTTGTTTTTTCCTCTATGTAGCAGAATGATGGATTCTGGTTTTGCATCCATTCTGATCTTCTTTGTCTTTTTATGGGGGAAATGAGCTCATTGATATTGAGAGATATTAATGAGCAATGAATGTTAATTCCTTTTATTTTGGTGTTCACGGTATTGGTTGTGTTAGTGTGTGTGTGTTTTCCTTATTTTGTTTTAACTGATGTGGATTTATTGATTTTCTTTTTTTTTCTTGTATTTAGTTACCTCTTTGGTTTTGGTGTTTTCCTTCAAGTATTTTCTGGGATATATTTATGAGTAGATATTGTATAAATTTATTTTTTATTTGAATATCTTGTTTTCTCCATCTATAGTGACGGAGAGTTTTGCTGAATGTAGTGGCCTAGGTTGGCATCTGCCATTTCTTAGAGGCTGTAAGATATCTGTGCAGGTCTTTCTAGCCTTAGAGTCTGTTGAAAAGTCAGGCGTAATTCTGATAGTCTGTCTTTTTATGTCACTTGGCCTTTTTCCTTTAAAGCTTTTAATATTCTTTCTTTGTTCTGGAGATTTGTGTTTTTGATTATTATAGGGCAGGAGGATGTACTTTTCTTGTCCAATGTAATTGGTGGTCTGTAAGCATCTTGTTTGTTTATAGCCATATCTTTCTTTAGGTTAGGGAAATTTTCTTCTATAATTTTGTTAAAAATATTTTGTGGTTCTTGAAGTTAGAATTTTTTACCTTCCTCTATTTACCTATTATTCTTAAGTTAGGTCTTTCTACAGTAGCCCAAATTTCCTGGATATTTTCTGTCAGGACCTTTTTAGATTTTATGTTTTCTTTGAACAGTGTATCGATTTCTTCAATCATAACTTCTATGCCTGAGATTCTTTCTTTACTATCTTGTATTTTGTTTGTGATAGTTGCATATGTTGTTTCTGTTCTCTTCCCTAAATTTTTTTCTCCAGGATTCTCTCAGATTCTTGTTTGGTTTCTTGTTTGTTTGTTTGTGTTTCTTTGTTTTCTGTTTCTATTTCCATTCTATAATTTTGAAAAGTTTTATTCATTTCTTTCACCTGTTCAATTGTATTTTCTTTTACTTCTATGTGAGATTTATTCAATCCTTCTTTAAAGCCTATTTCATTTTTGTAAGGTTGGATTTAACATCATTTTCTTGTTAAATTCAGATGTGTTAGAACATCTAAGGATTGCTGTAGTGAGATAGCTTTGCTACGAATGTGCCATTTTCCCTGGCTTTGGTTGTCTGTGTTCTTATCTGGGCCTTTAACCATCTGGTTGTACGTGGATGCCCCTAATGTAACAGGTATCAGGAAGTCATGCCTTATCTGGATATTCCATGTTCAACAGATCTCCTGTGGGCAGCCTTGGACAAGTTGTTCCTAGTGATACATGTCTGGCTATTCCTTGTTTGGCAGGCCTTGTTGTTCCTTGTTCTGAAGGCTTGATGGAGGCAGTGGCCAGATATTTGAGCTAGGATAGTGCCACCAGGTAATTCAGAGCAGCTGGGTATGTCTGGGGATGGATTGGGGAATAGGGAGTAGGGGATCTGCCCTGGTTGTTTCTTGTTCCATTATTTAGTGAGTCTGATGGCAACATGGCAGTGGAAAGACAATGGACGTCCAGGGAAAGCCAGCAAAAGGCTTCCAAGGCTAAATCTATAAACAAGTTTAGACTTCAAACCAGACATAATTTTAAAACATCCCTCTCATAAAAAATTATATGGGGGATGATGACATGGCCTAGTGATTAATAGCACTTGCTTCTTTAGGAAAGGACCTAAGTTCAGGTTCCAGTGCCCATGTGAGTGATGCAAAACCACCTGTAACTTTAACTCTGGGGATCAAACATCCTCTCCTGTAGTCTGTGGACACTCACAGAGACACATAAATAAAAATAATAAGAAACATTCAAAAAAGAAACAATTGCTTTACATGAAGAAAAAAGGTATGCCCCAAACTGAGGGGTTGTTTTGATTATCCAGGACATTGATATGGCTATTTTGACATCCAGTTCTCGTTAGTTATTTAGTCCACAGATGCAGTGTGAACAAACAAACTAAAGAGCTCAACAAACTGTACACTCCCTACTTGTGAATCTAAATACAAAATAGAAAAGGAACTTTTGCAATAGGCCAGGAAAGCAGGATTGATTAATCCTCAGTGATGTATAGAATGCCCTATGTATCTGCCTTGGGTGGCTGATGTACTAGACTCACATGTTTCCCACAAAGGATAATGTGTTTCAAAAGAAAGCCTTGCATAAAGGACAGAGCCAGTGAAAGAGAATGCAGCTTCATATTTGTCAATCTGAAAGTTAGAAGAATTTAATAGCAATTGGTAAAGGCCTTCTCAGAAGGAATAAGTATATCTTCAGTGAAGATCAGCTGAGTCCAAACAGCTCAAGCTATCACAGACTTTGTACCCAAATCTGAACACTTTATTTAGACGTGGACAACAACCTCAGGATAGGGCATTGTATGGTGCCTTTTGGATCTTTAGAGCCAGCCTAATGGTGAGGCTTGCTGATTGTGTCTTGTGAGTGAGAGCAAATATATAACCAGGTTATCATTAACTTGAATATGCTTCAAATGCTGACTATCTGTGATTTGTTTGGCTTGTTGATGTATGGGCAGGAAGATGTGCCAACAAATGTCCCTTTCAAAAGTAATAGAGAAATGGCTAATTTGGTGTGGAGGAACTAATTTCTTTTGGAACTAACATTACAGGCCTTTGTTAACCATAAGTGGTGAAATACTCTGTCTTATAACTGTTTCTCAGCTGTAATTAGTATGGTTGTCAGGGTCCAGGAAGGCTGGAAACCTAGCCAAAGACCAGGAATGGGCAGAACACCATCTAGTTTATGGCTCAGGTTCTGTTGAACCACCTTGGACTAATGATGTGCAGGTAGTTTTAGAGGAGTCTGGAATTCTATTCTAAACTTGGGGCTTAAGATGGCAGGGAATTTTATCAGAGACTTGGTATACATCAGCTTTCAGCAGGTCCAGGGCCTGCTAGTTTTAAAGGTCTTCCTGAAGCTGGCATTTTGGCATAGTTTGCAGTGTGTAGGTGATTGGAAATCTATTCCAACAAATACAGACTAGGGATAGACAGAAATGTACGACACTTAGATGAAAATCTTTATCTTGAGTATATATTAAAAACTTATACATCTGTGGTCCTGGTAGTTGGGACAGTGGAAATAGTCTCAAGACTAAGGAAAAAAGGCCAAGTGTACACCCTCAGGAATAGGCAATAGACAGAGACACTTAGGCCGTTGACTGATACTTATGTGAAATCCATTCGATCTGTAACAGATGGATCCAAGTTGCAACTCGTTCAAGCTTACATGCATTATTTGAGTATACAAAAAGAGACAAAAGTGTTTTATATATTGGTGTTACCATTGTTGGTAATCTGTACTGAAATCTTCATTGTAGATAAATCAGTTATCAAGTATTTATAAACAGCTGTAGAAGAGTCATGCCTTTAAATCACAGCAAAATCTTGGGGACTCCAAAAATAATTTTGGATTTAGAAACATGAACACTTTTTTCATTTTTCTCTGTCCAGATGGCTGGACATTTTATACATACATACATACATTCATACTTGTGTTTGTCTGTGTGGGTGAATGTGTGTGTGTTTTGTCTCCAACTTATGTATCTGTACTGCTCCTAAACTACCTGTACTTCTCTGTATGTCTCCATATATACACGTACATATATGGAGAGAAAGATGTTTCAGCACAATGAGAAACACATTTAAGTTTATATTTAGAAAACAGCCAAAGAAAATTCAAATTTTTGAGCCTCTGAAGGGTAGTCAGTGCATTGCTAGAACTAGATTAATAGCTTATCAGAACTCTAGTGATTAGTGTTAAAACTCTGAGCTTTTTAAATAAAACAATAGTATAACAAGAGGTAAAAACAATTATTAAAAATCTATTTTTAATTTTTTAATTATCTTAAATCATTTTCTCAGACATTACAACATGATTTTACATTCCTCAAATTATTGTTTCAAATGCTCAAAACTTACAGATATTTTCATATCCTCAGAAATTTATAACTTTCATTTATATAACTTAAATTACTTTCTTAGACCCTGGTATCTTATTTAAGCTATATGTCCTTTGCTCTTTATATTCGTACACTAAATCATATTACTAGACTCTCACAGCCCAGTAAACTCTAACTTTTTAATACACTTATTTACAATGATGCATAGTTGGTTGGTTGCTAATTTAAAAATACAGTTTTAAAATAAAGGAATAATAAAATTACATTAAAACATTTTTTGGGGAGTTTATTTCTTTTAGTGTAAGCCTGTCTAAGTCCACTCTTTTTCCTTTTCTTTTCTTTCCTTTCCTTTTCTTTTCTTTTTTCTTTTCTTTCACTTCCTTTTTTGTTATCTTTTTTAATCATTAGGACTAGCAGTTCTTTAAAAACAAAAAAGCAAGCCTAATTTTTACTTACAAAATTGACTTACAGGGAGTGTAGCCATAGGTCGAGGAGCTTGATGCTTGCTGTTCTGAAACTAATAAGGGCACTGTTAGCCAGCACCATCAACAGAAATTTGTGGAGGATAAATTTGACCAAGAAATATAATCCATTTGGCCTTTGTATCAATTCAAATGACAGACACTTACATGATGGTTACCTTGGTGGTCTTAGCAGCATGGGTTGTCAGTCTTTGATATTCACACGGGACAACATTAGTCATAGATTTTTCTGTGGATGAGGAATTGAGGGACTGATCTACCTTGGTGAGGCAAAGAGGGACAGTCAGTTCTCCAGTGTCCTGCTTGTCCACAATTTGGGCAGTATCTTGATGGAGCATGAAGCGTGGAACAGTTCTTTGCCAGTGGTTAGTGTTATCACAATTCATGGGGAGCCATTTGTGCCCCATCAGAATCTTTGAAGAAGGCCTATGGGCTGACTGAAGAATGGGGCAGTTTCAGCTATCATGAGAAGCTTTTATTATTAACCATTTTAGACGCCATATTGAGCAGATCTCTGAGAAGTTTGAGGGTCAAAATTTAACTTATTACATGTGACAGATTTTTAATGAAATTTGTTTTTAGTTACTTGCTTTAAGCTTAACCTTGAAAACATACACTGTGGTTCATGAGCCCTCTCTCCTGGTGGGCTGTCTGGCTGCTTCAGGTAAACACCAGCTCAGAGAGAGCAGGGCAAAGTACAAAAAGTGTTGGGTCTGAAGAAATTTGCTTCTTCCACCTGTGGCATCAGAAGTTGCTGTATGTTAGATTGAGGAGAATTAAGCTTAGTCCAGGACAAATAGGGTTCACAGGGCTCCAGTCCAGATGGGGATGCTGGACGTGTTAGAGCTCTTAGAAGAGGCATAAAGAACTTTTTGTCATCAGAACAGGACAGGTGACTGGGTCATGGGTCCTGCAGCAGCTACAGCTCCAGCAAAGTCTGGAGCCCATGATGTAAGAGTCTGCAAGTCACAGGATTCTGGCTAGTCAGGTGGGTCCAATGTCCAACAGTGATTGCTTGTGGAGTCTGAGGAGGAGCTTCTCCCAAGTGTTACAGCTCAGTAAAAACAAACAGTCTTAAACAATCTTTGGTAAAATAACTTGTGTACTATATGCCATGTGGACAGGGACTGTATGAACCTCTGGGAGTGGAATGGGATTTGAGGGATAAATACATGCTTTTGGCTGAGGTTAACATGCTGGTGGAAGTCTTTTTGTGTGGGGAAGAATTCAATGTGTTGTACTCTATGACTGACTGCTTGTTATCACCTGATTGGAGATCCTGGTCACATGTCTCAAGGAAGGCATGGAATCAGGGAGAGAGTTAGCTCCATCCCTTTGGTTATGAAATTCTAAGATTTCAGGAGTTCGAGCATGCTCTACATTGCCAGTTTCATGCCCATGGTGACATGGTCCACATGCCCTACAATATACAGGAAGCTAAGCAAAGCTTGTCTGGAAAATAACCTGCTTACAAGACATACAGGGATAAAGATGGAGCAGAAATTGAAGGAATGAACAACTGACTGGCTCAACTTGAGAACAATCCATGAAAGAGAGAACCAACCTCTGACACTATTAATGATATCCTGCCATACTTGTAGACAGGAACCTAGCATAACTGTCCTCTGAGAGGCTTCAGCTAGCAGCTAAGGAAAGCATATGTAGAGACCCACAGCCAAACATTAGTTGGAGCTTAGTGAATCTTGTGAAAGAGGAAAAAAAGGATCAAAGGAACCAGAGAGGTCAAAGACACCACAAGAAAACCTATATTATCAACTAATCCATGGGGACTTGCAGAGACTGATACAGCAACCAAAGAGCATGTATGAGATGGTCCTATGCTCCCTACACATATGTAACAGATGGGCAACTCAGTCTTTATGTGGGCCCCCTAGAACTGGAGCAGAGCCTCTTTCTGACAATATTGCCCACCTTTGGATCATTTTCATCTAACTTGCCTGCCTTGTCTAGCCTCAGTAAGAGATGTACCTAGTCCTTTGCAACCTGATATGCCATAGTGAGTTGAAATCCAAGGTTGGTCTCTCCTCCTCTGAAGAGAAAGAGAGGCAAGAATGAAGGAGGGGAGGATTGAAAGAGGAACTGAAAAGAGAAGAAGCTGGGATTTGAGTATAAAGTAAATTTAAAAATTAATTAATAAAACAGTTACTTGTTTTTAGTTAATTCCTCTAGGCGTAAACTATGTATAGAGGCTAAATAAAGCTTGTGTTTGATAATGAATTATTCATGTACTTACAATGAGTGCAAGTGTAGTTTGGAGCACATTGAAGAACTTGATCATGTATAAGGTGACTGAGCATTAATTTTTATGTCCAAATTATCCTAAATCATTTACAACTAATCTTTAAAGGATTAGACTTTACAGTTTTATATCTGTTAAGTTTTAGCTTTGGATGAAGATTTAACTGAAAATGCTCTAGCAGAAAAATATAAAACTGTAGGTCATAAATACAGTTCAAGACTGAACGGGAATTTTGCAAAACCACAAATATAACCCACAGAAAGACCAGGAACTTTATTTTCCCAATTCTTGCATACTTTGTTATTACAGAATATTACAGTTATTTTGCATGCTTCAGATTATCCAAATAAGCTACTATCTTCTGTAGGCTTATATTTTTCAAAACCTACTTTAATGATGGTTCTTAAATGCTTTTATCACCCTTCTAGTACACCAAAGGTAGTAGAAAGGAAACGTTAATAAGGCAAAGAGGGAAGGGAACCTGATTAGAAATAGTTCTTTGGGGCGATTCTAATCTTCTGTGTCAGAATATCAGCAAATTTAGTTTACAAAAATTAACAGCTGTAGCTAAATCCACTCACAAATACCACTAAAATATCAGCAATGACTGTTTGATCCAACAGAAACCGCTAGGCTCTGACAGTCCGCCTGAGTCCACAGAAGTGGCAAGAAGCTGCCAGCATATCACAAGAAATTCATTGGTGCATTTCTTTCTATGAAGTCAGCAAAGAAGGCAAGGGGAACCAATGACACAATGTTGTCAATGAAGACCAACATCAGAAAAGCCCATGGAAGACCAGCAAAGAGTGGCCAGGTGAACCAATGCAACACACTATCATTCACTGTCTGTTTGGTATATTTACATGATTTCCAAATATTGCATGTGCTTTCATGTATCCACTCTAGCAAAACATCATGTGCCCTTTTCCAGGCAGCTTCTGGAAAAACATCATTTATCTGTTCTCAGGAAAACATCCTCCCATGTGTCTACTTCAGCAAAATCATCCTTTTTATATGTCTGCTTCAGCAAAACATGCTCTCTGAAGACAGTTTCTAGAAAAACATCACAAATTTGAGTCTTCAAAGAAACCAAAAAAGAAATTTCTATTTCAATCATCTGTCAAAAACTTCTGTCACCTGAGAGGTTATTTCCTAAAGAATTTAATTCAGACCATGCCAATGATGTTTTGAATCAGAATTTCTAGTGTAGGAATATGCATTCCACACATGTGTAATTTTGATTATTCATGTGCATATGTGTGTGAGGGTGTGATTAAAAATTATTCCCCATGCCTCATGTATTCAGACATTTGCTTTCCAGTAATGGGCATTGTGCTGGAAGTTTTAGGAAGTAGAGTCTTCCTGGAGGAAGTATTTCACTGGGTGGGAAATTTGACGTTTTTTAGTCTTGCCCCATTCTCTTTCACTCTGTCTCTGTTTCTGTTTCTGCTTCCAGTTGTGGATGAAAGGTGATCAGCCACTTCCCTGCTCTTATCACCTTGTCTTCTGTGGCTATTAACACGACTTCCCAAGCAGTGTAGACCCTATGTGTATAGAACTGCAAGCCAAAATAAACAACTTTGTTCTCTGAGTTACTTTTTTATCAGGGTACTTTTTTATTATAGCAACACACAAGTATTTTAATAAGCTATTTTAATTCAAACAAAATACTTTAACATGTGACAATAAAGCATGTTCACATTTTACCATCCACTATACTAAATCCTATCTCACTAGAAAATATAATATCCAAAGATATGTCCTCTCAGTCTCTCTATCTTAATTTCATATCTATATCTACCTATCTATCTACCTATCTATATATAAAATCTATATATCTCACATCCAAAACAAAAGACAAATGAAACAGTAGTGATATTGAATGCTGATATCCTCTAATACCCACTATCTGCTGTACAATTATCTCAGAGAACTGAAAGGTTGAGTCAAGGCTTTTTTATTCAGTGGTCTTAGCTTTCTTAAGTCAATGTGGGTTTTCAAATTCATTTGCTCAGCTGTTAAAATGCATCCTAAGGTATGTTTTCTGATAATTATAGCTTGTTATTTTCTTAAATATTTCTGTTTTATTCTCAATGTTTTGTACAGTATGTGCAAAGAAGATGGGTGTGTCATTAAACACAATTTAAATTAATAGTTATGTAAAATATATGACATAAAATGGATACCAGAAGATGACACATTATGAAGCTCTCCATTGTAGAGACTTCAGGCATATATAGCACCATGCAAATTTTGATTTTTGAAGACACTAATTTAAAGACACAAATTTTTCATATTCCTTTTGCCTTTTTGTCCATCTTAGCCTCCTTAGTTATTCTATTGAGTAATAAATTCTTAACTGAATACTAGTTGTTCTATTGTAAATTAACCAAATTTCATTTACTACTTTTTTTTTTTACCAATCATATATATTTCTATCCTATCTTCAAATACACAGCTATACCCTGTTGAGGCCAACCTACATCACGCTGGGGGCCAAATGTCTCAGATGGGTCTGTCAGTGTTGGATCCCGCACTGCCAAAAGCCTTGGGGGCTAAATTATTAGAGTTTGCACTGCCCTAAGTTGCTCCGGTGCACGGGTTGGGGTTCAGCAAGCAGAGAGAGTGAGGACGGACTCAAAGAATGGAGACCAGATAGAGTGTGATTCAATCCCGTTTATTTTTCAGTGTCTCTTCTTCTCTCCAAGTCTGTAGTTCCAAGTCCCTAGTTCCTAGCACCTAATCCTAGTCCCAGTTGCTAGTCTCTTTTCCAGTTCCAAATGTCTAATGTCTAATGCCTAGTCTCTAGCAATAGTTGCCTGTCTCGAGTCTCAAGTGCCTACTGTCTAATTCCTAGTTCTTCCTCCAAGTGCTAAGTACCTAATACCTAATAATCTTCCAAGTACAAGTGTCTAATTCCTAGTTCCTGTCTCGAGTCTCAGGTGCCTACTCTAAGTGCCTAATACTTTTTTTTTATTAGATATTTTATTTACACTTCAGATGGCATCCCCTATCCCCGTTCCCCCCCCACCCCCCTTAGGAAACCCCTATCCCATGCCCCCTTTTCCTTTTTGCATTTATACATTTTTTTTAAAAAAATGTTAATCATAGGCTTTATAAGTTTGGAATTGTTCAATCAGAGGTGTAACCCACTGACCAACCTAGATATAACAACTATCTTTGACTGGTGGAGATACATGAATATCTGCCTCCCTGTCTCCCCCACTCTTTCTCTCTTTCATCACCTAGCTTCTCCTCTCCTTCTTCTCCTCTTCTTACTCCTTTTCTTCCTCTCAGTACTCCTCCTACCTTAGCTCCTCCTACACATCACCCTTCCTGTTAAAATGAAACTTTTCTCTCAAAATACAATTAGAGCATAATTATGCCATTTTGTACCAGTGAGGTACAGGATAGTCCTAATACCCAGTCCATCCTTTTGTTGACTAACCAGCTCCTCTGTCATCTATTCTAACTGGAACTAAGTGCCTAATACTTAATAATAATTTCTTCTGTCTGCCTCTCACCTTTTATGTCTCACTTCTAAGCCACACCTTTAAGTCACACCATTAAGTCATGCCCTTAGGTCTTGTCTCTAAATCTGATCTCTAAGTCATGCCCTTAAGTCACATACCTTTAAGTCTCACACAACCAAGGGAAATTCCTGGGTATCTAAAACAAGATGTTATCAGAGCGTACTCAGCTGTTATATGCTATTGTAGTTAAATCTCTTGTGAGGGTATATGGCTCAAGATGCCTGCAAGAATGATAGCCACCTTCTGTTGGCTCCCCACAATACCCTAACAAGGATGCTCTTGCTTCTTTTGATTTATAGCTTGTTTCATTGTAAATGCATAGGATTATTGATTATTCATCATATGTAAAGTGTGAAAATCTTCGGTGAAAGAACCAGAGGAGTGTTTGAGAACACAGCAACAGATGTGTCTTTCTCTTTTCTTAAATAGGTATTTCACTGTTTTGTTCATCAGGAGGTGCACAATAGAATCCATTTTTATTTACAGATTCTGGGTTGTTTTCATCTGTGACTTTTCTTCCATTTTCCAATGTCTTGTTATCGTTTTCTTTAAATTTTTTCTTCATGACATAAATTAATACAACATATAAGAAAAGTACTGGAGTTTTTAAAGATATGTTTAAGCCCAAGTAGATGATTCTAGAAAAAAGGAGGGACAAATATTATTTTATATTTTGTGGTACAGCTTTTAGTACATATCTCTGGTATACAAACCAAAGAGTTAAAAAAAGGTAAACTTATATTTAAAAAGTCAAACATTATGCCTTGGATCATAAAGTGTTTGAAATTATTTCTCAAGAACTGAGAAGCCACAATGATTGCACCCTGGCTGACACTTTAGCTTTCTGATGGAGAAAGGAGTATTTAGATCTTTTCCCCCAAGCCATCCAATTACATGCAATAAAAGAAGAAACAACAAACAAGTATATCAGGTGTTTACAGTCCATGTACCTAGGTCCATTAATATTGAGACCTAAACATATTACTATTGAAAGCCATCCTCTCCCTGTGCCTTATAACAAGGTGATTAGTTGTAGTAGTTCCTCTGTCATAATATTTACATCTAATTTTCAGGAAAAAAACAAAACAGAAGTCACACTAAAAGGAAATAAAAACAAAAATCATGGTTTGAAGATAATGAGCAGTCTTCAAACCCAGTCATGGATATGCCAGTGTACTAAGATTATCAGCATCTAGACATGACACTAACAAACACCCTACTGTCCACCAATATACTAACTACACCAAGGCAATACCACCACCGCCACCAGAATCACCATAACCACTGCCACCACCATCACCATTACCACCAACAACAACAACACCAGGCAACCACAGGACCATGACACCAACAACACTGTTACACCACAACCAAGACAACAATACCAGCATGACACCAACAACAGTGGTAATGATTTGCAACAACACTCTCACTTTTGGTTGGTGGTGAAAATGTTTGGGAAGACAGCTAACTGTAACTTACAACCAAGAATAAGAACAGGTAGATTGTCCTAACACCTGTACCATTTCCCATCACACATCTGCAATGGATGCCTCTGTGGTTTTCCCTCCTTCTAGTGTTCCCTTGAAGTTTACTCTTTTGGGGAGCTAGATAGATCAAGAGAACTTCCTTGTGACTGCATCATTAGCTTCAGTTTCTTCTTCTACTTTGTATTTTCCCTTTGAATGTTGCTTAAAATAATTTTTGTTGTAGAGAGAGTTAAAAGTACTCTAATATTTTCTGTTATAGTTTTAAGAGCTTGGGTCATGATCCAAATATATTTGCACTTCCCAAATAGTTTTCTTTTTTTAATTTACTTTGAAGCCAGGCCATGGTGGCACATGCCTTTAATCACAGCACTTGAGAGGCAAAGGCAAGTGGATTTCTGTGTGGTCAAGGTCAGTCTGATCTACAGATATAGTCTTAGGATAGCCAAGTCTACACATAGAAAGGCTGTCTCAAAAACCACCAAAAGATAATCTATTATGAATAATATATGTTTTATATTTAATCAATATTTAAATTTACAATGAACTGTTTTCTAAAGAATATCACTTTCATGTGTTATTTCAAATTATCATTCATTTGTCTTCTGTGCTCATGAACAGAACACGAACTTGCCTCCTTTTCCTACTTAATAACCAGACACTCAATTGGCCATCAGGTCCTGCTTTAGAAACCAGAGTCTTTTAGTCTTGGTAGAGTTTTCATAGAAAAACACTATAATTGAGCAAAAAGTCCATCTCTTTTGCTCTTAGTTGTATGACTATGGACAAGTTATTATCTGTGAGTCTTCATGTTTTTGTAATCAACGTAAAAATATATACACAAATTTTCTATTGTTTCTACTACTGTTAAAATGAGATTGCCTGATACAATTTTGAGTATAAAATAAGGATTCACTAAAACAACGTTAATCATCGATTTATTATTTTATTGAAAATAGTATATGTGAAGCCAAAGAGATTGCTAAGAGACCCTGACTACTCCTGCAGAGAACCTGGGTTCTGACCTCAGCACTCATAGTAACTCATACCAATCTGTAAATCCAGTTCTATAGAATCCAACTCCAGGAGATCTCTATGGGAACTACACACATGTGGCGCACACACATACATGTAGATAAATGTATTCACATACATTTAAAAATTATAAAAAATAAAATTAATGAATGAAGCTCATTTATAATAACTTACCCAAATAGTCTGGAGTTATATAGCCTACATGCCCCTCGTGTTCCACAGCTGGTAACAGACCACTTAATACATGTTCTGTCAATCAATGCCCCATAATAGATTGGAGCCAGAATTCCTCCTACAACATGAGAATTAAAGCATTTGAAATAAACCTGGGTGTTATATCATATTGATACACAGTGAAGAATGAAAATCTGAAAACTTTCTAGGATAATGTCTTTGTTTCTGTTTGAATACATACAAGAATTTATATCAATGGATTTTTCCAGAGGTTATACCATCTTTGGATGTGTAATGTCATACACATCTTTTGTCTATCTTTATCCCAAACACACATAATGAACAAGGAATTCTACATACCTGTAACTGAGTTCTTATAATAAAACTAGTTAAAGTCTATTTTGTGACATGTGTCCATATGCCAGTTTTTTTTAATTCACCAGAATGTTTTGGAATAATTGGAGTAGACTTGTTGCTTTGTGACAAGAGAATAAAAGGACTTATCTCAACCCCAATAAAGGCATAAGCTTGTTCAAGTATTTGAAGCAAACTAACAATGAGGGCTGGAGAGGTGAGTCAATGGTTTAGAGTGCTTGCTGCTTTGGAAGCACCAGAGTGTGGGTCCCAGCATCTATATCATGAAGTTCACTGCCTGTAATTTCAGTTCTGGGGAATCTGATTCTCTCTTCTAGGAGGCACTGCAGCCAGGTGGTATATATACAGAAAATCATGCATGCACACTTACACATAAGTAAAAGCTACTATCAAAAATAAATACAATTAAAATGTTAAAAGGTGGAAAAAAGGAAAGTCTCCTCAGACAAGCTGTGGTCCCACTTCACCTTCACCATGGAATGGTGGCTTCTAGGTTCAGAATAGCTCCTTTTTTTGGTGTCATCTGACTCAATGACTCACTTTCCACTGATTTTTGTTCTTGTTAGATATCTTTTGGAGTATTCTAAGCAGTTCAGCTTTAGGGCCTTGCAAATATTGCTTTTGTGCTCTGACTGCATGGTCCTGGTTGGGGGCCTAACCTTCAGTCATGGGTCTTTTGTATAATGTGCAAAAGTACAATGCAGGACTTCTCCAGTGTTCATGCATAGTGTAGAGAACTAACTGTTTCTTGCTTTTGTTTCAATCAATTCTGAGATTCAATTTGTTCTTAAACTGAACAAAGATTGGAGGAGTGTATTAGTAGAGGACTTATTCAGGAGCAATTTGGTTCAAATTATTACGTATTTCAATGAAAAACTCTCAGTTTTACATTTTTACTGATTTCACTTTTAAAAATTAGTGTTTTCTTTTCTATAGATTTCTTTTAACTAATTTTTATGTGTGTATTTTTCATTGATTGTGAGTGCAGAAGGTATCAATCCACTGGATTTTAAGTGCAGGCAGTTGCAAGACACTTGAGATGATGATAAGAACCAAACCTTGAACTCTATAAAAGAATGACTTGCTGTCAGCCACTGAGCTATCACTCCAGCCTCTTAATCCCAGTTATCCGAGAGCAAGTAGTTGACAATGGACCAATAGTGAACGCCAATGTTTCCAAAGAAAGACTGGTCTGAGGAAATGTGTTAGAATATTCATGTTTCAAAGAATTGGGGACATCCCTTAAGAAATGAAAAGTATATATTAACAATATATATTTTCTGTGTGATGTTACTGGTGTGACAAAACAAATTAAATGTTTTACACAAGAAACTCAGCCTTGGTAATTACTAGGATTTACTGTTTTAGTAACTTTTTTTCCAAGTGACTTACTCAGTTCAATGTACTGAGAGATGTTTCACAGTGTTCAGTCATATCTTGTCAAAAACATTTGCTTTGAATTAGAAGTGTAGTGCCTAGTATATGTTTCCCATATAGAAACATTTAGGTTCAATGAGGCCATGGATCTTAACTATTATGGCAGATTCCTTTTCTTTATTATTTTATGATGCTAGAGGAATTTCTTTTATTCCTTGAGTTTCTCCTTTGCCTATCAGGAAGCTTACTAGGTATACAGCACATCGGTTTTGAAGGCAGGTAGGTATATGGAGTTTCATTTGGGTTTTGGAGGTAGGGGCTTCTGCTATGTACAGAACCTTCCAGCCTGGAGATAAACAGTGAACTCCAGAGAGATCCTCCTTCTCCCCCTCCTCTTCTTCTCTATCTTCCTTTTCTCTCCATCCTCCTCATTCCTTCTCTCATTCTTATAATTTTTCTTTTTCCCTTTGAGTATCCCAGGATCTGTCTTGTATATACATCATGAACAATTTCTTCCCCACTGTTGTCAGTGAAGTCTATGTTTCTTATCTTGCCAAGATCCCTAGAATAGACCTCCAACTCCTTTGCTGAT
Organism: Arvicanthis niloticus; assembly: GCF_011762505.2. NCBI lineage: Eukaryota > Metazoa > Chordata > Mammalia > Rodentia > Muridae > Arvicanthis > Arvicanthis niloticus. The sequence continues at coordinate 78,482,707 of NC_047666.1, read as the reverse complement.
CTTTAAAATCTTTTCATTAGTACTTGCCTCTGATTAGCTCTCTGCCCTATCCCTAGGTAAGTAAGTTTACTTTTTTCTATTTTTTACATATAAGCATTTAATGTATATAAATCCTACAAATGTTATGTGAGCAGTTGTGAAAGTAGCAACAGACATTTAGGAGTAAGTGGTTATAAAGGAGGGAGAGGCTTCCCTTAATCTCTATCAGTTATGTCCTCGGAATATTTAGAAATCTGGAACTCTGGAACCTAATCTTTACATAAAAGTCACAACTTCTTGAGTTTCCTTTTAATTAAAATGTTGTCTTCATCCAAGGTGATAGATTCTAGGCCTGAGTTCTCCTTCCCTTTCACATACTTAGTTGCTGATAAAGGCTCTGGAGCCTCCAGCACCAAACAGTGGGAAACCAGCCTGTCAGTCTCTGGTTTTGTTCTGTGCAGTCTCAAACTGGCCAAATACCCAACACTCTCAACACACAAGAGGCATTACCTAGAAATGCTATGTATGGAGATGGACCTTTGCTCTGCCAGACTGAAAGAAGCACCTGTCATAGCAATGAAAACGAACAGCCGATCTCTGTGACATAACTTATTGTACACACAAGACAATTCCTATGTCTAGCCTCAACTCTGCAGTTAACTATCATCTTCTCTTTGATGTCACTCTGGTTTCTCGTATCTCCTACTGCTTTCATTTACTACAAACAGAAATGATTCTGAAACCTTTAAACTTTCTGTAGAATCAAAACATATTGACGTTCTGCTTTTAAGCTTGGCATAAGTATTTGTTTCCTGAATTTGATTTGTTACCATACCTAGTGTTCGTATAACCAGTGAATGGAAACCCACTGCAAGTGATTTCAATTCAGGTTGGACACACCTGCAATAAAATAGAAGAAAACAATAACACTTAAATGTGTTCAACCTGGTAAGTTGAGATTAAACTTAAAATGTTTGCTGCTCTTATTTTTCTTTATGGTAGGAAGAAAACACTCATGAGAATGGCCCACATAAGAAGAGACAAGATGCTGAGCAATAAGGAATCACCGTGCTATGATTTCAAGGGAGTCCAGAAAGTTGAAACTCTTTAGCCCAGGCTGGACCTGGACTCCCAGCAACCCTCCTACTTCAGCCTCCTAAAGTGCTGAGCCTACAAATGTGAGTTACCAAGCCTGGTTACATTTTATGTTTTATTCAGTAAATATGCTGTACAAATATCTGTAGTTGGTGTTATGATGTCTACAAAGACATTGGTCTCATGTGTCCCATTCAGCCAGGGTCTTGACAAAAGACCAGATCTAGGTATAGGTCTCAGCACACATCCTGCTTTCTTACTGCTATAACTGTTGTTAGCAGAGAACTGTAATAACTCTGTAGATAAAGTTTCACTGTAACCAGAAAAGTCAAGAAATTTATGCATTCTGGACTTCCATGTATGTAACTGTTATGTTAAGGGTAGAGAACTTGTCATCACCTTGCGTAGTAACACATTCATTCAGAGTTGAGGAAGTGGCATGGCACTAAGAGTCCTTGCTGTTTCTGTGAATAACCAGCTTTCAGTTCCCAGCACCCACATTGGACAGCACACAACCTCTAGTAACTTTAGCTGAAGGAGATGAAACCCACTATTCTGGCCTCTTCAGGTACCTGGGCTCACACAGGCATACTCATATATACAAACGTACACATACAGAAACAAACCATAAATTAAATCTTCCAAAAAGGCATTTATAAAGAGAAACACATTCTTCTATCCAAAAAAGAATTACAAAACATATTTATGGAATATATTTAAGGAATTATTATGGAATTATTTTGATCTTTCTGCATTTGGTGAGCTGGAAACACTGTTACTTCTATAAAAATCTCATCCATATTGATGAGAATGAAAATATGTGAGAAAATGGGTGGATGGAATGTTACTCCTGCTTAAATACTTTTGCTGAAATACTAAACTTATGATATACTTTGTGTTGCCTAAAACTACTTGATGCTTATTTGTTCAGAGAGCTAAGTAGCTATATCATTCAGCCAATTGAAAGAAACCACTTCACCTCTCCTGACAAGAGTTCATGCTTTGTGAGGATCCATATGTATTAGCACTTTGAACTTCAGTTTTCTTGAAATGTGACTGATCATTAATCCTTGCAGGAAAGATTTCATTTATTAGGGACTTTAAACCATGTTCCAGAATGCTGGTTGCTCCCACTCAACCTCAGGGGTTATGAAGGCTAAGACAGGAAGATCACTTGAGTGGTATATTGTACCACTCAAGTGGTATAGTCTATAGCCTGGGCAACATAGTGAATCCCTCTCTCAAAAATAAATGAATAAATAAAGGAATAAAATTTTCAAGGGAACTTGTACAGTTAAACAGAGAATACTTTAAACAATGTATAATAAAAATTTAAAAAATCATGGTTATATATTAGGATACAGAAAATACAGAATGGTTGGTGAAGGATCATGTTAGCTCAGCAAGGGGCAGAAAGCTATGTTTATAATTCTAGGAGACAGGTCTTTTTGTTTTCCATTGTGTTTTGTTTATTTGTAAGTAAGATGAAGGAAGTCAGCAGGAAGTAGAACATGACTTGGTCACTGAAATCTTTACCAAACCTCAGACTTATCAAGAGGGTTTTGGAGAAGGAAGAGATGGTATGTTTATCCCTGCTTGAGTTCTTGTACCTAAGTGATGCTGTTGTTTATAGGGTAGATTTGGGTTGTTCCAGAAACACTACATGTAACTCGGTTTTGGAATCCATGTGCATTTTCATCCATGGAGAGTATTTAGCTTACATGGAAATGGGGAGGTCTTGTTGAGAGGAATAATGTTTCAAAGTGTGCTGGACAACTCCAACAACTATAAGGAATAAAAGCTGTGGCAGAATGCTGTGCATAGACAGTCACACACACACATAAGACATAGACATAGACAGCCCCATTCATAGGCATGAACACTCACCTCTAGCCACACCCTTGTACTCTAGCTGCTTGCTCACTCACCAGTGTGCTTACCTGTGTGCGCATTGGTGAATGCATTATAGCATAATGCACTTATCAGTAAGTATAATTCCTACTTCAGCTCTCATGTGGAGCACCTCAATATAGTGTGCATTCTAGAGATAATAATAATAAATAATAATAATAATAATCATTAAAAATAGATGTTTCCTAACTTATTTAATTTCTTACCAATATCTGCTTGATGTAATCAATTAAATGTAAACTCATCTTCCATTATCCTCTTTCATGATAATGGGTCCTACATTGTTTCAAGGGATGATTTTTAAGTGACACCTGAGAATACCAATCAGACAGGTAGCTCAGGCATGTGATGCTAGGCATACTCTCTGGGAACATAAAGCTTTCTTTATTTCCTGTCTGATCTACATCACTGTAATTTAAGTTTTAATGTTCTGAAATATTTCTTGGACATTTGACATTAATATTTTTGTTTATCATAAGTCTATGTATTCTGAGGTGATTTTGTTCATCTTAGTGAATCTTAAATAAATGAGAAATATTCTCCTTATAAATAAACAACATTTTATATTTAATGGGACTAACTGATCATGGGAAACACCTTAATGTAATATTTGGCCTGAAAAGAATTTAAACAAGTGTAGATGCTAATTAAATATCTATCTTCATTTAAATGACAATTAAAACCATTTTTTTTCTCTTGGCCTTTGGGGACTTTTAATCAACATGGAGTTCAAAAGTATAAAGAGATATTAGCCCAGGTTATCATGTGACTGTGGGTGAGTGAGTCAAATGGAGCTGCTAAGACCTGCTTACTTCCCTGGCCACCCATTGCACTTGTCCCACCATCTTCCCATCACTCACAGCCAATCAACTATTCTCCTTTCAAAACACTTTAGCTTTTTCTGGTTTCAGGGTTTAAAGCATGAATCCAATTCTCGCCTAAAATTCTCATCTAGACACTTTTGTAGATCATGGGATTAAACAACATGTTTTTTTGAGATGTGCCTTTGAGAAAATCATAGTTTCTGTCCTGCCTTAAACTAGTTTCCTTTTAATCATCTTCAGAGCAACAGTTTCCTTATTATGTCATGATCCTTTTAGAATTATTATGTGCTCATTTTAATGATAACTTGATTCATGATGGTCTTTGCTGTTGTACTCTGGGATGTACACCCACAATTATACTTACTGATAAGTGCACTATGCTATAACACATTCATCAATGCACACACAAGTAAGCACACTGGTGAGTGAGCAAGCAGCTAGAGTACAAGGGTGTTGCTGGTAGTGAGTGTCCATGCCTATGAATGGGGCTGTCTATGTCTATGTATTTATTAACTTGGAATATTCTTCAAGCATAAAATCTTATATAAATATTTGTCTAAAATCTGAAGAGCTCCACTCTTTTTATATTTTTATTTTTTTAGCCTACAGTCTATTGTAAAGGATTGGATCAAACATTATTCTGTGGGTAAATATAAACTTTTGAAATATTATTGCTATTTTAAAATTTTAATATTATTTAATTTTTTGTTAATTTATGTCTCTGAGTATGTATTCCAGGTATGAGTATATGCCCTCAGAACTAAGATGGTGTCAGACCCCTTGGAGCTGGAGTTATAGTTGATTGTAAGACACTTGAAGTGGTCCTGAGAACTGAAATCTGGCCCTCTGAAATAGCAGTAGGCACTGTTACTTGATAAGCCATCTCTCCATCCTAGAAATATTACTATTGACTGAAGTTTAAGCTTGTCAGGCTTCCAAGTGGATTTCTTTCATTAACATCAATAAATGATTCCTAGAGCAGAATGGAACTGACCATAAAATTCTAACTGTAAAGAGAGATGCTTAAAATTGAGACAATTCCAAATAATTCTACATTTTAAGTGTTTAGCAAGCTGAGACTTTACAGAATCTAGATTTCCTAATGAAAGAAGCATATGCAAAATTATTATTTATAGTATTAAACTTACAAAATAATAAAGAGAACATGTTCTCTTATGTAACTAAGATGGGACAAGATATGAAATATACATGGCTAATAAAGATTTCTTAACAATTTATACTCGGGATTAGTTGAAGTCATCTTTATTCCCATTTGTGATCTAAGAGGTGACCAGAAGATCCTTGACAGTTTAAATGTAGATGATCTGGCTTCCACAGTGGAGGTGGAAGTGGATTGAAGACTCCTTCCAGAGATAATTATCTGAGTTCTATATGGTCACACACACATGCATCCTACAGAGAAATGCACATACATGCACATAGAAAAATAAAGTATACTCACTTCATCAGAATCAACATAAAAGCAGTAGTTCCCGTTGCAGTGAAAAAAGACATTATGGCTTGAAAAATTATATAAAGGTAATATTTGGTTTTGCATTTGTCTAGTGGGCATTCACCCAAATATGCTGAGAGGTTTCCATTCTGGAAACCAGAGTCGCTGATACAACTGCAGTCATAGAATTCCTAAAAGAGAGATTTTGAAATGTTATCGAATGTGTTTGCAAAACATGAAAGTGCTATAAATACATCCCATTATATTTTTAAATAGTTCTTCCATCCTAGCAATAGTGTTTTCTGTTTTTATAACTTCTAAATGCATCATTGTTTAATCATTAAAAGACAGTAGTTTTGTCTGTATTTATTTCTTGGCTAGAAAATGAAATTTGCTAATTCTTAATTCATTTCAATTTCAAGATTATAAAATAATTGAATAAATAGTCTGAAACTATTCATACATTCTTCACTCAAGTTCTTTTTCATAATTGTCTTCTCACTTTTTCTTTCTATGTTAGTTTTTGCGTCCTTATTTATTTAAAAATTTCTGCTCTGGGTCAGCCATATGCCTTTAAGAAAAATTGTCCAGAGAATCAAGGCATTTGACAGTTTAACAGCAACCAAAACCCAAAATGAGAACCAGCTACATAAATGGGTTGAGTCACACAAGGTGTAGTAGAAAGCATGATCATGCCACATGTGGTAGTGCACACCTATATTTCCAGAACTTAGGAAGATGAGGCAGAATGATCCTCATTTCAGAGACAGACCTATTATAGAGATCCTGTCTCAAAACCATAAAACAATAACTGTTTGTATACCCAAAGTTTGGATTAGGTAAAAGTAAAAAAGGATATTTCCCAACTATGTGAGATATTGAATAGTTTAGTGGTATGTGCAATACTGTAAGTAATTTCTCTGCCTTGGACTCAGCAGGTGACTATGACTTAGGACCTATGACTCATAGGTCATAAGGGAAAGTGTGTTTTGAGTGGAAAAGAAGGTGTCCTGGTATGGCATATAATAGTCATGTGTAAAAAAGATGCTAGATTATCTGAGTAAAGAGCTAGCTTTTGGGAATTCAGAATTGACATGTGAAAATTGAACAGTCAGGCAAGGATAAAGTCAGGACTGTTTCTTAAAGTGTCCAAAGTTCAGGGAGCCCAGAGTTAGACTCATAAAAGTCAATAAAAATTGTAAGTCTTGTGTGTATAATGATTTAAGACTTATTTTTATACAGATATAATGTAATCCCCATCAAAATTGCAACAAAATTCTTCACAGAGATAGATAGAAAGAGCAATGTTCAATTTTATTGGGAATAAAAAAAAAAAAAAAAAAAAACCAGGATAACAAACACCGTTCTCAACAATAAAAGAACTTCTATGGGAATCACCATCCCTGACCTCAAGCTCTACTACAGAGCATTAGTGATAAAAACCAAAACTGTTTGGTATTGGTACAGAGACAGGCAGGCAGACCAATGGAATAGAACTGAAGACCCCAAAATGAACCCTAACACCTTCAGTCACTTGATTTTTGACAAAGGAGCCAAAACCATCTAGTGGAAAAAAGATAGCATTTTCAACAAATAGTGCTGGTTCATGGAGGTCAGCATGTAGAAGAATGCAAATTGACCCATTCTTATCTCCTTGTACAAAGCTCAAGAATTAGTGCATCAAGGACCTCCACATAAAACCAGATACACCAAATCTAATAGAAGGGAAAGAGGAAAAGAAACTCAAACACATTTGCACAGGGTAAATTTTCCTTAACAGAACACCAATGGCTTATGCTCTAAGATCAACAAATGACAAATGGGAACTCATAAAATTGCAAAGCTTCTGTAAGTCAAAGGACACTGTCAATAGGACAAAATAGCAACCCACAGATTGGGAAAAGATCTTTACCAACTCTACATCCAATGCGGGGGGTGGGGGGGATAGGGTTAAATTCAAAATATATGAAAAACTCAAGTAGATAAAATCCATAGAACCAAACAACCCTGTTAAAAATGGGGTACAGAGCTAAAGAGAATTCTCAACTGAGGAATCTCAAATGGCTGAGAAGCACTTAAAGAAATGTTTAACATCCTTACTCATCAGGGAAATTAAATCAAAAAGACCCTGAGATTCCACCTCACACCAGTCAGAATGGCTAAGATCAAAAACTAAGGTGACAACAGATGCTGGCAAAGATGTGGAGAAGGAGGGATACTCCTTCATTGCTGGTGGGATTGCAAGCTGGTACAGCCACTCTGAAAATCAGTCTGGCTGTTCCTTAGAAAATTGGAACTAGCTCTAACCTGAATACCCAGCTGTACCAATCCTGGGCACATACCAAAAAGATGCTCCAACATATAACAAGGATACATGTTCCACTCTGTTTATAGCAGCCTTATAATAGTCAGAAGCTGGAAACAACCTAGATATACCTCAACAGAAGAATGGATACAAAAAATATGGTACATTTACACAATAGAGTACTACTCAGGTATTAACAACAGACTTCATAAAATTTGCAGGCAAATGGATGAAACTTGAAAATATCATCCTGAGTGAGGTAGCCCAGTCACAAAAATCACAAATTGTACATACTCACTGATTAGTGGATATTAGCCAAAAAGAAGCTCAGAATACCCAAGATAAAACTCACAGAACATATTAAATTGAAGAAGAAAGAAGACCACACCAAAATATGGATGTTATAGTCCCACTCAGAAGAGAGAAGAAAAATGTCATGGGAGGTAGAGAGAGGGATCTGAGAGGAAGAGAAGAGAGGGAGGGAAAGGGGAAGCAGTTCAGATATGAGAGGAGATTGGGGAGAAGTATAGAGAGTCAGGAATTTGAAAGTAGGAGAATAGCAGTGAAGGAGGAGGAACTTCGGGTAGCTACTAGAAATTTCCAGATGCCAAGGACCCAAGAGTTACCTAAGACTCAACATGGAGGACATTAAACAAAACACCCAGCAAAGAGGAGACAGAACCTATAGAAACCATATTTAGTGGATAGGCTCAGACCCTGGGCTGAGGGCTGGGACCACCCACCCAACTCAAAAATATTAATTCAGAATTCTTCCTGTCCAAAGAAAATGCAAGGACAAAGAGTGGAGCAGAGACTAAAAGAAAGACCATTCAGAGACTGCCCCACCTAGGGATCCATCCCATCTGCAGATATCAATCTCAGACACTAGTGCTGAGCCAAGAAATATTTGCTGACAGGAGCATGGTATAACTGTCCTCTGAGAGCCTCTGCCAGAGTCTGAACAATACAGATGCAAATGCAGCCAAACATTGGACTGAGCATTGAACTGAGCAGTGAAATAATCTCAAAATAGAATTCAAGGAACAGAAAAATCTGATGGTTCCAAGCAGGATTCCATGTGAAATTTTGTTAACCTTCCAGTGTTAACAAACATATTATATAGGAACCTATTTTTGTATCTTTGACTGGAGACATTAGTTTTACAAAGATGTGATAAGTACATGTGAAATTGAATATGAAGTTATGAGCAAGGAGAGATGAGAAAATGAAAACTGATACTCACTGTATTATTCAGCTTCTTATCACCACGAAACGACTTGCATCCCGCCAAACAAGGTGAAATGTAAGTCACTCCATTTTCCCCACAGACAGGTTCCCACTGATTTTTATCACAATTGCAGTCTGAGTTGCAATAAGAAAGCGGTACATCTATGTGAGAGTCCACTGGGTTCATTCTGGAGATACATAGTAGATAAACACAGGTCAAAGAGAGATAGACATGGAAGGAGAAGGAAGGATGGAATGAGGAGAAATGAATGGGAGGGTAGAGGAAGGAAAGGAATGGGAAAAAAAGAAAAATCAAAAAACTCTGATACTAGAGAGAACTGATTAGAGACCCATGCATGTTACTGGTGTGAACCTACTTAAATTTCTAGCTATAGCTAGGAGATGATAAGGGTCTACACAGCCTTAGGAAGCTAAAGTTCCTGGAATTCTTTCTATTATGTGGTAAGAATAGGAAGGGAAAGGTACATTACACCTGGGGTATAAGGATGTCTATTTACAATGGTGAGTAGCAGTGTCAGTTCACAGAGAATGAAAATCATGTTTGGAGTGAGAGAACTGGTCACTTGTACAGGTATTTGTTTACATGAATGCTAGAAAAAGCTTGTTCAGCCATGGCTGAGATAGTCTCTACACTCACAACCTAGCCATGATTGCAATGGGGAAGGCTAAGAGATTTCTAAACAAAAACTTCAAATTTAAGTCATGAGAATCAGTGAGGTAATTCCCAGGCCTTGCTGGTAATAAAAGCTGTATGTCTGCTCAGGGGGACAAAGGTATTCATGACCTAGCTCCCACTGCACATTGTGAACACTCTAAAAATGACATGATCATCACCACCCAGTTTTTCTTTAAATGAGAAACAAGAAATGCTCTTGGGAGATCTTAAACAGTAATTGTTTGGGGAATTTATAAATTATGATCCTTACTAACTGAACGATCAGTGGAAACTGTTTCAGCCTACTCTTCTCTCACAATGGATTCTGATTGGAGGTAAAACATCATTATGTTGATAAAATAATATATACAAACCCATCATAGGTCAAGGTAAGGCCAGCAAATGACTTGTTTTCACAGATTAGAGGAAAATACAACAGATGAAACACATAGGCCATAAAGGACATGAAAAATGAAAACTTGGTGATTCCAACCAGTGTCAATTTGAATTTTTTAATGATATATCCTCCTAAAAACATTCCAGCTGCCATGGTAGGTAAGGTTATAATTCCTGGAAATAAGAGAAAAACGTTGTAATTAAGAAAGACTTCTCTGGTGTCTTTTCATATGAAATGTGCTGTGTCTACATAAACCCTTCAATTCTGTTGCTTCTAGATCAGAAATGAATGGCCAGAATGGAAATGGAAGACCATGCTCTATGGGGAAATGACAAAAATAATACTTCTTGCCAAAAAAGGAGGGCTTCTTTTCCAAGTAACAGATATCAGTCAATGCCTTTGAATAGATATATTTTATGAGGGACACCTGACCCCAGAAAATAATGACAATGTACCAAGCCTTCCAGTCTAAAATCCTTTTTAACATTTGGGATTATTTTATTTTCATGTGTGTATATGTATGTGTGTGTCTGCACTGGTGGGGTGTATTTGGGTGCAGCTGTCAAGGGGACATTGTCTGAAGTACACCACCTGTCAGATCCAAAGTGATCTCTAATCTGCCAAGCTCCAAAAGGCAATCCAAACAGCCAGAAAAGGCCTCAACCCAGATTACAGGAATATTTCTGGTGATTAATAATAGCCTGTATTTGTTAGACACTTGAATTTCCTCTCTACCAAAGGAGCTATTTCCTTTATCACTGGCAGAAAGAACAAATTATGACCAGTTTGCCTATTAGCATACCAGAGCTCATGCTGGCCTCCTGGCTCTCTTTACCTCACAGGTAACTGTTACACATTGCCAAGTTCAAGCTTGCCTTAGCCTTTGTTACCTCCCATAAACCCCAGCATACTTGCTGTTCTCCCTACATGTCTCGATTCCCTCTATCACCATACAATTTTGATATATTCTCACCCAACCCATGCTTCCTTTCTTGTCTTTTTAAAAAATATATTGGCTCTCATTTTTCCCACTGTTTTTTCTATTCTTTATCCCCTGGAATTTTTATGTGTCTCAAAGATAGCCCAGGTTAGATCCAGGCTGCTAACCATATTGAGTCTGCTTCTTTCTCTTTCTGCTCTGGATCCTTCCATGTGTCTCTGGTCCTTCTATCACTATTATCTAGAATAAAAGCCTTCCCCTTAACCAAACCATGGAGCAGGCATGTCCTCAGTTTATACATCATCTGTGAAGCAAATTATGAAACGATCGGTCTTACCTAACACAAAGTTGGCCTGAGATGCTGTCTGGTCAAACTGCTGCTCTACAAACTTGAACATGTAAGTAAAGGTGCCAATGATGCTGCTGTTTTGTAGCAATGTCAGTATCACAAATATAACATAGAGGTCATTGGTAAGGATGCTTTTCAGAGACCGTAGAAAGCCTTGAAATAACAAGAGTGAAGAAAACATTGTAGTATAAGTTAAACATTCTTTAAATCCTAATCTTCTACTTATTATATGTATGAGTTTAAATTATACAAATACATAGAACAGACAGAGGGTGATATGAAATCTTGCTATAAGCAGATTCATGAATATTTTTATTCAGTCATTTCCATAACTATATTGTGTATTAGGTCATTTGGGCTCATAACTATTTTTTGTCTGTTCTGATTTGTTACTTGCTTTGTTCAGTGAATACTTGGCAGTTCTTTCCAATCTTAGTTTTTCATACTTTTAAATCCATTTACCTGTTCATTCAGCAAATGCTCAATCTTTAACAGATATCAAAAAATATGCTGAAACGTGAAACATGAATTCTGTATGTGATGTTTCCTATTATTAGCATTTAATAATGTGATGTTGTGTTAATTAAGCAGTTTATTATGTAAAATTTTAAATAATTAATGACCCCAGAATAAAGAACACTGATGTTCAAAAATCATAAGCATGAATTTAATATAAGGATTCCAGCACTTTGTTTCTTAGAGTGCAGCTTTTCTATAAAACACTGCCTCCACAAATATGTCAGCACTTAAGCCATCTGCCTAAATCATTGCTCCAGCAAATACAACTGAATTGACTTACCTGCCTAAAATACTGTCCCAGCAAATACTTGGCACTAAAGGAATCTGCCTAAAACACTGCCTCACTAAACCTGGCAGCACTGAAGCCACCTACTTAAGGATAAAACACTAACAAGCAGGTCACATTAACACAAGAAGACTAACAAAATCATCTCTGCATTCCAAGTGCTGGGACTTGAGCCATGTACCACACTGTACCTGACTGGAAATTTCTTGATATAAACAACAAAATATTTGCTTGTCTGTATGTATGTGCATCCATGTATGTGGTTGCCCTTGGAGGTCAGAAAAGGGAATTGGATCCTCCAGACCTGAAGATACAGAGAGTTATGGACCACCATATAGGTTTCTGGGAAGGTAAGTTGGGTCCTCTGCAAGAGCAACAAGTGCTCTTATAATCACTGATCTATCTTTCCAGTACCCTAACATGATCTTTGTAATGTCTGTGCTAAGTTTCAAAACCTTGGTGTTCTAGAACCCTTGCCTAGTATGCAAAATTCTATGGGTTAAAAGCCCATACCAGGAATAAAAACAACACCATGGTTTCTGGTATCTAACAACTTATTGTTGAGGAACCAATCAAACCCTGTTATTAGGAACTGCCCAGTTTTCACAGAAAAAAAAAAAAGAAACAATGATAAGTTATCTTCTCATGGCCAACATCAATATACTAATCTTGTTGAAAACTGAACTATCCTCAATTATAAACCAAACAATATAGTTAGCTCCAGCACAGAAATGTCCTTGGGTTGGGGTGATGGAGTGAAGTAGGTAATCAAATGAAGAAATGAAAGAAGAGGAATGTCTTGAGCCACATCTGAGAACTTGTCCCTTTGATTCCAAAGTAAATCAGAAAAGGTTGTCAAGGGATTATGTTTTTGTTGCAGTTACTTGTACTGTTGTTGTGACAAAGTACCTTGACAAAAGCAACTCAGGAAAGAAAGGGTTATTGTGGCTCTCAGTTTAAGGGCACAGAGCATCACTATATGGAAGTCATGATAATGGCAGAGGTATCTGGTCATACAGCATTCAGAGTCAAGAAGCACAGAGGAATGAGTACTCAGCTTGCTCTCTCCTTTTTATTTAGTTTGAAAACCCCAGCAGATTGAATAGTGTTACCCACATTGAGTTGGGATTTTCCTATTTCAGTTAACCTAATCTCAACAATTCCTCACAGACATGCACAAAGGCTTGACTTCTGGGTGATTCTGGAGTCTATTAAGTTGCAATAAACACAAACTATCACAAAATATTGCACTGATTTTGTTTTTGGTGGTGATGTTTTGAGACAGGTCTTACATTGGTCCCATAGTCCAGACTAGCGTTCAACTCATGGTCCCCAGATCCATTGTAACTGTCATTAATTTGGTTTTTGCTATTTCATCAATTCATTCTGCTGCCCCATTCCCACTTTAAATTAAAATCACAGGTTAGAACTCAAATAAATAGCTTTTATTATAGCATTGCCATCAGTATGTTTCAATAAACTTTGTTCTCATTTGGTCCCTTCTTCCCTGCTGTCCTTGCAATCTGAAAATTATTCTAAAAGCTTCATTGTCTCAAATAATTTTCTACACTTGTTGCTGAACCATGTTTTTGATCATAGCTTCTCTGTGGTTCTGGACGGAACCTCAGAACTTATATTTGAAAGCACTGATACCACTAAACAAGAAATGCTACTTTAAAAACGGCCACCAACTACTTTGACTACTATGAGTGTTTTCAGCTCACTTTTAAATGTTTTCACAGGTAATTTTTAATATAATTACCAGGAAAAAGAAATCTTACTTTAAATTCCTAGAAAGAAAACTTTCTGGGAATTATTTTTTTTATCCAGGTGCTCACTTAAGAATAGGTAATTTTAACATGAGTTATGTATGCTTATCAGTAGCAAAAAACTCACTGGAATGAATTATAGCTTCTTGGAAGAAGACAAGCACCTCACAATCAGGGGTTGGTATCATTTGTAAATGAATGAATGAATGAATGAATTATTTTAACTCATACTATCACTGATGCTCTATACTAAAGTTTGAAACAAGGAGGCTGTGTACATAGTTCAGTTGTAGAACATATAACCAGTATGTGCACAACCCTGAACTTTGATCCATAATACCACCAAAAATTAAAGTATTTGAAAGAAATATATTCCTTCTTTTTTACAATAAATATAATTTTATGTGATTCTTTTGTTCCTTTTATTATTTAGTGTGTGTATGTATTATGTATGAGTACACATAAAATGTGTGTGTGTGTGTGTGTGTGTGTGTGTGTGTGTGTACACTTGCACTGAGTTGAGCGTGACAGTTGTCTGGCCATTGCTATCAGAGTCCAGTGACAGACAATGATTGACAGTTCTCTATCACTCCCCACCATATTCCTTTGAGGCAAAAACTTTCACTGATCTAGAATGATCCTGGATCTTGGATGATGACCTAGGAGTCCAATATATTCTCAGGCACAACAAGCCACACTGTGCTCTTTTCATGGATGCTGGTGATTCTATCTCAGGTCCTCATGCTTATACAGAAGCTGTTTTCCAGCACTGAGCCATCTTCCTAGACATGTTTTCTCCATAGTAAAAGCCATAAATCTAATCCTATTATTTGTGCAAAATCATGGAACATAGTACCTGAAAATAGAATGGCTTCTGTAGATTCATGTCTGAATACTTGGCTTACAGTTGGTCTCATTGAAAGAGGTGTCACTGAGGGTAGACTTTCAGGTTTCCAAAGCCCAAGCCATTCCCAGTTAACAATCCCCCTCCCCATTGCTCTCTACCTCATGCTTGAGGATCAAGGGTCTAAGTTCTCAGCTACTGCCCTACAAAATGCCTGACTCTCTGCTGTGTTCCTCTTTAACACCATGTTTCACAGATGCTAACTCTTTCTAAATGTGAGTTGCCAAATATAACGCTTTCTTTTATAAGTTGCCTTGGTCATGGTGTCTCTTCATGGCAATACAAAAGTAACTAAGACAGGAAATATCACTTTTAATAAGAAAAGTAGAAAGAGTTAAGTAATGTTTAGTACAGAAGAAAGCTAAATACATAAATTAGACATACCGTTTTTGAAATATTCTTGGATTTAAGTGGGATTAACATCTGCATATTGACTGACTATGGAATCCTTACCAGTCATGTTGGCAGGAGCTTGTTTCTCTTGGTTTGTTAAATTACTCATGTGATTTTTTTCTTCATCTATTTTGAGTACATAAAGAGATGCTGAATAGTTCCTTTCCTTCTGTGATCTCTTTGGAATTTTTGGTGAAAAAAAGAAAGGTATGGAAGAAATAATACATAATAGTCCATTCACAATGAAGTTGATCCACCAGGCACCAACCCAACGAGCATCCTGAGGAGTTATTCGGATACTACCTGGAATGAATAATTAGAACAGGACGTTCAGAAATCATCCTGAAAATCAATGTTGGTAAGACTACTGACCTTCATAGATAAAGAAACCAAAGTAGAGTTTATACATCCTAAGATGTAAATTTTTTTGCTAGTGGTTTCTCAATTTAGAAGTAGGGAATGGGTTAGTCATTTGATGACATCTTACAACTTCTGTTGTCAGGAACCAGCCGTATATATTATATAGAGACTCCACTGCAATGGCAGAATTACCAACAATATGTATTCCGCAAATAATAAGATTAGATTTGTGGCTTTTAGTATAGAGAAAACAGGTCTAGGAAGATGGCTCGATGCCTAGAAACAGTTTCCATATCAGCACAAGGACCTGGGATAGAATCACCAACATCCACATAAAGAGCAAGGTATGGGTAGAAGTGCCCGGGAATTTCTTGGTCTCCTAGGTCATCAGATTTCAGGATGGCTTGAGAACCAAGGCAAGGCATGACCATTCACTATCATCTGAAAATGGCTGTTGGTACCCACTCCTGAGGTCAGGATAGCAACAGAGGGAAGGTTAACATGGTTTCTAAAAAAAATGGGAGAGCTCCAATCTGTCTCTTGTAGTTGCTGGATATACAACCATATTGATTGCAGACACAGGAAGTGCTAAGGAAGGAATATCCTTCCTCACAGCCCACATAGTGAATGTGTGAGTTTAAGAGGAACCCAGAAAAGATGGATTTCATCCTGAGGCATTTGTTGACCTTTTTATTTCAACTGTATTTCTTCTGCATTGTGAAGAGGAATGATATATTAATGCCAGCTCTAAATACACACTCCTGTGAATGATGAATGTTCATAATCATTAAATGATGAGAAACTTCCTAAAGATATCAGAACCTGCGAAAGCTGAATGATGAATTGTTGGAAAACCTGGAAAATCCTGTGGCTAATTAGGACACAGTAGCAAAAACACAGAGGAAAGCTTTGCACTAGATGGTTCACTGAAGTACTCGGCCTAGCACTCAGACAAGACATAACTCCAATTCTTCTCAACATCTTCCTAACTACTCATAAAAAGACACACCCAGACTCACTGAACATGGTTAGACTACCCTAGCACTGACACTAGACATACAGCAGTATTCTTGATAATAGATGTGATCACTCGACATACAACAGTGTTCTTGATAACAGATGTGATCTGACCTTTGTTTTGAAATTGTTAAATATAACATTCCAGCAAAACACACCTTTCTATACTACCAAAGAGCTTTTGAGACAAAGTTATGAAAATTGTCTCACTTTTAGTGCAGAAAGAGTTAACTAAGGATTCAAAAAAATCAAATTTATTGTAGTCATTACTGAATAAGAGAAGATACAAAAAGGTCTGAACATTGACTTATAGCCATCTAATTCCCAAAAATTCTAATACAATACAGGCAGTTATTTCTAAATATTGAAAAAAATTTCCAACTACAGCAAAACATCTACCTCATCTCTGCATGAGTTTTGAAAACAAGGGTAAACTTAGAAGTGAATGAGAAGAAGTTTGATTAAGGATTTATACTGATAATGATTGGAGGCATATGCCTTCTCATGGCCAACTGTGATGTCAACTCTATTTTGGAAATAACTTTGAAGCCATTGAGTCCTGATGAGATAGAAAATCAGATTTGTTTATACACCAACCACTTATATATCGAAACAGATTTCTTCCTATGGCATCTAAAGAGATCATCATGCATTTGGTGGCCTCTGCTCCAGCAGGGAGTCAGTGAAGGATCACCTAGTATGCATCCCTTCATCTTCTAATTAAAGGGGACCATATGCCAAGCCCCCTGTTAGGTCCTGGGAAAGCATCAAAACTAAGACACATGATAAAGATGCTCAATACTCCAATCTTCCTCAAATCAAACAACCACACAGCATCTTCCAGAAACTTCACTCTGTATTTCTTGCATTTCTAAATCCAATCTACTACCAAGTGAAAGTGCAGATGATTCAGATTTATAATCTGTTTGTTTTCTATCTAGACATCTAAATTAAGATTGTCCCCAGTGCCTCATTTTATACTTACTGGTAGAAGCTTGACATAAGCAAGAGATGGAATTTGTTTTGTGAAAATAATGAACACATTCTTACCACTTAAAATATCTAACAGAAAATAATTATGTAACTATTGAAAGAAACCAGTAATCCGGAGGCATGGTAGTTGGAATTGGAAAGACAGCATTCTGATCTCTTTATTAATTCTACTTACTCAGGTCTACATATCCAATGTCTACATATAGTTTAGCAAACACCGATGACATGATAAAGCCAAGGATTGGTCCGATCATTGCTATACTATGCAGAGTACCTGCAAATATTCAAAACCATTCAATCAGAATCAACGTGCACAAAGTTATTTTTTTCTTAACACGACAAATTTAATTATATTCCCCTCCTCCCAGATGCATCCACTCTTTCTCAGCCAACCAAGTTTGGACCTTCTTATTGTAAGTCTCATCAACTATAGTTTTATGCTCTTGTGCATGCCTGTCAACACTGCATGGTCAACACATCAGAGACAACACTGTTAGAAAAACCTTAATCTCCTTCTCCCAATATCTATCAATTGCTAACTGCTCCTAGTTAAGGACAGGACTTTGTGCCTACCTCTCATCTACATGCTGGAATTTTGTCCACCTTGAACTTGTAAATGTATGATTTTTTTAAATAGAAGATTTTAAAATGTAATGTTACACAATGAATTTCTTGAAATAATATTTTTGTAGGAATCTTAATTTACTTAGGGAGCTGGGGAGATATCTCAGTGGTTGAGAGCAGCACTAGATATCCTTATGGTCAGTTTGGGCACTGCATATATTAGGGACACAGTCATAAATGCAGGCAACACATCCATATGCATAAAATATAAACAAATACAAGAATTTAAAATGATTAGTTTTGCAGTGCTACCATTTCAAATTTAGATTCAGAACACTTAAGCACTGGACATAATATTCTCTGCACTTTACCTAAGTACATAGGAGAATGTCCTTCTTTTGCAAAGTCATCAATGTAGGAAACTCCCAGGGGTACTATTGGTGATTCCCCTATCCCACGAAGCATGTTCCCCATAAAGACATAAATCCACGTGAATGACCTGGACTCCTTTACACAATCTGTGTACACAAAAATATGTCTTACTTTAAAAGTTTATTACAGTATTGATACCAGAAATTCCACAAAAATTAAATATTCATTTTTATGTAACAGCTTGACTGCCAGCACTGTTCTAAGACAATATCCTTATTTATTTTTCCTTTCTTCTAATTTGTGTTAAGATTTTAACTGTGATTGAAAAATAACAATTTCAGAATACCTATAGTTCCTTCATATATGTTAATATATATAAATATACATACACACACACACACACACACACACATATATATATTTTTCCTACATGTGTATGTGCACCACATGCATGCATGCAGTACTGGCAGAAACCACAAGAAGATATTGGATCCCTTGGAACTGGAATTATACTTGTTTGTGACATGTCATGTGACTCCTGGGAATTGAACGAGTGCTCTTAACTGCTGAGCCATCTTTCTGGATTCTAATTTTATATTTATAATTGCAAAATACTTTACATTTTTCCTTCCATCACAAATAGATGTCTTGATAATTACAAATATGTCTTAACTGACTATTTCCTTGGGGTTGATCAATAACAATACAATTACAATAAATTAGTATTTTTTGTTTAATAAACATTAAAAGAATAACATCCAGAAACAGTGATAAATTTATCCAATCCCAAAAATGCAAAAAAGGAAAAAGTGTTAGCTTCTTATTTTTTATTTTAATCTTCCTATATTTGATACAACATGTAGAATGATCTAGAGTGTTAAACTTATATTTTTCTTATTAGTATATTTTTAAATTTTCAATTGCAGTAATTATTTTTATTTTTAAAATACTTTTCCTCTGTTTATACAATGTGTTGTTGCTTGCTTAAATTGTTTGTTGAGGCCAGTGCATACTACATGGCTCAGGTTGGACTCAAGTCTACAATCATTCTGCTTAAACCCATTTGTGCTAGAACTTCAGACATGTGCACAGTCAATTATTATAACTGTATTTTACCTGGAAATGTTCTTCCCAAATTCTGAATGAAATAGTCCTTAGCTCCTCTTCAGCTATTTCTAAAGTCTAATTCTATATCATGTTTATACTATGAATATGTCTGTATATCAAGGTGAAATGAATCATTATTTTAAATCAAATTTTGCTGAACATTACAAAATTTGAAAAAATATGGACAAAAATTTTAAATCAAAATTTGCTGATATACTTTTACAAAAATTTGAATAGGTTATTTACAAACTTTCAAATATTAGTCACAGTTACTGTTAATTCTTACCTTTCTCCACTATCTCACTTGAGGTTTCATTGAGTGATGCCATTTGATTGATTAAACAGGTCAATGTAGAGTTGCCTAGAGAGCCAATGTCATTTTCTGTGGCATACCTGTAACTATAATGACATCACTACACTTAACATTTTGCATATATACAAAGTATTTCCACTTTCCTCAGAAACTATTGATTGTACCTCTCCTCCATGTCAATGAGAATCCCCTGATAACTCCAAAGCCTCAATTTTAGGACAAATAATAGGTAACAGTAAAATGGGGAAAAGGCCCAGTAAGTAAGGTCATTCATTGTTACTCAGCCAAGGTGGCAGATCAACTTAATGTGACAGATGATACTCTGTTTATGATGGGAAAAATGCTAGCCTCCCCTTTCTATTTTTAAACTGCTATCTGAGTGTAATAATTCTCTTTTATTTATTTTTTAAAATGACAGTAATATAAACTTCTTGATGAGTTATATTTAATAAGCTAAAGAATTTTGTTTTTAAATCACTCTTAAAGGCAAGCTAATTCTTCTACCGTTTCTATTAAAACGTTTGAATTTTTATGGATGGATAAGCACATATGAACTAATGTCTGACTCTCTGACACTTTAATAAATTCTAATCATTTGGGCATGAGCAAGGAGAATTTAATACCAACAAAGGAATCGAATCAGACATGAATGGATATTATAGACTTTGTATAGACACTGTGACATGAACCTTAGGAGTTTGAGATGGACTCCAGGGGCCAAAAGACAAGGCGGTAGGGCCAGTGCATGTAAAAGTAAAAAAAAAAAAAAACAAAAAAACATTGCAGATGTAGAGGACTGCAGCTTCATCAGTTGCTTGTCAACTTTGGAGAAGAATGGAAAGTGAGTCTAGGACAGTGAAAAACCTGGTCAGTAAGCAGCACACATGCACAAATGAGTTTACATGTGATTAACTCATAGGCAAGAACTTTTAATCTTTTGATTGCAACTTGTCCTAACACAATTTTATATCTCTGCCACAGTATGTATGCCCACCCACAAATATATTTATACCTTATGTGATGTAATTGCAGGATAATACTTTCCTACATATATTTTATTTTTTATCAGATATTTTATTTACATTTCAGATGCCATCCCCTTTCCCCATCACCCCCCACCAGAAAAACACTATCCCACGCCCCCTTTTCCTTTTTGCTTTTATACACTTTTTAAAAATGTTAATCAAGGGCTTTATAAGTTTGGTAATGCTCAGTCAGAAGTGTAACCTAATACCCAGCCTAGATATATCATCTATCTTTGACTGGTGGAGATACATGAACATCTGCCTCCCCCCTCTTTCTCTCTCTCATCACCTAGCTTCTCCTCTCCTTCTTCTCCTTCTTTCCTTACTCCTTCTCTTCCTCACGGTACCCCTCCCACCTTAGCTCCTCCTACATATTACCATTCCTGTTAAAAAAAACTTTTTCTCTCAAAATACAATTAGAGCATAATTATGCCAATTTGTACCAGTGAGGTACAAGATAGTCAGTCCTAATACCCAGTCCATCATTTTGTTGACTAACCAGAACCACTGTCATCTATCCTCACTAAAACACTTAGTTCTGAACCTGGCTTTTTTCTTGTCTTTAGAATGAATGTCAGCTGAAAACCATCCACTCAAATCTTTTCTCTCAAAGTAAATAGCCAGGATTGGCTATGAGACTATAAGTTTTCAAGCCCATCAGAAATCCAGAATGACTGAGTTAACTAAAATTATGGGAAGCACAAAGCATAGCTTCTAAAACTTAGCCAATTCAAGAGACCATTGAACACCTGGACACTCCTTATACTACAAAACGTTGGAGCATCTGATCTTCAGCCTTCTGGCCCAGGATCATCTGACAGACCTTAGTGCTACAGAATTATTAAGGGCTGATTACTCTGTCTAGGCATATATAATCAGTCAACTATTCTGCAAGTGTGTCCTTTTCTGGACAGTAATTTTTCCGTAGTTGGAAAGAGGCAATTCTTGCTTAGTGGCTGTCTCACCACAACTGGAGTAACTCCAAAGATGCTCAATTTCTTCCTAGAATCCAATACAGGAAGCTGTTAGGAGCAGACAGGTCTCTAATCAAAATTACCCTTAATACAGAAATGTTTGTAACGTCAATTCTGTGGACTTCTGACGTTTTGAAAACCAACCATCCATGTAAGGTAATCTGGACTGTTGTCTGTTAACTCCACTCAGCTATTTCTAAATAAAATATGGAAAACACCCTAACAATAAACTCCAAGCCATGAATTGGCTATAGTCCCTTAACTCACAGGCTAACCATCTCAAGTCAGTTGAAAAAGTTAAAGAAGGACTGAGTCTAGGCCTTGTATTCCTAAATTATACAGGCACAATGCCTATGAGAGTATCAATATTCATCTCACTTTTATGTCAATAAGAAGCTCGTACCAAAGAAAACCTTAAATTTGAAATCAAAGTAAATTTTGTACCATTTAAGAGAACCAACATCTTTAATAAAATGTCAGCCCTCTTAAAAAATTATCTTCATACTAAAATTTGTTATGAGAATTGTATAGTGCAGAATACACAGCCTTGGTGTATCTACTCATCAAGCAAGCTGAGCAGACCTGCTCAAACCTCTGAGGTCCTGGAATTCCAACTGGATGCAGTGAAGACACAGTGTCAGCGGCTTATCAATTTACTCCTCCCCCCACCACTCTTCAAATATCTCAATGCCCGTAATCAGCTTGAAGAAGTTAATGAAGAGCCAGTGCCCCTATTCCCTGGGCTTGGGGACTAAGGTGGTTAATATTGGGCTGTCTTTCTAGGAAAAAGTAGCAGGTTTTGTGGGAATAGGGAGGATTAGCTAGGATTTTTTGCATAGCCATAACCTATTGGTAGAAATCTGCATAATTATTATCAAGATGAAGTTATAATTTCTTAAATGCTACATATATTTTATATTACTCAACTTTATCTTATAATATAAAGTGGTCCCAATAATCTCAAAGGGTTTTCTGGTCTGCTGATAAACTGGAATCCAAAGTTTGAAAAATCTGTACTAGAGAACTAGAAGTTTTAAGCAAAATTAGAAAAATGAGATTTGCGTTTAAAAGTATATTTTTGTACTGAATATTATTTAGTCTTCAGCTGAGAAGCTGGAGAGATGGCTCAACAGTAAAGAGCCTTTTCTCAGGATCCCAGTTCAATTCCCAACAACTGTCAGGAGACTCACTAACTATAACTCCAATCCTATTGGATTTAATGCTTTGTTCTGGCTCCCATACTAATAGAATAAGAAATAAATCCTTGAAAAGCTAATAGTATTAAAACTGAAAGCAAAACCCCCATTATTGGCTGCAGCTTGGATAAGGGCATGGATTTCTACATTCAAATGAGTAAAATCTTTGTGAGTGCTGTTTTTTTGTGCTGCAGTAAATCAACAGCTTAGGCTGATGTGCTTGACTTTGGTCTGAATTCCTTTGCAGTTTTAAGAACCACTGCTGAATGAATGAACATGAAAATGAGCAGATGTTGTCAAATATGGTGAGTTCAGGTTGTGATACATGGATGTGAAAACCTTGTGAATGTCCATTGGAAATGTAGCCATGGTGCATGGATACATATACTTTGAGTGTTCAAAACCTGATGTGAACTATGGCTGAGTTTGAAGCATATGTTTTATATGAATCATTGCAGGAATTAGACTGAAGGTAAAGGTAGAGAGATGCAGGCATTTTGGTACTAGCCATGAAAGTAAAGTCTCAGCCTGATGAAGAGGCCACACAGTGAGAAATAAATTGAAAGAGCATGAAATTATGAAAATCAGGATGGGGAAAATTCTTTGAACAGTCAACTTTAAAAAGAATACAATATTAATATGATGACAAGTGTGAATGTCACGTGTGACAAAGGTTAAATATTTGTGTGTGTGTGTGTGTGTGTGTGTGTGTGTGTGTGTGTGTTGCGTGTGTACATGTGTGAAACTGGTCCTGGCATCTCAGCATGCACTGTTCTCTCTTTATTGCCATTCAGAGAGGAGAACTCTGTCTTGTCTTAGCACACAATCAAGCCAGGTATAATTCCTGCATGGATCGTGTGGACCATCTCCAGGCCCAACATCATACTAGGATCCTAGCTACACCTGAGAGCTTCTGGGGAAGAGAAAATTATTCTACTTTGAGGTTTGGCTATCCAATACTTACTATCCCATGAAGAAATGTGGCAATGCAGTCATAATACACATAATATGGTGACAAGTGGAAATGTCAACTATAACAAAGGTTAAATATTTGTGTGTAAGTGTGTGTGGGGGGTGTGTGTGTGTATGTGTGTATGTGTGTGTGTGTGTTTATTCGCATGTGTGTGTGAAACTGGTCTTGGCATCTCAGCACCCACTCTTCTCTCTTTAGTCCCATTCAGAGCTGAAAACTCTATGTTGTCTTAGCACACAATCAAGCCCGTTATAATTCCTGCATAAATAGTGTGAACCATCTCCAAGCCCCACCTCTTACTGGGATCCTAGCTACAGTTGATAGCTTCTGGGGTACAGATAATTATTCTATTTTGAGGTATCCAATACTTACTATCCCATGAAGAAATGTGGTAACGCAGTCAGAATACTCCCAATGCCCATGATGAAACACCCAGTTCCAATCAGCTTAGGTCTGTGTAGTGTGGATCCAAAGTAACTCACAAATACAATAACTAATAAATTCCCTGTAACAAAACCAAGTTATATCAATTGAATTCATGTTGGCAAATAATGACAGTCATAGTGTATAAATATCAAAACACTTTGTACTTGTCTCAGGTTGACTGACAAGAGGAAACTCAGTTTAATTGAATTGACCATAGAAAAATATGGTATTAAGAACAAGCAGGGCCTGGAGAGGTGGCTTAGAGGTTAACAGCACTGACTGCTCTTCCAGAGGTCTTGTGTTCAATTTCCAGCAACCACATGGTGGCTTACAACAATCTGTAACGGGATACAATGCACTCTTCTAGTGTGTGTCTGAAGACAACTGCAGTGTACTCATATAAATAAAAAAAAATAAATAAATAAATCTTAAAAAAAAGAATAAGCAGAAACTGGTCAGCATAGTTGTACACACCTCTAATCAGCCCACTGGAGTCATACTCAGGTTGATCTCCATCAGTTTGAGGTGAGCCTGGTCTACCAAGCAAGTCCAGGAAAACCAGGGCTATTACATAGGGAAACCCTGTCTCAAACACCAAAAACAAAAAACAAAACCAAAAACATGTAGAAGCATTCTTATTTTGTTTTATATTTTATGGCAGGTTTATTAATTTTCTTTTTAAACTCATGTGTATATATATGAACATATGAGTGCAGTAGCCACAGAGGCCAAAAGAGACAAGTAGGATCCTTTGGAGGTGGAGTTACAGGTGGATGTAAGCCACCAGACATGGATGCTGGAAATCAAACTTAGGTCCTCATAAACAGCAGTAAGTGCACTTAACATTGGGAGATTTTTCCAGTTTCTTGTTTGGTTGTTAGTATCCATTTTTACTTGTGGAACCAACCTCAGCAGCCATCAATAGCTATGTCACTTTAAACTAGACATATCATATTTCCCCTTATTTGTACCAAAACTCACAGAGAGCACTAGATTCTGGGTTGCAAAAAATATACTAATTTTTGCACTAGTCTAATTGAATATATTTTGGAAATAATTGTTTGACAAAATGGCTGAAGCTGATTTTTTTGAGAAATTTCAAGTTGTCTAGTGTGTACTAGGATAAGAAAAGTAGAGAAAACACTTCTTAATAGTAATCAAGGCCAATTAATTAATGCAGTTTTCATAGATTCCTGCTTTTCTTTAAATCTGTAATATGTACCTGCTATGGTATTCCCTGCCAAAAATATCATAAAAGAACAAACCACAAACTAAGTTACAAACAAATGATAAAACACATTAGTAATAAGAACAGGTAGATGGACAGAGATTCTGTCAGACCTCAGGAAAAATCAATTAATTAGGAGCTTTGGTAAATTTTCCACAATAAACAACTACTTAAAATGTCATGTTGATTGTGGATTATCCAGGGAAATGGAAAACTCCAAATGGGGAGTAAATTCTCATCTCTTAAACAGCAAATAGATAGATTCAAAGAGTTACCGAGTGTTAAAAAAATGATATGACATGAAATTACAAATGAGGACTAGCCAAAAAAATACATGAAGTAACAGTTAAAGAAGAATTAATTAGAAAGAGAAGAGATTTGGGAGGGGGGAATTTTTAATGTGAAAGATCAAAAATGGCAAAAGGAAATGAAAAATATTGTAAAGTTAAAAATAGAAAATGTATAAACTTAATTATGTAAGATGACATCCAATCATAGATAAAACAAGAAACAGGCAGGAAAGGAGACATACAGAACTTCCCAAGAGTACCAGAAGCTTACAGTGTGAGGCCAACCTATATACTGTTGGATTGCAGTGTCCATAGCTGAAAGCAATGAGCCTCTATCCTTAGAGATAGATAGATAGATAGATAGATAGATAGATAGATAGATAGATAGATAGATAGATAGATAGATAGATAGATAGATAGAGATAGATGATAGATAGACAGACAGACAGACAGAGACAGCAGCAATGAGATTTTCATTATCAGGGCTCAGAGATACAAGCCTCAAGCTTTTAAATTCTCAAGCCATATGCTTTGAGAAACACATTTTCAACAAGTAGGACTTTATTTGCTTCTTACTTATAAATAATTGTCAGAGGTATACTAAGAAAAAACAAAAATAAAATTTGTATTCATAGATTCAAGAATAATTTAGGCAAGGAAATATGCTATAAAAGCACAATGAAAATTAATATTATTATAACTGTGTAATTTTAATTGTTTCCATGGGGAACACAAAATTGAGGCTGGGGAGATGTATGAGTGCCTAAGAGCACTTGATGTTATTGTACAGAACCTGTTTGGAATCCTGTAATCATATTGGGTATTACCTGTAACTGCAACTCCAGGGTATCCAATGCCCCCTTTCAGCCTGTGAGGGCATCCTCACAACCTCAACACACACAAATTCAGTTTGTTTATTTGTTTGCTTGGTTTTTTGTTTGTTTTGAGACAGAGAAGTGTAATACTGTAATATATATATATTATACTGTAAATATATATTACACTATATATGTATATATACATATATATATGATGTAAAATATCATATACATCAAAAAAATTTTAGTAACCAAGAAGATAGATGGGTAATTCCTTATGATATTATTTATAAAAAATACTAGCTTAAATATACACTAAGTCAAGTTTCAAGGAAAATGATCTTCAAATTTGTAGGAACTGTTGTAAATCCATATGATAGACATAATAGTGAGGGTCTCTAAATAATTAAAGAGAAAAAAATATGAAGATGAAGAAGAAGGGGATGCAACAACCTTCTGCTTCCAGAGGTTAGAGGATAATCCCTTTGCTCAACTGCACAGAGCTCTGGTATCACTGAAAATGATGTGAAAACCAAAGTGAAGGCAATGGAGTAACATCTACAGTGTTATAGACCAATCCTCCAGAGAGTTAAAGAGCAGAGATCTAACACAGACCATTCCAAAGCTCTCCTTTACTCCTTAGATCAAAGGCAATATGGCTCCTCAACTTTTCTTTATTTCTGGTCTTAAGAGAGGGAAGGGTAAGTCTCCCAAGAGTTAGTTTGAAATCAATGTGTCTGTGTAAAATCAATCCTTCAAAATCCTCTTTGCAGAGTGGTTGGTCATCACTTTGTAGAGTATTCAGTAATATCACTGATTTTAACTTCTAGGCATCAGCAACACTGCTTCCCAAGACATGACAACAAAAATGATATTGCTTTATTTTTTCAAAAAGGAGAGTTATCTCTGGTTGAGAAGCATGGGTACAGTGTATGACTGGACTCCATTTCCCCTCTGTAAGTCTGGTGGTTACATAGAAATAAACATTACCAATTTCAAAGCTTCCATCAATCAAACCAGAAATAGAAGATGGTATTTCAAATCTTCTTTCTATCTGAGTGATGGAACTTTTCATAATGACTGCACCTAGTGCCTTGCATATGTAGCTGAGTGAGAGGGCTGCCAAAAATATCTAAGAAAAAGCAGAAAGAGAGGGTAGAGGAACATTAACCAACAAAGTATATATACTATTTATAGAATTCAATGACTTTTCTACACGATACTATTTGTTGGGATTTTTGTTGTTATTGTTGTTGTTTTTAATTAAAGTCTTTCCTTTGTAGCAGTTGATATTACCTTACCTCTTACTGTTCTGATTGAACAGATAAAGTATAACTTTCTAATTTGGTAATCATTACAACAGTAAAGTTAACACAATTAGATTATAAACTTATTTCTAAGTGGATAATCTCAGTCAGCCATTACTTGAGCTTAAGTTTTGTTTCTGCAGCAGCCAATTCTAGGGATTGGCAGGATGTTTTCAACAGCAGTGTTTTTGAAAACCCAGAACAAAGGTGAAATCTGAGCAGTTAATGGAGGTCCCATACAAATACAAATACAAATACATTTGATCTGAGGTTATTTTTGGGTTTTGGTACTTTTTTTATTACCATGAGGAGACATTATACCTGAGGCATCTTATAAGGAAGTTTTAATTGGAGCTTTGTTTATAGTTTTAGAGGGTTAGTTCATCACTGGTATGGAGGGATGCCTGGCCTCAGGCCAGCAGGTACTGTGCTGGAGCTGTGTCTGAGAGTGTGTATGATACAACCAGGAGTCTAAAAATCAAAAAGAAAGAAAAAGAAACTTGGGAATGTCATGGGCTTTCTGAAGCCCCAAAGCTCACTCTCAATAACACACCTTCTCCTACAAGGCCACAGCTCCTTATCCTTCTCAAACAGTTTCAACAGCTGATCAATGTTGAGGTTATGGAGATCATTCTCATTCAAACTACCACAAATAAAAAGTTATCAATATAGTTAGCGATTTATTCTTACAAAACCTATTAATTCATCTTTTATTTTTTCTTTGATTCATTTTTTCTTTCTAGCCTATGTCCACATTAATAAGCAAATTCTTTTTGTTCTAGTGTTAAAATGTGACATTATAGAATGTGAGTTTGTGTCTCCTCAAATCCCTGTGTTGAAACCATACCCACAGTAGTATTGGGGCTATGAAGAAGATGTTGGTTCTTGAGAGCTGAACCTTCACATTGGGTTTATTGGCCTTATGATAAGAGAAAACACAGTGCATGATCCTCTTGCTTTGTCATTTAAGGATTCTCTAGGAAGAAGTCCACCTGCACATCCAGAAAGATTCTTGTCACCTGACCCTGGCTCTGCTGGGGCCTTGACTTGTTCCTCAGGCTCCAGTGATGAGCAAAACCAACTGCTAATGTTTAAGTTTTATGGTTTGCACAGTTCTTAACAGAACATGCAAGTCATAAGGAGGTAGAGTGGTACATTTAAAGTAGTGAGAGGAAAAAGTAATAAAACCTGCTGATTACAAACTGTAGTCACAAAACTATCCTTCAAATGTCAAAAAGAAATCAGTATTTTCCTCAGATGAGTAAAATTTATGGGATCTTATTACAAAGTGAGAGAGAAGGGTAGGAATGTGGAGTGTGAAGAATGGAAATAAGAGTGTGAAAGATATGTGACACTGCATGTAGATGTACAAATTCAGAACAAAGTCAAATGCAGCCATGTAGAAACTTGAATTATTAAATCCAAGTAAGTTAATCACCAATCCATAAAAACTCTGGCATACAGTTTTTTCTTTTAATCCTTAGTTATAAATTTCTCAGTGAAAAAGTAGATGATTTGTATCAACAGTGACAGAAATTTTAAACACAGATGAGCTTATTATCATATTAAAATACATTTTTAAATGCAATTGCAATGCTATTCCCTAAGAACATATGTGATGTACACAAAAGGAAACAAGAAAGAAATAAAACCATGTCACTATGAAAAGCAATGGACATAGAAACAGACACAAAAGAACATAAGTGGGAAAAAAAAGAAACACATTTCACACAAAGATTAGCAAAGTTGCAACAGGAAGTGTTTCCTGATGCTATTTACTTTAATGTAAATAAATTCAGCACAGAAAAACATGATGGTTGGTTTAAAAGATAAAATTGGAATGAAACTGGGGCTAGAGAGGTGGCTCAGTAGTTAAAACACTGTGTGCTGTCCCAGAAGGCTAGGGTTCTGGTTCCATTACCCACATCATGATCACACTGCCTGCAATTCCCATTCCAGAGGGTCTGATGCCCTCTTCTGGCCTCTTCTGTCATCAAGCACACACATGGTACACAGACATATATGAAGGCAAATCCACTCATACACTTAAAATAATAGCATGATAATTTAAAAAGTAAAAATGAGCTGAGACTCTCTATATGACTATATCAACTAAGTAATGATGTAATAACCTCTTTTAGTGTAAATATGGAATTTATTTTCAAAGATATCTGATAATAATCACTAAGCAGGTTAACATGTTTTCTAAAACCTGTTTGTCACCTCAAACATCATGTTTGAGATATTAAACTTCATGTTTAAAAGACATAGAAATATGAAAGATTTCCTCCAGGTATCCACGCAGGGAAGCAAACCACATGAAGATAAGAATGAAAACCCAGTGCAGGTTGACCTTGTTACCCTGGATCAGACTTAAAGAAGTCTAATGACAAGTGGTTCATTGTTAGGATAACTGAGACATAATACAATTCGAAAAATATTTTAGGCAACAATTAGTCCAATCAATCCAACTCTAAGTGCTCAATAAAGCTTATTATGTGACTACATAATTTTACAGAGTACATATGACATAAGCATAGGTTTTATAAATAAATGAGCAAGAATCTAGTGTAGTCTCTGAATCATAGCCTAGATGTCAATAAAGGTGGTTATAAAGTGAATGTGGCATCTCTCTTAAGGATGGTTAACACTCTAGGGAGATAAGAGTCTGTGATAATTATTCTGAAGAATTTGGGTGAGGTCTGCCTCTGTAACAAAAGGTGGGTAACATCTGTTGTACTTCCAAAGACATGTCATTAACAAAATCTGTTCTCTGCTTTCTCAATGGAATGCAGATATTTGAAATTTTTTCCTCCATTGAGGAGAGACCCCTGCATGATTTATATTCCCAGTTCACTTAGTGCTGCCTGTGAGTACAAGGGTCTCTGTGTCCTCAATACAATAGATCTAGAGATAGATGATAGATAAATAGAAGATAGATAGGAAGATGATAGATGATAGATAGATAGATAGATAGATAGATAGATAGATAGATAGATGATAGATAGATAGATAGATGATAGACATAGATTGATAGAGATGATTGATGATAGATAGAAAGACAAAGAGATGATAGATAGATAGATAGATAGATAGATAGATAGATAGACCGACAGGAGATAGATGTGATGTCTAAGGACAGACATCAGATATGGAAGATATCTAAAGACAGAAATCAGATAGAAAAGAAGGATTAGGGAAAATTCTCTATGCAGATAAAAACCAAAAGAATGCAGCGGTGGTCATACATCTAACAAAATTTGTAAATATAGCAACAGCAAGACTAGTACACTATGGAATCAATAATTATAACACATATGCACTTCACAATAAAACTTCTAAGCACACAAAGCAAAGGGTGATAGATAAGAGAGAAAGATAGCAACACAGTGGCATCAGAACTCGTGCCTGCTTTGCTTTCTGCCATGGATTAATCAAGCATAGGGAAAATGAATGAAGAAACAGACAAGAGAGAAGATTTAGGTAGGGAGAGATGTAGATGTAGATTAGATATAAATGAGATATATAGATATAGATAGATGGAGATACAGATACATGATAAAGAAAGAGATATAATGCTATAGACATCAATAGGAGCCAGCAGACAACTAGAGGGCACTCCACTGAGTGACAGCTGAATATAAATCCCACAAATAACCCATGTCTTGCCACATAGCATGACTTTACATCCCAAACACACACATAGACAAACACAACTGCCTCCATCTCCAGCTTAAGGGTACCAGGAATCTTCTCTTCTAGAATGTGTGGGATCTTGCACTTAAATACACACAACTATAAACCTGTATATACATAATACTAAATTAGTAAAAAAAAAAAAAAAAGTCCTTTGGTGAAAAACACATTATTTTCAAAACTTGGATTTTTCTGTTTTTTTTTTTTTTTTTTCCATTTCTAGATTAATGCTGTCATAGTAGGGGAGAGTAATTGGTATCTTTTAAATCTCTTAAAAATTGTTGGCTGGGGAGATTCTTAAACCAAAAATGAAAGAAGGATTTTATCTATGAAAACTAGTCCATCACCAGCTCCACATTAACAAATAAACAACAAAACTTTGTTATTATCTAAATAAATGCAGGAAAAAACACATTATGTTGTTGATGTTTGGTCTGTTGCTCTGTACTGTAATGCTGAGTGCAGGCCACCAAGACCTGATTGCCCCAAAGATGAGAGAGTCCACTCCTAGACTGTAGAGACCCTATGTTACCTTGCCCTCAAGTTATTTATAATTGGTGAATAAAGATGAGGACAGCTTACAGCTGAGCAGAAGAAACATTGGCAGAGTTTAGAGTTCCTGGGCTTTGTGTTAGAGGAGAAACATTGGAGGGAGAAGGAAAGAGAGGAAAAGCTACTATGGGTCAGGTGAGTCAATGGGAGTTAAAAGCAGCCCAGAAGAAACATGGAAAATTATATAATGAGATTATTGGCTAGGAAATATCCATAATAGCATAGAGTATAGATATCTGCCAAGTTCTTGTCTGATTAAGACTCATTGTAAATATAAAAGTTGTATGTGTGTCTTTTATCGTGGAAATAAATGATTAAAGGTGGGGTAGAAATAAATTATTAAAGGTCAGGTAGAAACCTCAGATGGGGATTAAATTTTATTACATTATAAAGTAAGTGCCACACCCTTTCACAATAAAAACAACGTGTTGGTCTGAATGAGAATGGCCCCTATAGTGTCAAATATTTGATGTCTCAGTCCCTATTTGATGATGGAACTTTTGTAGAAGGATTAGGGGATGTGACCATGTTGAAGAAGGTTTGTCACTGGGGGTTAGGCTTGACCTTTCAGAGGTGCAGGCCATTCCTAATTAACCATTTCTTCCTGATGATGGGCCCCAAGATGTAAGCTTTTATCTACTCCTCCATCCATGGCTGCATATCTTCTGCCATGCTCATTCCCACAAAGGTTATAGACTCTAACACTTTGAAACTCTAAGTTCCAAATATGTTCTTTTTCCTGTAAATTTCTTTGATGCTTTATCTAGCAAGTGATGCTTTATCATATCAGCAGAAAAGTAAATAATCCACACAGACAAACTAGAAACAAATATGAGATACTTCAATAAAGAAGGCATATGTATAAGCCTATAACTAACAGTCTTCTTGACCGGGAACTGTTGTCATTCCCTAGATGAGAAGGAAAGTGAAGGTGTGTGCATTCTCCAAGAACATCCACTACACTGCTAGAGACTGAAGGTAAGGAAAAGAAAGAGAAGTGAGAAAGGAGAAGGGACAAAAATCATCTCAAGTTCATAGGACTCCAAGAGCCAAAAAATTCTTGAGCAAAAAACCATACCTCACATATTCAATTTCAATATATTTCATTAGAATAATAACTAGATAAGGTACACTATGGCATATTTGTGTGTATGTGTGTGTGCGCATGTGTGTGTGTTACTTCATATGTTGGTGTATACCTACAATCCTAGCCATTTTGAAGCTTGGACAACATACCAAGAACCTGAGAAATGAAAGGGGTCATGGAAAAGAGAAGTTGTAAAGACATAGATTCATAGACTTGCAGATCAACTGAATAGAGCAGAGATTCCAGAAACCTTTCTACTTGGGCAGATGGCTTTCAGCAAGTGCCAAGGATGCACAGTGGTGTTGGGAAGGCTGAGTCATCACATTTAAAAGGATAAAGATGTAACCTTAATTTACATCATATAAAAATTAGGTCAATGGAATGAAGAGCCAAGTATAGGACCTAATATTTCTAAAGGAACAAAAGACGGGAAATCTTTGGAGTTTAAATATTTTTCTAATTATGTGTGTGTGTGTGTGTGTGTGTGTGTGTGTGTGTGTGGTGTGTATGTGTGTGAGTGTGTGTGTATGTGAGTGAGTGTGTGTATTATGTGTGTATGTGTGTGTGTGTGTGGTGTGCATGTGTGTGTGGTGTGTATGTGTGTGGGTGTGTGTATGTGTGTGAGTGAGTGTGTGTATATATGTGTGTGTGGGTGTGTGTATGTGTGTGAGTGAGTGTGTGTATATATGTGTGTGTGTGTGTGTGGTGTGTATGTGTGTGAGTGTGTGTGTGTGAGTGTGTGTATATATGTGTGTATGTGTGTGTGTGTGTGTGTGTGAGTGAGTGTGTCATGTGTAGGCATTTACACCAAAGCACAAGCAGAGGTCAGAAAACAATTTTACTGAGTTGGCTCTATCTTTTGTAATTTATATAAATTCTGAGACTTGAATTCGTACTTTGAGGTTTTGGTGGTTATTGTTACTTTAATTTTATTAATGCAGTGTTTTATAGTGATTTTCGTAGTTTGAACATCCTCATTACTCTTGATCGAAATCCCACTTGGTTGTACTGTCATGTTCTTTTAATGTGCTGATGAGTTATGCCTGATAGCATTTCAGTGATCACTTTGGCTTCAACAGCCAGCAGAATTTTGGGATCATAATCTCATGAGTCATTATCTCATGTTGGTATCAGACAGTAACAGTGAGTGTGGAAGTACTCCTTCACTTCCATCTTTGACAGAGTTTGGAAATGGTTCTTTAATTCTACACTACCTGTTTGCTTGAATTCTTCAGTGAACAAATGTGGTCCTGGCTTTTCTTGGAAGATGTTATGATTCCGTTTTAATAGGGTATGTCCCTCTAAGAATGTACTCCTGTTGTGAGATACACACCATTAGGAGAACAGGAATTGACAAGTGTTGGCAAAGATGTGCAGATGTTGGTGCTGGCTGTTAGGAATGTAAAATGGTGATGTCACTATGGAAATTCCTACAGCGAGTCCTCTAGAAAGACATAGAATGACATACCCCAATAATCTTTCCCAGAATCTATTTTAAAATCTTCTAAATCAGGGTCTTAAAGAGATACTTCATGGTTGTTTCACTTTTATTTATAGATATATGGCGTCAAGGGTCCAGGTTAGTCTACTCTGTTAGTCTTCCTGTAGAGTTGCTATCCGTTTTGAGGCCCATTATCCTAATGTTTTTCTCTCTCTCTCTCTCTCTCTCTCTCTCTCTCTCTCTCTCTCTCTCTCTCTCTCTCTCCTGAATCTCTGCTGAAATAGGATCTTTCTATGTTACCCACTGGCCTCAAATTCCTGGAGTCCAGTAATTCTCCTGCATTGACCCTTTAAAGAGGGGCCATACATGGGTACTCTCATGACCAGTTCTATTTTATCTTACTTTAAAATGGTAGTGTCGGTGTCTTAATCATCACTCTTCTTTAGTATTAAATAAATAATGATGTATTAGATTTATCAGTGGAATCAAACTGTTCTCTTAATATAAATCATACTTTGAATCAAATTTTTAATTCATTTGGCTTCACAGTTACTGGACCTCCCATTGATATAAACATTTATCTGTGACTCTCTTTAAAACATAACCTCCAGTTTCCTTTTCTTTTTTCTCTTCTACTATCTTCTTTTCCTCTCAAATTATTTTCTGCTGAGTTCATTTGATAGTGGTTCCTCCAAATTATTATCAGGATTTCATTATGTTGATCAAGCATATATTCATGTAGGTTTGTGTTCATACCATTTATTATTCCTTTTTACTATATTTTAACTGAACAACACAGCTTGAATCCCCATTGTAAGTAACTGTAAATAACAGACTATTCAAAATTATTCCTATGGACTTGAGAGATTGCTCAGAAGAGCACTGGCTGCTCTTTCTAAAGAATGAGGTTTGGTTCCCAGCATCCACATGGCTGCTTACAAACACCCAGGACTCTAGTTCTAGGAGACTAGAGTCTGGCATCTGTATGCAGATGGTGCACAGGCATACACATGGGCACACATATATGTAAAATAAACAATATTTCTTTAAATATGTTAAAACTCATCTGTCCAGAAAATACAGGTTTCGAGTTCTGGAAAAGGGTGATGTATGATGTCATTCTCAGAACTTAACAAAAAAAAATGTGTTTTTAAATGATTCTTAATGACTTGTATGTTTCCCCACATCTCTCAAAGAAATAATAATTACATCAATTTTAAATATTTGATATTTCCCCAGCACTTACCTTTCTTTCCCTATAGGTAAAATCTCTTTTGTAAGTTCACTGACATAAAGACTGTATATATATATATATATATATATATATATATATATATATATATATATATATCATTTATAACATTTATTTATATAGTATCTTGTATATATATATATATATATTTATAACATTTATTTATATAGTATCTTGTATATATATATAATACTACAAAAGGAATTCATACTAATGAGAGATTAGTATGTTGATAGACTGATTTGTTGATTATTAAATAAAGACAGAACATTATCATCTAAACCCTAACTCTGAAAAGGCTTGTGGGTGAGTACCGTGGAAATATTTCTAGGAATCCATGAGCATCTTAGTAATGTAGAAGTAATGTCTTATATCCAAGGACAAGTCTTGGTTCACATATAGGACACTTCCAAAAGTTCAGAAAAGAGGGTTTTTTTTTTCATGATTTCAATTTTAAAAGAAGCATTCACCATCCAAAATTTCACAGTCAAACACTAAATTCGTTTTATAAAAAGAAATAGATAACAGACATAAACTGACTGGGCACAGAGTTTCCCCAAGTCCCACGATCTTATGAGGATATAAGATACATTTAATATAGATGTAAATTTCTTTAGCTTATTGTCGTATGCTATATTCTTCACACTATATCATGTTGAAATGGTTACTACAGCCCTGTTCATAGTGTGGTACTTAGGATTTTAAAAGTTATGATCATTTACAAAGTGGTAGAGAAGAGAATTGAAGTCTTCAGTAAAAGACACATCAGAGGACTGGCAGCAGAGACTCATTTTTGTGCGGTTTCAAACAGAGGTAAAAGTGTTCACTTTCATCTTTAGATTTAAAATAATTTTTGAACATTTATTTTACTCTATGTGTTTTGTGTACATGAAGCGCATGCAATGTCCATGAGGGCCAGAAGAGATCATCAGATATATAATGCATTTGGAACTATAGTTACAGTTGTTTTGAAACAAATTTTCAGGTGGTTTGAACTGAAAGTGGGTCCTATGGAAGAGCAGGGAGTCTCCTTAACCACAGTTTCAACCCAGTATACCTTAAACTAAGGCTGGTAGAACCAAGAAAGGTTAAAGTCTATATTTATCTGCAATCCTGGAAAGGATATATTTACTTTGGCCAGAGATCTGAGCTTGAAATCCAATGACAACTACATGGTAAAGTGGGTTCCT
Source organism: Arvicanthis niloticus (assembly GCF_011762505.2). NCBI lineage: Eukaryota > Metazoa > Chordata > Mammalia > Rodentia > Muridae > Arvicanthis > Arvicanthis niloticus. The sequence goes on along the minus strand of NC_047666.1, from coordinate 78,445,499 downwards.
TGTACAGTTTTAATTAACTCCACTTCTTTATCTGGGTTGCAACAGGTTTACTCAACAAACATTAGATGCTCTGCTGAGCTTCACTGTTGAGAATGTTTCACAAGGTCACAGAAAGTAAACTAAACCATGGAAACTCAAAAAAAAAAAAAAAAAAAAAAAAAAAAAAAAAAAAAAAAACTAAAACCACCTAAGGGCAAAAAGCCAGAGGCAAAAAGCACAATGTGGACTTAGTCCAGTCAACACCTTAAATCTGTTATGAAATAACCAAGAAAAAAGTGACTGAGGCCCCACATAGGTGAAGCTTCCATAGATGTAACCATTAACAACTAAGGTAAATCTTTAGGGGCTCAAAAAAAATTTACCCAAAGAAGAAATGGAATATAGACTGAAATATGCAGCAGGTGAAGGCTTTTAAGCTGCTGGAGAGCCTGGGAGCATTTGAAAAGGGCAAGGACTGAGGGAGTACCTGGGAAGGAACAAACAAGTCCAGTATCAGGAGGCCAATATGCATCTTAAATATAGCATAAAGATGGGAAATAGGGGATGATGATAGGACTTAGAGTGGGAAGGTGCTTGCTGTCAAACATGATGATCTGAGTTCAATCCCTAGGATCCACATGATGAGAAGATAGAATCAAGTCTTGTATGTTTTTCTCTCACCTCTACATGTGTTCCATAACATGTGTTCACATGCATGAGCACATGCACATACACACACAAGCACACACACACACACACACATACACAAAAAGAATTTAATTTAATGATTGTCATTATGATTGGAATGAAGTAGAATCTAATAGAATTCTAAATTTCCCTTTTGTTTGAGCCATATTTAATGGCTATTGGTATATTTTCTATAGAGAGACATTCGATTTACTTGCCAGTTGTTTGAGTCATTTTGTTTTATGATGTTTAATTTTTTGAGTTTTTTATATAACGGATGTATACATATATACCATCCCTCACGGTACGCCACTACATGCTTCCCTTCACTCTGATGACTCTTTCCTTTCCTATTCAAAACCTTTTCCAGTACATGCAATCTCATATGCCAATATTATTTTCTTTTTGTTTTTATTGCCTCAGCTACTGAAATCCTGTTTTTAGAAAGTCCCTGTCTATGCCAATCTCTGAATGAATTTCCTCACATTTCTCTGGAAATTTGAGACATTCAAGTTTCATAGAACTCAGTCTGACTTATCATAAATAGGATGCGATTATTATGCTTAGGGAAAAAGTTTCATTGTTGTACATATGGAGATTCTGTTTTCCTGGCACAGTTTTGAGGCACACAGGCATAGGTAGTATCTTAATAACACAAAGCTCTACTTGGCTGAGGCTATAACCTACACCTCTTTTCTAATAATGCCCCTGGTAGTCTAGGACTTTCATTGTTTGAATAGCTAAGAGAAAAATAGTTCTAATTCCTTCTATAATAGAAACTCTAGGAATACCTCACCTTTTATTCTATGAGGCCATCATTACCCACATTTCCAAAATTGACAAAGACATTATAAGATAAAACAAGGGCAGAACGTAATCTCATGTACACAATGAAAAAAATTAAAAAATAATTAGTAAATTTAATAGGCTATGGAAAAATAATTAAACTCCATGACTAAATTCTATCTCAACTGTACAAGATGATTCTATGAACCCTTATTGGTGGACTACAAAAAAGAATACATATGTATACATGTAATAATAAAGTGTTATAAAAACTAAATTATTTAACTTGATAAAGCTTGTGCACTAAAAACTCAGGCCCATTAATTAATTAATTAATAATTAATTAATTAGCTAATTTAGAGGACAGCTAAACAATTTCTCATAAAATATTCTGACCACAGAATTACATTCTGCGTTTGGTTAAGGGCAATGAAATTTGTACCTATACAAAACTTTGTGCCCGGATGAGTTGTGTACAGCAATTTTATTTATAATTTTTAATATGTGTAAACACCTGTGATGTTTCCTAATACACATATAACTAAATGGGATATCAGCAGACTGATATTAATTACCACAAATAAATGTGCTATATCATTTCTTAAAACCGCTCCAAGGAACCCAAATTCAAGCAAAGGTTCATTGACTATAGCCACTTTAATAAGCTGAATTCAGTTATATGACATACTCTAAAGGTGTAACTGTAGGTTGTAGGGAGATTACTGATTGCCATGGTTTGGGAAAATAGATAATGTGGCAGAGCAAATAGATTTTTTTTAATACAAAGAATTATTTACATCATTATATGTGTGTTTAATTTTATAGACAGCTTACTTCTCTAAAGAGAACACAAATGTCAGCGAGTAACTAGTGTACATCAGTTTTTTTTTTTAAAGAAGTACTACTCTTCTTTCTAAATGGGTGTTTAAAGGAGGTAAGACTTCATACATGCTGTGGAAAGAGTATGGACAATATTTTTGTTCTTCATTCACACTACTCTAGAAATGAAATTGGGAACAAAGTCAGAATGGGAGAGTTTCATCTTTGTCTTATTTTGTTTTGAGGTGATCATACAATACTTTTATACTTTTAAAGCATGCCTATTATAGTACAGACATAAACAAATTTCAAAAGCAGACACAGCAAGTATTAAGCTCTCTGCAACCTAATTAGCTCAAGGCAAAGATTTACGAAAGTATGTCATCACTGTGATTTAAAGCACATTACTGTGTGACTTCATTATACACTTCACTCTTAGACATTTGTACCCACTAGATCTGTGGGTACAGTTATGACTGTGTATTGTGTGCACAGGCTTCTGTGCAAACCTGAAAAGTGATTCTTGCTGAGTAATTAGTTATAAGGATAATTTTTTAGATACATAGATAAAACAACAGTAAATGGTCCAATAATAAAATCTTACTTCCCATAGGATCTTTTAGGTATTACTATTATATAAATCCAGTTACTTCTGTAATATGGGACAGAGTTGAGAATATGGGCTCTAGAATAAGACTACCACAGGCCAGCCTTTGCTCCTGACTCTGGTGCTTTCTATGAGAATGTTCCCCATAGTTTCATATATTTGAATGCTTGGGTCGCAGTCAGTGATATGTTTAGGAAAAAAGTAGGAGGTATACCCTAGCTGGAGTAGGTGTGGCCTAGTTGGATTAGATATGTCACTAGGAGTGGATTTTGATATTTAAAAAGTCCATACCAGGCTCTCCCCTCCCCTACTCCCCGTGCTTGTGTGTGTGTGTGTGTGTGTGTGTGTGTGTGTGTGTGTGTGTCTTTTTTTCTTTCTACCTGATTCCTGTATTGCTTTTAGGTACTACTACAGTGCTGTGCCCATCTGCCTCCTGTTATGGTGACCATGAACTAACTTTATAAACTGGAAGCAAACTTCCAATTAATTTTTTTTTTTAATAAGAGTTGCTTTGGTCATGGAGTCTCTTTACAGCAGGAGAACACTAACTAACATGCCAATTACAAGCTTTGAGACTTGGAATGGCTTTGGGATATTTTTGTTTTGTTTTTTGTTTGTTTGTTTGTTTTTATCAACTTGGCACAAGTTAGAGTTACTAGAAAGAGAAAGTGTTTATGTAAGATTGCTTATAAGAAAGTATATATGACAGCCTCTTGATTAATGATTGACTTAGTGTCAGCCATGGGGAGCAAACCAGTAACACTCTTCCATGGTCTCTGCTTCAGTTATAACTCCAGGTTCTTGCTCTACTAAATTCTGCCTCAGTGCTAGACTAACATGCAAGTGTAAAATGAAATAAATCTTTTCTTCCCAAAATTTATTTTGATCATGGTCTTTAGAACAGCAATAGAAACCCAAGTTAACAAGATTTAAGAAAACCCATCTTCTCTGGTTGCATATTAGGATTCTTTCATTGTCTATAAAATAGAGCTAATAATATCTGACTGGTAAAATTTTTCTAAGGATCAAGTCCATTAGCAAAAATAAAACAGTAGAGAAGAACCTGGCATGCAGTAAGTGTACAATAAGTGTTAGTCAATATTACTAGTGTTTCTTTCTGTCTTTTTGATTAGATAACATGCTTTGCATAAATATTTAAGTTGTACTCTGGTTCTTTTCTCCAGAAGTTCTGCAAAAGATATCACTTCACAATAATGCATGGAAATGAAGTCACCATTATGCAGGGTAATTCCCCAGAGATATACTGTAACTCAGCATAATATCCTAGAGATGTAATACAGCATAACAGCCCAGAGATATGTTGTAACACAGCATAATACCCCAGATATATATTGTCATTGCATTGTGTTGACCAATACTTTTTCCGAACTTCTGCTTAAACATTATTCAGGTATTTCATCAGAACAGACTTTACCAGAAGTCACTCAAAACAAACACATTTCATGTTCTTTGGACAAAGTTAAAATGGACTGGTTCTATTACAACATTCTTGCCACTGAGTATTAGCTGTGCTGTCTTCATTCTAGGTAAGGAATTTAAAATGCTAGAGAAAGACAACCATGGTTGATGTCTTGTCCTTCACAAGATGTTGAGGCTTTATCTTGGGTGCAAGAGTTGTTTTTTGTTTGTTTGGTTGGTTGGTTGGTTGGTTTGGGTTTTTTTTTTTTGGAAGGTGATTTGAATTAGCTTGTTTCCGCTTTACTGACTTGGCCTCTTCATGTCACTCTTCTCCTTTTTCCTGTGTGTGGAGTCACCTGTATTATCACTTAGCCATAAGTTTTGTGACAGAACAAAGTGTAATTTTATTGCATTTTCAGATGAGAAAATAAGGAAAGGACTGTATTAAGCTTTTGAATATGTCTTTCTGCCAGGTCATTTTATTAATGACAATTTCTCTCTCAACAGACTATGTTCTTTTGTTATCAGAATTTTAAGAATTACTAAGAAAATATTAAGGAAAGAATGATTCAACAGTTTGAGATTATAAAATGGCTTTTAGGCACTAGTCTAGATTTTTAGTTTGATTCCAAGAATATTTTACATAGCACATATATCTTTTGTTTAACATTTATAGTTATCTCTTGGACCATCAACAATCAGAGCAGATATCAAAATATTCTAATTTTCCAATGTCAATAAATACTCAAACACCTGAAATAACAACAAAAAAAGTTACCCAATATTTAAAACACTTAAATCAAGATATAGATGATGTTGTGAAAGTTTTATACTTCAATGAAAATTCTAATCTGAAACATATTGCTCTTTTAATTAACTGAATTCCTCCTTTACTAATTTTAGTTGGAAATTTGACACTCATCCTACCCTGAATCCATCGCAGAGCCTTGTCTTCTCTGGTTTTGAAGCTTGGGCCTCTGCAGATTGGCTTGAATGCTGAGTTTGGTCCATGATTGAACAGTGGTTGTGATGAGATTGTCTGCAATCACTGTTGATAAATACTTCTTTTGAAATGACCACCTATTTTGGGAGGAAAGGTGCCATTTATTTTACATTAACAATTTAATTTAGCAACAAGAAAAGCCATAATATCAACCCCAACCATTCAGTCATTGATATTTATTAAGAGCTTATGTCTCAAGTACTAAACTAAGTAAATTCTGTACACAAAATTGAGAAATAAAACACAATATCCTAACCACAGGGAGATTTTTAAATTGAGATTGGTAAATTTTTTAAAGGAAATGTTAAATCAGTAAGTTAAATAAGATTTATTTATATTTGAAATCAACAAAAGAATTAAATTGTAGAAACTAGGATTTTGATATCACTCTGCATGTCTAGGTTACATGGCCTAAGGAAAAAAATTGTGCATTAATTTTTTAAAAAAATTATAAAGTTCCAAAATGGGCTTTACATATAGTAGATACTCAAAATAAACAGAAAAAAATATATTCTATGACTTACAAGAACTGTATAAGATGACTTCACAGAGGGGTAGATCTGAGTCATCTAAATTATCTATAGACACAGAGAAACATAAACCTGACTAATAGATCTGCCTATTGTACAGTATGTTTCCTATATAGTAAACATTTTGTTGATTGCTATTACTTATGTCAGTGACAATCTGTAAATTTGATTAGAATACAGAATTAATAAACTTCTAAACTCCAATTCTAGAGGACACATCATGAGAGATTGCTGGACACTTCCTGTCACAACATATTAACCAACTAATGTAACCTTCCATATATATTTCTGTTGAAAAGCACTTTGCTGAAGATATGTTCACATCTTTAACATTGAAGGAATAGAGTATAAAATGCTAGGTCAAGCCACCCTGGAAGTTATTTAACATTTATACTCAAACACTCTCATATATATATATATATATATATATATATATATATATATATATTCTAGTATTATATATATGCATTAACATTTATATTCAAACACTTTTTTAAAATTATAAATACATAATTTTACACACACAGATATATATGAAAAAACAAATATGGAGGTATCATCATTCATATAAATGTGAATATATAGAAATATATATATACCACAAAAATGATGTCTGTTTATAAATAAATAAACTCCAGTCATTCCATTGTCTTCACAAGTTTCTGCCAATTGAGTACCCAACAACTTCTTTTCAGCTACCAGGTAGGGGCAGGAGCCAAGAATCAATCATATGTTGTGTTGAGGTTGTAATGAGTATATCAACAATTTCTCATACATATCTTTGTTCAGTATTAAACATTAGAAAATAGTTTTATCAAGTAATGTGAAGTAGGCATGGCTTGTGTAGTAGAGTGCCTATTTTTGCTTTACTCATAACTTCTATTATATTCCCAAACTCCTCAGGACAGCTGTCTCAGCCTTTTCATTTTTCAATGGATTAACTTCCTATTCTCCATCCTTGCCTGCCTGCCCATGTGCACTCTACCTGGCCTTAGAATCTTTCAGGGATCCCTGTACCATACAAAATGCAATTTATGGTCTCCATTTGGTGTCTTCACACTCTACACCCAACTCTTGTTTAAAGTTTTATTTTCAATTCACTCACAGGGCGTCCTCCACACATAAAGTCCTGTTTCAAGAGGAACACTATCCACCCTTTGAAAGTTTCTTTCTAACCTGAAGTATTCTTCAGCTCAAGGTTTTGTATATTCCCCAAGCACCTCTTTTCAGTGTTGCCTTTCCTGCACTGAAACAATCACTGCATGTCTCATATTCATGGAGTAAATATACCAGTCAAGCATCACATTCTCTATTTCTCTCTGTTCTCAAACCAACTGTGTATACATCTAAAACTTGTGGGAAAGATAAGCAACAAAAGTTTGGAAAGAAAAATTGTTGTTCCCTGTTTCTCATAGACATTAAGCTGTGAACTATGACTAACCTGGGTAAGAAGATCAGTCTGGATTTTAATCATATGATAAAATATATCTGCACTTTGGAACATGAAGTTTTATTTGGAGGTATGGGAAGTATTTTATCTGAATTTTTAGTTTTTTTTGGTTCTAAATGACTTAAATAATTTCAAATGAAGAATGTTTACAGATGACCACAGACATCTGAATGTACAATGCCAATCTTCCCTGAGGAGAATGTGTCTTCTCAGACAGATTGCAGGGAAGCAGTGGCAGCCTCTGCTTCTGTGTCTGCATGTATTATTTATGGGTCACAGGAATGCAAGACAGACAAGGAGCCATCTCCCCAAGAAACCAAGGAGGAAAAAGGAAACAGGACACACCTACACCTGTCCTGAAGAATTGGGGACTCTGGAGCCCCATCTTATTTTGAGAATAACAATTTGCTTATCAACTTTGCAAACAGGAGAAGAAAAGAAGTATTTTTGGGGATCCCTTTGTGCTGGCAGCTATGATAGTCTTAATTTTAAAATCTGATAGGAGATAAAGCCATCAGGAAAACTCTTCACTTCCCTCCATCTGAGTCACACAGAAGTTGGCATCTGAGGGGGAGCAGAGTCTGCCCAGAGACTGTGAAGCCCTGCCTGTTCCTATTTATCATCTAACTCAGCAACACCTTTCTTCCAGGTCAGAGGAAGTTAAAAAGAAAAAAAAGAGAAAGAGAGAATCAATTCTTCATTCTGTGTTGTTGATAAAACAATTCTCTATAGTGAATGATAAGGAGGTAACCCATGGTTCACTCTCCCAGAATAGAAGTTTATTTTTTCTAAACAGAACTGGAAATTGATTTTCAAACCTTATTTAAAATTATCCATTACTTGCTATAATTTGGGACTGTGGAAACCTGAGCCACATCTGTTGCCTGAAGGGATTGGTAACAAATTCTGAGAGCTGCACAGAAGAGCCAAGCCACACAACTTATACCATTTTATGCCAGGCACCACGAGCACTCCCAGATATTTCCTCTGCATTGAGAAGAAACACTGAAGAACAGATCAAAATAGTCACAAATCATCTTACCTGGACTCAGGCTTCTACAGCAAGTGTGGCATGTCCAACCGGTACCTGCTCTGAGAGTCCCACTTTAAAGCCTCTCAGCTTTTTTTTCAGTTCACTGATGATTAACTATCTCTTCAGGTCACCCTCCTACACAAATAGAAAAAAAAAGAAAATTAAAAAAAAAAAAAAAGAAGAAGCAAACAAAGATCTAGGTAAGAATTCAATTTGCTCCAGGCACCTGTGTTTTAAAGATTGTATTCAAAACTTACCAGAATATATACATTATCTTTTTATACATTGTATTATTCCAGTGCTAAAATAACAAGTTTCAACATTTGAAGCAACTTGAAGCTTTCATCCACTCCTATTGGTCACACATTAGTTTCTTTGAGATTATGAACACTACGTATTAACCATGGCACTTAAATCTCTTCTCAATGGAAAAGCACTCAGTGTAATTCTGAAAAAGAATCCAAGTCAATTCATGTCCAAAAGAAAATTGACACCATTGCTCATAACCTGGGTAGAGTTCTTAAAAATATTTTATTTAATTAGAAAATTATTTTATCATAATGATCTCAAAAAATTAAAACATCACAGAGCTGTATTAAGGAAGCCTCTGAAATAACCACTGTCAGTGTATAGTTATTTCATCTCTTTGGTTAGATGTATGCCTAGGTACTTATTTTTTATACCTATTACAAGTGGAACTTCTTTTCATGAGGATACAGTGTTGTCATGTATGAAGGCCAATGGTTTTTATATTGATTTTAAATCCTGAGTCTCTGTTTTAGGTGTTGTTCATACCTATGAGTTGGCTAGTAGACTCCAGAGGGTCTTAAATCATGCAATTCACAAACAGAAATGATTTGACAGTTTTCTTTCCCAGTTTCATGTCTTTAATGACTTCCACTTGCCAAGTTGCTACAGCTAAGGCTTTGGCAACTAGTTGAATAAAAGAAGGCAGAGTGGTCATTTTTCTCTTGTGCCTGATTGTAGAAGAAACACTTGCAGTTTGTTTCCATTTAATTTAGCTCTAGGTTTTCTGTCTTTAGCCTTTATTGTTCTGAGGCACGATTGATCTATTCCTGTATCCAGAGGATGTTTATTCATACAGATGTCATCTGAGACCACCCTAACAAACTCTCTCCATGTCAATCAAGAGAACATAGCAGAAAGAGAGGATTAGAGACAAAACCACCCTGATGGTCAAGCCACCCTGATAGCAGAGAGAGAATTAAAAAAACAATTCAGAGAAAAACTGCAAAATGTACTGATCAATAACCATCTGTGTCCTTCATAGCTTAGTTAAACCTGGTCAATCAATAATAATTGTCCCAGTGAGTGTGGCCAATCAGTTTAAAGGCTAAACAAAGTTTCCAATTAGGTTTAAGCAAGTTTTGCTGTTGTTAAAGTCTGCCTAGGCTAAACTTAAAATGTGTGTGCTTCAGAAATTTGGGGTCCTTCCTCCTGCAAGACTGAAGTGACCCTGACACTTCAGAATAAATATTCCTCTTACTGATTACATCAATCTTGGTTTAGGTGTCAATGTGCACTGCATATTTTGGAGTTCAGACTTTCAGGTTCAACATTTTGGTTCCATGACAAGGGAGCTCAGTGCATTAGGCCAGGGACTCGAAAAATTAGAAAAAGACTCTCAGGTACTGCAGTAATCTGTGTTTTGTTCTTTCAGTCTGTCTGAGACTGTCTTGTCTTCCCTATTCTGAGGGCCTTCTGATTTTGGCACTAGAAAGTGCCTTTGGTTCTGAACATTGGTATAGTCCTGGGATGTCTGTAGTTGTGGGATATGGACAACATGGGCAGGCATGTGAGAATACCTGTCCGTCAGGAGACTAGAAGATACTCCAAACTGAGAGGGTCCTCCTTCATCCTGAGGTGGCATGTTAGAGACCGCCACAGCTTAGAACTAATTCAGTTCTACTTCTGTGGTGCTCTGGCCTGTTAGAAAATCTATAATTGTTCTGTTTGTTTTTTCTGTTTTGTGTATACTGGGACTAACACTTTCCTTAGACCGAGGAGAGCCTAGAGGATGCTTCAGATCCCCAGAGGGGGTCAGGAGGAACCTGCTACTTTAAGAACCTGTTAGATGTGGTCCAGCATGAGCTGGCCATGTTGCCTGGCTACTGGATTCTTCCATTGGTGGTTTTCCTATGTCTTGATTGTCTCTCTGTGTGTCACATCTAGACCCACCCAGGGCTGGAATAAAAATTTTATAGCTGTCTGTGTAACCTAGTGTCTGCCCCTGTGCCAGAGACAAGCTGTCTGTATTGATTGTCTTTCTCTGTGTTTTTAGACTTTGATTGACATTATTTTGGATTAAATCTACCATGTCAAACATCCTAATTAACTATTAGAAGAATGTTTTAAAAGTGCTAAAGCAGTTGTCCACTCTCCTGCTGTGTTAACAAAAGGAAAAAAAACAACAAAAAAAAAACAAAAAAAAAAAAAAACAAAAAAAAAAACAAAACAAAAAAAAAAAAAAACAAAGGCTGTTTCAGAGCCCTCCTGAGAGCAGGAGAAAATCAGGAAATGTCCTGCCTTCTCTCTGACTTCTACTGGAGAGATCCTCAGTTCTGCTTTCTCTGTTTATTGTCTGTCCTTTGAGTGCCAATCTGTCCACGTGTGTCAATTCTGTCTTTGTTTCCTTGTTTAAATGATTGTTGTTCTATGTTTCATGTTAAAAAAAAAAATGGTTAAAACTTCTGGCTATCCACCCCTTGATTTAGTTTAAAACTTGCTTGAGAGACAGTCTCAGTTTACACAACAGAAGCTGATAAGTTACCCTGCATCTCTAGCTAGGAGTCAAGTTGAGCTAGAAAAGCCCTGCATAGAGCTGATTATTTACATAAGCTGCTTTTAAAGTGGCCAACACCTTTTGGGCTTCTAAGATAAGAAAGATCATAGTTGTTTTTTCCAAAAAACAAACAAACAAAAAACCTCTATGACAGTGTTTAATTGGGTTCAACAAGCAACAAAGTGCTTTTCTCTTAAAATTACAGCTAAAATATTTAAAAAATATATTTTTTAGTCTAAATATATAAAATGTGTAGCCACTTCATTTTTTGTTTCTGACTGGTTTTAATAATATAAATATGCTCTACAGGTCTTGGTTATAGATTGTTGGCCTATAAGTTATTAGATATAATTAAAAATTTACAACTTGGATAACAGAAAGCTGGCTTAAAACTAATAACTCAAGACACATTCTGGGGGATCCATAGAACCCATAGCCAGCCCTAGCACTCCCCTGCCACTGTGCGCCCCTCTTCCGGTCTGAGGCCTGTTGGTGAGTGCATCCCGGTTACTGCAGCCAGACACATTCTGGGGGCTCCACAGATCCCACAACTAGCTTTAGGTAGGAAAACCCACATACTACCCTGAACTCAAAGCTGGGTGCCCTGAGTGCTCAGAATCCAGCAGATACCCCCCCCCGCCCCTGCCAGCTAGCACCCCCCTTCTGCCCATCTCCCGGGTCTGAGGCCTAGACCAGACCTCTGCCAGGTCTGCAGTTGTGTGGACCCCGGATTCTGCCTGAGACATACTGGAAGGCCCACTCAACCCAGAGCCACAGAGGAACTCAGAGTGTCAAACAACATATCCTGAGATATCCAAGAGGAGACACTGCACCCAGAACAGCAGACAACTAGCTAGACTGTTACTTTGGAGGCACCATATCCTGAGGCATCCTAGAGATACCACCGTAATCAGTGCAGCTGGAAAAAATCATAGAGACATCTGGACCCCTAGAAGACCAAACACAAGCGAGACAACTGGAAAGGCAGGATACAATCAGAGACAGAAGCACAGGTAGCACTAGATTTAACCAGATGGCAAAAGGCAGGCACAAGAACGTAAGCAACAGAAACCAAAGTTACATGGCATCATCAGAACCCAGTTCCCCCATCATAGCAAGCCCTGAACACCCCATCACACCAGAAAAGCAGGATTCAGAATTAAAATCACTTCTCATGATGATGATAGAGGACTTTAAGAAAGACATAAATAACACTCTCAAAGAACAGATAGAAACCCTTAAAGAGGAAACACAAAAATCCCTTAAGGAATTGCAAGAAAATGCAACCAAATGGGAGAAGGAATTAAACAAAACCATGCAGGATCAAAAATGGAAATAGAAACAATAAAGAAATCACAAAGGGAGAATACCCTGGAGATAGAAAATGTAAAAAAACGATCAGGAGTCATAGACACAAGTATTACCAACAGAATACAGGAGATGGAAGAGAGAATCTCATGTGCAGAAGATACCATGGAAAACATTGACACAACTGTCAAAGAAAATGCAAAATACAAAAAGCTACTAACCCAAAATATACAAGAAATCCAAGACACAATGAGAAGGCCAAACCTAAGGATAATAGGAATAGATGAGGGGGAAGACTCCCAACTTAAAGGACCAGTAAATATCCTCAACAAAATTATAGAGGAAAACTTCCCTAACCTAAAGAAAGAGCTGTCCATAAATATACAAGAAGCCTACAGAACTCCAAATAGTTTAGACCAGAAAAGAAATACTTCCCGCCACATAATAGTCAAAACATCAAATGTACAAAACAAAGAAAAAATACTAAAAGCAGTAAGGGAAAAAGGCAAAGTAACATATAAAGGCAGACCTATAAGAATTACACCAGACTTCTCACCAGAGACCATAAAAGCCAGAAGATCCTGGACTGATATCATACAGACCCTAAAAGAACATAAATGTCAGTCCAGACTACTATACCCAGCAAAACTGTCAATCATTATTGATGGAGAAACCAAAATATTCCATAACAAATCCAAATTTACACAGTATCTCAACACAAACCCAGCACTTCAAAGGATAATTGGTGGAAAACTCCATCACAAGGAGGGAAACTACAACCTAGAAAAAGCAGGAAAGTAATCTTCCAAAAACCATAAAAGAAGGTAGCTACACAAACATATCTCCACTGCCAATAACAAAAATAACAGGAAACAACACTCATTTTTCCTTGCTATCTCTTAATATCAATGGACTCAATTATCCAGTAAAAAGACATAGACTATCAGACTGGATACGTAAACAGGACCCAACATTTTGCTGCATTCAGGAAACGCATCTCTGTGGAAAGGACAGACACTACCTCAGAGTAAAAGGTTGGAAAACAATCTTCCAAGCAAATGGCTTCAAGAAACAAGCTGGAGTTTTTTTATTATTATTCTAATTATTCTAATTATTCTAATATCAAATAAAATCAGTTTTCAACCAGAAGTAATAAAAAAAGATAAAGAAGGACACTTCATATTCATCAAAGGAAAAATGTACCAAGAGGAACTCGCAATTCTCAACATCTATGCCCCAAATGTAAGGGCACCCACATATATAAAAGACACTTTACTAAAGTTTAAAGCATACATTGCACCCTAAACAATAATAGTGGGAGATTTCAACACCCACTCTCAGCTATTGACAGATCATGGAAACAGAAACTAAATCGAGACACAATGAAACTAACAGAAGTTATGAACCAATTGGACCTAACTGACATCTATAGAACATTTCATCCTAAAAAAAAAGAATATACCTTCTTCTCAGCACCTCATGGTACCTTCTCCAAAATAGACCATATAATTGGTCACAAAACAGGCCTCAACAGGTACAAAAAGATTGAAATAATCCCTAGTACCTTATCAGACCACCATGGGTTAAGACTTGTCTCTGACATAGACAAAAACAACAGAAAGCCCACATACACTTGGCAACTGAACAATGCTCTACTCAATGATGACTTGGTCAAGGAAGAAATTAAGAAAGAAATTAAAGACTTTTTAGATTTAAATGAAAATGAGGACACATCATATCAAAACATGTGGGACTCATTGAAAGAAGTACTAAGAGGAAAAATCATAGCTCTAAGTGCTCAAAAAAGAAAGTGGAAAGAGCATACATTAACAACTTGACAGCAAACCTGAAAGCATTAGAACAAAAAGAAGCTAGTATGCCCAAGAGGAGTAGACTTGGCAGGAAATAATCAACTCAGGGCTGAAATCAACCAAGTCGAAACAAAAAGAACTATACAAAATATCAACAAAACCAGGAGCTGGTTCTTTGAGAAAATCAACAAGATAGACAAACCCTTAGCCAGACTAACCAAAGGGTGCAGAGACAGCATTCAAATTAATAAAATCAGAAATGAAAAAGGAGACATAACAACAGAAACAGAGGAAATTAAAAAAAATTATCAGATCCTACTACAAAGGCCTATACTCAACAAAATTGGAAAATCTGGAGGAAATGGACAATTTTCTAGATAGATACCAGGTACCAAAGTTAAACGAGGAGCAGATAAACCACATAAACAGTCCCATAATGCCTAAAGAAATAGACACAGTCATTAAAAATCTTCCCACCAAAAAATGTCTGGGGCCAGATGGTTTCAGTGCAGAATTCTTTCAGACCTTCAAGGAAGACCTAATACCAATCCTCTTCAAGCTATTCCATCGAATAGAAACAGAAGGAACACTACCCAATTCATTCTATGAAGCTATCATTACACTCATACCTAATCCACAGAAAGACCCAACAAAGAAAGAGAACTACAGACCAATCTCTCTTATGAATATTGATTCAAAAATACTCAATAGAATTCTCGCAAACTGAATCCAACAACACATCAAAACAATTATCCATCAAGATCAAGTAGGCTTTATCCCAGGAATGCAGGAATGGTTCAATATTTGGAAATCCATCAATGTAATCCACTACATAAATAAACTCAAAGAGAAAAACCACATGGTCATCTCACTAGATGCTGAGAAAGCATTTGACAAAATTCAACATCCCTTCATGTTAAAAGTCTTGGAAAGTTTAGGAATACAAGGCCCATATCTAAACATAGTAAAAGCAATATACAGCAAGCCAGTAGCCAACATCAAACTAAATGGAGAGAAACTTGAAGCAATCCCACTAAGATCAGGGACTAGGCAAGGCTGCCCACTCTCACCTTACCTATTCAATATAGTACTGGAAGTCTTAGCCAGAGCAATTAGACAACAAAAGGAAGTCAAAGGGATACAGATAGGAAAGGAAGAAGTCAAAATTTCACTATTTGCAGATGATATGATAGTATACTTAAGTGAACCTAAAACTTCCACCAGAGAACTCCTAAACCTGATAAACAACTTTAGCAATGTGGCTGGATATAAAATCAACTCAAACAAATCAGTAGCCTTCCTCTATTCAAAGGATAAACAGGCAGAGAAAGAAATTAGGGAAATGACACCCTTCACAATAGCCACAAATAAAATAAATTATCTTGGAGTGAATCTAACAAAGCAAGTGAAAGATCTGTATGACTCTGAAGAAAGAAATTGAAGAAGATCTCAGAAGATGGAAAGATATCCCATGCTCCTGGATTGGCAGGATTAACTTAGTAAAAATGGCTATCCTGCCAAAAGCAATCTACAAATTCAATGCAATACCCATCAAAATTCCAAATCAATTCTTCATAGAGATAGAAAGAGCAATTTACAAATTAATTTGCAATAACAAAAAACCCAGGATAGCAAGAACTATTCTCAACAATAAAAGAACCTCTGGGGGAATCACCATTCCAGACCTCAAACTGTACTCCAGAGCAGTAGTGATAAAAACTGTATGGTATTGGTACAGAGACAGACAGGATGATCAATGGAATAGAATTGAAGACCCAGAAATGAACCCGCACACCTATGGTCACTTGATCTTTGACAAGGGAGCTAAATCCATCCAGTGGAAAAAGGACAGCATTTTCAACAAGTCGTGCTGGCTCAACTGGAGGTCAACATGTAGAAGAATACAAATTAATCCATTCTTATCCCCCTGCACAAAGCTCAACTCCAAGTGGATAAAGGACCTTCACATAAAGCCAGATACACTGAAACTATTAGAAGAGAAGTTGGGGAAAACCCTAGAATACCTAGGCACAGGGGAAAAGTTCCTGAAGAGAACACCAATGGCTTATGCTCTAAGATCAAGAATCAACAAATGGGACCTCATCAAATTGCAAAGCTTCTGTAAGGCAAAGGACACTGTCAACATGAGAAAACGGCAACCAACAGATTGGAAAAAGATCATTACCAATCCTACATCCGATAGGGGGCTAATATCGAATATTTACAAAGAACTCAAGAAATTAGACGCCAAACAACAAAATAACCCCATTAAAAAATGGGGTACAGAGCTAAACAAAGAATTCTCAACTGAGGAAACTCGAATGGCCGAGAAGCACCTTAAGAAATGTTCAACATCCTTAGTCATCAGGGAAATGAAAATCAAAACAACACTGAGATACCACCTGACACCAGTCAGAATGGCTAAGATCAAAAACTCAGGTGATAGTAGATGCTGGCGAGGATGTGAAGAAAGAGGAACACTCCTGCATTGTTGGTGGGGTTGCAAGCTGGTACAACCACTTTGGAAGTCAGTGTGGCGGTTCCTCAGAAAATTGGATATAGCACTACCTGAGGACCCATCTATACCACTCCTGGGCATATACCCAGAAAATGCCCCAACATATAACAAAGACATATGCTCCACTATGTTCATAGCAGCCTTATTTATAATAGCCAGAAGCTGGAAAGAACCCAGATGCCCTTCAACAGAGGAATGGATACAAAATTGTGGTACATATACACAATGGAATATTACTCAGCTATTAAAAATAATGAATTTGAGAAATTCTTAGGTAAATGGATGGAACTAGAAAATATCGTCCTGAGTGAGGTAACCCAATCACAAAAGAACACACATGGTATTTACTCACTGATAAGCGGAGATTAGCCCAAAAATCTGAAACAACAAAGATTCAACTACCAGATGACATGAAGCTCATGAAGAAGAAAGAACAAGTAAGGATGCCTAGGTCTTTCTTATAAGGAGTAACTAAATACCCAAGGGAACAAATATGGAGACAAAGTGTGGGACAGAATCTGAAGGGGGTTGTAGGGAGACCATTCCATCTGGGTATTCATTCCATGGGCAGTCACCAAAAATAGACGCTGATAGGGATGTCAGGATGAGAAAGCTGACAGCAGCCAGATAAGGCTATCTCCTTAGAGGTCCCGCAGACTCAGACATACCCAGAGACAGATACCCACAGCTATCCATTAATCTGATCAAAGGTTCCCAATGGAGGAGTTAGAGAGTAAATAGAAGGAACCTTAAGGGCTGGTGGCCCTGTGAGGAGAGCAACAATACCAACCAGCCAGAGCTCCCCATGGTCTAAACCACCAGCCTAGGAGCACATATGGAGAGACACATGACTCCAGCTGTATATGTAGGGGAGGATGGCCTTGTCAGGCATAGGTGGGAGACAAGATCATTGGTACCCTGAAGGCTGAGCACGGGGGTTTGGGGGGGGGGAGGGAATCTAAGGGTGGGGAGGGGGGCTGGGAGTAGGTGGGTAAACACCTTCATAGAGGCAGGAGGAGGGGGGTGGGATAAGGTGTTCCTGGGTGGTGGGGGAAATATGGTAAGGGGATAAAATTTGAAATGTAAATATTATATCCAATAAAAGAGGGGAAAAAATAGAAAAGCGGTTAGAACCAACATTCTTAATAAAATGTCAGCCCTCTTTAAAAAAAAAAAAACTATCTTGATACTAAAAGTTGTTTTGAGAATTGTATATTGCAGAATGATCAGCCTTGGTGTATCTACTCAACAAGCAAGCTGGGCAGACCTGCTCAAACCTCTGAGGTCCGGGAATTCCATCTAGAAGCAGCGAAGACACAGCATCAGAGGATTGTCAACTTGCTCTCCCCCCCCCCACTCCTCTTCTAATATCTCAAGTCCCATAATCAGCTTGAAGTAGCTAATGATGAGTCAGTGCCCCTATTCCCTGGGCTTGGGGACTAAGGTGGTAAATGTTGGGCTGTCTCTCTAGGGAAAAGTAGTGGTTTTGTCGGAATAGAGAGGATTAGCTAGGGTTTATTGCATAGCCATAACCTATTAGTAGAAATCTGTATAATTAATATCAAGATGAAGATATAAATTCTTAAATGGTACCAATTTACTTTGTTTACAAATTTTAAGATTTTCATTGGCATGAGCTTCTTAGTGATATAAGAGTGAGATGAATATTGTTACTCTCATAGGCATTATAACAGTATAACACATTTAGGAATACAAAGCTTAGACCCAGTCCTTCTTTAACTATTTTTAACTGATTTGAGATGGTCAGCCTGTGAGTTAAGGGACTATAGCAAATTCATGACTTGGAGTTTATTATAAGGGTGTTCTCTCTGTTTTATTTAGAAATAGCTGAGTGGAGTTAACAGGCAACAGTCCAGATTACCTGACATGGATAGCTGTTTTTCAAAACATCAGAAATCCTTAGAATTGACATGACAAACATTTCAGTACTAATGTTCATTTTCATTAGAGACCTGTCTACTCCGGACAGCTTCCTATATTGAATTCTAAGAAGAAATTGAGCATCCTTGGAGTTACTCCAGTTGTGGTGAGACCGCCACTAGGCAAGAATTGCCACTTTCCTTCTACAGACAAATTACTGTCCAGAAAAGGACACACTTGCAGAATAGTCGACTGATTATATCTGCCTAGACAGAGTAATCAGCCCTTAATAATTCTGCAGCACTAAGGTCTGTCAGATGATCCTGGGCCAGAAGGCAGAAGAACAGATGCTCCAACGTTTTGAAGTAGAGCGAGTGTCCAGGTGTTCAGAGGTCTCTATAAATTGGCTAAGTTTTAGAAACTATGATTTGTGCTTCCCACAATTATAGTTAACTCAGTCATTCTGGATTTCTGATGGGGTTGAAAACATATAGCTATTGACCTTAAGAGAAAAGACTTGAGTGGATGGTCGTCAGCTGACATTCCTCCTAAAGCCAGGTTCAGAACTACATGTTTTAGTTAGAATAGATGACAGAAGAGCTGGTTAGTCAACAAAAGGATGGACTGGGTGTTAGGACTATCCTGTACCTCACTGGTACAAATTGGCATAATTATGTTCTAATTGTATTTGGAGAGAAAAGTTTCATTTTAACAGGAAGGGTGATGTGTAGGAGGAGCTAAGGTAGGAGGAGTACTGAGAGGTAGAAAAGGAGTAAGAAGAGGAGAAGAAGAAAGAGAGGAGAAACTAGGTGAAGAAAGAGAGAAAGAAGGGGGAGACAGGGAGGCAGAGGTTCAAGTATCTCCACCAGTCAAAGATAGTTGTTATATCTAGGTTGGTCAGTGGGTTACACCTCTGATTGAACAATTCCAAACTTATAAAGCCTATGATTAACATTATTTTTAAAAAATGTATAAATGCAAAAAGAAAAAGCGGGCATGGGATAGGGGTTTCCTAAGGGGGGCGGGGGGAAATGGGGAAAGGGGATGCCATCTGAAGTGTAAATAAAAATATCTAATAAAAAAAAGAAAAAAGAAAAAAAACTAATAACTCAGGGTTAGAGTCATTCAGAAACCAGACATATAAAAGATAAGATTTAAAATAACATCTCTTTAATGTAGTATTAAAAGCTACACTATCATACATTCATATATAAGAACTGGCAGCCAAACTTAGTAAGATAAAGAGTAATATACTTATTTTAGAAAAAAAAATAGATTGTTTGCCTTGTTAAAAATTGTTTTTGGTCCTCAAAATTATGGTTATACTTTAATATTACCAAAAGAAACCTTAAAAATATAGTTAAACTGCCAATACCCATTGGCTGCAGTTGACAGTACAATTGTTTATGGTTTAAAAAAAATCAATAGGTAGAGATGATTACAAGAGTAAATAATGTGGTAAAAACAGCTGTGACACAGTACAAGCCTACTGCCACTTTTATTGAATATAGTGATAGAGGCTGCTTATGGGCAGAGATCCCCTACTATAAAAAATTATAGGCTGCTGTAGATGAAAAGCTAAATAGATAAAAGTATAAATCACTTGTATAAAAACAACATGAAAGACATTGCTTTAATGTGCAACATAATTATCAAAATTGGTATGATTTTCTGTTTTGTTATATTTTTCCTCTAAAAGAGAGACAATATAAAGGGTTCTCTGGTTACTGACTCAAAAATATGCTGACTTAAATAAAAAGCTTCTAACTTTGTTATGCCTCCCAAAATTATGTAACTTAGACATGACATTGGTAGGCCTCTAGAAGACTAGATTCCAGAAAATGTCTTAGACTTCCAGCTGCTTATCTATTTATCCCCATCCTTTTCTAATATCTCAACATCCATATTGAGATTTAAAGAAATTAATAAAGAGTTGGAACCCCAATTCCCTGGACTTGGAGACTTATGTGTTTACTATTAGGCTCTTTCTAAGATGGTTAGCCTATGTGATTGTTGCGGCCTGAGCAGTCCCACGTTGGATGCCAAAAATGTCAAGAACTGCACTAGCCCATGTTTGGGGCCCAAAATATTGGGGACTGCTCTATCAATGTTGAAACCCGCACTGCCAAAAGCCTTGGGGGCTAAATTAATAGAGCCCGCACTGCTCCAAATTGCGGGTTGGGGTTCAGCAAAAGAGAGAGTGAGGACAGAAGCAAAGAATAGAGATCAGACAGAGTGTGATTCAATCCCATTTATTCTGCAGTCTCTCTTCTATTCAAGTCTGTAGTTCCTAGTACCAAGTCTCAGGTCCTAATTCCTAGTTCTAGTTGCTAGTCTCTTTCCCCGTTTCAAGTTCTTTCTCCAAGGGCTAAGTGTCTAATAAGAGTTGCCTGTCTCCAGTCTCAAGTGCCTACTCCCTGGGCCTAATACTTAATAATAATCTCTTCTGTCTGCCTCTCACCTTTTATATGACTCACTTCTAAGCCACACCTTTAAGTCACACCTTTAAGTCATGCCCTAAGGTCTTATCTCTAAATCACACCTAAAGTCACACTCTTAAGTTTTGGCTCTAAATCACACTTTTAAGTCTCACACACCCAAGGGAAGATCCTGGGTATCTAAAACAAGATGTTATAACAGTGTTCTCAGCTGTTGTAGGCTGTTGTAATCAAATCTTTTGTCAGAGTATATAGCTCAAGATGGCTGCAAGGATGATAGCCACCTTCTGTCGGCTCCTCACAGGTCCCCCTTTTTAATTTTTTTTCAAAAGGAAAAACTGGGAAAACTTACAGAAACCATGCCTGCCTTAGGTTGGAACAAAGGACCCCAGCCTCCCTTTCCCATCTTTGGATACTCAACAAAGTATCTTTGAGCTCCTGTCTTAGGATGGTGAGGCCTCCCTTTTTAGAGGCAAGGGTCTTGAAGTGTTCTCTTACCCGTCATTGACTATCTCGCTTATAGCGTAAGTTAGGGGATAATCTTTGTTAGTCTTGATGACAGAGGTTTTACAATCTCCTACTTTCAGCCTATAATAAGGGACCTGTATGGGCTTCATTTGAACAGCATCTATCTGTTGTACAAAAGCCATCAGTTTGTTGAACAGCATGGACCCAAGAGACAAAAGACTTAATAATGTCTGAATAGTCAGTATAACAGCAACACTCTTTTTTAAGGGCAACACATGACTCTTTTTATCAGAGGAGTAAAAAGTATAAGCCTCTTCTATTCTGTTTACAAATGTGTTATAGCAGAATCTAAATCTATAGAAATACAGAACTGATCATAGCTTTGATCTAAATAAAACAAGTAAGGAAATTCCCATTTCTGCTCCAGTCAAACTCAAACCCAAAAAACAAGTAACAATAGTTGAGCTATCCTCCTTCCTGTAGGAATGGTGACTATATTCTGAATTGCCTGTGCCATTACCTTAATCTCACCTTGATAATCATTGTCTATTACTCCAGGAAAAATTTGTAGTCCCTGCATAGTAGTACTGATTCTTCCCACTATCAGGCCAAACACATTTAGAAAACAATCCAGTGGGTAAGGCCTGAGGTCCCATTTCTAAGGGTAATACTATGTGGATGGCAGAATTGAGGTCTAGTCCTGCACTTCCTGGTGTTGCTCGACTAAGTTCTGAAAGAGATTGTTGTTTGCTGATGTGAAACTAACTGCTCCATAAGCCTGTTTTGGCTTGTGTTGGTTCAGGGCCTGGAGCTAGCCTCTATTCCCATTTCCCTGATTATGGGAAAGGGTGTTTCCTTGTGCGTCTCTTTTGGACCTACAATCACTAGCCCAATCTCTTCCACGTTTGCAAAGTGGGCAGAGCTCAGGCTGTTTTCTGGGCTGTCTCTGGGTTAACTCATTTTCTGTCTTGCAATCTCTTGCAAAGTATCTAGGCTTGCCACATTTAAAATAGGCCTTTTGGTTTCTACTAGCCAAAAAATCTCTTATTTATTGTCCTTGCATGGCAGCCGCCATAGCTAAGCCCTGTTGGTAGGAGGGACCTATGTCAGAACAGAGTCTGATATACCCTGTAAGGTCTGTCATTTTTCTATAGGGTCTAATGGCCGCATGGCAGGCAGGATTGGCATTTTCATATGCAAATTGTTTCACAAAATCTATACATGCCTCTGCATTACCAAAAATCCTCCCTGTTGTTGTCATTAATAGATTAACAAAATTAGAAAATCGTTCATCAGGTCCTTGTCTGACTGTTGTTAAGAATGCAGTCCCCTTTTGCTGGGAGTTTATGACAAGCCTTCATTGCTGCATTTTGAATTTGAACAAATAAGCCTGGGTCATATTGGATCTGGTCATCACTAGAAGCAAATTGCCCTTCTCCTACTAAGGCATCAAAAGACCAAATATTGCATGACTGAATGTTTCTCCTAGCTGTTTCTTTACAATTCTCATGATACTCTGATTTCTAAATAAGATAGTCATCACTGCTAAAAACTAGTCTCACTAATGTATTCCAATCACTAGGAGTCAGCCACTCCTCTGTGACAAACTCTAAAATTAAAAGAGCAAAGGGAGCAGTGGCACCATATTGTGATACTGAAATTTTTAATTCCTTAATAATTTGAAAATTAAGCCCTGTGTGATGACTCCAAGCAACCCCTTGATTGTCTCTGGTCTCTGATACAGGGAAAGTCTCAGTGTCTCCCTTCTCTGGATGATCTGTGGCTAATCTTAAGCTAGGTGATAGGGACTGTTTTTGGACTCCTGGTTGAGGAATGTAAGGAGCCAGGGGATTTTCACAGTTTACCTCTGGAGACATCTTCCCTGTCTTTAGTTTTTGTAGCTAATTAATTAAGTCCTGATACTCTTTCTCTAACTCTATTAGTTGTTTAAGAATAGAAATTTTGTCCTGTAACTCCTTTCTGGGATCTACAACCACCATCTCCACTGTGGGAGCACTTGGAGGCAGAGGCATGAAAGGACAGGGTTTTCGGGAAGAGGGTCATTCAGGGTTGTAATGTTCAGCTGCCTCTTCCTATAGGTCAGCACAATCTGGTTCTGACAAATCGTTATCAACCTTTGGTTGTATTTTACATTCTAATTTCAAATAAATATGTTTTTTTTTAATTTTGAACATGAAAGATAGCATTCAAGCAACGAAACAAAAGCAGACAATTAACACACGTGAGCAGCAAACAACAAAACAAAAACAGAGAGTTGAGTTCAGGCTGACGTATTTCTTGCCCCATTTTCTTTAACATGACTTACCTTTCTAGCTGCAGATTCCTGTGGTGATCACCTTCATTTCACTTCTGAATTTTTGGCAGATCCTTCTTCCAGTAAAGTCCCTCACTGAGTCTCTCATTTTTGCTGTCCCAAGTTAGGCGCCAAAATGTCGGGGACGGCTCTATCAATGTTGGAACCCACACTGCCAAAACCCTTGGGGGCTAAATTGTTAGAGCCTATACTGCCTCAAGCTGCTCCAGTCTGAGGTTCAGGGTTCAGCAAGAGAGAGAGTGAGGATGGACTCGAAGAATGGAGACCAGATAGAGTATGATTCAATCTAACTTATTCTTCAGTCTCTCTTCTTCTCTCCAAGTCCCTAGTTCCTAGTCCAAGTTCCAAATCTCGAGTTCCTAGTCCCTAGTTCCTAGTCCCTAGTGCCTCCAAGTTCCACGTTTCCAGTTCCAAGTTCTAGTGCCTAATGTCTAAATCCAAATCCTTCCTCCGAGTGCCAAGTGCCTAATACCTAATGCCTGTCTCGAGTCTCAAGTGCCTAATACTTAATAATAATTTCTTCTGTCTGTCTCTAGCCTTTTATATGTTTCACTTCTAAGCCACACCTTTAAGTCAGGCTTTTAAGTCCTGCACTTAGGTCTTGGCTCTAAATCTGATCTCTAAGTCATGCCCTTAAGTCACACACCTTTAACTCTCACACACCCAAGGGAAAATCATGGGTATCTAAAACAAGATGTTATCAGAATGTGCTCAGCTGTTGTAGGCTATTTATTGTAATCAAATCTCTTATCAGGGTATATGGCTCAAGATGGCTGCAGGATGATAGCTGCCTTCTGTCAGGCTCCCCACATGCATTAAGGGTATATAACAATTACATGGCTCTGAGTTTATTATTAGAGTGTTTTCTAGATTTTAATTAAAAATAGCTGGTGCTGTGGTGGATGGCACAAATGTCATCTGGGCTGAACTTCTATTTCTCTCCTCTGGACACATTGGTGCAGAAAAAAGCCTTAGAACTTGGGGCTGACAAAAAAATGAACATCTACACAGACAGCAGGTTTGCCTTTGCCACAGCCCAAGTCCATAGGGCTATATACCAAGAGAGAAGACTGCTTACATCAGAAGAAACCTGGGATCTTTTAGACGCCCTGATAAAGCTGACAACTCTGACTACTATTTGTTGCCCAAGCCACCAGAAGGAAGGAGACTGGGTGGCCTGAGATAATAACCAGATAGATCAAGTGCATAGATGACTATGCAGTATCCTATCCAGGTTATGGGCCTGTAAGAAACACCTGCTTGAAAATGAGACTAGATTAAAAGATGGCCTCACTTAAAACACACAAAAGAAAAAGGGACTCAGAATTCTAGCCACCCTACCAACTACTACCTAAAAAATAAAAATAAAAATAAAATAAAATAAAATAAGGACAATAGTGCACACAAAAAGAAAAAAACTATGCTCCCTGGTAAACAAGCAAATACTTACTAGGCCAAATACATAGATGGACTCATTTGAAAAATAAGCACATCCAAACAGCCAAGAGATCTAAGATATATTTAATATGACTCAGGTTTTGGGCCAGAAAATCAAACAGTGTGAGGTATGCCAACAAGTAAATGCTTATATGGCCAAGAGTAAACAGGGAAAAATACCTAGAAAAACAAACAAACAAACAAACAAACAAAAAATGCCTAGTATATACTAAGATGCTGATTTTGCAGAAGTTAAACCAGAAAAATATAGATACACTCTAATGTTTGTAGATGCTATATCAAATATAGTATTTGGATTGTGGCTTTCCCTACCTAGCAGGAAACAGCTACTGTGATAACCAAGAAGATATTAGAAAAAAAATCTTCCTGAGGTTTCTAGTGCCCAAGATAATTGGATTAGATAAAGGTCTTGCTTTTCTTTCTAAGGTACGTCAGGGATTCTCAGAGATATTGGGGACTAATTAAAAGCTTCCATGTTTGTATTGTCCCCAGAGCTCAGGACAGGTAGAAAGAATGAACAGAACCCTAAAGAGAGCCCTCAACTAAATTGTTCTCAAAAATTGGTGCTGGCTTGCTGGTGCTCCTTGTCCTGGCCCTGTTCCATGCCCAGAACACCCCTCCTATGTGAGATTCCCACTCCCTTGATCCCAACTCTTGACTCACCCTCCAGAGATGACAGTTAAGGCTGATAGAGATTTATGGCTCAATTGTAAGCTTTCCAGATCAGCCACCAAGAATTGTTGCCTACACTTAGTGCCCTGTATAACACAAGTACCCCAGCAGTTCCACAGGAGTGAACAAAGTAAAAAGGCTGTTCCTGGTGCTGTTGACCATCCTGGCCTCCATTAAAATAGATAAAATAATTACTTGACTTCACATAACTCAGATCAGCACCTGTACCTGATGCCAACAAGAGAACATCCAGACATCCGGAACAACCCCCTCAAGCTCAAGATCACCTGCTATTCTACAAGGCCTGAAAAAACAATAAATGGCTATGGTGTATCTTTCTTCCTACACTGAGCCTCAAACACCCCCCATAACCCTACCAATGTAACTTGACAAGTACTCTCAGCCACTAGAAATGTGTCTTGGTCCACTACAGTAAAAGGCCACCTTGTGCCTGACATTTGGATATTGCGTTTGATCTCTATAAGTTAGCAGAAAGTCATGACTCTTGGGATATCCCCACCCTAGACACACAAGGGTGGTGATTACCCAAATCTTGGGGACAACAGACTTTTAAATCTAAACTGTGTCCTAGAAGCAGCTTAGAGGGTGGGGCTTATGGTACATGCATCCAAAGTTGAAGAGTGTCCTACAAAAAACCCCATATGTGTGTGCCCCTGAGATGAGAGAAGCCAACAGCAGGACCATCAGTGTATGTGTATAAAGAGACAGCTACTTTTTCTCTGCTACCTAACGGTGTAAAAAATTAAAAAGTACATACTAAAGACTATTCAAAGAGTGAGAAAAAGATAGTTAAATATTCAATGACAAAGGTACTAAAAAGAATAGGAGAGAAAGAGAGAGAGAGAGAGAGAGAGAGAGAGAGAGAGAGAGAGAGAAGAGAGAAACTGACACACACAGAGAGAGAAGCAGAGACAGAAAAACAGACAGAGAGAGAAAGAGAGCAAGCTCAAAGTTGGTTTAAAATCTGGTTTAATTCCTCCTTCTGGCTTACTCCCTTGATTTCTACTTTAATTGGGCCCCTATTGATTTTCCTTATGCTGCTGACATTTAGGTCTTATATTTTAAATAAGTTAGTTGCTAACATTAGAGAATGCATTAACACAGTACAAGTTATGATATTACAACAACAATATCATTTCCTTAGACAAGAAGAGATTCCATTTCAAGATTAAAATAGTCACAAGAAAAAGTGGGGAATAAAAAGTGAGACCACCCTGACAAACTCTTGCCATAACAACCAAAAGAACAGAGCAGAAAGGGAGTATTAGAGACAAAACCACCCTGTTGGTTAAGTCATCCTGATAGCAGAGAGAGAAATAATTTTAAAAAAATGAAGAAAACCAGGAAAATGCACTGATTAATAACCATCTGTGTCCTTCATAACCCTAAATAAAGATAGCCCACCAGAAATAATTGCCCGAGTGTGGCCAATAAGTTTAAAGGCTAAACAAAGTGTCCAATTAGGTTTAAACAAGTCTTGCTGTTACTAAACTCTGCTTATGTTAAAGTATAAAAGGTCTGTGCTTCAGAAATTCTGTGTCCTTCCTCCTGTGAGAGTGAAGTGATCCCGATGCGTCTGAATAAAGATTCCTCTTACTGATTACATCAATCTCTGTCTTCATGTCTCAGTGCACTGTGTAATCCCAGAGTTGAGACTTTCAGGTCCAACAGTCACACTAAACTCTGCCAAGTGTCATTTGAGCAATTGAAATTATTGTAAATGAATAGAATGATTAATAAAAAAATAAAAGGAAAAATAATTTTAGACTAAAAACAGAAATTATTCTATATTTTCTATCCTCAAGCTGTTGACCAAGTAAAGCCACTTGGTCATAATGGATGATTGTAGTACATGCCTAAATTTAGTTAGCAAGCACTTGGTAGAAAATGTCTGTTCCTTTTTATTATTCTTTCTATAGTGCCACTACCTGGTTTTGGTATAAGAATAGAAATGGGATCATAAGATGATTCTGTCTTTGAAATATATTCTGTATATTAATCCTCTGTCAGATATTTGGTGGCAAATTTGCCCTCTATTTCTGTGGGCATCCTTCACCCAGTTGATTGTTTTTTTTTATCTATGCTGCAGCTTTTTAGATTTGTGAAGTGCCCAGGTCTGCGGGTATTCCACGAGATCCTAGGGAAGGGATGGTGAAAGATAGGACAAGAGACACAAAGAAGCACAGATCTAAATTTCTGATCGAGTGCTTGAATTTTATTTTATTTTTTGTTGCTGTTATAAAGGCAAGCAGGGAGGAGGGTCAGGCTCCAGGGCCATCTGGTAATTGTCAAGTTCTTGCAAACATTTCTTAGCCCAAACCACTTTCTCAAGAGCAAGAGGGCAATAAAACATTTGTTAGGCTCAAGTTGTTAATTTTCTCTCCCAGGCAGGAAGGCTGATAGGTCTTCCTTAACTCAGGCTACCTACTTAACTGACATTTGCTCTCAGGAAGAAGAACAATAAAGTATTCCTTAAATCAGGCTATCTACTTAACTGACATGTGCTCTCAAGAAGAAGGAAGTCTTGAATCCCAGCATCTTCTCCTTTCTAACAGTTTTTAAAAAGAGGGGTCTGAGAAAGCAGACATTTGCAAATCTCATTGACAAATTAGCAGGCTATAATCAGAGGGAGGAAAGTTGATCTGATCCTCCTATTATCATTAGAAAAGGTGTCTTTTGGGGGAGGAGAGGGTTAAATGTCTCATGGGTTTTGTAGGATATTGACAGACCTTGTCAGCCTCTTTGAGACACAAGCAATCAACTCCAACCTCTACTCAATCAGGTTTGTTTCACGGGGGACTCAGATGCAGACAATTTGGGTCCTCCCCCTCGTCACACACCCCTTGCAGGTACCCACACTATGTTCTTGCCATGAGAACCAGTGTGTATAGATCTGATTTTTATGAAGCCCTTAAAGGAGATATGTCAATGCATGGCTCAACCAAGCCTTTATCAGCCAGATCAAGTCTGTGATAATATACTTGTAGAGGTGTAGATGCCAAGGAGTCAATTTGATGTTTTATAATCTGTTAAAGGCCCAAGGGCTGAAAGCCAAAAGAGGAAGGAGACTGACCACAGGACCCAGGATGGAAGGGAGAAGGGTGGTAAGCCAAGGAGAGGCAGCGAACCAGTTTTTAAGCCACCCTTCTTCTTATTCTCACTGTTTCTTTTGCCATTTTAATCTCTCTCTCTCTCTGATCTTGGCTATACTATCTTTAACTACCCTGCTGTGGTCAGTATAAAAACAGCATTTCTCCTTGAGGGCCTCACATAGTCCCTTGCTAAAGGAAAAGCAGATCCAGTGTTAGTATTCTCTCTAAACTCTACCTCCACAGTTACCTGGCAACAGCCAGGTAGGCTTGGTCCACTATAAAAAGGGCTGCTTGTCCCTTCATCTCTCTCTCTCTTAATCTCTTGCTCTTTTGTCTCTTGCTTCTCTGTCCCCTTGCCCCACCCCCCTTACCTTCCCCCTCTCTCCACTTGGTCATGGCAGGCCTCTCTCTACTTCTCTACTCCTCTAGTTCTCTGTTTCTCTCTCTCTCTCTGTGTCTGTCTCTCTCTCTCTGTCTCTCTCTCTCTCTCTCTCTCTCTCTCGCTCTCTCTCCCCCCCCCCCCCTATTACCCTCCTGGCTTCCCTCCCCATGCCCTGAATAAACTCTATTCTATACTATAGCAGTGTGTGACTGGTCCCTCAGGGGGAAGAGATGCCTCTGCATGGGCCTGCTGAGACATCACTTTCTTTTATACCTCTCCACATGCCCACAGAACACACTCTCTTCATATCTTTACCTCTTTATAAACACTTCATCCAGCCCTCTGTATTTTGGAGGGACCACTTCAGACAGCAAAATGAGGGATTTTTCCAAATTAGTGATGCCAATAGCTCCTCAAAGTTCTGAGTAGTGCAAGTCCTGAGGCTGGCATCAAGATTAGAAGCTCTAACAGCAAACACCATAGATGGTCCCTTTTTATCTGGAAAGGAAAAAAGAAGGGAATTTTCAGGGAGATCTCTCTTCCCTGGATGTCAATTGTTATTTATCTTATCTATAATTGGGTCTGGCTTTGTGGAAGTAACTATTTGTTTTATTAATCTATCTGGCAGCCATCTAGCCATGTCTTCTTTGGTATCAAACAGAAATATCAATCCTCAGCCTCATATGAGAACTGGGTCTGGGTCATTCCATTTAAAGGCAAGAGGATCCTTATACATGACTGTGGCATAGTTTTTATTGGTCTCAGGGTGCCAGAGGCAATCAGCAGCAGATTTGCCATGAGGGACCAGATTTAGAAAATTGAGAACAAAAAAGGCATGAGGAAGAATATTTCTAGGGTACCCCTTCTGGGTGTATATCTCCCCCTCTTTTTTTATTTCAAAAGCTAATTTTTCAGTGTTTTATGTAAAACCAGGGCAAAAGCACCAGTAGGTGTTTCTCTCATTCTCGGAGAGTTATGGAGATATCATTTTAAAGTTTCATAATATCTGTTTTACAATACCTTGTCTTTGAGGATTAAAAGAAATCTCAGTAATAGGTGTATTATTAAATTGTCAACAAAACATCTCAAATGTCTGACTGCAATAGCCAGTTCCATCTATCTTAATCTGATATGAAACACCAAGCACAGAAAAATAATGTAGGCAATAACTATTTATATTTTTAGTTGTTTCTCCTGTTAAAGCAGTTGCAACTAGAATGCCTGAAAAGGTGTCAAGTCACATGTACATGTTTTAATTTTTCAAAATCAGAAATGAGTGACATCTACTTGTCATAATTGAATAGGTATAAGTCCTCAAGTATTAACACTATTATGAAAAACTGAGAACACTAAGAACAAGTTTTTGAAATTTGACTTGTACACTCTCTAGAAATACCAAATTATTGTCTCAAGCTTATTTACTAAGCATGTGTAACAATCACTAAGCAATAGCACACCCCTTTGGAGAAGATCTCTGCAGATCCACAAAGATGTACTATTTTGTGGTGATGTTATATAGACAAATAGATGACTTCTTAAGTCTTAACGATGATCTTATAAGAATCTCTAAAATTATATCAATAATTACTAAGCATTTTTATAACTGAACTGTTAGTAGGCTCTTCTCTGATAGTCAAAACTATAATGAGAACTCTGTCAGTCTCCCAAGTGTCATCAGTTAATTGCTACTAGATAGTAACCTGACCTTTTCTTACTCAGAGCACATTCCAAGATGTTGTAAAAACAATTAGCCAAAGGTCATTAAAAGGAAACCAACGATTCACTATAAGTGTCAGGACAGAAGGTAAAATATTGCCTGGGCCTATCTATACCAAAATTTACTAATAACTTAGTTATAGCTTCAAACCTTCAGTGAACCTGTGGAGCTAGACAGGTGATGGATATTTAGCCAGACAATTAATCCTAATGGATATGTATGTAAACATTCTCTGTTGCAAACTTCTATTTCAATTTATGATTTGACCCTTGGTGTGAACCCGTGACAAACCCTGTAACATGTGATCATGTATTTTGAAAGATGTATAAGCACTGAGAACAAAGAAATGAGAGGCAGATACAATGGAGAGATAGAATAGAAATTTTTGCCTATCCCCACTTAGAGTAGCATATAGAAGTTTCCCCTTTTCCCAGACTGAATAGAAGTTTTCCTTTTCTCCACTCAGGACCTTTCCACATTTCTCCCTAGATAGCTTTCATAGGAAACTTTTTACACTCAGTAACAAACTCTATAACTTTTCTAAATGTCTTTTCTTCTTGTGACCTCAGAATAGTAGGCATATATCAGAGCCCGGCACTTCTTGCTGAGATAGAACAAAGGCTGTTTACTTAATCTTTGACTGTTTTTAGAATGAGGTATTAAGTGGAAGAAACTCTAGTTTCTGGCCTCAGAGAATCAGAGACAGGCCAGCCACAGTGGTATAGTAACTTAGACAAGTAAACTTTTCTTATATAGCAACTCTAAATATCTCCTAAAACAAGGCCCTACCCCCTGCTGATGCTCTTCCCCTATTCTGCCTCAAGAATAACCAACAAAAAGAAAGAAGAGGGCCTCGAAACTGCCTGGTATATAAATCTGTTGTAGCATTTTCCTGGAGTCCAGGCAATCTAGTATGAGCTCTTAAATGTCTTAAAGGAAAGTACATTACTTAAATTAATCTGTATTTGTAAATTTGAGAATTAGCAATATCTAAAAAGGGAACAACTTCAAGCAATTATAAACCATGAGCTATATACTGGCTATGAGTACACAATTTGAAAGCTTGATTATTTTTTTAGCATTTTAAACAGTGGCTACAGCACATAATTCAATTATTTGTGCTGAAGCAGGGGGAAACTCAAGAGAATGAACATATGATCTAATTACATATACTGTCTTCCCATTAGATGAGCTGTCTGTAAATGCAGTAAACACATTTTCTATGGGCTGCATGTGTAAATTTCTAAGAAATACAAAGGCATGTATCAGGGAGAACTGTAACATCTTGTCTTTTGGATAATGATTATCGAATTTGTCTAAAGGTTGCTCATTTAATAGGCCAAATACAAGTATTCTTTAATAACCAATTTAATTGCTGTTTGGAATAAGAAATATTTTATTAAGTTCTCAAAATATATTTGCAATCCTGGCCTACAATTTTGTATCAACATAGCAACAGCTTCAGAACAGGGTGTTAAAACTTTCTTTGGAGATAAAGAAATATGAATTTACATTAATGATCCCTTTTGCCAAAGAACTGCTGTGAAACAGCCAAAAAGTCATCAGTCTGTATAATATAACTATTGATAACTTACAGCTTCCTCTACTTTCTGTAAATCCATTCCTCCTTCATCAGTTAATTGTTGAGGGGAATTAGGATTTTTAACCCCCTTGAGGACATTAAACAGAGGTGAGCTTAAGGTGAGGTCTTAGCCAATTAGTATCTCTTAGAAGCTTTGGAAAATAATTTAAAGTAAGTAAACTATCTTTTCTTTTTTGAATTTTCTGTGCCACAATTTGTTTAGGAATATAACTGGTGTCTCAAATATTGAAAAGATATTGTTGTTGAATGTTTTCTGGAGCAACAAGCACTCCCCAAACATTTAGAGCTCATTATATGAGAACAAAGGCTTGCATTAAAACTCCTTCAGAAGAATCAGCTAATAAAATATTATACAATGAATAATATACACTGGAAGATTCAAAACTCCTAACTTTTTGTATTAAAGCAACAATAAATATTTTATATAATGAAGGGCTATTAGCCATTCTTTGAGGCAAAACTTTTTAATGATATCTCCTTTTCAATCTTAGGGGGGCTAAATTTGCCTCTACCACTGTATCTAATAAAAGTGGCAGCAGGCCTGTACTGTGCCACAGCTGTTTTTAACTCTTATTACTCTTGCAATCATCTCCACCTGCTCGATCTTCTTCTCAACCATAAACACGGGTGAGTCAAAAATTCTTGAGCTTGTGATTGAACTGCCAACTGTAGCCAATGGAATATTGGCAGTTTAACTATATTTTTAAGGTTTTTTTTTTTTTTTTGTAATATTAGAGTATAACCATAACTTTGGGGAAAAAACAATTTTACCAATGTAAACAATCTTTTTTTTTTCTAAAATGAACACCAAGTGTATTACTCTTATAAAGTTTGGCTGTTAGTTCTTATATATGGATGTATGATAGTGCAGCTTTTAATATCTCATTAAAAAGATGTTTTTGTTGGGAGCCGACTTTAGTAGAAAGCGGCTAGATCAACTTTGCAGCCATCTGGAACCATATACCCTGATAAAAGACTTGGTTGTCAAAAGCCTATAACAGCTGAAGCACACTCTGATAAATATATTGTTTATCCCACATAGCTTGTTTTGCTGTTTAGTGACCTCAGCTGTATGGTGCACATGGTAAAGTGTTTTCACCTGTGTTCTCCTGCTTGTGTATATAAATACCTCAGAATTCCCTTCAATAAGAGAGACATGAGAAAATAGAAGAGACTGAATCACACCCTGTCTTGTCTCCATTCTTCACGTCTCTTGCCCCAAGAGCCACACTCTCTCTTGACCAGAGCACTTAGCCCCAAAAGTGTTGAGGCAAAGTGTTGAGGCAAAATGTGGGCCTCAACATGTTTTAAATCTTTTCCTTCATACATCTGGTTTCTGAATGACTCCAATGCTGAGTTATCAGTTTTATTCTAGCTTTTTGTTACCAAAATTTGCAAATTTTTAATCATACCCAATAACTTATAGGCTAATAATGTATAACTGTTGCTGTCGGAGCTGCCCCATGCTTGGGTGTCAAAAATGTTGAGAGCCGCTCTAGCCCACATTTGGGGGCCAAAATGTCTCAGACCACTCTGTCAGTGTTGGGACTCACACTGCCTAAAGCCTTGGGGGCTAAGTGTTAGAACCAGCACTGCCCCAAGCTGCTCCAGTCCAGGGGTCAGGGTTCAGCAAGAGAGTGAGGATGGATTCGAGGAATGGAGACCAGACAGAGGATGATTCAATCTCATTTATTCTTCAGTCTCTCTTCCTAGTCTAAGTCCCAAGTCTTGAGTTCCTAGTCCCTAGTTCCTAGTCCCTAGTGCCTCCAAGTTCCAAGTTACTTCTTCCAAGTGCTAAGTGCCTAATGTCTAATCTAAGTGCCCAATGTCTAATTCCAAGTTCTTCCTCCAAGTGCCAAATGCCTAATACCTAATAATAATTTCTTCTGAGTTCTCTAGTCCAAGTGTCTTCTTCCTCAATGCCTAATTCCTACTCCAAGTTGTACTGAACTCTTCTGTCTGCCTCTCTCTCTTTTTATATGTCTCACTTCTAAGCCACACCTGTAGGTCATGCCTTTAAGCCATGCCCTTCGGTCTTGTCTCTAAATTTGATCTCTAAGTCACACCCTTAAGTCACACACCTTTAAGTCTCACACACCCAAGGAAAGATCCTGGGTATCTAAAACAAGAATGTTATCAGAGTGTGCTCAGCTGTTGTAGGCTAATGTAATCAAATCTCTTGTCAGGATTTATGGCTCAAGATGGTTGCAAGGATGATAGCCACCTTCAGTAGGCTCCCCACATATAACCAAGACACATAGAACATTTTAATACTTTTAAAAGCAGTCAGAAACAAAAATGAAGTAGATGCACATCATATATATTTTATCCAAACAAATTTTCTTACTTTTTCTAGCTGTAATATCAAGGGAAAAACACCTTGTCATTTGTTGAACCCAATAAACCAATAAACACTGTCACAGAGAAAAAAAAAAACACCATCAGTTTCTTTACTACAGAAGCCAAAAAGCTGTTGGCCTCTCCAAGAGCAGATTATTCAAATGACCACTCCTGCCAGAGCTCCTCCTGCTGTGCCTTACTCCAACCACAGAGCAGGGTAACTTATCTATCAGATTCTGTTGTGTACATTATGATTCTTTTAAGCATGTTTTAAGCTAAATCCATCCAGAAGTTTTAACCATTTTATTTCTTTTGAACATGAAGCATAGAACAACAATCATTCAAACAATAAAACAAAGACAGTGCCATATGTAGACAAATTTGATGAGCCAAGGACAGACAATAGACAGAGAAAGCATAACTAAGAATCTCTCCAGTAGGAGCCAGAGAGAAACCTGATTCTCTCCTGCTCCCAGGAGGGCTCTGAAATAGGGGTTTTCATTTCTTTTGCTAACACACCTGAGAGTGAACAACTGGTTTAGTCCTTCTCTCTCTCATTTTCAAGGTCTAAAATTTCATCTCCTCTTTAGGTTCCCTCTTGGGGAAACCATGGACAAACATCTCCAATAAATTCCAAGAACCTTTTAAGAACCTTTTTCTTAACCCTTAATCCTTGTGCCATGAGGGACTCTTAGAAACCCTTAAAAACAAATCATGTTTTTTCAACACTTGTCCCATAATTGCATTGCTTTTTCCTACCTACCCCAAATCAATTTTGCAGGCGAGTATATGCCATGATCACAACCTGGATCTTCTTTCTTCTCCCCGGAGAAGCATCGATCCTATGCTTTCAAGACATCCCTATGGAAGCAACGTTCAATCAGACCCCAGCCTGAAGGGTCCCATATTAGGCACCAATATGCCCAGGTCTGCAGGGATTCCATGAGACCCTAGGGAAGGGAGGGCAAAAGATAGGACAAGAGACAGAAAGAAGAAACACCGGTCTGAATGTCTGATCAAGTGTTTGAACTTTATTGTTCAGGTTGCTGTTATAAAGGCAAGCAGGGAGGAGGGTCAGGGTCCAGGGCCATCTGGTAATTAAGTTCTTTGCAAGCATTCCTTAGCCCAAACCACTTTCTCATGAGCAAGAGGGCGGTAAAACATTTGTTAGGCTCAAGTTGCTAATTTTCTCTCCTAGGGAGGAAGGCCATAAGGTCTTCCTTAACTCAGGCTATCTACTTAACTCACATTTGCTCTCAGGAAGAAGGAAGTCTTGGCTCCCAGCAGTGAAGTCCTGATTATCTATTGTTGGCTTTAATTCTTGGGCAAATGGGGTCCTATTCAGTAAGTTCCCCCACCCCTTTTTTTTAGAAACCAAATTTTTATTTATTATTGTCACCTTTGACCAAAGAGGTACTTTTCTTCTAACACTGGGTTTTAGACATTGTATGTGGAGACATGACTGGTTGTCACAGACATTAAGTGATTATGTGGGTGTATACTGGTTTTTTGTGGGTTGTTTGTTTGTTTACTTATTCTCTTTACTTATTTTCACTTACTGCCCCCCTCCCAGTCACCTCCTCCCACAATTCTTTCCCTATCCCTCTCCCCTTCTCTGAGGAGATAGAGGCCCTCCTGATTATCCCCCCACCCTGGTACTCAGGTCTCTGCTAGGCTAGTTACATCATAATCCACTGAGGCCAGAGAAGGCAACCCAGCTAGAACAACATAACACAGCTTTTGAGATAGCCACCTCATACACACACACACCAGTTGTTCTGGACCCACAAGAAGGTCAAGTTATACATCTGCTACATATGTGCAAGAAGGCCTAGGTCCAGTCATGTATGTTCTCAGGTTAATGGTTCAGTCTCTAAGAATCCCAAGGGTCCAAGTTTGTTGACTCTGTTGGTCTTCCTGTGGAGTTTCTATTCCCTCTGGGCCTGAAATCCTTTCTCCTATTCTTCCACAAGGATCCACAAGCTCCATCTAGTATTTGGCTGTTGGTGTCTACATTTGTCTGAGTCAGCTACTGGGTGGAACCTCTCATAGGACAGCCATGTTAGATTTCTGTCTGCAAGCATAACAGAGTATCATTAATTAGTGTCAGGGATTAGTGTTTGCCCATGGGATGGGTCTCAAGTTAAGTCAGTTATTTGTTGGCCACTTTCGCAGTCTCTGTTCTACTCCCAGTCCTTGTGTTTCTGGTAGACAGGATACATTTTGGGTAAAAAATTTTGTGGGTGGATTGGTGGCTTTATTGCTCCATTGGAGTTCCTGCCTGGCTATACAGAAGGAGGCCTCTTCAGATGCCATATCCCAAATGTTGCGAGTCACTGCTAAGGACACTCCCAATGATTCTTGGGTATCTTCCTATCCCAGGATTCTGAAACATCCTAGAGATGCCCACCTTGAAGTTTGAAACAAAACTGTTTTTAAATCTATTCTAAAAACAAATAATCCCAAATTTATAAATTCAGAGTTAAATCTCTCTGCACTAAAAGGCAAGCAACTTCATTCTTTTTCTAGCAGAAAGCAGACTGCTGTTCCCAATAGCAGGGGAACTGGGAGCTGCTAGCAGTTTCTTTGTTTCAATATTCCTGTGCTTGAATCACAAGAGCAATCTCAGAATTACTCAGTTACTCACTTTCTTTAAAAAAAAAAAAATAGAGAGAGAGAGCTGTAACTCTCAGGTTAATAATATTAAATTTTTAGTGAATTCTTGCCCAACCTGTAGAGGGAGGTATTAGAAAAGAAGGAGTCAAGCTGGCTCCAGCCATGTTCCCACTACTGCTACTCTCAGGTATAGTGTGTTTCTGCCACCCCTGTCTCTAGCCACACCCCAACCCCACTTTCTGTAGTGACCAGGTGTGTTCCCAGCTCTGTTTCATTCATCCTTGGAGTTGGCAGATCCTTTACAGCCATAACCACTTGGTTCTCAGTGGACCCACCCCTCAGTAACCCAGTAAAGTAAACCTCTAAAGCTTAAGATTAACCAAACAAATTCATATACCAGCAAATACTCAAATCACAAGATGCCCACACAGACTAGTCAAGTTAACCCATCTATCCTAACCTTTTCATATCATCTTTGTCAAAGTCTGGTTAAAGCCAAGCTCCTTAATGTTAGATTCCATCTCTACTGACTCTTCCACCCGCCTCCAGTTTCTCACTGACTTCCTGTCTCTGCCTCCCTTAGCTAAGCCTCCCTTTTCCCTAACCAATCATAGGCCTCTCACTGCAAATAGTTTTAGCAAGGAAATTTTTGCCACACTCCCCACCCCTGTCAATTGTAGATTTTCATTTATTCTCATGGCCATCTAGCCATCTCTCCTGTACCTCCCGACACCTGATCCTGAACCTCCCCTGAATCCCCTCCCCAACTTCTCTCTGACTCAATTTCTTCCCTCTATCTGCCTCTTATGACTACTTTACTTACCCTTCTAAGTGAGAGTCAAGCATCTTTACTTGTGCCTTCCTTCTTCTTTAGCTTCTTTGGGTATGTGGAATGTAGCATGGGTATCCTGCATGTTATGGCTAATATCCACTGAACAGTAAAAAAGTTCATGATGTCTTTTTTTAATAGCTCAGGAGTATTCTGTTGTACAGATGTACCACATTTTCTTTATCCATTCTTCATTTGAGGGGCATCTATGTTGATTCTAGTTTCTGGCTATTATGAATAAAACTGCTATGAACATCGTTGAGCAAATGTCCATGGTGGATTGTGGAGTATCTTTTGGGTATATGCCCAGGAGTGAAATAGCTGGGTCATAAGGTAGAACTATTCCAAGTTTTCTGAGAAACCACTACATTGACTTCAGAGGTGGTTTGACAAGCTTGCACTTCCAAACTAGCAATGGAAAAAGTGTTCTCTTTTCTCCACATCCTTGCCAGCATGTGCTATCTTTGAGTTTTTCATCTTAGCAATTCTGATGATTGGCCTTATGATCATTCAAGCAAATTCCCTCTCTAAGCTCCAAATCTTAATGCTTCCACCCACTGTAAAAAGTTGAAGACTAAGATTTTAACACACACAACAACCAAAAAGAAAGTACATGACCCATCTGACTGGCTTTCTGAAGTTATGTTCCAGTTGTTAGAATTTGCTAAATTAGTGAGCTTGTATATAAAAGAAAACTTTTGTGGAGATGTAGAAATGGCTCAGCAGTTTATAGCATGTGCTGCTCTTGCTCAGGATCTGAGTTCAGTTTTACTTACCTAGATTAAGAGTCTCACAAGCACCTGTGTCCCCAGCTTGGGTGCTCTGATGCCTCTGAGTTCCCAGGTATTCCCATGCATGTGTTCAATGCCTGGGACACACCCTTATGAAAGAGGTCATCATTTAGTCTAAGAGCATAGGTTCTCACTTGATACCTCTTGGTGGGGAAAGCACTCTAGAAATCATAGGCATTAGAGGTATTGGGGAATTTTTCATGGTGACCACCAAGTTTTGGAGAAGTGGGTTATTCACTCCAGCATCTGATCATTGTACAGTAGAGAGATATAGAGGAGAGCTAGAAGGAAGAGGCAGGGAGACTTCCAGTGAATCAATTTTTTATTTAGCATTGTTATATGTTGAAACTTGACAGAATACCTAATAGTTTTCACTGGTTGAGCTATAATCCCAATGCAACCAACGTTGCACAAAGCTAAAAGGTCAATAGCATAAACACAGAAGCTAGAAAAATAAATGGAAAGGAAAGGAGAGGCAATAATTATCTCTTGATGGCCATGACATGAAAGTGAGCTTGATAAGTTATGTTCTATCATTTGGATTTGTTAGCACAGTTGAGTTTACTACAGAGGAATCAGAGATGTTTACAGAATCACAAGTGGTTGTGTCTGGGTCAGTGTGAGAGAAAGCAGGATGAACAAAGGCCTGTACATTCGTTATTCTATTTAATTTCTTTTATGTGCTTTAATTTTTCCTCAATACAAATAAACTGTATTAGGAACAATTTTTCATCAAGAAATATGCAAATTAAAAGCAAGATTAATAATAAGCAGTGCTCTTTATAGAACAGGAAGAAATTGAGCCCATCATTTATTGGGTTTTGATATTTATATTATTGCAGGTGTGAGGCAGTCTTATAAGTGAAGACACACTGTGATGGTTACTTTTTATTGGATATTTTACGTATTTACATTTCATATGTCATCTACTATCCCCATTTCCCCTTTCTAGAACTCCCCTATCCCATCCTCCCTCTTTCTTTTTGCTTTTATACCATGTAATTACGTGCATGTATTAAGGTCCCTTCTAGGATGAGGGTCTAACAATATAATAGATCCAAATAGTGAAAGAACAAGAAAGACAATAAACACAAATAGTCAAAGAACAAGCAAGACATTAAGCCCAATTATGTGAACACTCCTGTGATAACTGTTTCTAAGGGCTTATCAGGATGACCAAAATATCTCAGCCAACTTTTCTGATCTGGCACAATGTCATCTTAATGTCTGAAGCCTACTTCCTTGTTCTAGCCTAAAATTTAGATTCCAGTCTGAAATTACCTCTCTGTTCTAGCCTAAGATTTAGATTCTAACTGAAATCACTTCTTTGTTCTAGCCTAATGTCCAGTTCTTGCCTGAAGCCTACTTCCTTGTCCTTAGCCAATGTCATATCCCTGTCAAGCAGCCCCAAAGGCTCTCTGCTGTTTCCTTTTGTGTATTTCATTAATAAGACTGAGTCAGTCTTACGTGATTCTGACAAGAATGCCTTCCTTACCAGTCATAAAATATGCATTATCTAAAGAAATACACTTCTGTCTTAGGTTGGTAAGGCTCTGTGCAGAATCTTACCCATCCTTGGCTTGCCAGCCTATTAATTTAATAACTCTGTCTGGGGGTCTATTTTCAGGTTCGAGCCATGTACTTTGGCTGCCAACATGTGGATGTTCTTAAAAAGTTCTAAGAGGAATAAAATTGTTTTAAGGACAAAAACAGCAAGCATAATCAAAGTATATATGCCATGCTTAAAGCTTGAACAAAAGAGAAATACTGACCTCAGGCCATGGGTAATCATATCATTTGTATCTGCTGCATCAATGCTCAGCAGAACAGTATTCTTGAAAATCATAAGCTCAATATGTAGCATTAAAGCATCCAGAGAGGTGTTCGAATTATGCCAAACACACTGTAAGTGTCTTTAAACTTCTTCATAATTATAATGACTACTACTGTAAATTTTAGAACTAACATGGATCCAAGGGTATTTGGCATGACATTCAAAATGGCTCCTTACCCTTATATTCTGAACCTCCTTTTAATAATTTGGATAGAATAAAGAGCATCAATCTGTTCCTCAAATTGCCTATCTAAATCCTATTGTATATTCAACACATTAGTAACATTTTTTTGCTAAATAATTAACAAAAGTAGTTGTCTTAACTTCTTGTATCACAGCAATTGCAGAAGCAGTAGTGCTAGAAAGTAACATAATTAAAGCCTGTTATACCAGCAATAACAAAGCCCACTACCCCATTTCTACTGCTAATGCCTGACTCATTTCTTCCAGTACTTGCAAGGTATTTTTAGAATACAAAAGTTCTGTGATACTTGGGCACTAAAACAAAAGATTGTTGATAGTCCTCCATAACTGACATGCCAGATTTCAGAACACGTACACAATTAGAAGGTGTACAATCAAGTAATTTACATTAAATACTATAGAAGGAACAAAAGTATTTTTAACTCTACAATTAAAAGAGCCTTAACACATGTGCTAACACCTGTTTGAAATCCAGATCCTGCCCCAACTTTATCTCTTGCTAACATAACATCATAGAGAACTGCAACTAATTTCCATATATGTCTCTGAAAATGTCCAGAACCAGACTTCCAAATGAAGAGTACTCTTTCCAATATTGGATTGATTTCTAGACCAGTTCACGACTGAGTCTGAATAACTGGTCACATTTAAGAACAATACAAGACTCATTATAACTTCTCTTTTTAATTCTCTGTTCCACAAGGTCTACAAACTTGAGGAAAGGCAGCTTGTCCACCAGAGGTATAGGTAAGCAATGGTAGGTCAGGAATATATGTCCAATAAAGCTTCACAGTCCCCATTGTCAGGGCAGTCAGCAAGCTCACAGGCAACATCACACTTTGTCCTGGCATCCACATGTCTCACCAGTCATTTTGGCTGCTACCATGCTCCTTCAGCATCCTACAGAAAAAAACACAAACATGCCCATTTTCACCTATTTAACACCTGATCAGGATCATGCTTTATGCCAGTAATTAGATCCTTCCCTTTCACCTGTGCACAGGTGTGCCTAGTTTTAGAGTGCCATAGACATTCAGCAGAAAGTTCCTTGGCATCCAAAATTTAAAAAAAAAAAAAATAAATAAATAATTAAAAAAACATGATTTAAATAAATTTGTGGTGTATAGGGATATATCTCCCACTTATTTATTTTATGAAGATATTGTTTTAAAGTTTCATGGACCCGTTCCACAGTCTCTTGTCTTTGACAGTTATTAGAAATCCCCTAATCTAGGTAATGTTAAATTTCTGCTGAACAGTTTCAAATGTTCAACTGCCATAGCCAGTTCCATTATGTTTTTTGTTTGTTCTTTCTTTCTTTCTTCCTTTCTTTCTTTCTTTCTTTCTTTCTTTTTATTATTGGGTACTTTATTCATCTACATTTCAGAAGTTATTTGCTTTCCCCATCTGTCCCCCAAGAAATGCATTAATCTATCTTCCCTCCTCCTATTTCTGTGAGTATGTACCCCATCCATCCACCCACTCTGAGCTCCCTGCCCTTGAATTCCCACTCTCTAGGGAATCCAGCTTTCAAGGGACCAAGGCCCTCTTCTCCCACTGATGCCCAAGAAGTCCATCCTCCTCTACATATACAGCTCATGATATGGGTCTCTCCATGTGTGTTCCCAGGCTAGCTGTTTAGATCCTGGAAGCTCTGGTTGGTTGGTATTTTCACTCTCCCCATGGGGCCGCAAGCCTCTTCAAATCCTTCAGTCTTCTCTCTAACTCATCACCTAGAGACCCTGTGATCAGTTTGATGGTTAGATGTGAGTATCTCCCTCTTTATATGTCAGTCTCTTGCAGTGCCTTTCAGGAGACAGGTATATCAAGCTCCTGTCAGCATGCACTTTAGGACATCCACAACAATGTTTGCATATGATGATTACATTTGGGAGGGATCTCCAAGTGGGGCAGTCTCTGAATGGTCTCTCCTTCAGTTTCTGCCCCACACATTGTCTCATATTTACTCCTGTGAGCATTTTGATACTCCTTCTAAGAAGGACCAAAGCACCCACATTTTGGTCTTTCTTTTTCTTGGGCTTCATGTGGTCTTTGAGTTATGCCTTGAGTATTGTGAGATTTTTGGCTAATATCCACTTATCAATGAGTGCATACCATGTGTATTCCTTTATGATTGGGTTACCTCACTCAGGATGATATTTTCTACTTCTACCCATTTGCCTAAGAATTTCATGAATTCCCTATTTTTAACACCTGAGTAGTACTCCGTTGTGTAAATGTACTACATTTTCTGTATCCATTTCTCTGTTGAAGGGCATATGGGTTCTTCCCAGCTTCTGGCTATTATAAATAAGGCTGCTATGAACATAGAGGAACATGTGTCCTTGTTATATGTTGGAGCATCATTTGGGTATATGCCCAGGAGTCTGATCGCTGGATCCACAGGTAATACTATTTCCAATTTTCTAAGGAACTGCCACACTGATTTCCAGAGTGGTTGTATCAGCTTAATTTCCCACCAACAATGGAGGAGTTTTTCTCTACCTCCAAATCCTTGCCAGCATCTGCTGCCATCTGAGTTGTTACTCTTAGCCATTCTGACTGGTGTGAGGTGGAATCTCAGGGTTGTTTTGATTTACATTTCCCTGATGACTAAAGATGTTGAACATTTCTTTAGGTGCTTCATAGTCATTAGATATTCCTCAGTTAAAAATTCTTTGTTAATCTCTGTATTCTATAATAGGGTTATTTGATTATCTGAAGACTAATTTTTTTAGTTCTTTGTAAACTTTAGATATTACCCCTCTATGAGATGTAGGATTGGTAAAGATCTTTTCCCAATCTGTTGGTTGTTGTTTTGTCCTATTGACAGTGCCCCCTTGTCTTATAGAAGCTTTACAATTTTATGAGGTCCCATTTGTCAATTCTTGATCTGAGATTTATGCCATTGGTGTCCTGTTCAGGAACTTTTCCCCTGAGCCCATGTTTTGAGGCTCTTCCCCCACTTTCTTTTCTATTACTTTCAATGTGTCCTGTTTTATATGGAGGTTCTTGATCCACTTGGACTTGAGTTTTGTACAAAGAGATAAGAATGGATAAATTCACAGTTTCCTACATGCTGACCTCCATTTCAACCAGAACCACCTGTTGAAAATGCTGTCTTTTCCCCACTGAATTGTTTGAGCTCCTTTGTCAAAGATCAAGTGATTATAAATATGTGGCTTCATTTCTGGGGCTTCAACTCTATTCCATAGATCTTCTTGCCTATCTCTGTGCCAATACCATGTAGTTTTTATTACTACTGCTCTGTAGTACAGCTTGAGGTCAGGGATGGTGATTCCCCCAGATGTTCTTTTATTATTGAGAATAGTTTTCGCTATCCTGGGTTTTTGTTATTCCAAATAAATTTGAGAA
Source organism: Arvicanthis niloticus (assembly GCF_011762505.2). NCBI lineage: Eukaryota > Metazoa > Chordata > Mammalia > Rodentia > Muridae > Arvicanthis > Arvicanthis niloticus. The sequence goes on along the minus strand of NC_047666.1, from coordinate 78,400,690 downwards.
TTGCTCTTCCTATCTCTGTGAAGAATTGTGTTGGAATTTTGATGGAGATTGCATTAAATCTGTAGATTGCTCTTGGCAAGATGGCCATGTTTACTATATTAATCCTGCCAATCCATGAGCATGTGAGACCTTTCCATATTCTGAGACCTTCTTCAATTTCATTCTTCAGAGACTTGAATTTGTTATCATACAGCTCTGTCACTTGCTTGGTTAGATTCACACCAAGGCATTTTATATATTTGTGACTATTATGAAGGGTGTCACTCTCTAATTTCTTTCTCAGCCTGCTTATCTTCTATAATAGGTATAGAAGAAAGTGAAGATTCCCAACTCAAAGGGCCAGTATATGTCTTCAACAAACTTATAGAAGAAAACTTCCCTAATATAAAGAAAGAGATGCCTATGAACATACAAGAAGCCTACAGAACTCAAAATAGATTAGATCGGAAATTAAATTCCCCTGTCGCATAATAGTCAAAACAGCAAATGCACAAAACAAAGAAAGAATATTAAAAGCAGTAAGGGAAAATGGTCAAGTAACATATAAAGTCAGACCTATCAGAATTACATCAGATTTCTCACCAGAGACTATAAAAGCCAGAAGATCTTGGACAGATGTCATACCAACCTAAAGAGAACACAAATGACATCCCAGGCTACTATACCACTCTCAATTATCATAGATGGAGAAACCAAAATTTTCCATGACAAAACCAAATTTACAAAACACCTTTCCACAAACCAAGCCCTGCAAAGGATAACAAAGGGAAACCACCAACACAAGGAGGGAAATTGTACCCTAGAAAAAGCAAGAAATTAATCTTCTTCTAAGAAACTCCAAAAAAAGATAGCCACACAAACCTAACTCCATCTCTAATAACAAAAATAAAAAGAAGCAACAATCACTTCTCCTTAATATCTCTTAATATCAATGGACTCAATTCCCATATAAAAAGACATAGACTAACAGACTGGATATGTAAACAGGAACCAATCTGGTTTTTTTTTTTCTGCATACAGGAAATGCACCTCAGTGACAAAGATAGATACTACCTCAGAATAAACGGCTAGAAAACAATTTTCCAAGCAAATGGTCCCAATAAACAAGCTGGAGTAGCCTTTCTAATATTGAATAAAATTGACTTTCAACCAGAAGTTGCCAAGAAAGATAAGAATGGACACTTCATACTCATCAAAGGAAAAATCAACCAAGATAAAATCTCAATTCTGAACGTCTATGCATCAAATGCAAGTACACCCACATTCATAATAGAAACTTCACTAAAGCTCAAAGCACACATTGCACCTCACACAATAATAGTGGGAGGCTTCAACTCTTCACTCTCATCAATGGACAAATAATGGAAATGGAAACTAAACAGAGACACAGTAAAACTAAGAAAAGTTACAAACTAAATGGATTTATCAGATATTTATAGAACATTTCATCCAAAAACAAAAGAATTTACCTTTTTCTCAACACCTCATGGTACCTTCTCCAAAACTGACAATATAATTGGTCACAAAACAGGCCTCCACAGATCCAAGAAGATTGAAATAATCCCATGCATCTTACCAGATCATCATGGACTAAGGCTGGTCTTTACTAATAATAAAATCATTGGAAAGCCCACATAGAGGTGGAAACGGAAGTATTCTCTACTCAATGCTTACTTGGTCAGGGAAGATATAAAGAAAGAAATTAAAGACTTTTTAGAATTTAATGAAAATCAGGACACATCATACCAAAACTTTTGGGATACAATAAAAGCAATGCTAAGAGGAAAACTCCTAGCTTTAAGTGCTTATGAAAAGAAGCTGGAGAGAACACACACTAGCAACTTGATAGCACACCTGAAAGCTCTAGAACAAAAAAAAAAAGCAAATACACCCAAGAAGAGTAGATGGCAGGAAATAATCAAATTCAGGGCTGAAATCAACCAAGTAGAAACAGAAAGAACTATAAAAAATATCAACAAAACCAGGAGCTGGTTCATTGAGAAAATCAACAAGATAGATAAACCCTTAGCCAGACTAACAAGAGGGCACAGAGACAGTATCCAAATTAATAAAATCAGAACTGAAAAGGGAGACATAATGACAGAAACTGAGGACATTCAAACAATCATCAGATCCTATTACAAACGCCTATACTAAAAAAACAAAAAACAAAAACAAAAAAACCTGGAAAATTGGGATGAAATAGACAATTTCCTAGACATATACCAGACACCAAAGTTAAATCAAGGACAGATAAACCATCCAAATTGTCCTATAACCCTTAAAGAAATAGCAGCAGACATTAAAAGTCTCCCTATCAAAAAAAAAAAAAAAAAAAAAAGCCCAGGACCAGATGGTTTTAGTGCAGAATTCTATCAGATCTTCAAAGAACTAATGCCAGTTCTCCATAAACAGTTCCACAAAATAGAAACAGAAGAAACACTACCCAATTTGTTCTATTAAGCCATAATTACACTCATAACTAAAGGACACAAAGACCCAACAATGAAAGAGAACTTCAGACCAATCTCCCTTATAAATATCGATGCAAAAATACTCAATAAAATTCTCTCAAACCAGAGACAAGAACATATCAAAACAATCAGTCACCATGATCAAATAGGCTTTATCCTAGTAATGCAGGGATGGTTCAACATATAGAAATCCATCAATGTAATCCACTATATAAACAAACTCAAATAAAAAAAAAACCATTTGATCATTTCACTAGATGCTGAGAAAGCATTTCACAAAATTCAACACCCCTTCATGGTACAAGTTTTGGAAAGATAAGGAATCCAGGGCCCATACCTAAACATAGTAAAAAATAATATACAGAAAACCAGTAGGCAACATCAAATGGAGAGAAACTTGAAGCAATCCCACTAAAATCTGAAATTAGACAAGGCTGCCCACTCTCTCCCTACCTACTCAATATAGTACTAGAAGTCCTAGCTACAGCAATTGGGCAACAAAAGGATGTCAAAGGGATACAAACTGGATAGGAAGAAGTTAAAATATTGCTATTTGCAGATGATATGATAGCATACTTAAGTGACCCCAAAACTTCCACCAGAGAACTCCCAATCCTGATAAACTTCTTCAGCACAGGAGAAAACATTCATAGGATTTTATGTTCTATGATATAAGTTTGTTAGCACAGTTGAGTTCACTACAAAGAAATCAGAGATGTTTACAAGATCACAACTGGTTTTGTTTAGGCCATTGTAAGAGAAAGGAGGAAGAACAAAGGCCTGTACATTGGTCTTTCAATTTAATTTCTTTTATGTGCTTGGATTTTTCTTCAATACAAATAAACATGATTAGGAACAATTTTTCATCAAGAAATATGTATAATTAAAAGCAAGATCAATAATAGGTAGTTCCCTTTACAGAAGAGAAAGTAACTGAGTCCATAATTTATTGAGTTTTTATATTTAAATTATTGCAGGGGTAAGGTCATCCTATCAGTGAAGACACACTATGTTGATTCCTACAATGGTTATTTTTGGTGGAAAAGTGTTAGTTGTCATCAGTGTCTATAAATGAAGCTTCTTTTTAACAGTGCATGGTTTTAAGACCCAGGAGAAAGCATTCACAGAATTTTATATGTATAAGAACTTTGACACTTTGCCACACAATCCATAATTCAGCAGGTATGGAAACTGATACATTTTCATGGCATTGCTTATTCTTCAGGCTTTACTTTTGGTAACTTTATATTTCACTTACCAGGTATGTAGAGAGCTCATTAATGAATAATCTATATTAAAAGTATTAGACATTCTATTATAAAATCTTTTGGTGCCCATGTGCACAGGTATTAGGAATGAATTTTTTTTACCCATAATTTATTATTCTGATTGACATTACATCTCAACCACAGCCCCACCTCTTTCCTCTCCACTCAATCCTGCCCTTGCAAATCACTCACTCCAATACCCCTCCTCCTCTTCTTGGAAAAGGAGAAGCCTCCTCTGTGTATCAACCTACCTTGGAATATTGTATTAGTTAGAGTCTACATTGATGTGAAGAGAAACTATGTCCAAGAATTTTTATAAAGAATAACATGTAATTGGGGCTGGCTCACAGGTTCAGAGGTCAAGTCCATTATCATCAAGGCAGGAAGCATGGCAGCATCCAGGTAGGCATGGTACTAGAGGAGCTGGGAGTTTCACATTTTTCCTTGAAGACTGCTAGGAAAAGACTGGCTCCCAAGTGACTAAGACAGTCTTTTAAAGCCTATGTCCCCAGTGACACACTTCCTATAACAAGGTCACACCTACTAACAGTTTCACTTCCTTGGTCAAGCATATTTAAACCACCAAAGACATCTAGTCCCAGCAACCTAAACATCTCCTGTCCCACTGAGGCCAAGCCAGGCAGTCCAGTTAGGGGAAGGGGGTAAAATGACAGGCAATAGGGTCAAAGAAAGCCCATACTCCAACTGTCAGGGAATTATATGAAGATCAAGATGCACATTTTCTACAAATGTGGGGGATGAATTAGGTTCTGCACCCAAATCCCCTTTTGTTGGTGTTTCGTTTTCTGTGAGCACCCACAGAGCCAAGTTTGTTGACTCTGGGTCTTCTTGTGGTATCCTTGATCCCTGTGGCTTACTCAATTCTAACTCTCACTCTTTCACAAGGCTCTCCTAGCTGTGCCTGATGTTTGGGTACGGGTCTCTGCATCTGTTTCCAAATGCTGGTGGATAAGGCATCTCAGGAGACAGTTATATTAGGTTCTTGTCTGTAAACATAGCAGAGTATCATTAATAGTGTAAGGAGTTAGCTTTCTCCTATAGGCTGGGTCTCAGGTTGGGTGAGTCTTAGTTTGGCTATTACCTCAATCTCTTTTCTGTCTTTATCCCTGAGCATTTATAGGAAGAACAAATTTGGGCTTGAAGGTTTTGTGTGGGGGTTGTTTCCCCTTCCCTCCACTGGAAGTCCTGCCTGGCTAAAAGAGGTAGATTCTTCAGTCTTTACATACTCTGCCAGTAGGAATCTAAGCTAGGGTCACCCCCATAGACTTCCATTAGATTCCCCTGCCCCAGTTCTCCAGCTGGTCCTAGAGATGACCACCTCCCGCTGATTTCCATTCTCACTTCTAGCCCTCTATCTCCCACACACACCTGGTCACTATGTCCAAGCCACTCTCAGACCTCTCCTACCCACTTCCCTCTCTTCATCCATGTCTAATGACTATTTTGGTTCCCTTTCTGGTAAGGTTCACACATCCTCCCATGGGTCCTCATTATTATCCTGCTTCTTTGGGTCTGTTTATCATGTTTATCATGCACTATAAGGTCAATTATAAGTGAGAGCAGATGATCTTTTTTTTTCTTTTTATAACTTTCAGGTGTGCAGTTAAGTTGCCCCTATGAGATAACAGATAGATTGTATAACATATTCTACAGGATACTCATGTTCTTTGTTCATGGGCTCCATGGAAATTTTCGGTTGATATCCTGACATGACAAATTAAAATAGGCCTAAAAATTAGACTCATACAGTATTTTTAGTTTATTTAATTATTTGATATTGATGAACTGTGATTTATTCAAATTCTGGATTATTTGTTTTAGGACAGGTTTCTATACAGATTTTTTTCTGAGTCACGTGGTGAATTTCACCCGTGGTTTAGAACTACTACAGCAGGAAAAAATTACTCACTGAAACCAAGTAGAGAGCAATGATGTCTGCCTGCTATGAACAGGTATTAATAAAATGAATGTCTAGCTCTGGGCAGAGAGCATAACAGATAGATGGTATAATATAGTCTAAAGGATACTCATGGTTTTTGTTTGTGGGCTCTATGGGAAATTTTGGGTTAATATTCTGAGATGACAAATTTGAATAGGCCTAAGAATAGGCTTATACAGTATTTGTTTAGTTTACACCATTTATTTTGAATTGTTTTTATTATCAAAATAAGTTTGGTTATGAGATTTTGTGGTTGTTTTATTGTTCTTCTGGAAGACAGGACAAGCTACATGTTTTCCTCTTTGCTGGCTGAAGAATATGCTGATTTGGGAAAAAGATTTTGTCTTTGCATTTTTAGAAAAGGTGATTAGTGTCTGTACATCTCCAGAGTTATACAGATCAGATTTGATAGAGGCAGGCCCCCTGAAGAAATAGATTCAGGAGAATTAAACAAAAAAATGTTCTTTGTCCTATCCTCACATGGCTTGAATGAAGACTAATAATTAGAACAAAATTTCATCCTAACTTGTCTGAATACCTGACACAAACTAATACAATCTATACAGATATCTTGATGATACTAAAATTTTATTTTGAGATTTGTATATTACAGAATATATAGCTTTGGTGAGTTTCATCATCATGCTGAACTGACCTGCTTGAACTACTGATATCATGGACTTTCATCCAGATCTAGTCAGGATACAGAAATCTGAAGCTACAACAACCAATGGTGTAGCCTTCTTAAGGCCAATCAACTCCCTCCTTTTCCCTACCTCCCTTCAAGATATCTCCATGCCCATTTTCATCAGGAAGAAGTTATGAAGAGTCGTTGTCACAGTTACCTGAACTTGGGAACTAGAGGTAATTATTCTAAGGTTATCTTACTGGGCATTGTAGAAATGATCAGAAATTAAGAGTGAAGATATAGCTACAATTGATTGTGTAGCCATAATCTCATTTGGTAGAAATCTTTACATTGATACAAAGGAGAAGTTATAATTTTTTACATTGGTACAGAATTTATTTTGACACAGAATCTAGGTTTTTATTGGTATGAATTTCTTATTGATATAAAATTGAGCATAATATTGTTACTTTCATATAGGCATTGTGACTAAAAATACAAGACTTATACCAGGTCCTTCTGTAACTGTTATTATATACTGATTTCATGTGATTAAACATATGTATTAAGGGATAGATAACAAATATTTGACTCTGACTTAATTGCTAGGGTGTTTGCAAGATTTTTTATGTAGAAATAACTAAGAAGGTTAATGGACAACAGTCGGAATTACTTACATAGATAGTTGGTTTTCAAAAATTTTAGAAATCCACAGAATTTGATGTTTTATATATTTATTTATTTATTTATTGTTGAGATATATCTACTCCACAAAGATCCCCATTCATGAATTCAAATAAGAAACTGAGCATTCCTACTTCTAGGTCAGGTTATACATTGTGACAAGGTAGTCACTGTGCAGAAATTGCCTATTTCTTCCACAGACCTGTACTGTTCATGAGAGGATACAGGATAGTACAACTTAGTTCTGCCAAGACAGAATAAGTTAGTGCTTAACATTTCCTGTTTCAAAGGTCTCTCAGATGATTCTTGGTGAGAAGGCTGAGGACTGATGCTCCAACTTGCTGACATACAAGGGCTGTATTTGTAGGCAGCTATCTCTACAATGTCTCAATTCTAGAAGTTGTTTTAGTCTTCCTATATTTCCAGGTAATATGGTCATTCTCAGATTTCTGATGAGGTTGAAGACTAGTTTTGTACTCTCATAACTAATCCAGACTATTTAGCATTGACAGAATATATTTGAGAGGATAGTTTTTAGATAGTATACAAGCTAAACTTGGACAAAAGAGATATGAAATTATAAGCCTTTTTAAAGTTAGGATAAATAGCAGAGTGTTCTAGTTAATTGACAAAAATGATGCATTAGATGTTAGGTGTATCTTTTACTTTATAAATTACAGACTGGTAATAGTTATACTCAATTTATATTTGAGAGAAAAGTTTGGTTTGTTTTTTGTTTTTCTTTTTGTTTGATTGTTTGTTTGTTTATTGGACAGAAAAGTGAGATGTGGCAGAACTTTCCCCTAATGAATAAAGATTACAAGGGACCAATAACTGGATGAATAGACAAGACTTCCAGGTAGAGAAGAAGAATAACACAGGAGAAAGGAATGGTCATTTTGGATGGCAGGAGCAAGCGAGGCAGACCAAATGTAGGAAGCCAGAGACTGTTGGTTTGAGTGGCAGGTCCAACAGGATCTGCCACTCGAGGATTTAACATAGATTACTTTACTAAATTAGGGTACTAGGTTTTGTATCCAGTGATTATGCTACCTGTTGAATCTAAACAAAGATTTTGTGTTTTCCTTCACATAGCAACTCAACTGAGTTCCAGAGAAAGATATAATGATAGAGCATGGTGTTCAAGAGTACACCCCAGCCAGACACAGGATTTTGAAAATATGGTGCAGGCATGGTAGTGGCCAGCCCTGGGAACTTTACAAGCCAGGAGGACAGAGCAGAGTGGAGCTCTGAGTAAGAGAGTCTGCCTGGATGAGAACTGGCTGGCCAGTGTGCTGATGCCTGGCAAGTGATAGTGTGGGTTACTTTTGTAATATTCCATATAGCACATATCTCTCTAATTTCTTTATGAAGTCATTTAGTGCTATGAACTTTCCTCTTAACATTGCTTTTATTATGTCCCATAAGTCTAGGTACATAGTACCTTCATTTTTATACCTGTTTTTCTAGGTCTGAGTTACCTCACTCAGGATGATATTCCAAATTTCTATCCACTTGCCTGCACATTTTATTATGTTTTTGTTTTAATAACTAAATTGTATTCCATGGTATACCTGTAACACATTTTCTTTATCCAGTCTTCCATAAAGAGATATCTGGCAATTATAAATAAAGCTGATATATACATAGTTGAGCAAATGTCACTGCCAAATAGTGGAGTCATCTTTTGGTTATATATGTCCAGGAGTAGAATAGCTGGGTCCTGGGGTGGAGCTATTCCCAATTTTCTGAGAAGATACCAAACTAATTTCTGAAGTGGTTGTACAAGTTTGCACTCCCACCAGCAATGGAGGAGCGTTCTCCTTCCTCCATATCCTTGTGAACAAATACTGTCACTTGCATTATTGATCTTAGCCATTCTGGTGGATATAAGATGGAATCTCAGCATAATTTTAATTTGCATTTCCCTGGTGATAAATGATATTGAACATTTCTTTAAGTGCTTCATGGCCATTAGAAATTCTCTGTTGAAAAATTCTGTTTAGATCTCTACTCCACTTTTAAATTGGATTAGATGGTTTGTTGGTGGCTAATGTCCTGAATTCTTTATATATTTTGAATATTTGCTCTTTGTAGGAAACAGGGTTGGTAAAGATCTTTTCCTAACTTGTAGCCTGCCATTTTATCCTATTGACAGTGTCCTTTGCCTAAGAGAAGCATGGTTGTCTATGGCAGATTTTCCCTTCCTATCTATTTGCAGTGGGAGGCCTGTGATTGGAGAAGGAATCACTGGTCAACTTTAAGCATCTAGAACTTTGATTTACTGGGTAATGTGTGTGGTAGCTGATCTCAGTTTGGTTGATCATGGCATGGCACTAGCATGGCTGTGAGGGGAGCTCTGAAGCTCTGGCCCCACTTGAGAGCCTGTGGAGATGAGGACTCCTAGCTGGGGCAAGGCAGCCCACCAGTGCTACCATTAGTGCGAGAACGTGGCGGATAAGCTAGGAACCAACCAGATGTATTCTTTTCTAATACCTCCCACTATAGTTATCCTGCATTATATGGCTAATATTCACTAATAAGTGAGTACATACCAAGCATATCTTTGTGATCTGGATTACCATACTCTCAATGATATATTCTAATTTAATCTTTTTGTCTGCAAATTTCAAGTTCTTTTTTTTAATAGCTGAGTAGTATTCCAATGTGTAAATAAACCACATATTATTTATTCTTAAGAGACATCTATGTTGTTTCCAGTTTCTGGCAATTACAAATAAAACTTCTATAAATATAGATGTGTAAGTGTCCATGTGGGATGATGGAGCATTTTTATATGCCTGAGAGTAGTACAGCTGTTTCTTGGGGTCAACTAGTCCCAATTTTCTGAGAAACTACCAAATTGATTTCCAGAGATATTGTACAAGTTTGCATGCCACCAGCAAGGTTCCACATACCCACCATCATGTGCTATCCCCTTGAATTATTTTAAGCCATTTTTATGGGTGTAAGGTTGAATCTCATAGCCATTTGAATTTGCATTTCCCTGATGACTAAGGACATTGAACATTTCTTTAGGTGTCTTGGGCATTCAAGATTCCTCTGTGGAGAATTATTTGTTAGCTCTGTACACCATTTTTCAACCGGGTTATTTGGTTTGTTAGTGTCTAATTTCTTGAGTTCTCTGTATATTTTGGATATTAGTCTTCTGTCAGATGTATGGTCGGTAAAGATAATTTCCTGTTGTGTAGGATGCTGTTTTGTCATACTGATGGCACTGTTAACATTGAAAACACTTTACATTTTTCAGAAGTCCCATTTGTTAATTGCTGATATTAGTGTGGATGTGTAGAATTCCTCTGATAGAGTTTTGGAAGACACTTATATATATTGTAATATCATCTATGAATACTAATCCTTTGACTTTTTTCTTTCCAATTTGTATCCCATTAATGACCTTTAGCTATCTTAGCTCTAGCTAGAATTTTAAGTACTATGTTGTATACTTAGATAGAGAGGGAACAGCTTTCTCTTGCCTTTGATTTTAGTGAGATTGCTTTGTTTGTCTCCATTCAATTTAATGTTGGCTATTGACTTGCTGTATATTGATTTTATTATGTTTAGGTATGCATCTTTTTTTAAGTTTTTAAAAGAAGGTTTCATTTATTTTTTTAATATATGCATTGCAGGAAACAAAACACAAGGCAAGAACAAAGTCACTCAGTCACAAGCAGCTCAGCTCTATGTCATTCTAGATCCTGCAAGCGTACATACACTTGGGTAATTGAGATTATACAGTATGTACCATGCTTTCCCCCACCACACTGTGAATATTCACCAACTAAAAACCCCACGCTACACGAGGATTTTGATAACCAAGAATACACCATGCCATCTCAATCTGTCAGACAAAATTGTAATTCTGTCTTCCTTGGCAACAGACATTTCATAGAAGACAAAAAAACGGCAGCAGGTCTCTAGATAAGTACTGGCAAAGTTACAATTAAATTCTGCATTCGCTCAGTGCTCAGCTCCCAAGGAAACACAAAGCAACAGACCACACTAAGTATAAAATTCCCAAGCTTATCATCAGATCTATACACTCACAGATGCAGAAGAGGGGTGTTCCCGCTCAAGAAATGCATTCCTATGGAGCAGCTGGGAGAGGAACCTTCGGTGACGGCTCTCAGGATGTCAGTCTCAATACAGCTGCAGGCCTCGGCCCAAGTTCTCTGCCCCTCCAGTCAGCCTAGCAACATGAATTTCCTCACTGTCCAGGTGTGGCTTAACAATTCCATGTTCAAGAGGAACCTTCTTTGTCAATTCTACCATATCCCCTAGCTCTACTTTTAATCAAGTGCTCTCCTTTAGGATGTAGGGTTCAGATGACAAGGAATGAACTGTGTACAATGAACACAAGTATTTTACTAGGATGCACAGAGGGCTCCTGGGTACAGCTGTCTTCTGGACGCAGAGGCACTAGCCATCTTCTCCTCATCCACCCTCTTCCCTGCACAACTCCTAAGTGCAGATGATGCTAGTGAGATTAACAAAGGCCATGCCCAGACAGCCCTCTCCAAAAACTAGCCTGACATTTAGTGATTCTTTTGCTACTACTAACATCCTTCAGGCACTGGGACTTACCTCTACTACTTGGCAACATTAACTGAAATGCACACCTAACGAACCGCTAGACAACTTGAATCAACCAACAGCTAGAGTGCCTTCTTCTGAGCAGTACCCATCTTTGCCCTCGCCCTCCTCCACCACCTGGTATCCACTCAAAGGCCAATTTAACCTCCATGTCTCCAGTGTGACCATTCCTATGAAATAACAAAATAATCCTAAAAAGTGTGTCAGCCCTGTTTTTACCATGGTATGAATTTCTTACATTTATGCAATACTGTAGGCATGTGTGCACACATGTGCCACTGCACTTGTGTGGAGGCCAAAAGACAAGCTGTGAATTTTCTATCAATAGGATCCTGGAAATAAAACTCAGGTCCCCAGCTTAGTGGCAAGCACCTTTACAGGCTGAGCCACCCTACCAGTCTGTTATGCACACTTTCTTACTGATTTGAGACAAAGTCTATATAGCCCTGGCTGACACAGAACACAGAGATCCACCAGCCTCATAGAGCATATGCATTTCCACATCAAGTCTATTATACACTTAAAAGTCTAGAGACTAGACGTTCCCAATAAGCACCTCGGTTTCCCCAGCATGTGTGCACTGCTAACTAAATACATTGCACACCCAACATAGGTTGTAGTCAGAAACTGCCTTCTCAACAGCAAGGTTCTGGTCTAGCCCCTCTTCCAGTTCTCTCCACCCAGGGGTCACGTGTGTGCAACTGTCATGTTTTTGTGGGGAGATTAACAATTTCACTTCCTAAGTGGTTTTAAAAAGAGGTTTTTTCCTACAAATTTTAACATAATTTACAAACATGTCTTTTCACTAACTCTACTTTGTCAAACACTGGCACCTGCTGGCATGCTTCTGAGCAATGCAGCCTTGTTTGCAAGGGTTTGGGGGGGAGGAAGAAAATGAAAACGAATGAAGGGCCTAATGCTAATGTAAGTTTGGTAAAGCAAGATTAGTCATTGTTCCTTGTATCTGTGCTTCTTATTTAGGTATGCATCTTATATCCCTGATCTCTCCAAAACTTTTTAAATGAAAGGTTGTTGGATTTAGTCAAAGATTTTTTAGCATCTACTGAGATGAACATATGATTTTTATTCTTTCATTTTGTTTATATGGTGGATTACATTGATAGATTTTTTTTTATATTGAGCCTCCTATGCATCACATGGATGAGACATAATTGATCACCTTGGATGATGTTTTTGATGTGTACTTGGATTCAGTTTGCAATTATTTTATTGAGTATATTCGCATCAATGTTCATAAGGGAAATTGGACTGAAGTTATTTGTTTCTTGTTCAATTTCTCTGTTTAAATTTTGTCTGCATGACCTTTCTGTTTTGTGAGAGTGAGGTGTCAAAAGTCTCCCACTATTAAATTGTGCTGTTTACTATGGGATTTAAGCTTTATTATTGATTCTTTTGTTAATGCGAGTAGCCTTGTGATTAGGGCATAGATATTCAGAATTGAGATGTCAGCTTAGTGGATTTTCTATAATTATGAAGTGTCATTTTCTGTAGGCTTATATGTTTCAAGGCCTAATGTTGTGGCCCTCTCCACTCCACGCTTGGCAGCCACTGTTTCCTGGCCCGCTCCAGTCTGCAGGTCAGGGGAGAGAGAGAGAGAGAGAGAGAGAGAGAGAGAGAGAGAGAGAGAGAGAGAGAGAGAGAGAGAGAGGATAAAGGGGAAAAGAAGCGAAGAATGGAGACAAGACAGAGGTTCTGATCAAGTCTCAAGTCTCCTTTATTGAAAGGAAATCTGGGGTTATTTATACACTTTTGCCCTGTGCCTTGTAGGCACGTGGATACCACGTGCCTTGCAGATGTTGATATGACATAAACCTTACAGGCATGGATACCACGTGCACCTTACAGGCATGTGGATAGCACGTGAACCACATGCCTTGCAGGCGTGGCTACCACATGCGCCTTGCAGCTAGGAGCAGTAAACAGCAAAACAAAATATGTGGGATATCAGAGTGTGCTTCAGCTGTTGTAGGCTGTTGAAAAACTAGTCTCATGTCAGGGTATATGGCTCAAGATGGCTGCAAAGCTGATAGCCGCTTTCTGCTAAAAGTTGGCTCCCAACAGCCTAATTTAATAAGGGTTCTTAAATGCTTCAACCCTCCCTCTAGCCCAACACCCAGCAGTGACTGTGGAAAAGAAAGTTAATAGTAGAAAGTGGGTTGTGGACCTGTTTAAATAATTCTTTGAGGCTATTCCAGTCTTTGTTGTCAGCAGTCTACTGCTCTAGCAAAATACCAACAAAAATCTGCAGCTGCAGTCCAGGTCCCTGGGCAGTCACCACTAATGAATCAACACTGACTCTTCAATCCAAAGAAGCTGGGAGGCTCCGCCAATCAGCCCGAATTCAAGGAAGCAGCAAGAATCTGCCATAATATTACAAGAAGTTCTATGGTGTCAAAACAAGCAAAACTAAGCAATGTGATTCAAGATGAACCAGTAGATGAATGTCATCAGGGAAGACTAATGAAACAGAGCTAGATGAACCAATGCCAGAGTCTCCTCTCACAGCCTGTCAGGTCATATTTGTATTCTTTCTAAACATTATTCATTCTCTCATGTGTTTGCTTCAGCAAAACATCCTTTCAGCTCTGTCTGTTTCAGCAAATTATCCTTTCACCTGGCTACCCCAGCAAAATATCATACAACATAACTTAGTTTCCAAAGAAACCAGAAAATTCCATTTCAATTTCCAATAATAACTTTTGATTAATTTTGATTGACAGTTTATTTTATTAAATATATGAATGACTACTCCAGCTTGATTCTTGGGTCTGTTTGCTTGGATTACCATTTTCCAGCCCTTTACTGTGAGTTAATGACTATTTTATGGTAATTTGTTTTGCCTCTATGTAGCAGAATGATGGATTCTGGTTTTGCATCCATTCTGATCTTCTTTGTCTTTTTATGGGGGAAATGAAATCATTGATGTTGAGAGATATTAATGAGCAATGATTGTTAACTCCTTTTATTTCGATGTTCATGATATTGGTTGTGTTAGTGTCTGTATGTTTTCCTTATTTTGTTTTAACTTATGTGAATTTATTGATTTTCTTTGTTGTCTTGTGTGTTGTTACCTTTTTGGTTTGCTGTTTCCTTCAAGTATATTCTGGGATAGATTTATGGGCAGATATTGTTTAAATTTATTTTTTCTTGGAATATCTTGTTTTCTCCAACTATAGTGATGGAGAGTTTTGCTGAATGTAGTGGCCTAGGTTGGCATCTGCCATTTCTTAGAGGTTGTAAGATATCTGTGCAGATCTTTCTAACCTTAGAGTCTGTTGAAAAGTCAGGTGTAATTCTAATAGTCTACCTTTATATGTCACGTGGTCTTTTCCATTGAAGCTTTTAATATTCTTTCTTCGGAGATTTGTGGTTTTGATTATAATATGGTGTGACACGCTACCTCGCCGATAAGGAGCACGTCACACTCAAGATTCTTCTGACAGCGTCTTTTATTGTTACAGCTCTTTTAGTTAGAAGGATGCAAGATGGAGAACAAAGGAAGGACCCCAAGCCCCAGAATGTACTGACTTATATACTATCAAAGAGACATGATCTGTCCTCATTGGCTTACAGACTAGGGTCTCATTTACATATCCACTGATAGTACTATTAGCGGGAAAATTCGCACCTATGCGTGCGCACAGCTGCAGACACCAAGGCCAAGAAGATCCAGAAACAGGAAGCCAGCGCCATCTTCTATAGGCGAGTGTATAGCTACTTCAGCAAACGCAGCATGGCTCCTAACAATATGGCAAGAGGATATACTTTTCTCATCCAATGTAATTGGTGGTCTGTAAGCATCTCATTTGTTTATAGGCATATCTTTCTTTAGGTTGGGGAAATTTTCTTCTATAATTTTGTTGAAAATATTTTGAGGTCCTTGAAGTTAGGATTCTTCACCTTCCTCTATTCACCTATTATTCTTAAGTTAGATCTTTCTACAGTAGCCCAAATTTTCTGGATATTTTCTGTCAACAATTTTTTAGATTTTATATTTTTTTGAACAGTGTATCGATTTCCTCAATCATAACTTCTGTGCCTGAGATTCTTTCTTTACTATCTTGTATTTTGTTTGTGATACTTGCATCTGCTGTTTCTGTTCTCTCCCTTAAATTTTTCATCTCTAAGATTCCCTCAGATTCTCATTTGATTTCTTGTTGGTTTGTTTGTTTGTTTTCTGTTTCTATTTTTATCCTCTAGTTTTAAACAGTTTTATTCATTTCTTTCGCCTGTTTAATTGTATTTTCCTTTACTTATGTGTGAGATTTATTCAATTCTTCTTTAAAGGCTTATTTTATTTTTGTAAGGTTGGACTTAACATCATTTTCTTGTTCTTCAGTCATGTTAGAATATCTAAGGATTGCTGTAGTGAGATAGCTTTGTTACGAATGTGCCATTTTCCCTGGCTCTGGTTGTCTATGTTCTTATATGGTCCTTTAACCATCTGGTTGTACGTGGATGCTCCTATTGTAACAGGTATCAGGAAGTCATGCCTTATCTGGATATTCCATGTGCAGCAGATCTCCTATGGGCAGCCTTGGACAAGTTGTTCCTGGTGATACATGTCTGGCTATTCCTTCTTTGGAAGGCCTTGTTGTTCCTTGTTCTGAAGGCTTGATGGAGTCCAGCAGAGCAGTGGCCAGATATTTGAGCAGGGAAGGGGTACCAGGAACTCAGGGCAGCTGGGTATGCCTGAGTATGGATTGGGAATAGAGAGTAGGGGAATCTGCCCTGGTTGTTTCTTGTTCCCTTGTTTAGTGGGCCTGACTGCAACAGGGCAGTGGACAGACAATGGAGTTCCAGGGAAAGCCAGCAACTGGCTTGCAGGGATAAATCTATAAACAACAAGTTTAGACTTCAAACCAGACATAATTTTAAAACATCCCTCTCATAAAAAATTATCTGGAGGATGTTGACATGGCCTAGTGATTAATAGCACTTGCTTCTTTAGGAAAAGACCTAAGTTCAGGTTCCAGTGCCCATGTGAGTGATGTACAACCACCTGTAACTCCACCTCCGGGGATCAAACACACTCTGCTGTAGTTAGTGGACACACACAGAGACACATAAATAAAAATAATAAGTAATATTTAAAAAAAGAAACAACAGATTTCCATGAAGAAAAAAAGGTCTGCCTCACACTCAGGGGTTGTTTTGCTTATCCAGGATTTTGATATGGCTGTTTTGACACAGTGAACAAACAAACTAAAGAGCTCAACAAACTGCACACTCCCTACTTGTGAATCTAAATACAAAATAGAAAAGGAACTTGTGCAACAGGCCAGAAACGCAGGATTGATTAATCCTCAGTGATGTATAGAATGCCCTATGTATCTGCCTTGGGTGGCTGATGTACTAGATTCACATGTTTCCCACAAAGGATAATGTGTTTCAAAAGAAAGCCTTGCATAAAGGACAGAGCCAATGAAAGAATGCAGCTTCATATTTGTCAGTCTGAAAGTTAGAAGGATCTATTGGCAATTGGTAAAGGCCTTCTCAGAAGGAATAAGTATATCTTCAGTGAAGACCAGCTGAGTCCAAACAGCTCAAGCTATCACAGACTTTGTACCCAAATCTGAACACTTTATTTAGACATGGACAACAACCTCAGGTTAGGGCATTGTATGGTGCCTTTTGGGTCTTTAGAGCCAGCCTAATGGTGAGGCTTGCTGATTGTGTGTTGTGAGTGAGAGAAAATATATAACCAGGTCATCATTAACTTGTATATGCTTCAAATGCTGGTTATGTGTGATTTGTTTGACTCATTGATGTATGGGCAGGAAGATTTGCCAAAGGATGTCACTTTTGACAGTAATAGAGAAATGGTTAATTTGGTGTGGAGGAACTATTTTCTTTTGGAACTAACATTACAGGCCTTTGTTAACCATAAGTGGTGAAATACTCTGTCTTATAACTGCTTCTCAGCTGTAATTAGTATGGTTGTCAGGGTCCAGGAAGGCTGGAAACCTAGCCAAAGACCAGGAATGGGCAGAACACCATCTAGTTTATGGCTCAGGTTCTGTTGAACCACCTTGGACTAATGATGTGCAGGTAGTTTTAGAGGAGTCTGGAATTCTATTCTAAACTTGGGGCTCAAGATGGCAGGAAACTTTATCAAAGACTTGGTATACATCAGCTTTCAGCAGGTCCAGGGCCTGCTAGTTTTAAAGGTCTACCTGAAGCTGGCATTTTGGCATAGTTTGCAGTGTGTAGGTGATTGGAAATCTATTGCAACAAATACAGACTAGGGATAGGCAGAAAGTTAAGACACTTAGAGAAAAATCTTTATCTTGAGTATATATTAAAAATGTATACATCTGTGGTCCTGGTAGTTGGGACGGTGGAAATAGTCTCAAGACTAAGGAAAAAAGGCCAATTGTACACCCTCCGGAATAGGCAATAGACAGAGACACTTAGGCCGTTGACTGATACTTATGTGACATCCATTCGATCTGTAACAGATGGATCCAAGTTGCAACTCATTCAAGTTTACATGCATTATTTAAGTATACAAAAAGAGACAAAAGTGTAATTTGTACTGAAATCTTCATTGTAGATAAATCAGTTATCAAGTGTTTATAAACAGCTGTAGAAGAGTCATGCCTTTAAATCACAGCAAAATCTTGGGGACACAAAAATAATTTTGGATTTAGAAACATAAACATTTTTCATTTTTTCTCTGTCCAAGGGGCTGGATATTTTATACATACATACATACATACATACATACATACATACATTCATACTTATGTGTGTGTTTATGTGTGTGTGTGTGAGTATGTGTTGTCTCCAACCTATGTAATCTGTACTGCTCCTAAACTACCTGTACTTCTCTGTAAGTCTCCATATGTACACGTACATATATGGAGAGAAAGATGTTTCAGCACAATGAGAAATACATTTAAGTTTATATTTAGAAAAAAGCCAAAGAAAATTCAAAATTTTGAGCCTCTGAAGGGTTGTCAGTGCATTGCTAGAACTAGATTAATAGCTTATCAGAACTCTATTGATTGGTGTGAAAACTCTGAGCTTTTTTAATAAAACAATTGTATAACAACAGGTAAAAACAATTCTAAAATAATCTATTTTTAATTTTTTAATTATCTTAAATCATTTTCTTAGACATTTACAACATGTATTTACATTCATCAAATTATTGTTTCAGATGCTCACAACTTACGTATATTTTCATATCCTCAGAAATTTATAACTTTCAATTATATAACTTAAATTACTTTCTTAGACCCTGGTATCTTATTTAAGCTCTTATGTCCTTAGCCCTTTATATTCATACACTAAATCATATTCCTAGGCTCTCACAGCCCAGTAAACTCTAACTTTTTAATACAGTTATTTACAATGATGCATAGTTGGTTGGTTGCTAAATGAAAAATACAGTTTTAAAATAAAGAAATAGTAAAATTACATTAAAACTTGTTTTGTGAGTTTATTTCTTTTAGTGTAAGACAGTCTAAGTCTACTGTTTTTTTTCTTTTCCTTCTTTTTGTTGTTGTTTATCTTTTTTAATCATTAGAACTAGCAGCTCTTTAAAAACAAAAAGGCAAACCTGGTTTTAACTTACAAAGTTGACTTACAGGGCATGTAGCCATAGGTAGAGGAGCGTGATGCTTGCTGTTCTGCAACTGATAAGGGCACAGTTAGCCAGCACCATCAACAGAATTTGAGGAGGATAAATTTGACCAGGAAATATAATCCATTTGGCCTTTGTATCAAATCAAATGACAGACACTAACCTGATGATTACCTTGGTTACTGGAGCAGAGCTCCAGTCCAGATGGGGATACTGGAAGTGTTAGAGCTCTTAGAAGAGGCATAAAGAACTTTGAGTCATCAGCACAGGACTGGTGACTGGGTCATGGGTCCTGTAGCAGCTACAGCTGCAGCAAAGTCTGGAGCCCATGCTCTGGTGTAAGAGTCTGCAAGTCACAGGATTCTGGTTAGTCAGGTGGGTCCAATGTCCAACAGAGATTGCTGGTGGAGTCTGAGGAGGACCTTCTCCCAAGTGTTACAGCTCAGTAAAAACAAAGAGTCTTAAACAATCCTTGGTAAAAATAATTTGTGTACTATATGCCATGTGGACAGGGACTGCATGAACCTCTTGGAGTGAAATGGGATTTGAGGGATAAATACATGCTTTTGGCTGAGGTTAACATGCTGGTGGAAGTCTTTTTGTGTTGGGAAGAATTCAACCTTTTGTACTCTATGACCTGGTTGGAGATCCTGATCACATGTCTCAAGGCAGGCATGGAATCAAGAAGAGAGTTAACTCTATCCCTATGGGTATGAAATTCTAAGATTTTGGGGGTCTGAGCATGCTCTACATTGCCAGTTTCATGCCAATGGTCATATGGTCCACATGCTCTACAATATAAAGGAAGCTAAGCAAAGCTCGTCTGGAAAATAACCTGCTTACAAGATATACAGGGCTAAAGATGGACCAGAAATTGAAGGAATGAACAACTGATTAGTTCAACTTGAGACCCATCCCATGAAAGACAAAATCAACCTTTGACATTATTAATGGTATTCTGCTATACTTACAGAACCAGCCTCTGACACTATTAATGGAATACTGCTATACTTACAGACAGGAACCTAGCATAACTGTCTTCAGAGAGGCTTCAGCCAGCAGGTAAGAAAAGCAGACGTAGAGACCCACAGCCAAACATTAGTTAGAGCTCAGCAAATCTTGTGGAAGAGGAAGAAAAAGGATCGAAAAAAAACCCAGAGAGGTCGGGACACCACAAGAAAACCTATATTATCAGCTAATCCATGGAGATGTACAGAGACTTTTACAGCAACCAAAAGAGCATGCAGGGGATGTTCCTATGCCCCCTACACATATGTAACAGATGTATAACTCAGTCTCCATGTGGTCCCCTAGAACTGGAGCAGACTCTGTTTCTGACAATATTGCCTGCCTTTGGATCCTTTTCCTCTAACTTGCCTGCCTTGTCTAGCCTCAGTAGGATATGTACCCAGTCCATAATGAGAATAAAATTGTGAAATTTAGGAAAATCACAAGCTATAATTATCAAAAAACATACCTTAGAGTGCATTTTAACACCTATGCAAATGAATTTGAAAACCCACATTGAATGAAGAAAGCTAAGACCACTGAATAAATAAGCCTTCACTATACCTTTCAGTTCTCTGAGATAATTGTGTACTAGATAGTTGGTGTTAGAGGATATCAGCATTCACTATCACTACTGTTTTGTTTGTCTTTTGTTTTGGATGTGAGATATATAGATTTTATATATAGATAGGTAGATATATAGGTAGATATAGATACAGATATTAAATTAAGATAGAGTGAATGAGAATACATATTTTTGGATATTGTTTTTTCTAGAGAATTCAGATTTAGTATAGTGGATGGTAGAATTTGAACTTGCTTTATTGTCACATGTTAAAATATTTTGTTTGCATTAAAATAGCTTATTGAAATACTTACCTGTTGTTATAACAAAATACCCTGACAGAAAAGTAACTCAGAGAACAAAGTTGTTTATTTTGGCTTGCAGTTCTATACATATAAGGTCTATGCTGCTTGGAAAGACATGTCAATAGCCATAGAAAACAATGTGTTAAGAGCAGGAAAGTGGCTGGTCACCTTTCACCCACAACTGGAAGCAGAAACAGAGTGAAAAAGTGTTGGGCAAGGCTATAAAACTTCAAATTTCACACTCAGTGAAATTCTTCCTTCAGGATGACTCTACCTCCTAAAAATTCCAGTACAATGCCCATAACTGGAGAGCAGGTGTCTGAATACATTAGGCATGGGGAATAATTTTTAGTCACACTCTCACATACATATGCACATGAATACTCAAAATTACACATGTGCAGAAACCATGTTCCTACACTAGAGATTCTGATTCAAATCATCTTTGACATCATCTGAATTAAGCTCTTTAGAAAATGATCCTACAGGTCACAGAAGTATTTGACAGATGATTAAAATGGAAATTTTTGGGTTTTTGGAGATCAAATATGTGATTTTTTCTAGAAAATGTCTTAGGAGAGCATGTTTAGCTGAAGCAGACATATAAAAGGAAAATTTTGCTGAAGCAGACACATGGGAGGATGTTTTCCCAAGAACAGATAAATGATATTTTTCCAGAAGCTACCTGGAAAGGGGCACATGATGGTTTGCTAGAGCAGATGCTTGAAAGGACATATAATGTTTGGAAAAGGTGTGAATATACCAAACAGACAGTGAATGTGGCATTGGTTCACCTTGCCACTCTTTGCTGGTCTTCCTTGGACTTTTCTGATGCTGCTCTTCACTGACAACATTGTGGCATTGGTTCCCCTTGCCTTCTTTGGTGACTTCATAGAAAGAAATGCACCAGTGGACTTCTTGTGATATGCTGGCAGGTTCTTGAACTCAGGCAGTCAGAGCCTAGCTATTTGTTTGTTTGTTTTGATCAAACTACCATTGCTGACTTCTTAGTGGTGTTTGTGAGTGGATTTAGCTACAGCTGTTGATTTTTGTGAAGTAAATTTGCTGATATCCTGTCACAGAAGATTAGAATCGCCCCAAAGAACTATTTCTAATCAGGTTCCCTTTGTTCTTTGCCTTATTAATGTTTCCTTTCTAGTACCTTTGGTGTACTAGAAGGGTCGTAAAAGCATTTAAGAACCATCACTAAAGTAGGTTTTTAAAAATATAAGCCTACAAAAGATAGTAGCTTATTTGGATATTCTGAAGCATACAAAATAACTGTAATATTCTGTAATAAGTAAGTATGTAAAAATTGGGAAGATAAAGTTCCCGGTCTTTCTGTGGGTTATATTTGCTGTTTTGTAAAATTCCCACTCAGTCTTGAACTGTATTTATGACTTACAGTTTTATTTTTCTGCTAGAGCATTTTCAATTAAATCTTCATCCAAGGCTAAAACTTAACAGATATAAAACTATAAATTCTAATCCTTTAAAGATTACTAGCATGTTGTAAATGATTGAGGATAATTTATACATAAAAATTAATGCTCACTCACCTTATACATGATCAAATTCTTCAGTGTGCTCAAAACTATGCTTGCACTCATTCTAAGTACATAAGTAATTCATTATTAAAGACAAGCTTTATTTAGCCTTTATACATAGTTTAATCCTAGAGCAATTAACTAAAACCAAGTAACTTTTTTATTAATTAATTTTTAAATTTACTTTATACTCCAATCCAACGTCCTCTCTTTGTGGTTCCTCTTTCATTCCTCCCTCCCCCATTCATCCCTCTTTTTCTCTTGAGAGGAGGAGAGGCCACCGTTGGATATCAACCCATGGAATACTTAGTTGCAGATGGACTGGGTAATTTTGTTGAAAATATGTTGAGGTCCTTGAAGTTCGGATTCTTCACCTTCCTCTATTCACCTAATTTTCTTTTCTTTTCTTTTTTTCTTTCTTTCTTTCTTTTTCTTTTTTTTTTTTTTTTTTTTTGATATTATTGGCTTGATGTTGAACCTGGTGTCCATCAATGAACACAGTTTATGTTTTTTTATTAGATATTTTATTTACACTTCAGATGGCATCCCCTATCCCCATTCTCCCCACCACCCTTAGGAAACCCCTATCCCATGCCCCCTTTTACTTTTTGCATTTATACATTTTTTTAAATAATGTTAATCATAGGCTTTATAAGTTTGGAATTGTTCAATCAGAGGTGTAACCCACTGACCAACCTAGATATAACGACTATCTTTGACTGGTGGAGATACATGAATATCTGCCTCCCTGTCTCCCCCCTCTTTCTCTCTTTCATCACCTAGCTTCCCCTCTCCTTCTTCT
The DNA here is from genome assembly GCF_011762505.2 of Arvicanthis niloticus. Classification (NCBI taxonomy): domain Eukaryota; kingdom Metazoa; phylum Chordata; class Mammalia; order Rodentia; family Muridae; genus Arvicanthis; species Arvicanthis niloticus. Next base: position 78,377,223 of record NC_047666.1, on the reverse strand, counting down.
TCTCCTCTTCTTACTCCTTTTCTTCCTCTCAGTACTCCTCCTGCCTTAGCTCCTCCTACACATCACCCTTCCTGTTAAAATGAAACTTTTCTCTCAAAATACAATTAGAGCATAATTATGCCAATTTGTACCAGTGAGGTACAGGATAGTCCTAATACCCAGTCCATCCTTTTGTTGACTAACCAGCTCCTCTGTCATCTATTCTAACTAAAACATTTAGTTCTGAACCTGGCTTTAGGATGAATGTCAGCTGATGACCATCCACTCAAATCTTTTCTCTTAAGGTCAATAGCTATATGTTTTCAACCCCATCAGAAATCCAGAATGATTGAGTTAACTATAATTGTGGGAAGCACAAATCATAGTTTCTAAAACTTAGCCAATTTATAGAGACCTCTGACCACCTGGATACTCGCTCTACTTCAAAACGTTGGAGCATCTGTTCTTCTGCCTTCTGGCCCGGGATCATCTGACAGACCTTAGTGCTGCAGAATTATTAAGGGCTGATTACTCTGTCTAGGGAGATATAATCAGTTGACTATTCTGCAAGTGTGTCCTTTTCTGGACAGTAATTTGTCTGTAGAAGGAAAGTGGCAATTCTTGCCTAGTGGCTGTCTCACCACAACTGGAGTAACTCCAAGGATGCTCAATTTCTTCTTAGAATTCAATATAGGAAGCTGTCCGGAGCAGACAGGTCTCTAATGAAAATGAACATTAATACTGAAATGTTTGTCATGTCAATTCTAAGGATTTCTGATGTTTTGAAAAACAGCTATCCATGTCAGGTAATCTGGACTGTTGCCTGTTAACTCCACTCAGCTATTTCTAAATAAAACAGAGAGAACACCCTTATAATAAACTCCAAGTCATGAATTTGCTATAGTCCCTTAACTCACAGGCTGACCATCTCAAATCAGTTAAAAAAGTTAAAGAAGGACTGGGTCTAAGCTTTGTATTCCTAAATGTGTTATACTGGTACAATGCCTATGAGAGTAACAATATTCATCTCACTCTTATATCACTAAGAAGCTCATGCCAATGAAAACCTTAAAATTTGTAAACAAAGTAAATTGGTGCCATTTAAGAATTTATATCTTCATCTTGATATTAATTATACAGATTTCTACTATTAGGTTATGGCTATGCAGTAAACCCTAGCTAATCCTCTCTATTCCGACAAAACCACTACTTTTCCCTAGAGAGACAGCCCAACATTTGCCACCTTAGTCCCCAAGCCCAGGGAATAGGGGCGCTGACTCATCATTAGCTTCTTCAAGCTGATTATGGGCATTGAGATATTAGAAGAGGAGTGGGGGGAGAGCAAGTTGACAATCCTCTGATGCTGTGTCTTCGCTGCCTCCAGATGGAATTCCCGGACCTCAGAGGTTTGAGTAGGTCTGCCCAGCTTGCTTGTTGAGTAAATACACCAAGGCTGATCATTCTGCAATATACAATTCTCAAAACAACTTTTAGTATCAAGATAGTTTTTTTTTTTTTTAAGAGGGCTGACATTTTATTAAGAATGTTGGTTCTAACCGCTTTTCTATTTTTTCCCCTCTTTTATTGGATATAATATTTACATTTCAAATTTTATCCCCTTACCATATTTCCCCCACCACCCAGGAACCCCTTATCCCATCCCCCCTCCTCCTGCTTCTATGAAGGTGTTTACCCACCTACCCCCAGCCACCCTCCTCATCCTCAGATTCCCCCCCCCCCAGTGCTCAGCCTTCAGGGTACCAATGACCTTGTCTTTCACTTATGCCCAACAAGGCCATCCTCCCCTACATATACAGCTGGAGTCATGTGTCTCTCCATATGTGCTCCTAGGCTGGTGGTTTAGACCATGGGGAGCTCTGGCTGGTTGGTATTGTTGCTCTCCTCACAGGGCCACAAGCCCTTAAGGTTCCTTCAATTTACTCTCTAACTTCTCCATTGGGAACCTTTGATCAGATTAATGGATAGCTGTGGGTATCTGTCTCTGGGTATGTCCGACTCTGGGGGATCTCTAAGGAGACAGCCTTATCAGGCTGCTGTCAGCTTTCCCATCTTGACATCCCTATCAGCGTCTATTTTTGGTGACTGCCCATGGAATGAATACCCAGATGGAATGGTCTCCCTACAACCCCCCTTCAGATTCTGTCCCACACTTTGTCTCCATATTTGCTCCCTTGGGTATTTAGTTACTCCTTCTAAGAAAGACCTAAGCATCCTCACTTGTTCTTTCTTCTTCATGAGCTTCATGTCGTCTGGTAGTTGAATCTTTGTTGTTTCAGATTTTTGGGCTAATCTCCGCTTATCAGTGAGTAAATACCATGTGTGTTCTTTTGTGATTGGGTTACCTCACTCAGGATGATATTTTCTAGTTCCATCCATTTACCTAAGAATTTCTCGAATTCATTATTTTTAATAGCTGAGTAATATTCCATTGTGTAAATGTACCACATTTTTTGTATCCATTCCTCTGTTGAAGGGCATCTGGGTTCTTTCCAGCTTCTGGCTATTATAAATAAGGCTGCTATGAACATAGTGAAGCATATGTCTTTGTTATATGTTGGGGCATTTTCTGGGTATATGCCCAGGAGTGGTATAGCTGGGTCCTCAGGTAGTGCTATGTCCAATTTTCTGAGCAATTGCCAGACTGACTTCCAGAGTGGTTGTACCAGTTTGCAACCCCACCAACAATCCAGGAGTGTTCCTCTTTCTTCACATCCTCGCCAGCATCTACTATCACCTGAGTTTTTGATCTTAGCCATTCTGACTGGTGTCAGGTGGTATCTCAGTGTTGTTTTGATTTTCATTTCCCTGATGACTAAGGATGTTGAGCATTTCTTAAGGTGCTTCTCGGCCATTCGAGTTTCCTCAGTTGAGAATTCTTTGTTTAGCTCTGTACCCCATTTTTTAATGGGGTTATTTTGTTGTTTGGCGTCTAATTTCTTGAGTTCTCTGTAAATATTCGATATTAGCCCCCTATCGGATGTAGGATTGGTAATGATCTTTTTCCAATCTGTTGGTTGCCGTTTTCTCATGTTGACAGTGTCCTTTGCCTTACAGAAGCTTTGCAATTTGATGAGGTCCCATTTGTCGATTCTTGATCTTAGAGCATAAGCCATTGGTGTTCTGTTCAGGAACTTTTCCCCTGTGCCTAGGTATTCTAGGGTCTTCCCCAACTTCTCTTCTAATAGTTTCAGTGTATCTGGCTTTATGTGAAGGTCCTTTATCCACTTGGAGTTGAGCTTTGTGCAAGGGGATAAGAATGGATTAATTTGCATTCTTCTACATGTTGACCCCCAGTTGAACCAGCACCACTTGTTGAAAATGCTGTCCTTTTTCCACTGGATGGATTTAGCTCCCTTGTCAAAGATCAAGTGACCATAGGTGTGCAGGTTCATTTCTGGGTATTCAATTCTATTCCATTGATCATCCTGTCTGTCTCTGTACCAATACCATGCAGTTTTTATCACTACTGCTCTGTAGTACAGTTTGAGGTCCGGAATGGTGATTCCCCCAGAGGTTCTTTCATTGTTGAGAATAGTTCTCGCTATCCTAGGTTTTTTGTTATTCCAAATGAATTTGTAAATTGCTCTTTCTATCTCTATGAAGAATTGATTTGGAACTTTGATGGGTATTGCATTGAATTTGTAGATTGCTTTTGGCAGGATAGCCATTTTTACTAAATTAATCCTGCCAATCCAGGAGCATGGGAGATCTTTCCATCTTCTGAGATCTTCTTCAATTTCTTTCTTCAGAGACTTGAAGTTCTTGTCATACAGATCTTTCACTTGCTTTGTTAGATTCACTCCAAGATAATTTATTTTATTTGTGGCTATTGTGAAGGGTGTCATTTCCCTAATTTCTTTCTCTGCCTGTTTATCCTTTGAATAGAGGAAGGCTACTGATTTGTTTGAGTTGATTTTATATCCAGCCACATTGCTAAAGTTGTTTATCAGGTTTAGGAGTTCTCTGGTGGAAGTTTTAGGTTCACTTAAGTATACTATCATATCATCTGCAAATAGTGAAATTTTGACTTCTTCCTTTCCTATCTGTATCCCTTTGACTTCCTTTTGTTGTCTAATTGCTCTGGCTAAGACTTTCAGTACTATATTGAATAGGTAAGGTGAGAGTGGGCAGCCTTGCCTAGTCCCTGATCTTAGTGGGATTGCTTCAATTTCTCTCCATTTAGTTTGATGTTGGCTACTGGCTTGCTGTATATTGCTTTTACTATGTTTAGATATGGGCCTTGAATTCCTGATCTTTCCAAGACTTTTAACATGAAGGGATGTTGAATTTTGTCAAATGCTTTCTCAGCGTCTAGTGAGATGACCATGTGGTTTTTCTCTTTGAGTTTATTTATGTAGTGGCTTACATTGATGGATTTCTGAATATTGAACCATCCCTGCATTCCTGGGATAAAGCCTACTTGATCTTGATGGATAATTGTTTTGATGTGTTGTTGGATTCGGTTTGCGAGAATTTTATTGAGTATTTTTGAATCAATATTCATAAGACAGATTGGTCTGTAGTTCTCTTTCTTTGTTGGGTCTTTCTGTGGTTTAGGTATAAGTGTAATGGTAACTTCATAGAATGAATTGGGTAGTGTTCCTTCTGTTTCTATTCGATGGAATAGCTTGAAGAGGATTGGTATTATGTCTTCCTTGAAGGTCTGAAAGAATTCTGCACTGAAACCATCTGGCCCTGGACAATTTTTGATGGGAAGATTTTTAATGACTGTGTCTATTTCTTTAGGCGTTATGGGACTGTTTAGGTGGTTTATCTGCTCCTCGTTTAACTTTGGTACCTGGTATCTATCTAGAAAATTGTCCATTTCCTCCAGATTTTCCAATTTTGTTGAGTATAGGCCTTTGTAGTAGGATCTGATATTTTTTTAAATTTCCTCTGTTTCTGTTGTTATGTCTCCCTTTTCATTTCTGATTTTATTAATTTGAATGCTGTCTCTGCGCCCTTTGGTTAGTCTGGCTAAGGGTTTGTCTATCTTGTTGATTTTCTCAAAGAACCAGCTCCTGGTTTTGTTGATATTTTGTATAGTTCTTTTTGTTTCGACTTGGTTGATTTCAGCCCTGAGTTTGATTATTTCCTGCTGTCTACTCCTCTTGGGTATACTAGCTTCTTTTTGTTCTAATGCTTTCAGGTTTGCTGTCAAGTTGTTAATGTATGCTCTTTCCACTTTCTTTTTTTGTGAACACTTAGAGCTATGATTTTTCCTCTTAGTACTGCTTTCAATGAGTCCCACATGTTTTGATATGATGTGTCCTCATTTTCATTTAAATCTAAAAAGTCTTTAATTTCTTTCTTAATTTCTTCCTTGACCAAGTCATCATTGAGTAGAGCATTGTTCAGTTGCCAAGTGTATGTGGGCTTTCTGTTATTTTTGTCCATGTCAAAGACAAGTCTTAATCCATGGTGGTCTGATAAAGTACTAGGGATTATTTCAATCTTTTTGTTTCTGTTGAGGCCTGTTTTGTGACCAATTATATGGTCTATTTTGGAGAAGGTACCGTGAGGTGCTGAGAAGAAGGTATATTCTTTTTTTTTTTTTTTTTTTTTAGGATGAAATGTTTTATAGATGTCAGTTAAGTTCAATTTGTTCATAACTTATGTTAGTTTCATTGTGTCTCGATTTAGTTTCTGTTTCCATAATCTGTCCATAGTTGAGAGTGGGGTGTTGAAATCTCCCACTATTATTGTGTAGGGTGCAATGTATGCTTTAAGTTTTAGTAAAGTGTCTTTTATGTATGTGGGTGCCCTTACATTTGGGGCATAGATGTTGAGAATTGCGAGTTCCTCTTGGTACATTTTTCCTTTGATAAATATGAAGTGTCCTTCTTTATCTTTTTTGATTACTTCTGGTTGAAAACTGATTTTATTTGATATTAGAATCGCTACTCCAGCTTGTTTCTTGAAGCCATTTGCTTGGAAGATTATTTTCCAACCTTTTACTCTGAGGTAGTGTCTGTCCTTTCCACAGAGTTGCATTTCCTGAATGCAGCAAAATGTTGGGTCCTGTTTACATATCCAGTCTGATAGTCTATGTCTTTTTACTGGAGAATTGAGTCCATTGATATTAAGAGATAGTAAGGAAAAATGAGTGTTGTTTCCTGTTATTTTTGTTATTGGCAGTGGAGATATGTTTGTGTAGCTACCTTCTTTTACGGTTTTGGAAGATTACTTTCCTGCTTTTTCTAGGTTGTAGTTTCCCTCCTTGTGATGGAGTTTTCCACCAATTATCCTTGGAAGTGCTAGGTTTGTGTTGAGATACTGTGTAAATTTGGATTTGTCATGGAATATTTTGGTTTCTCCATCAATAATGATTGACAGTTTTGCTGGGTATAGTAGTCTGGGCTGACATTTATGTTCTTTTAGGGTCTGTATGATATTTGTCCATGATCTTCTGGCTTTTATGGTCTCTGGTGAGAAGTCTGGTGTAATTCTTATAGGTCTGCCTTTATATGTTACTTTGCCTTTTTCCCTTACTGCTTTTAGTATTTTTTCTTTGTTTTGTACATTTGATGTTTTGACTATTATATGGCGGGAAGTATTTCTTTTCTGGTCTAAACTATTTGGAGTTCTGTAGGCTTCTTGTATATTTATGGACAGCTCTTTCTTTAGGTTAGGGAAGTTTTCCTCTATAATTTTGTTGAGGATATTTACTGGTCCTTTAAGTTGGGAGTCTTCCCCCTCATCTATTCCTATTATCCTTAGGTTTGGCCTTCTCATTGTGTCTTGGATTTCTTGTATATTTTGGGTTAGTAGCTTTTTGTATTTTGCATTTTCTTTGACACTTGTGTCAATGTTTTCCATGGTATCTTCTGCACATGAGATTCTCTCTTCCATCTCTTGTATTCTGTTGGTAATACTTGTGTCTATGACTCCTAATCATTTTTTTTAAGTTTTCTATCTCCAGGGTATTCTTCCTTTGTGATTTCTTTATTGTTTCTACTTCCATTTTTAGATCCTGCATGGTTTTGTTTAATTCCTTCTGCCGTTTGGTTGCATTTTCTTGCAATTCTTTAAGGGATTTTTGTGTTTCCTCTTTAAGGGTTTCTATCTGTTCTTTGAGAGTGTTATTTATGTCTTTCTTAAAGTCCTCTATCATCATCATGAGAAGTGATTTTAATTCTGAATCCTGCTTTTCTGGTGTGATGGGGTGTTCAGGTCTTGCTATGATGGGGGAACTGGGTTCTGATGATGCCATGTAACTTTGGTTTCTGTTGCTTACGTTCTTGCGCCTGCCTTTTGCCATCTGGTTAAATCTAGTGCTACCTGTACTTCTGTCACTGATTGAAGCCTGCCTTTCCAGTTGTCTCGCTTGTGTTTGGTCTTCTAGGGGTCCAGATGTCTCTGTGATTTTTTCCAGCTGCACTGATTACGGTGGTATCTCTAGGATGCCTCAGGATATGGTGCCTCCAAGGTAGCAGTCCAACTAGTTGTCTGCTGTTCTGGGTGCAGTGTCTCCTCTTGGATATCTCAGGATATGTTGTCTGACACTCTGAGTTCAGTTGTTCCTCTGTGGCTCTGGGTTGAGTGGACCTTCCGGTATGTCTCAGGTGGAATCCGGGGTCCACACACCTGCAGACCTGGCAGAGGTCTGGTCCAGGCCTCAGACCCCGGAGATGGGCAGAAGGGGGATGCTAGCTGGCAGGGGTGGGGGTGGGTATCTGGTGAATTCTGAGCACTCAGGGCACCCAGCTATGAGCTCTGGGTAGTATGTGGGTTTTCCTACCTAAAGCTGGTTGTGGGATCTGTGGAGCCCCCAGAATGTGTCTGGCGGTGGTAACCGGAGTGCACTCACCAGCAGGCCTCAGACCAGAAGAGGGGCAAGCGGCGGAAGGGGAGTGTTAGCGCTGGATATGGGTTCTATGGATCCCCCAGAATGTGTCTGGGGGTATCCGGGGTGCACTCACAAGCTGGCCGGGCAGAGGTCCGGCCCAGGCTTCAGTCACCTATTTTTCTTAAGTTAGATCTTTCTACAGTAGCCCAAATTTTCTGGATATTTTCTGTCAGGAATTTCTTTGATTTTATATTTTTTTGAACAGTGTATCGATTTCCTCAATCATAACTTCTGTGCCTGAGATTCTTTCTTTACTATCTTGTATTTTGTTTGTGATACTTGCATCTACTGTTCCTGTTCTCTCCCCTAAATTTTCCATCTCCAAGATTCCCTCAGATTCTGGTTTGGTTTCTTGTTGGTTTGTTTGTTTGTTTTCTGTTTCTATTTTTATCCTCTAGTTTTGAACAGTTTTATTCATTTCTTTCGCCTGTTTAATTGTATTTTCCTTTACTTATGTGTGAGATTTATTCAATTCTTCTTTAAAGGCTTATTTTATTTTTGTAAGGTTGGACTTAACATTATTTTCTTGTTCTTCAGTCATGTTAGAATATCTAAGGATTGCTGTAGTGAGATAGCTTTGTTATGAATGTGCCATTTTCCCTGGCTCTGGTTGTCTATGTTCTTATATGGTCCTTTAACCATCTGGTTGTACATGGATGCTCCTATTGTAACAGGTATCAGGAAGTCATGCCTTATCTGGATATTCCATGTGCAGCAGATCTCCTGTGGGCAGCCTTGGACAAGTTGTTTCTAGTGATACATGTCTGGTTGTTCCTTGTTTGGCAGGCCTTGCTTTTCCTTGTTCTGAAGGAAAAATAAACAACTTTGTTCTGAGTTACTTTTCTGTCAGGGTATTTTGTTATAACAACAGATAAGTATTTCAATAAGCTATTTTAATGCAAACAAAATACTTTAACATGTGACAATAAAGCAAGTTCAAATTCTACCATCCACTACACTAAATCTGAATTCTCTAGAAAATACAATATCCAAAGATATGTATTCTCATTCACTCTATCTTAATTTAATATCTGTATCTATATCTACCTATCTATCTACCTATCTATATATAAAATCTATGTATCTCACATCCAAAACAAAAGACAAACAAAACAGTAGTGATAGTGAATGCTGATATCCTCTAACACCAACTATCTAGTACACAATTATCTCAGAGAACTGAAAGGTATAGTGAAGGCTTATTTATTCAGTGGTCTTAGCTTTCTTCATTCAATGTGGGTTTTCAAATTCATTTGCATAGGTGTTAAAATGCACTCTAAGGTATGTTTTTTGATAATTATAGCTTGTGATTTTTCTAAATTTCTCAATTTTATTCTCAATGTTTTGTACAGTATGTGCAAAGAAGATGCATGTGTCATTAAGTACAATTTTAACTTAATAATTATGCAAAATATATGACATAAAATGGATACCAGAAGATGACACATCATAAAGCCCTTCATTGTGGAGATTTCAGAGATGAATAGCATCATGCAAATTTTGATTTTTGAAGACACTAATTTAATTTAAAGACACCAATTTTTCACATCTCGTTTCTTATTTTGTCCATCCTAGTCTTTTTACTTATTCTATTGAGTAATAAATTCTTAATTGAATACTAGTTGTTCTATTGTAAAGTAACCAACTTTCATTTAGTATTTTTTTTACCAATCATATATATTCATGTCCTAGATTCAAATACACTGCTATACCTTAAAAAGGATGCTCTTGCTTCGTTTGATTTTTGGCTTGATTCGTTGTAAATGCATAGGATTATTGATTCTTCATTATATGTAAAGTGTGAAAATCTTCAGTGAAAGAAAAGAGGAGTGTTTGAGAACACAGCAACAGATGTGTCTTTCTCTTTCCTTAAATAGCTGTTTCACTGTTTTGTTCATCAGGAGGTACACAATAGTATCCATGTTTATTTACAGATTCTGGGGTGTTTTCATCTGTGAATTTTCTTCCATTTTCCAATGTCTTCTTATAATTTCTTTTAATTTTTTTCTTCATTACATAAATTAATACAACATATAAAAAAAGTACTGGAGTTGTTAAAGATGTGGTTAAGCCCAAGTAGATAATTCTAGAAAAAAGGAGGGACAAATATTATTTTGTATTTTGTAGTACAGCTTTAAGCACATATCTCTGGTATACAAACCTAAAAGTTAAAAAAAAAAAAAAAAGTGAACTTATATTTAAAACATCAAACATTATTCATTAGACCATAAACTGAGATTATTTCTAAAGAACTGACAAGACACAGTGATTAAACACTGGCTGACTCTCTAGCTTTCTAATGGAAGAAAGGAATATTTTGATCTTTTCCCTCAAGCCACCAATAACATGCGATAAAAAGAGAAATCACAAAGAAATACATCAGGAGTTCACAGTCCATGTACCTAGGCCCATTAATACTGAGACTCAAGCATATTACTATAGAAAGCCATCCTCCCCCTGTGCCTTATAACAAGGTGATTAGTTGTAGTAGTTCCTCTGTCATAATATTTACATCTACCTTTCAGGAAAAAAAAAAAAAGCAGAAGTCACACTAAAAGGAAATGAAAACAAAAATCATGGTTTAAAGACAATGAGCAGTCTTCAAACCCAGTCATGTATATATCAGGGTACTAAGATTATCAGGATCTGGACACGATACTAACAAACACCCTACTGTCCATCATGATACTAATTCCCCAAAGACAATACCACCACTGCCACCATCACCATCCCCACTGCCACCACCATCACCATTACCACCACCACCATCACCAACACCAGGCAACCACAGGACCATGACACCAACAACACTGTTACACCACAACCAAGACAACAATACCAGCATGACACCAACACCAGTGGTAATGATTTGCAACAACACTCTCATTTGTGGTTGGGGTGAAAATGGTTGGGAAGACAGCTAACTGTAACTTACAACCTAGAATAAGAACAGGTAGATTGTCCTAACACCTGTACCATTTCCCATCACACATCTGCAATGGAAGCCTCTGTGGTTCTCCCTCCTTTTAGTGTTCACTTGAATTTTCCTCTTTTGGGGACCTAGATAGATCTAGAGAACTTTCTTGTGACTGCATCATTAGCTTCAGTTTCTTCTGACACTTTGTATTTTCCCTTTGAGAGTTGCTTAGAATGATTTTTGTTATAGAGAGATTTAAAAGTACTCTAATATTTTCTGTTACAGTTTTAAGAGTTTGGGTCATGATCCAAATATATTTGCACTTCCCAAATAGTATTTTTTTAATTTACTTTGAAGCCAGGCCATGGTGGTCCATGCCTTTGATCACAGCACTTGAGAGGTAGATGCAGGTGGATTTCTGTGAGGTCAAGGTCATCCTGGTCTACAGAGATAGCCCCAGGACAGCCAAGTCTACACAGAGAAAGCTTGTCTCAAAAACCACCAAAAGATAATCTATTATGAAATATATTTTATAATTAATCAATATTTAAATTTACAATTAACTATTTTCTAAATAATATCACTTCAATGTGTTATTTCAAATTGCCATTAATTTGTCTTCTTTCCTCATGAACAGAACACGAACTTGCCTCCTTTTCCTACTTCTAACCAGACACTCAGTTGGCTGTCGAACTCAAGCTTCAGAAACCAGGGACAGTAATATTTTAGTCTTGGTAGAGTTTTCATAGAAAAAAACTATAATTGAGCAAAAATTCCATCTCTTTTACTCTTCGTTGTATGACTCTGGACACGTTATTATCTGTGAGTCTTCATGCTTTTGTATTCAATGTAAAAATATACACACAAAGTTACTATTGTTTCTACTACTGTTAAAATGAGATTGCCTGATACAATTTTTAATATAAAATAAGGAATCACTAAAGCAACATTAATCATCAAGTTATTATTTTATTGAAAATAGTATGTATGGGGCCAAAGAGATTGCTAAGAGACCAAGAACCCTTACTACTCCTGTAGAGAACCTGGGTTCTGACCTCAGCACTCACATAGTGACTCATACTGATCTGTTAATCCATTTCTAGAGAATCCAACTTAATGAGATCTCTATGGGAACTACACACATGTGGGGCACACACATACATTTAGATAAATGTACTAACATACATTTAAAAATTATTAAAAAAACAAAATTAATTAATGAAGTTCATTTATAATAACTCACCCAAATAGTCTGGTGTTATATAGCCTACATGCCCCATGTGCTCCACACCTGGTAACAGACCACTTAATACATGTTCTGTCAATCAATGCCCCATAATAGATTGGAGCCAGAATTCCTCCTACAACATGAGAAGTAAAGCATTTGAAATAAACCTAGGTGTTATATCTTATCGATACACAGTGAAGAATGAAAATCTGAAAACTTTCTAGGATAATGTCTTTGTTTCTGTTTGAATACATGCAAGAAATTATATCAATAGATTTTTTTCCAGAGGTTATATCATTTTTGTATGTGTAATGTCATACACATCTTTTGTCTATCTTTATCCCAAACACACATAATGAACAAGGAATTCTACATGCCTGTAAGCTATGTTCTTATAAGACAAACTAGTTAAAGCCTATTTAGTGACATGTCTATATGCCAGTTTTTTTTTTTTAATTCACCAGAATGTTTTGGAATAATTGGAGTAGACTTGTAGCTTTGTGACAAGTGAATAAAAAGACTTATCTCAACCCCAATAAAGGCAGAAGCTTGTTCAAGTATTTGAAGCAAAACTAACAATGAGGGCTGGAGAGGTGAGTCAATGGTTTAGAGTGCTTGCTGCTTTGGAAGCACCAGAGTGTGGGTCCCAGAATCTATATCAGGAAGTTCACTGCCTATAATTTCAGTTCTGGGGACTCTGATTCTCTCTTCTCGGAGGCACTGCAGCCAGGTGGTATATATACAGAAAATCATGCATGCACACTTACATATAAATAAAAGTTACTATCAAAAATAAATACAGTTACAATGTTACAAGGTAGAAAAAAGGAATTCTAAAAATGGAACTCCTACACCAGGACTCTCTCCCCAGACAAACTGTGGTCTAGTCACACCTTCACCATGGAAAGGGGGCTTCTAGGTTCAGAATAGCTCCTCCTTTTGTTGTCATCTGAATCCAGGACTCACTTTCCACTGATTTTTGTACTTGTTTAAATATCTTTTGGAGTGTTCTAAGCAGTTCAGATTTAGGGCCTTGTAAATATATATATATTGCTCTGATTGCATGGTCTTAGTTACGGGCCTAACCTTCAGTTGTGGGTCTTTTGTATAATATGCAAAAGTAAAATGCAGGACTTCAGAGTTCACGCATAGTGTAGAGAACTGTTTCTTGCTTCTGTTTCAGTCAATTCTGAGATTGACTTGATTCTTAAACTGACCAAAGATTGGAGGAGTGTGTTAGTGGAGGTCTCATTCAGGAGCAATTTGGTTTGAATTCTTCTGTATTTTGATGAACAAATCTCAGATTTACAATTTTACTGATTTTATTTTTTAAAAATTAGTGTTTTCTTTTCTACAGATTTGTTTTAACTAATTTTTATGTGTGTATTTGTCCCTTGTTGTGAGTGAGGAAGGTATGAATCCACTGGAATTCAAGTACAGGCAGTTGCAAGCCACTTGAGATGATGATAAGAACCAAACCTTGAACTCTATAAAAGCAGAACTTGCTGTCAGCCACTGAGCTACCACTCCAGGCTCCTAATCCTGGTTGTCTGAGAGCAAGTAGTTGACAATAGACTGATAGTGGAGGCCAATGTATCCATAAAGTACTGGTCTGAGGAAATGAGTTAGAATGTTCACCTTTCAAAAATTTGGGGCCATCCCTTAAGAAATGAAAACTATACATCAACAATATACATTTTCTGTGTGTACAATATACATTTTCTGTGTGATGTTACTGGTGTGACAAAACAAATTCAATGTTTTAGGCAAGAAACTCAGCCTTGGTGATTACTAGGATTTACTGTTTCAGTAACTTGTTTTCCAAGTGACTTACTCAGTTCAATGTACTGATGTGTCAGAGTGTTCAGTCATATCTTGTGGAAAACATTTGCTTTGAATTAGAAGTTTGGTGCCGAGTATATGTTTTCCCTATAGAAACATTTAGGTTTGATCTTAACTGTGATGGCAAATTCCTTTTCTTTATTATTTTATGATGCTAGAGGAGTTTCTTTATTCCTTGAGTTTCTACTTCATCTATCAGGAAGCTTACTAGGTATACAGCACATCGGTTTTGGAGGCAGGAAGGTATGTGGAGTTTCATTTGGGTTTTGGAGTTAGGGACTTCTGCTATGTACAGAACTTTTCAGCCTGGAGATAAACAGTGAACTCTGGAAAGGTCTTCCTTCTCCCCCTCATCTTCTTCTCTTCATCTTCCTCACCTCTTCTCTCATTCTTATAATTTTTCTTTTTCCCTTTGAGTATCCAAGGATCTGTCTTCTGTACACATCATGAACAATTTCTTCCCCAGTGTTGTCCATGATGGCTCTGTTTCTTAGCTTGCAAAGATCCCTAGGATAGACCTCCAACTCCTTTGCTGATCTTTAAAATCTTTTCATCAGTGTTTGCCTCTGATTAGCTCTCTGCCCTAAGTAAGTAAGTTTACTTTTTTCTATTTCTTTACATAGAAGCATTTAATGTATATAAATCCTATAAATGTTATGTGAGCAGTTGTGAAAGTAGCAACAGACACTTAGGAGTAAGTGGTTACAAGGGAGGGAGAGGCTTCCCTTAATCTCTATCAGTTATGTCCTCGGAATATTTAGAAATCTGAGACTTAGGAACCTAACCTTGACATAAAAGTCACAACTTCTTGAGTTTCCTTTTAATTAAAATGTCTTCATCCAAGGTGATAGATTCTAGTCCTGAGTTCTCCTTCCCTTTCACATGCTTAGTTGCTGATAAAGGCTCTGGAGCCTCCAGCACCAAACAGTGGGAAACCGGCCTGTCAGCCTCTGGTTTTGTTCTGTGCAGTCTCAAACTGGCCAAATACCCAACACTCTCAACACACAAGAGGCATTACCTAGAAATGCTATGTATGGAGATGGACCTTTGCTATGCCAGACTGAAAGAAGCACCTGTCATAGCAATGAAAACGAACAGCCGATCTCTGTGACATAACTTATTGTACACACAAGACAATTCCTATGTCTAGCCTCAACTTTGCAGTTAACTATCACATTCTCTTTGATGTCACTCTGGTTTCTCATATCTCCTACTGCTTTCATTTACTACCAATAGAAATGATTCTGAAACCTTTAAACTTTACTTAGAAACAAAATATATTGACATTCTGCTTTTAAGCTTCGCATAAGTATTTGTTTCCTGAATTTGATTTGTTTACCATACCTAGTGTTCGTATAATCAGTAACTGGAAACCCACTGCAAGTGATTTCAATTCAGGTTGGACACACCTGCAATAAGAAAAAAGCAAAAAATAACACTTACATGTGTTCAACATCGTAAGTTGAGATTAAACTTAAAATGTTTGCTGATGTTATTTTTCTTTATGGTTGGAAGAAAACCATCATGGAAATGACCCATGTGTTACAAAGGTATCATTAACAGCTGCCCACATGATATAAAGGTATCATTCACAGCTTGAGAAAAGACAAGACCCTGAGTAATAAGGATTCACCGTGCTATGATTTCAAGGGAGTCCAGAAAGTTGAAACTCTTTAGCCCAGGCTGGACCTGGACTCCCAGCAACCCTCCTACTTCAGCCTCCTTAAGTGCTGAGCCTACAAATGTGAGTTACCAAGCCTGGTTACATTTTATGTTTTATTCAGTAAATATGTTGTAATAATATCTGTAGTCAGCTTTATGATGTCTACAAAGACATTGGTCTCATGTGTCCCATACAGCCAGGGCCTTGACAAAAGACCAGATCTAGGTATAGGTCTCAGCACACTTCCTTTTTCCTTCCTGCTATGACTGTTGTTAGCAGAGAAGTCTAATAACTCTGTAGATAAAGTTAAACTGTAACCAGAAAAGTCAAGAAATTTATGCATTCTGGACTTCCATGTATGTAACTGTTATGTTCAAAGGCAGAGAACTTGTTATCACCTTGTTTAGTAACACATTCAGGGCTGGGGAAGTGGCATGGCACTAAGAGTCCTTGTTGTTTCTGTGAATACCCAGCTTTCAGTTCCCAGCACCCACACTGGACAGCACACAACCTCTAGTAACTTTAGCTGTAAGAGATGAAACCCACTTTTCTGGCCTCTTCAGGTACCTGGGCTCACACAGGCATACTCATACAAACGTACACATACAGAAACAAACCATAAGTTAAATCTTTCAAAAAGGCATTTATAAAAAGAAACACATTTTTCTATCTAAAAAGAATTACAAAACATATTTATGGAATATATTTAAGGAATTATTATGGAATTATTTTGATCTTTCTGCATTTGGTGAGCTGGAAACACCCTTACTTCTAATAAAAATCTCATCCCTATTGATGAGAATGAAAATATGTGAATAAATGGGTGCATGGGATGTTACTCGTGCTTAAATACTTTTGCTGAAATACTAAACTGATGATATATTTTATGTTGCCTAAAACTACTTGATGCTTATTTGGTCAAAGAGCTAAGTAGATATGTCATTCAGCCAATTGGAAGAAACCACTCTCCTGACAAGAGCTCTTGTTCTGTGAGGATCCATATGTATTAGCACTTTGAACTTCAGTTTCCTTGAAATGTGACTGATCCATAATCCTTGCGGGAAAGATACCTCTTACTAGGTACTTTAAATCATGTTCCAGAATGCTGATTGCTCCCACTCAACCTCTGGGTTATGGGGACTAAGACAGGAAGATCACTTAAGTGGTATAGTGTATGACCAGCCTGGGCAACATAGTGAAACCCTCTCTCAAAAATAAATGAATATGTAAATGAATAAAGTTTTCAAGGGAACTTATACAATTAAACAGAGAATACATTAAACCATGTATAATAAAAATTTAAAACATCATGATTATATATTAGGAGACAGTAAATGCAGAAGAGTTGGTGAAGGATGGTGTTAGCTCAACAGGGGGCAGAAAGCTATGTTTATAATTCTAGGAGACAGGCCTTTTTATTCTCCATTGTGTTTTGTTTATTTTGTAAGTAAGATGAAGGAAGTCAGCAGAAAGTAGAACTTGACTTGGTCACTGAAATCTTTATCAAACCTCACATTATCAAGAGTGTTTTGGAGAAGAAAGAGATGGTATGTTTATCCCTGCTTGAGTTCTAGTACCTAAGTGATGCTGTTGCTTATAGGGTGTACTTAGGTTATGTTCTAGAAACACTACTTGTAACTCAGTTTTGTTATCCATGTGCATTTTCATCCCTGGAGAGTGCTTAGCCTACATGGGAATGCGGAGGACTTGTTGACAGGTCTCATGTTTGCTTCAAAATGGGCTAGACACCTCCAACAACTTTTAGGAATGAAAGCTGTGGCAGAATGCTGTGCATAGACAGTCACACACATTTGTAGACATAGACAGCCCCATTCATAGGCATGGACACTCACCCATAGCCATACCCTTTTACTCTAGCTGCTTGCTCACTCACCAGTGTGCTTACTTGTGTGCGCATTGGTGAATGCATTATATCATAGTGCACTTCTCAGTAAGTATACTTCCTAACTCACCTCTCATGTGGAATACCTCAATATAGTGTGCATGCCACAAAATATAATAATAATAATAATAATAATAATAATAATAATAATAATTAGAAAACAACCCAAGGAGCTAGATGAGTTTTCTAACTTATTTAATTTCCTAGCAATATCTGCTTGATTTAATAAATTAAATCTAAACTAATCCTCCATTATACTCTTTCATGAAAATGGGTCCTACATTGTTTCAAGGGATGATTTTTAAGTCACACCTGAGAACCCCAATCAGAGAGGTTGCTCAGGCATGTGATGCTAGGCTTACTATCTGTGAAAGACAAAGCTCTCTTTATTTCGTGGCTGATCCACATCACTGAAATTGAAGTTTTAAAAGTTCTGAAACTTTCATGGGCATTTGACAATAATATTTTCATTTGTCATAAGTCTATGAATTCTGAGGAGATTTTGTTCATCTTAGTGAATCTTTCATAAATGAGAAATACTCTCCTTATAAATAGGCAACATTTTATATTTAATGGACTACCTGATCATGGGAAACATGTTAATGTAATATTTGGTCAGAATCAAATTTAAACAAGTAAAGATGCTAATTAAATGTCTATCTTCATTTAAATGACAATTAAAACCTTTTTTTTTTCTCTTGGCCTTTAGGGAATTTTAATCAACATGGAGTCAAATGTATAAAGACATATTAGCCCAGGTTATCATACTTATAGAAATACATTTTTGAAAATCAACATTCAAAAGTTACACATTTCTATTTTTAAATGTGACTGTGGGTGAATTAGTGAAATGGAGCTGCTAGGACCTACTTGCTTCCCTGGCCACCCATTGCACTTGTCCCACCATCTTCACAGCACTCCCAGCCAATCAACTATGTCTCCTTTCAAAACACTTTAGCTCTTTCCGGTTTTAGGATTTAAAGCATGAATCCAAATCTCACCTAAAATCCTCATCTAGACACTTTTTTAGATCATGGGATTGAACAACTTGTTTTTTTGAAGTATGCCTTTGAGAAAAATCATAGATTCTATCCTGCCTTAAACTAGTTTCCTTTTAATCATCTTCATAGCAACAGTTTCCTTATTATGTTAGGATCATTTTAGAATTATTATGTGCTCATTTTAATGATAACATGATTCATAATGGTCTTTGCTGTTGTACTCTGGGATGTATGCCCACAATTATACTTACTGATAAGTGCACTATGCTATAATGCAGTCACCAATGCACACACATTTAAGCACACTGGTGAGTGAGCAAGCAGCTAGAGTACAAGGGTGTGACTCGTGTCCATGCCTATGAATGGGGCTGTCTTTGTCTATGTATACATTAACTTACCTTGGAAAATTCTTCAAGCATAAAATCTCATATAAATATTTGTCTAAAATCTGAAGAGCTCCACTCTTTTCATATTTTAATTTCTTAAGCCTACAGTCTATTGCAAAAGATTGGATCAAAACTTACTCTGTGGGTAAATATAAACTTTTGAAATATTATTGCTATTTTAAAATTTTAATATGGTTTAATTGTTGTTAATTTATGTCTGTGAGTGTGTATTCCAGGTATGAGTATATGCCCTCAGAACTAAGATGGTGTCAGACCCCTTGGAGTTGGAGTGATATGTGATTGTAAGACACTTGAGGTGGGTCCTGAGAACTGAACTCAGGCTCTCTGGAAGTACAGTAGGCACTGTTCATTGATAAGCCATTTCTCTATCCTAGAAATATTACTATTGATTGAAGTTTAAGCTTGTCAGGCTTCCAAGTGGATTTCTTTCAATAACATCAATAAATGATTCCTAGGGCAAAATGGAACTGACCATAAAAGTTTTCTAACTGTAAAGAGAGATGCTTAAAATAGAAACAATTCCAAATAATTCTATATTTTAAGTATCTAGCAAGCTGAGACTTCACCGAATCTAGATTTCCTAATGAAAGAAGCATATGCAAAATTATTATTTATAGTATTGAACTTATAAAATAATAAAATATATTTATCATCTAATATACATGACTAAAAAAGATGTCTTAACAATTTATACTTAGGATAGAGAGAAATCATCTTTGTTCCCATTTGTGATCTGAGAGGTGACCAGCAGATCCTTGAAAGTTCAAAGGCAGATGACCAGCCTTCCACTGTGGATGTGGAAGGAGATTGAAGACTGATTCCAGAGATAATTATCTGAGTTCTATATGGTCATAAACATATGCATTGCACAGAGAAATGCACATACATGCACATAGAAAAAAGTATACTCACTTCATCAGAATCAACATAAAAGAAGTGGTTTCCATTGCATAGAAAATAGACAAAATGGCTTGAAAAATTATATAAAAGTAATATTTGGTTTTGCATTTGTCTCTTGGGCATTCACCTAAATATGCTGATTGGTTTCCATTCTGGAAACCAGAGTCGCTGATACAACTGCAGTCATAGAATTCCTAAAAGACAATTTTTGAAATGTTATTTTATGTGTTTGCAAAACATGAAAGTGCTATAAATATATCCTATTATATTTTTAAACAGTTCTTCCATTCTAGCAAAAGTGTTTACTGTTTTTAAAAATTCTGATAGCATCATTTTTTAATAATTGAAAGACAAAAATTTGTCTGTATTTATTTCTGGCCAAGAAAATGAAATTTGCTAATTCCTAATTCAGTTCAATTTCAAGATTATAAAATAATTGATAAATTAGTGTCTGAAACTATTCATAGGTTCTTCACTCAAACAAGTTCTTTTTCATAATTTTCTTCTCACTTTTTCTTTCTATATTAGTTTTGCATCCTTATTTACTTTTTAAAATGTTTTATTGGATATTTTATTTACATTTCAGACATAATCCTCTTTCCCACCCACCCCTCCTCCTCCTGCTTCTAAGAGGATATGCCCCCACTTACCCTCTCACCCCCACCTCCTCACCCACAATTTCTCTCACACTGGATTGTCCAGCCTTCACTGGACCAAGGACTTACTCACCCACCTATCCCTGACCCTGTCATCCTACCCTACATACACAGCTGGAGCCATGTGTCTCTCACTATGTGCTTTCAAGCTGGTGGTTTAGACCCTAGGAGCTCTGGTTAGTTGGTATTGTTCCTCTCCCAGTAGGTTGCAAACCCTTTCAGCTCCTTCAGTCTTGTCTCTCACTCCTCCATTGGGAACCCCATGATCAGCTCGATGGTTAGCTGTGAGCATCTGACTCTGTATATTTCAGGCTCTGGCAAACCTCTAAGGAGACAGCTATATTAGGCTCCTGTCAGCATACACTTCTTGGCATCAACATCTGTGTCTACCTTTGGTGACTGCACAAGGGATGGATACCAATGTGGAGCAGTCTCTGGACGGCCCCTCCAGTTTCTGCCCCATGCTGTGTCTCCATATTTGCTCCCTTGAGTATTTTGTTACCCCTTCTAAGAAGGGCCAAAGCACCCACACTTTGGTCTTCTTTGTTCATGAGTTTCATGTGGACTGTGAGTTGTACCTTGGATATTGCGAGCTATTAGGCTAATATCCAATTATCAGCGAGTGCATACCATATGTGTTCTTTTGTGATTGGGTTACCTCACTCAGGATGATATTTTCTAGTTCCATCCATTTACATAAGAATTTCTCACATTCATTGTTTTTAATAGCTGAGTAATATTCCATTGTGTAAATGTACCACATTTTCTGTATCCATTCTTCTGTTGAAGGACATCTGTGTTCTATCCAGCTTCTGGTTATTATAAATAAGGCTTCTATGAACATAGTGGAACATGTGTCCTTGTTATATGTCGGAGCATCTTCTGGGTATATGCCCAGGAGTGGTATAGCTGGGTCCTCAGCTGTGTCCAATTTTCTGAAGAACCGCCACACTGATTTCTAGAGTAGTTGTACCAGCTTGCCATCCCACCAACAATTGAGGAGTGTTCCTCTTTCTCCACATCCTTGCCAGCATCTGCTATCACCTGAGTTTTTGATCTTGGCCAGTCTGACTGGGATGAGCTGGAATCTCAGTGTTGTTTTGGTTTGCATTTCCCTGATGACTAAGGATATTGAACATTTCTTTAGGTGCTTTTCAGGGATTTGAGTTTCCTCAGTTGAGAATTTTTTTGTTTAGCTCTGTACCACATTTTTAATAGGGCTATTTGGTTGTCTGGAGTCTAATTTCTTGAGTACTTTGTATGTATTGGATACTAGTCCTCTATCAAATGTAGGTTTGTTAATGATCTTTTCCCAATCTCTCGGTTGTCGTTTTGTATTATTGACAGTGTCCTTTGCCTTAGAGAAAATTTGCAATTTTATGAGGCCCCATTGGTCAACTAATAAGCCATTAGTGCTCTGTTCAGGTACTTTTTCCCTGTGCCCAAGTATTCAAGGTTTTTCCCCACCTTCTCTTCTATTAGTTTCTGTGTATCTGGTTTTATGTGAAGGTTCTTGATACACTTGGACTTGAGCTTTGTACAAGAAGATAAGAATTTTGCTGCATACAGGAAACACACTTCAGTCACAAAGACAGACACTACCTCAGAATAAAAGAATGGAAACTATTTTCCAAGCAAATGATAGCAAGAAACAAGCTGGAGTAGACATTCTAATATTAAATAAAATTGACTTTCAACCAAAAGTAATCAAAAAAGGTAAAAAAGGACACTTCATACTTATCAAAAAAAAATCTACCAAGTTGAACTCTCAATTCTGAACGTTTATGCTCCAAAAGCAATGACAGCCACATTTATTTATATATATATATATATATATATATATATATATATATATATATATATACTCTACTACAGCTCAAAGCTCACATTGTACCTCACACAATAATAGTGGGGGACTTCAATACCCTGCTCTCAGCAATGGACAGATCATAGAAACAGAAACTAAACAAAGACACAATGAAATTAACAAAAGTTATGAACTAAATGCATTTAACATATATCTATAGAACATTTCATCCTAAAAGAAAAGAATCTCAAACATATTGGCACAGTAAAAATTTCCCCTAACAAAACAAAAATGGCTTATGCTCTAAGATCAAAAATTGACAAATGGGACCTCTTAAAATTGCAAAGTTTTTATAAGGGGAAGGACACTGTCAATAGGACAAAATAGCAACCCACAGATTTGGAAAAGATGTTACCAACCCTGCATCCAATAGAGGGATAAAATCCAAAATATACAAAGAACTCAAGAAGTTAGAATCCTGTGAACCAAATAACCCTATTAAAAATGCGGTACAGAGCAAAACAGAGAATTCTCAACTGAGGAATCTTAAATGGCTGAGAAGCACTTAAAGAAATGTTCAACATCCTCAGTCATCAGGGAAATGCAAATCAAAACATCCCTCAGATTCCATATCATACCAGTCAGAATGGCTAACATCAAAAACTCAGGTGACAACAGATGCTGGCGAAGATGTGGAGAAAGAGGAATACTTCTCCATTGCTGGTGGAATTGCAAGCTGGTACAACCACTCTGGAAATCAGTCTGGCTGTGCTTAGAAAATTGGAAATAGTTCTACCAAAGCACCCAGCTATGCCACTCCTGGGCACATATCAAAAAGATACTCCAACATATAACAATGAAACATGCTCCACTCTGTTTATAGCAGCCTTATATATAAGAGCCAGAAGCTGGAATGAACCCAGATGTTCTTCAACAGAGGAATGGATGCAGAAAATGTGGTGCACTTACACATGGAGTACTACTCAGCTATTAACAACAGGCTTCATGAAATATACAGGCAAATAGATGAAACTTGAAAATATCATCCTGAGGGAGGTAACCCAGTCACAAAAACACACATTGTATGTACTCACTGATTAGTGGATATTAGCCAAAAAGACGCTCAGAATACCCACAATACAACTCACAGACCATATGAAACTGAAGAAGAAAGAAAAGCACAACAAAGTGTGGATGCTATAGTACTACACAGAAGGGGGAAGAAGATTGTTATGGGAGGTAGAGGAAGGGACCTGAGAGGGAGAGAAAGGAGGAGGGAAAGGGAAGCAGTTCAGGCATGAGCAGAGATTGGGGAGAAATATGGAGAGTCAGGAATTTGAAAGTAGGAGAATAGCAGTTAGAGAGGGGGAACTTAGTGTAGTCACCAGAAAGTTTGAGATGCCAAGGACCCAAGATGTTCCTAGGACCCAACATGGAGGACATTAGCAGAAATACTCAGCAAAGGAGACATAGAACCTGTAGAGACCATGTTCATTGGATAGGCATGGACCCTGGTTGAGGGATGGGGCCACACACCTACCTCAAAAATAGTAATCCATAATTCTTGTGAAAAGGAAATGTGGGGACAAAGAGTAGAGCAGAGACTAAAAGAAAGACCATTCAGAGACTGCCCCACCTAGGAACCCATCCCATCTACTGACACCAAACTCAGACACTAATGCTGATGCCAAGAAGTGGTTGCTGACAGGAGCATGGTATAGCTGTCCTCTGAGAGCTTCTGCCGGAGTCTGAAGAATACAGATGCAAATGCAGCTAAACATTGGACTGAGCAGAGAACCCAATGGAGAAGTTAGGGCAAGGACTGAAGAAGCTGAAGGGGTCTGCAACCCAATAGGAAGAACAACAATATCAATCAACCAGACCCTCCAAAGCTCCCAGAGACTAAATCATCAACATAAGAGTATATATGGGGGGACCCATGGGTGGCAATGGATATGTAGCGGAGGATTGCCTTATTGAGTATCACAAGGAGGGGAGCTCCTTAGTCTTGTCAAGACTTGGGGACCCAAGGTAGGGGACGATAGGGCACTGAGGCAGGAGTTGGTGGGCAGGCCGGGAGCACCCTTATAGAGGCAGAGGATAGGGATGAGGGTGTTTGTTGAGGGGAAATTTGGAAGAGGGATAACATTTGAAATGTCAATAAATACAATAAACAATAAAAAAGAAATAAAAAAACCCTAAAAAATGATTCATCTTTAGCTTCTGGGGTATAAAGTATTTATTAGTTATGACAATTAGATGCTTGTATCATAAAAGGAGTTTTCAAAATCCTAACTACATCCACAGTTCGAAAAGCAATATTCTAACTCTTGACAGTGAAAAATTGGAAGTGAAGTAATCTCAAAATAGATTTCAAGGAACAGAAAAATCTGATGATTTCAAGCAGGATTTCATGTGAAGTTTTCCTAACCTCCCAGTGTTAACAAATGAAGATCATACAGGAACCTATTTTTGTATCTTTGACTGGAGACCTTAGTTCTACAACTATGTGATAAGTAAGTGTGAAATTGAATGTGAAGTTATGAGCAAAGAAAGATGAGAAAATGAAATCTGATACTCACTATATTATTTAGCTTCTTATCACCACGAAACAACTTGCATCCGGCCAGACAAGGTGAAATGTAAGTCACCCCATTTTCCCCACAGACGGGTTCCCACTGATTTTTATCACAACTGCAGTCTGAGTTGCAATTAGAAAGTGGTATATCTATGTTAGAATCCACTCGGTTCATTCTGGAGATATATGGTAGACAGACACAAGGCAAAGAGGTCAGTTCACAGACAATGGAGGGAGATGGAAAGATACAGGGCAGGGGAGGGAATAGGAGGGAAGGGAAAGGAAGGGAAGGGAAAGGAAGGGAAGGGAAGGGAAGGGAAGGGAAGGGAAGGGAAGGGAAGGGAAGGGAAGGGAAGGGAAGGGAAGGGAAGGGAAGGGAAGGGAAAAAATCAGAAAACTCCGATACTAGAGAGAACTGATTAGAGACCTGTGCATGTTACTGGTGTGAGCCTTGTTAAATTTCTAGCTATAGCTAGGAGATGATAAGGAGTCTGCACAGCCTTAGGAAGCTGAAGTGCCAGAAAGAAAAGGAAAGGTACATTGCACCTGGGGTATCAAGATGTGTAATTACAATGGTGAGTAGCAGGGTCAGTTCACAGAGAATGAAAATCATGTTTGGAGTGAGGAACTGGTTTCTTGCACAGGTATCTGTTTACAGGAATGTTAGAAAAAGCTTGTTCAGCCATGGTTAAGAGAGTTCCCTACACTCACAACCTTGCCAGGATTGCAGTGGGAAAGGCTAAGAGATTTCTAAAGGAAAACTTCAAATTTAAGTCATGAGAATCAGTGAGGTAATTCCCAGGCCTTGCTGCTTATAAAAGCTGTATGTCTGTCCAGGGGGACAAAGGTATCCACTACCTAGCTCCCACTGCACATTGTGAACACTCTAAAAATGACATGATCATCACCACCCAGTTTTTCTTTAAATGAGAAACAAGAAATGCTCTTGGGAGATATTAAACAGTGATTGTTTGGAGAATTTATAAATTGTGATCCTTACTAACTGAACGATCAGTGGAAACTGTTTCAGCCTACTCTTCTCTCACAATGGATTCTGATTGGAGGTAACACATCATTCATTCTGTTGATAAAATAATATATACAAACCCATCATAGGTCAAGGTAAGGCCAGCAAATGACTTGTTTTCACAGATTAGAGGAAAAAATAACAGCTTAAACACATAGGCCATTGAGGAAGTGAAAAATGCAAACTTGGTGATTCCAGCCAGGGTCAATTTGAATTTTTTAATAATATATCCTCCTAAAAACATTCCGGTTGCTGTAGTAGGTATGATGATACTTCCTGGAAATAAGAGAAAAACATTGTAATTAAGAAAGGCTTCTCTGGTGTCTTTTCATTTGAAATGTGCTGTGTCCACATAAACCCTTCAATTCTGTTGCTTCGAGACCAGAAATGAATGGCCAGAATGGAAATGAAAGACCATGCTCTATGTGGAAATGATGAAAATAATATCTCTTGACAAAAAAGGAGTACCTCTTTTCCTAGTAACAGATGTCAGATTGCCTCTGAATAGATAAATTTTATGAGGGACACCTGACCCCAGAAAATAATGACAATGTACCAAGCCTTCCTGTCTAAAACCATTTTTTTTAAGTTTGGGGTTATTTCATTGTTATGTATGTGTATGTATGTATGTATTTGTCTGCACTGGTGGGGTGTATTTGGGTGCAGCTGTCCAGGAGACATCCTCTGAAGTACACGACCTGTCAGGTCCAAAGAGATCTCTTATCTGTCATGCTCCAAAAGGCAATCCAAACAGCCAGAAAAGGTCTCAACCTGGATTATAGGAAGATTTCTGGTGATTAGATAAAAGCCTGTATTTGTTAGAAACTTGCAGTTCCTCTCTAGCAAAGGAGCCATTTCACTTATCACTGGCAGAAAGAACAAATGATGACCAGTGTTGCCTATTAGCATATGAGAGCTCATGCTGGCCTCCCATCTCCTTCTGCATCACAGGAAGCCAAGTTCAAGCTTGCCTTAGCCTTTGCCACCTCCCCATAAACCCCAGCTCACCTGCTGTTCTCCCTACATGTCCCCATTTCGCCTGTCATCCTGGTATTTTGATATATTTTCACCCAAACCCTTGCTTCCTTTCTTTTCTTTCTTTCTTTCTTTTTTTATATTGGCTCTCATTTCTCCCACTGTTTTCTCTATTCTTTATCCCCTGGAATTTTTAAGTCTCTCAAAGATAGCCCTGGTGAGATCCAGGCTGCTATCCATATTGAGTCTGCTTCTTTCTCTTTCTGCTCTGGTTCCTTCCATATGTCTTTGGTCACTCAGCCGCTAACATCTACAATAAAAGCCTTTCCCTTAACCAAACCATGGAGCAGCCATGTTCTCAGTTTATACATCATCTGTGAAGCAAATTATGAAAGATCGGTCTTACCTAACACAAAGTTGGCCTGGGATGCTGTCTTGTTGTACTGCTGCTCTATAAACTTGAAGATGTAAGTAAAGGAACCAATGACGCTGCTGGCTTGCAGCAACGTCAGTATCAGGAATATAACATAGAGGTCGTTGGTAAGGATGCTTTTCAGAGACCGTAGAAAGCCTTGAAATAACAAGGGTGAAGAAAACATTGTAGCACAATTTAAATGTTCCCTACATCCTAATCTTCTACTCATTATATGTATGAGTTTAAATTATATAAATACATAGAACAGACACAGAGTGATCTAAAATCTTGCTATAAGCAGATTCATGAATATTTTTATTCAATCATTTCTATGATTATATTATGTATTTGGTCATTTGGACTCATAACTTTTTTTTTGTCTTTTTGTTTTGTTACTTTTTTTGGTCAGTAGATACGTGGCAGTTCTTTCCAATCTTAGTTTTTCATACCATTCAATCCATTTACCTGTTCATTCAGCAAATGCTCAGTCTTTAACAGATATCAAAAAATATGCTGAAATATGAAACACGAGTTCTGTATGTGATGTTACCTATTATTAGCATTTAATAATGTGATTTTGTGTTAACTAAGCAGTTTATTAGGTAAAATTT
The DNA here is from genome assembly GCF_011762505.2 of Arvicanthis niloticus. Classification (NCBI taxonomy): domain Eukaryota; kingdom Metazoa; phylum Chordata; class Mammalia; order Rodentia; family Muridae; genus Arvicanthis; species Arvicanthis niloticus. The sequence continues at coordinate 78,349,444 of NC_047666.1, read as the reverse complement.
TAAATAATTAATGACCACAGAATAAAGAACACTGATGTTCAAAAATCATAAGCATGAATTTAATATAAGGATTCCAGCACTTTGTTTCTTAGAGTGCAGCTTTTCTATAAAACACTGCCTCCACAAATATGTCAGCACTTAAGCCAACTGTCTAAAACATTGCTCCAGCAAATACAACTGAATTGACTTACCTGCCTAAAATACTGTCCCAGCAAATACTGTAGCACTAAAGGAATCTGCCTAAAACACTGCCTCACTAAACCTGGCAGCACTGAAGCCACCTACTTAAGGATAAAACACTAACAAGCAGGTCACATTAACTCAAGAAAACTAACAAAATCATCTCTGCATTCCAAGTGCTGGGACTTGAGCCATGTACCACTGTACCTGACTGGAAATTTCTTGATATAAATAACAAAAATTTTGCTTGTCTGTATGTATGTGCATCCATGTATGTGGTTGCCCTTGGAGGTCAGAAAAGGGAATTGGATCCTCCAGACCTGAAGTTACAGAGAGTTATGAACCACCATGGAGGTTTCTGGAAAGGTAAGTTGGGTCCTCTGCAAGAACAGCAAGTGTTCTTATAATCACTGATCTATCTCTCCAGTACACTAATATGATCTTTGTAATATCTATGTTATGTTTAAAAATCTTGGAGTTCTAGAACCCTTGCATAGTATGCACAATGCTGTGGGTTAAAACCCCAACCAGGAATAAAAACAAAACAATACCATGGTTTCTAGTATCTAACAACTTACTCTTGAGGTACCAATCAAACCCTGATATTAGGCACTGCCCAGTTTCTACAGTTAAAAAAAAAAAAAAACAGATAAGTTATCTTCTCATGGCCAACATCAATATACTAATCTTGTTGAAAACTGAACTATCCTCAATTATAAACCAAACAATATAGTTAGCTCCAGCACAGAAATGTCCTTGTGTTGGGGTGATGGAGTGAAAAAGGTCATCAAATGAAAGAATGGAAGATGAGGAATGTCTTGGTCCACATCTGGGAACTTGTCCTTTGATTGCAAAGTAAACTAGGGAAGGTTGTAAGGGGGTTTTCTTTTTGGTGCAGTTACTTGTAGTGTTGTTGTGACAAAGTACCTTGAGAAATGCAAGTCAGGAAAGAAAGGGTTATTGTTGCTCTCAGTTTAAGGGCACACAGCATCAGTATATGGAAGTCATGATAATGACAGAGGTAGCTGCTCATACAGCATCCAGAGTCAAGAAGCAGAGATGAATGTGTACTCAGCTTGCTCTCTCCTTTCCTTTTTATTCATTTTAAATACCACAGCAGATTGATTAGTGTTACCCACATTGACTTGGGATCTTCCTATTTCAGTTAACATAATCTAAACAATTTCTCACAGACATGCCCAAAGGCTTGCCTTCTGGTGATTCTGGAATCTATTAAATTGTCAATAAACATAAACCATCACAAATTATTGTGGTGATTTAGTTTTTGGTGGTGTGTTTTGAGGAAAGTCTTCCATTGGTCTCATAGTCCAGACTAGCCTTCAACTCATGATCCCCAGAACCATTGTAACAATCATTAATTTTGGTTTTGCTATTTCATCAATTCATTCTAATATCCCATTCCCATTTTGAATTAAAATCACAGCTTAGAATTCAAATAAATAGCTTTCAATACAATTACCAGGAAAAAAAAAATCTTACCCTAAATACCTAGAAAGAAACCTTTCTGGGAATTTCTTCTTTTTATCCAAGTGTTCACCTAAGAATAGGCAATTTTCACATGAGTTCATTATGTATGCATATCAGTAGCAAGGAGCTCACTGGAATGAATCATAGCTTCTTTGAAGAAGGAAAGCACCTCACAAACAGTGGTTGGTATCATTTGTAAATGAATGAATGAATTATTTTAACTTTTAAAACTATCACTGATGCTCTATACTAAACTTTGAAAAAAGGAAGTTGTGTATATAGTTCACTTGTAGAACATATAACCAGTATGAGCATAGCCCTGGACTTGGATGCCTAACAGTACCAAAAATTAAAGTATTTGAAGAAAATATATTCCTTCTTTTTTACAATAAATATAATTTTATATGATTCTTTTGTTCCTTTTATTATTTAGTGTGTATATATGTTATGTATGAGTGCACATAAAATTGTGTGTGTGTGTGTGTGTGTGTGTGTGTGTGTGTGTGTGTGTGTGTGTGTGTTTGTGTTTGTGTGTATATACTTGCACTGAGTTGAGCATGACAGTGTCTGGCCATTGCTAACAGAATCCAGTGAAGGATAATGAGTGACGTTTCTCTATCATTCCCACCTTATTCCTTTGAGGAAAAATTCTTCACTGATCTAGAATGATCCTGGATCTTGGATGATGACCTAGGAGCCCAAGATATTCTCAGGCACAACAAGCCACACTTTGCTCTTTTCATGGATGCTGCTGATTCTATCTTAGGTCCCCATGCTTATAGAGAAGCTGTTTCTCAGCACCGAGTCATCATCCTAGACATGTTTTCTCCATAATAAAAACCACAAATCTGATCCTATTATTTGTACACAATCATGGAACTGGTAACTGGAAAGAGAATTACTTCTATAGGCTCATATTTGAATACTTGGCTTATAGTTGGTGGTCTCATTGAAAGAGATGTCATTGAGAGTAGACTTTCAGGTTTCCAAAGCCCAAGCCATTCCCAGTTAATGATTCTACCCCCTCCTCTTTCTCTTTGACTCATGTTTGTGGATCAAGGTCTAAGTTCTCAGTCACTACCCTGGTAAATGCCTGACTCTGCTGTGTTCCTCTTTGTCATCATGAGTCATAGACTCTAACCATTTCTAAATGTGAGTTGCCAAATGTAACACTTTCTTTTATAAGTTGCCTTGGTCATGGTGTCTCTTCATGGCAATAGAAGAGTAACTAAGACAGAAAATATCACTTTTAATAGGAAATGTAGAAGGAGTTAAGTAATGTTTAGTGCAGAAGAAAGCTAGATAAGTTGGACATACCGTTTTTGAAATATTCTCAGATTTCAGTGGAATTAACATCTGCATACTGATTGACTATGGCATCCTTACCAGTCATGTTGGCAGGAGCTTGTTTTTCTTGCTTTGTTAAATTAGTCATGTGATTCTTTTCTCCTTCTGTTTTGAGTACATGAAGACATGCTGAATATTTCCTTTCGTTCTGTGATCTCTTTGGAATTTTGGATAGAAAAAAGAAGGGTATGGAAGAAATAATGCATAATAGTCCACTTACAATGAAGCCAAGCCACCAGGCACCAACCCAACGAGCATCCTGAGGAGTTATTCGGATACTACCTGGAATGAATAATTAGAACAAGACTTTCAAAAATCATTCTGAAAATCAATGGTGGTAAGACTGCTGGCCTCCATAGATAAAGAATCCAAACTATAGTTTATACATCCTAAAATACAATTTTTTTTTGCTAGTGGTTTGTCCACTTAGAAGTAGGGAATGCATTAATCATTTGATGAGATCTTACAACCTCCATTGTTAAGAACCAGCGATATATATTATATATAGACTCTATTACAACTGAAGAATTATCAATACTATGTATTCAGCAAATAATAAGATTAGATTTGTGGCTTTTAGTATGGAGAAAACAAGTCTAGAAAATGGCTCAGTGCCAAGAAACAGTTTCCATATCAGCACAAGGACCTGGGATAGAATCACCAACATCCATATAAATAGCAAGGTATGGCAAGAAGTGCCTGAGAATTTCTTAGTCTCTTAAGTCATCAGATTTCAAGATGGTTGAAAACCAAGGCAAGGCATGACCATTCACTATCATCTGAAAATGGCTGTTGGAACCCATTCCTGATGTCAGGATAGCAACAGAGGAAAGGTCAACATTATTTCTAAAAGATTAGAGAGCTCCAATCTGTCTCTTGTATTTGCTGGATATACAGCCATATTGACTGCAGACACAGGAAGTGCTGAGGAAGGAATGTCCTAATGCACAGCCCACACAGTGACTGTCTGAGTTTAAGAGGAACCCAGAAAAGATGGATTTAAACCTGAGGCATTTGTTGCCCTTCTTATTTCAACTGTATTTCTTCTGCATTGTGAAGAGAAATGATATATTAATGCCAGCTCTAAATACACACTCCTGTGAATGATGAATGCTCATAATCATTAAATGATGAGAAACTTCCTAAATATATCAGAACCTGTGAAAGCTGAATGATGAATTGCTGGAAACCCTGGAGAGTCCTGTGGCTAATTAGGACACAGTAGCAAAAACACAGAGGAAAGCTTTGCACTAGATGGTTCACTGAAGTACTCGGCCTAGCACTCAGACAAGACATAACTCTAATTCTTCTCAAAATCTTCCTAAGTACTCATAAAAAGACACACCCAGACTCACTGAACATGGTTAGACTACCCTAGCACTGACACTAGACATACAACAATATACTTGATAATAGATGTGATCACTAGACATATAACAGTGTTCTTGATAACAGATGTGATCTGACCTTTGTTTTGAAATTGTTAAATATAACATTACAGCAAAACACATCTTTCTATACTACCAAAGAGCTGTCTGGAGAAAAAATTATGAAAATTGTTTCACTTTTAATGCAGCAATAGTTAATTAAGGATGCAAAACCATCAAATTTATTGTAGTCATTACTGAATACGAGAAGATGCAAAAAGGTCTGAACATCCACTTATAGCCATCTAATTCCCAAGAATTCTAATACAACACAGATAGTTATTTTTAAATATAGAAAAATATTTTCCAACTACAGAAAAACATCTACCTCACCTCTGTATGAGTTTTGAAAACAAGGGTGAACTTGGAAGTGAATGAGAAGTTTGATTAAGGATTTGTACTGATAATTATTGGAGGCATATGCCTTCTCATGGCCAACTGTGGTGTCAACTTTATTTTGGAAATAACTTTGAAGCCATTGAGTCCTGATGAGATAGAAAATCAGATTTGTTTATACACCAACTACTTATATATTGAAACAGATTTCTTCCTATGGCATCTAAAGAGATCATCATGCATTTGGTGGCCTCTGCTCCAGCAGGGAGTCAGTGAAGTATGGCATCTCAGAAGAAGAGAGCATCTTGGATGAGAGTCTCAGAATGATGCTAATGGAAAGGGGAAGAGAACTCTTCACTAGAGATCCAGAACTGTGATCTTTTTAAGAGTCTTTTTAAGAGTCGCACCACCAATTGTCATTCTTACTGCAGAGAGTATCAGTGACAGAAAAGTGGGAGAGAGGAAAGGGTGCCAAATTATAAAGATAAAGGTGATCATAGACAGCCATGGTAGTACATAGTAGCCATGTATCTACTTCTGAAGAGCCTGGCTGCCACACTGAACTCTGGTCTGAAGTCACTGTAAGTTGATAAGCATTAGTAAGTCTTCTGTATTAGAAACATTCTGGAAGCATTATTAAAGTATGAGGCAGGAGCTGTTATCAGATTACTTTGATGAAAGATTATGTAATGATTAAGTCAATTATACAATTAAGGGTAAGATATACCTAAAGTGAAAGACGATGGAAAACAACACAAGTGTTGAGAGTGATACTGTGAGCCCTGTATTTGCCATGTTGAGTGCCACTTAGATATCTAAAAATAGAAAAAGTGAGAAAATCACTTTGCAAAGTTACCTGACACCATTTCATGAGCCACTGAAAACGGATGACCTCTTAGAAGTGGATTGGAGGGGGAAAATGAAATGTCTTCTAAATTCAGATTTGTTTTTTCAAGATAATTGTTTATGAAGAGAAGTAGACAAAGAAAATCAGCTACAATGTTGTTTAAGAACATGAAGACATCATATAAGCCAAAAGAATGCAGAGACTGAAGAGTGCTTTGTGATAATGAGAGGGTGGAGAAGTAGATTCTCCAGGGAGGGATGTGGCGGAAGATTGACAGAACGAGGTCTTGAAGATGCAAGATTAAGACATAACACTTAAGATAGGTCTAAAAGAATGAGGTTAACCTGGATATTATTTGTATGTACTTTGGGTTGAGGGAGATGAGAGATGAAATATTTATGGGAAGGAGGGCTTGAAGATTAAACAGTTTCCACACTTTGGCCAGTTTTTCTGAAGTATGAAGGAGTACTTGCTTTGAGAGAAGAGAACAGCCAGAACAATAACTCAGTATACATCCCTTCATTTTCTAATTAAAGGTGACCATATGCCAAGCCCTCTGTTAGGTCCAGGGAAAGCATCAAAACTAAGACACAGGATAAAGATGCTCAACCACTCCAACCTTCCTCCAATCAAACAACAAAACAGCATCTTCCAGAAGCTTCACTCTGTAATTCTTGCATTTCTAAATCCAATCTACCACCAAGTGAGAGTGCAGATGATTCGGCTCTATAATCAGTTTGTTTTCTATCTGGTCATCTAAATTAAGATTGTCCCCAGTGCCACATTTTATACTTACTGGTAGCAGCTTGACATAAGCAAGAGATGGAATTTGTTTTGTGAAAATAATGAACACATTCTTACCACTTAAAATATCTAACAGAAAATAATGCAACTTTTGAAAGAATTAAACCAGTAATCCGGAGGCATGGTAATTGGAATTGGAAAGACAGCCTTCTGATCTCTTTATTAATTCTACTTACTCAGGTCTACATATCCAATGTCTACATATAGTTTAGCAAACACCGATGACATGATAAAGCCAAGGATTGATCCGATCATTGCTATACTATGCAGAGTACCTGCAAATATTCAAAACCATTCAATCAGAATCAACGTGCACAAAGTTATTTTTTTCTTAACACGACAAATTTAATTATATTCCCCTCCTCCCAGATGCATCCACTCTTTCTCAGCCAACCAAGTTTGGACCTTCTTATTGTAAGTCTCATCAACTATAGTTTTATGCTTTTGTGCATGGCTGTCAACACTGCATGGTCAACCCATCAGAGACAACACTGTTAGAAAAACCTTAATCTCCTTCTCCCAATATCTATCAATTGCTAACTGCTCCTAGTTAAGGACAGGAATTTGTGCTTACCTCTCATCTACATGCTGGAATTTTGCCCACCTTGAACTTGTAAATGTATGATTTTTATATAGTAGGCTTTAAAATGTAATGTTACACAATGAATTCTTGAAATAATATTTTTGTAGGAATCTTAATTTACTTAGGGTGCTGGACAGATATCTCAGTTGTTAACAGTACGATTACATATTTTTCTGCCCAACTCAAACACTGCATACATTAGGGACACAGTAATAAATGCAGAAACACATCCATATACATAAAATATAAACAAATATTAAAATGTAAAATGATTAATTAGCAGTGCTACAGTTTCAAATTTAGACCTAGAACACTTAAACACTGAACATAATATCCTCTGTACTTTACCTAAGTACATAGGAGAATGTCCTTCTTTTGCAAAGTCATCAATGTAGGAAACTCCCAGGGGGACTATTGGTGTTTCCCCTATCCCACGAAGCATGTTCCCCATCAAAACATAAATCCACATGTATGACCTAGACCCATTTACACAACCTGTGTAGACAAAAATATGTCTTACTTTATATGTCTCTTGCAGTATTGATACCAGAAATTCCACAAAAATTAAATATTCATTTTTATGTATCAGCTTGACTGTCATCACTGTGCTAAGACAATATTCTTGTTTATCTTCCCTTCGTTTTATTTTGTGTTAAGATTTTAACCATGTTTAAGAAATAAAAATTTCAGAATATATATAGTTCCATATATATATATATATGTGTGTGTGTGTGTGTGTGTGTATGAATATTTGCCTAATTGTCTACATGGATAAGTGCACCACATGCATGAATGCAGTACTGGCAGAGAACACAAGAAGATGTTGGATCCCCTGGAACTGGAATTATACTTCGTTGTGACATGTCTTCTGACTACTGGGAATTGAACCAGTGCTCTTAACTGCTGAGCCATCTTTCTGGACCCTAATTTTATATTTATAATTGTAAAATACTTTTAAAATATACTTCTGTCACAAAGAGATATCTTGGTTATAATTACAAATATGTCTTAATTTATTATTTCCTTGCGGTTGATCAATAATGATATAATTAAAAAGAATTAGTATTTTTTGTTTAATAGATATTAAAAGAATAACTTCCAGAAATGGTGATAACTTTATCCAATCACAATAATACAAAAAATGAAAAAGAACTAATTTCTTATTTCTTTCATTTTAATCTTCCCATATCTGATACAATAGGTAGAACGATCTGCAGCATAAAACCTATATTTTCTCATTAAAATATTTTTAAATTTTTAGTTGAAGTAATTATTTTTATTTTGAAAAGTACCTCTCCTCTGTTTATGCAATGCATTGTTGCTTGCTTAAATTGTTTGTTGAGGCCGGTGCATGCTACATGGCTCAGCTTGGACTCAAAGCTACAATCATTCTGCTTCAACCCCTTTGTGCTGGGAAATCATACATGTGCACAGTCAATTGTTATACCTTTATTTTACCTGTAAATGTTCTTCCCAAATTCTAACTGAAATAGTCCTTAGCTCCTCTTCAGCTATTTCTGAAGTCTGATTTTGTATCATGTTTACACTATGATTATGTCTGTATATCAAGGTCAAATGAATCATTATTTTAAATCAAAATTTGCTGATATACTTTTACAAAAATTTAAATAGGTTATTTACAAACTTTCAAATGTTAATAACAGTTTACTGTTAATTCTTACCTTTCTCCACTATCTCAGGTGACGTTGCATTGAGTGATGCCATTTGATTGACTAAACAGGTCAATGTAGAGTTGCCTAGAGAGCCAATGTCATTTTCTGTGGCATACCTGTAACTATAATGACATCACTACACTTAACATTTTGCATATATACCAAGTATTTTCACTTTCCTCAGAAACTATTGATTGTACCTCTCTCTTCTCCATGTCAATGAGAATCCCCTGATAATTTTCAAGGCTCAATTTTAGGACAAATAATAGGTAACAGTAAAATGGCAAAAAGGCCCAGTAAGTAAGGTCATTCATTGTTACTCAGCCAAGGTGGCTGATCACCTTAATGTGACAGATGATACTCTGTTTATGATGGGAAAAATCTTAGCTTCCCTTTTCTATTTTGTAAACTGCTATCTGATTGTAGTCAGTCTCTTTTTACTTATTTTCTAAGATGACAGTAATATAAACTTCTTGATGACTTATATTTAATAAGCAAGAGAATTATGTTTTCGAATCTGTCTTAAAGGCATTCTAATTCTTCTACCTTTTCTACCAAAACATCTGAATTTTTTATGGATGCATATACTCACATGAACTAATGTCTGACTCTCTGAAATTTTAATAAATTCTAATCACTTCAGCTTGAGCAAGGAGAATTTAATAGCAACAAAGGCAATGGAATCAGAATAGGGACATACATAGTAACCTGAAAAATACTATTATACCTGTACTCTATGCTGGACCACCAACTATATGCCAGGCACTCTACATTACTTCAAAACTGAAACAAAATGCACAGGTTTTTGTGCATAAAGACTTTCATTCCCCTTAAGAAAAAATAGATCATTAACTGTGCTCAAGTTTTAGAATAGATGGATATTATAGACTTTGCCTTGTGTAGACACTGTGACATGAATCTTAGTGATAGCAGGAGTTTGAAATGGACTCCAGAGGACAGTAGACAAGGGTGTAGGGCCAGTGCATGTAAAAGTAAAACATTGGCACATGTCTGTAGCCTCATCAGCTGCTTGTCAACTGTGGGGAAGAATGGAAAGTGAGTCTAGGACAGTCAAAGACCCAGTCAGTAAGCAGCACACATGCGCAAGTGAGTTGACATATGATTAACCCATAGGCGAGACCTTTCAATACTTTGATTTTGACTTACACTAACTCAGTTTTGTATCTCTGCCACAGTATCTATGCCCACTCACAAATATATATATAACTTGAATGATGTAATTGCAGGAAAATATGTTCCTTGTTCCTACATATATTTTATATTACTCAACTCTATCTTATACTAAAGGGTGGTCCCAATAACCTCAAAGGGTTTTTTGGTCCACTGATAAACTAGAATCTGAAGTTTGAAAATATGTACTAGAGAACTAGAAGATTTAAGCAAAATTAGGAAAGTGAGATTTGCATTTAAAAGTATATTCTTGTGTTGAGTATTAATTAGAGTACAGTTGAGAAGCTGGAGAGATGGTTCAACTGTAAAGAGCCTTGGCTGTCCTTCCTGAGGATCCCAGTTTATTTCCCAGCAACTTTCAGGAGACTCACTAATTATAATTCCAATTCCATAGAATCTAATGCTTTGCTCTGGCTTCAACAGACTCTACATGCATGTGTGCACATAAATACACACAAACAAACACTCATACTAATACAATAAAAAATAAATCTTTGAAAAACTAGTAGAATTAAAACTGAAAGCAAACCCTCCAGTATTGGCTTCAGCTTGGATAAGGGCATGGATTTCTACACTGACCAAAGAATGTCAAATAAGATCTTTGTGAGTGCTGGGTTTTGGTGCTGCAGTAAATCAACAGCTTAGTGTAAAGCTTGACATTGTTCTGAATTCCTTTACAGTTGTAAGAACCACTGCCGAATGAATAGATATGAAAATGAGCAGATGTTGACAAACATAGTGAGTTCAGGTTGTGATACATGGATAGGAAAACCTTGTGAATGTCCATTGGAAATGTAGACGTGGTGCATGGATACAAAGACGTTGAGTGTTCAGAACAGTCACCTGATGTGAACTATGGCTGAATTTGTAGCATATGTTTCATATGAATCATTGCAGGAATTAGACTGAAGGTAAAGGTAGAGAGATGCAGGCATTTTGGTACTATCCATGAAAGTAAAGTCTCAGCCTGATGAAGAGCCCACACAGAGAGAAATAAATTGAAACAGCATAAAATTATGAAAATCAGAATGGGAAAAATTATTTGAATAGTCAATTTTAAGAAGAATATAATATTAATATGATGACAAGTGCAAATGTCAAGTGTGACAAAGGTTAAATATTTGTGTGTGTGTGTGTGTGTGTGTGTGTGTGTGTGTGTGTGTGTGTGTGTGTGTGTGTGAAACTGGTCCCGGTATCTCAGCACAAACTGTTCTCTCTTTAGTCCCATTTCTGAGCTGAGAAATCTGTCTTGTCTTAGCACACAATCATGCCAGGTATAATTCCTGCATGGATAGTGTGGACCATTTCCAGGCTCCACATCATACTGAGATCCTAGTTACATCTGATAGCTTCAGGTGAAGAGAAAATTATTCTACTTTGAAGATTGGCTATCCAATACTTACTATCCCATGAAGAAATGTGGCAATGCAGTCAGAATACTCCCAATGCCCATGATGAAACATCCAGTTCCAATCAGCTTTGGTCTGTGTAGTTTGGATCCAAAGTAACTCACAAATAACATAACTAATAAATTCCCTGTAACAAAACCAAGTTATATCAATGTAATTAATGATGGCAAATAATGACGGTGATTGTATATAAATACCAAAACACGTGGTACTTTTCTCAGGTTGACTAACAAGAGGAAACTTAGTTTAACTGAATTGACCATAGAAAAATATGGTATTAAGAATAAGCAGGGGCTGGAGAGATGGCTCAGTGGTTAAGAGCACTGACTGATCTTCCAGAAGCCCTGAGTTCAATTTCTAGCAACAACATGGTGGGTTACAACAATCTGTAATGGGATCCAATGCACTCTTCTAGTATGTCTGAAGACAGCTATAGTGTACTCATATAAATAAAAAATAATTAAATCTTAAAAAAAAAAAAAGAATAAGCAGAAGGTGCTCAGGCATAGTGGTACACAACACTAATCTCAGCCCACTGGAGGCATAGGCAGGATGATCACCATCAATTTGAGGTTAGCCTGGTCTACAAAGAAGTCCAGAACAGCTGGGGCTATTACATAGGGAAACCCTATCTCAAAAAAACAAAAACAAAAAACAAAAACATGTAGAAGTATTCTTATTTTGTTTTATATTTTATTGCAGGTTTATTCACGTTTTAAAACTCATGTGTATATATGAACATACAAGTGCAGTCGCCACAGAGGCCAAAGGAGACAGTAGGATCCTTTGGAAGTGGAGTTACAGATGGTTGTGAGCCACCAGACATGGATGCTGGAAATCAAACTTTGGTCCTCATAAACAGCAGTAAGTGCACTTAACCATTGGGAGATTTTTTCCAGTTCCTTGTTTGGTTGTTACTATCCACTTTTACTTGTGGAACCAACCATAAATATCTATGTCACTTTAAATTGGACATATCATATTTCCCCTTATTTGTACCAAAACTCACAGAGAGCACTAGGTTCTGTGTTGCAAAAAATATATTAATTTTGAACTAGTCTATTGAATATGTTTTGGAAATAATTGTTTGACAATATGGTTGAAGCAGATCTTTTTTGAGAAATTTCAAGTTGTCTAGTGTGCACTAAAATGAGAAAAGTAGAGAAAACACTTCCTAATAGGAATCAAAGGCAATTAATTAATGCAGTTTTCATAGATTCCTGCCTTTCTTTAAATCTGTAATATGTACCTGCTATGGTATTCCCTGCCAAAAGTATCATAAAAGAACAAACCACAAACTAAGTTACAAACAAATGATAAAACACATTAGTAATAAGAACAGGTAGATGGACAGAGATTCTATCAGACCTCAGGAAAAATCAATTAATTAGGAGCTTTGGTAAATTTTCCACAATGAACTACTACTTAAAATGTCATGTTGATTGTGGATTATCCAGGGAAATGGAAAACTCCAAATGGGGAGTAAATTCTCATCTCTTAAACAGCAAATAGATAGATTCAAAGAGTTACCGAGTGTTAAAAAAAAAAAATGATATGACATGAAATTACAAATGAGGACTAGCCAAAAAAATACATGAAGTAACAGTTAAAAAAGAATTATCTGGAAAAAGAAGAGATTTGGGCAGAGGGAATCCTTAAATGTAAAATATCACAAATGGCAGAAAGAAATGAAAAATAGTATAAAGTTAAAAATAGAAAATGTATAAAACTTAATTATATAAGATGACAGCCAACCATAGATAAAGCAAGAAACAGGCAGGAAAGGAGACATACAGAACTTCCCAAGAGTACCAGAAGCTTACAGTGTGAGGCCAACCTATTTACTGCTGTACTTGCAGTGTTCATAGCTGAAAGCAATGAGCCTCTATCATTAGATGCAGATAGATAGGTGACACATAGATGATACATAGATGATAGATGATAGATAGATAGATAGATAGATAGATAGATAGATAGATAGATAGATGCTAGATAGTTGGATGATAAATAGATACATACATACATACATACATACATACATACATACATACATAGAGCAGCAATGATATTTTAGTTATCAGGGCTCAGAGATACAAGCCTCAAAATTTTAAATCCTAAAGCCATAAACTTTGAGAAACATGTTTTCAACAAGTAGGACTTTATTTGCTTCTTACTTATAAATAATTTTCAGAGGTATACTAAAGAAAAAAACAAAGATAATATTTGGAATCATGAATTCAATATTCACATAGGCGCACATTAAAAATCAATATTATCATAACTGTGAAATTGTAATTGCTTCCATGGGGAAAAAATGTTCAGGCTGGGGAGAGGTATGAGTACCTTAGAGCACTTGATATTCTTGTACAGAACCTGTTTGGGTTCCTATAATCATATTGGGTATCTCACTACTGCCTGTAACTGCACCTCCAGGGTATCCAATGTCCTCTTTCAGCCTCTGAGGGCATCCTCACAACCTTGACACACACAAATTCAGCTTGTTTGTTCATTAGTTTATTTTGAGACAAGGAAGAGTAATACTGAAATATATATATATCATATAAAATATATTACATACATAAATAATATATACATATATATGATATAAAATATCATTTGCATCAAAAAGTTTTAGGATTCATGAAGAAAGACAGATGGGTAATTCCTTATGTAAGTATTTATAAAAAATATTGGCTTAAATATACCATAAGTCAATTTTTAAAGAAAACGACCCTCAAAATTGTAGAAACTGTTGGAAATCATTATTATATACATAATAATGATGGTCTCCAAATTATTAAAGAAACAAAAATATGAAGAAGATGGGGCAGATGCAACAACATCCTGCTTCAAGAGGTTAGAAGGGAATCCCTTTGCTCAACTGCACAGAGCTCTGGTATCATTGAAAAAGATGTGAAAATCATAAGTGAAGGCAACAGAGTAACATCTACAGGGTTGTAGAGCAATCAGTCCTCCAGAGAGGTAATGAGCAGAGATTTCACAACAACCATCCAAAGCTCTCCTTACTCCTTAAATCAAAGGCAATATGGCTCCTCAACTTTTCTTTATCTCTGGTCTTAAGAGAGGGAAGGGTAAGTCTCCCAAGAGTTAGTTTGAATTCAATGTGTCTGTATAAAATCAATCCTTCAAAATCCTATTTGAAGAGTGGTTGGTCATCACTTTGTATTCAGTAATATCACTGATTTTAACTTCTAGGCATCAGCAGCACTGCTTCCCAAGACATGACAACAAAAATGATATTGCTTTATTTTTTCAAAAAGGACAGTTATCTCTGGTTGAGAAGCATGAGTACAGTGTATGACTGGACTCCATTTTCCCTCTGTAAGTCTGATGGTTACATAGAAATAAACATTACCAATTTCAAAGCCTCCATCAATCAAACCAGAAATGGAAGATGGTATTTCAAATCTTCTTTCTATCTGAGTGATGGAACTTTTCATAATGACTCCACCTAGTGTCTTGCATATGTAGCTGAATGAGAGAGCTGCCAAAAATATCTAAGAAAAAGAAGAAAGAGGGGAGAGGAACATTAACCAACAAAGTATTTATACTATTTATAGAATTTAATGGCTTTTCTACACAGTATTATTTGTTGGGATTTTGTTGTTACTGTTTTTGTTTTTTAATTAAAGTCTTTCCTTTGTAGCAGTTAATATTACCTTACCTCTTACTGTTCTGGTTGTAAAGATAAAGTATAACTTTCTAATTTGGTAATCTTTACAACAGTAAAGTTAAAACAATTAGATTATAAACTTATTTATACATGGATAATCTCAGTTAGCCATCACTTGAGCTTAAGTTTTGTTTCAGCAGCAGTCAATTCTAGAGATTGGCAGGATGTTTTCAAAAGCAGCGTTTTTGAAAACCCAGAACAAATGTGAAATCTAAGAAGTTAATGGAGGTCCCATACACAATACAAATGACTGACATTTGATTTAAGGTCATTTATGGTCTCTGATACTTTTTATTTCCATGAGGAGACACTATGCCTGAAGCATCTTATAAGGAAGATTTAACTGGGGCCTTGTTAGAGGGTTAGTTCATCACCACTATGGTGGGATGACTGGCCTAAGCAAGCAGGTATAGTGCTGGAACTGTGCCTGAGAGTGTATATGTTGATACATCCAAGAGGTCTAAAAAACAAAAGAAAGAAAGAAAGAAAGAAAGAAGGAAAGAAAGAAAGAAAGAAAGAAAGAAAGAAAGAAAGAGAGAGAGAGAGAGAAAGGAAAAGAAAAGAAAAGATGCCTATACAGAGTAATCAGCCCTTAATAATTCTGCAGCACTAAGGTCTGTCAGATGATCCTGGGCCAGAAGGTGGAAGAACAGATGCTCCAAAGTTTTGTAGTAGAGGGAGTGTCCAGGTGTTCAGAGGTCTCTATAAATTGGCTAAGTTTTAGAAGCTATGCTTTGTGCTTCCCACAATTATAGTTAACTCAGTCATTCTGGGTTTCTGATGGGGTTGAAAACTTATAGCCTCATAGCCAATCCTGGCTATTTACCTTGAGATAAAAGATTTGAGTGGATGGTCGTCAGCTGACATTCATCCTAAAGCCAAGGAAAAAGCCAGGTTCAGAACTAAGTGTTTTAGTTAGGAGAGACGACAGAGGTTCTGATTAGTCAACAAAATGATGGACTGGGTATTAGGACTATCTTGTACCTCATGGGTACAAATTGGCATAATTATGCTCTAATTGTATTTTGAAAGAAAAGTTTCATTTTAACAGGAAGGGTGATATGTAGGAGGAGCTAAGGTGGGAGGAGTATTGAGAGGAAGAGGAGGAGTAAGAAGATCGAGGAGAAGAAGGAGAGGAGAAGCTAGGTGATGAAAGAGAGAAAGAGGGGGGAGACAGGGAGGCAGATGTTCATGTATCTCCACCAGTCAAAGATAGTTGATATATCTAGGTTGGGTAGTGGGTTACACCTCTGATTGAACAATACCAAACTTATAAAGCCTATGATTAACATTTTTTAAAAAATGTATATGTGCAAAAAGAAAAAGGGGGCATGGGATAGGGGTTTTCTAAGGGGGGAATGGGGAAAGGCGATGGCATCTGAAGTGTAAATAAAATATCTAATAAAAAAAGAAAAGAAGAGAAGAGAAGAGAAGAGACGAGACGAGACGAGACGAGACGAGACGAGACGAGACGAGACGAGAAAAGAAAAGAAAAGAAAAGAAAAGAAAAGAAAAGAAAAGAAAAGAAAAGAAAAGTGGGAGTGACGGGGCTTTCTGAAACCCCAAAGCTCACTCTCAATAACACGCCTCCTCCTACAAGGCCACAGCTCCTTATCCTTCTCAAACAGTTTCAACAGCTGATGTATACTGAGGTTATGGAGATCATTCTCATTCAAACTACCACAAATGAAAAGGTTATCAATATAGTTAGTGATTTATTCTTACAAAACCTATTAATTCATCTTTTATTTTTTCTTTGATTCATCCTTTCTTTTCTAGCCAACATTCACATTATTAAGAAAATTATTCTTGTTCTAATGTTAAAATGTGACATTTTAGAATGTAAGTTTGTGTCCCCTCAAATCCCAATTTTGAAACCATACCCACAGTAGTATTGGGGCTTTGAAGAAGATGTTGATTCTTGAGAGTTAAAACTTCACATTGGGTTGATTGGCCTTATGATAAGAGAAAACACAGTGCATGATCCCCTGGCTCTGTCATATGAATATTCTCTTAGAGAAAGTCCACATGCACATCCAGAAAGAGACCCGCCACATGACCCTGGCTCTGCTGGGGCTATGACTTGTGCCTTGGGCTCCAGTAATGGGAAAAGTCAACTGCTATAGTTTAAGTTGTATGGTTTGCACAGTTCTCAACAGAACATACAGGTTAGAAGTATGTAAAGTGGTAAATTTAAAGTGGTGAGAGGAAAAAGTAATAAAACCTGCTGTTTACAAACTGTAGTTACAAAACTATCCTTCGAATATGAAAGAAAAATGAGTATTTTCCTCAAATGAGGAAAATTTATGGGAGCTTATTACAAAGTGAGAGAGAAGGGTGGGAATATGGAGTGTGAAGAATGGAAATAAGAGTGTGAAAGATATGTGACACTGTATGTAGATGTACAAATCCAGAACAAAGTCAAGTGCAGCCATGTAGAATCTTAAATTATTAAATCCAAGTACGTCAATCACCAATCCTTCTGGTATAAAGGTTTTTTTTTTTTTAATTCTTATTTATAAATTTCACAGCGAAAAAAAAATGGATGATTTGGATCAACAGTAACAGAAATTTTACACACAGATAAGCTTATTATCACATTAAAATACATTTTTAAATGCAATTGCAATGCTATTCCCTAAGAACATATGTGATATAAATAAAAGGAAACAAGAAAGAAATAAAACCATGCCACTATGAAAAGCACTGGACATAGACACAGACACAAAAGAACATAAGTAGGAAATAAAAGAAACACAACACACAAAGATTAGCAAAGTTGCACCAGGAAGTATTTCCTGATGGTATTTACTTTAATATAAAGAAATACAGCACAGGAAAACATGCTGGTTGGTTTAAAAGATAAAATTAGAATCAAACTGGGGCTGGAGAGGTGGCTCCGTGGTTAAAACACTGTCTGCTTTCCCAGAGGGCTATGGTTCTGGTTCCATTACCCATATCATGATCACACTGCCTGTAATTCCCATTCCAGAGGGTCTGATGCCCTCTTCTGGCCTCTTCTGTCATCAAGCATACACATGGTACACAGTCATATATGAAGGCAAATCCACTCATACACATAAAATAAAAGAATGATAATTTAAAAAGTAAAAATCAGCTAAGAGACTCACTATATGGCTATATCTACTAAGTATTGATGTAATAACCTCTTTTAGTGTTAATATGGAATTTATTTTCATAGATGTCTGATAATAGTCACTAAGCAGTTTGACATGTTTTCTAAAACCTGTTTGTCACCTCAAACCTCATGTTTGAGATATTAAGCTTCATGTTTAAAAGACATAGAAATATGAAAGATTTCCTCCAGGTATTCAGGCAGGGAAGCAAACCACATGGAGATAAGAATGAAAACCCAGTGCAGGTTGACCTCGTTACCCTGGATCAGACTTAAAGAAGTCTAATGACAAGTGGTTCATTGTTAGGATAACTGAGACATAATACAATTCGAAAAAAAAAATATTTCTAAGCAATAATTAATCCAATAGTCCAACTCCAGGTGCTCAACAAAGCTTATTATGTGACTACATAGAACAATTTTACAAAGTACATATGACATAAGCATAGGTTCTATAACTAAACGGCCAAGCATCTAATGTAGTCTCTGACCCATAGCCTAAATGTCAATAAGGTATAAAGTAAATGTGGCATCTCTCCTAAGGATGGGTAACAGTCTAGAGAGATAAGAGTGTGTAATAATTATTGTGACGAATTTAGGTGAGGTCTGCCTCTACAAGAAAATGTGGGTAATATCTGTTGTGCTTCCACAGACATATTATTAACAAAATCTATTCTCTGCTTTCTCAATGGAATGCAGATAATTGAAATTTTTTCTCTATTGAGGAGAGACCCCTGCATGATTTATATTCCCAGTTTGCTTAGTGCTGCCTGTGAGTACAGAGGCCTCTGTGTTCTCCATACAATAGAGCTAGAAATAGGTGATAGATAAATAGATGATAGAAAAATAGATGATTGATAGGAAGATAATAGGTAGATAGATAGATAGACAGAGATAGATATTAGATGATAAATGATGATTATGACAGATAGATACATAGAGGATAGATAGATAGATAGACAATAAATAGATAGGTAGATAGATAGATAGATAGATAGATAGATAGATAGATAGATAGATAGATAGATAATACATAGACATAGATTGATAGAGATGATAGGTGGATTTGTGATAGATACAAAGACAAAGAGATGATAGATAGATAGATAGATAGATAGATAGATAGATAGATAGATAGATAGATAGACCGACAGGAGATAGATGTGATATCTAAGGACAGACATCAGATATGGAAGATTTCTAAAGACAGAAATCAGATAGAAAAGAAGGATTAGGGAAAATCCTGTATGCAGATAAAAACCAAAAGAATGCAGCGGTGGTCATACATCTAACAAAATTTGTAAAAATAGCAAGACAGCAAGACTAGTACACTATGGAATCAACAATTATAAGACATATGCACTTGACAATAAAACTCCTAAGCACACAAAGCAAAAGGTGATAGATAAGAGAGAAAGAAAGCAACACAGTGGCATCAGAACTCGTGCCTGCTTTGCTTTCTGCTGTGAATTAATCAAGCATAGGGAAAATGAATGAAGAAACAGACAAGAGAGAAGATTTAGAAAGGGAGAGATTTAGATGTAGATATAGATGAGACAGATAGATGAGAGAGAGAGAGAGAGAGAGAGAGAGAGAGAGAGAGAGAGAGAGAGCCTGCTTATTCTTAATACCATATTTTTGTATGATCAATTTAATTTTGGTGAGTTTCTTCTTGTCAGTCAACCCGAGAAAAGTACCAAATGTTTTCGTATTTATACACAATGACCATCATTATTTGACAGCATTAATTAAATTGACATAACTTGGTTTTGTTACAGGGAATTTATTAGTTATTGTATTTGTGAGTTACTTTGGATCCAAACTACACAGACCAAAGCTGATTGGAACTGGGTGTTTCATCATGGGCATTAGGAGTATTCTGACTGCATTGCCACATTTCTTCATGGGATAGTAAGTATTGGATAGCCAAACCTCAAAGTAGAATAATTTTCTCTTCCCCAGAAGCTCTCAGGTGTAGCTAGGATCCTAGTATGATGTTGGCCTGGAAATGGTCCACACTATCCATGCAGGAATTATACCTGGCTTGATTGTGTGCTAAGACAACCTTATGAAAAAAAAAAAAAAAAAAAAAAAACACCAATGTTTCAGTCTGTGCTACCATAGAAAGGCAAATTTAAATGAGAGGTGGCAGTGATTAAATTAGTCTAACTGTCAAAATATAGACTGTTGAGAAAGCAAATATGACTAAGGATGAAGAACAAGGGCTATTCTTAAAATTGCTGGTGGTGATGATTGTCATTGAACAGTTTTCTCTGAGATTAAAACCTTCCATCCCAGAGTATAATCCTATGCTCATTAAGACATAGGATATTGAAGAATGGTTTAAACTGTGGGATATCTTAAGACAGAATGTCAAAAAAGAAGTAAAACTACAAGATTTCTGTCTTGCAGGAAAAACTCATTAATCTTGGGTAGTAAACAACGCAGGGGCTTCAGGGGGTCCTCCAAAGCTGACCAGATTCTTTAGGCATCTTCTTTATGAATCACCTTTGAATAGTAAGGACTGAGGGACATATTTAGATAAACTGAGAAGCCTGGAAGAAGCAGAGAGTAGCTAATCACCCTGGAAGAGGCTGAGACCCACTGAACTACCTGGTAAGATTATTCTCTAACCAGTTGAGTTGCCTTCAGACTGTGAGGTTTGCTCTATGTTTCCAGCTCCCATGCTGAAGTGGTTTCTGCGGTTTCTGGTGACGCAGCTGCCTCCTCCTCCTGTAAGTTCTCACCTGTATTCCTGTAAGTGATCTCACTAAAACTTATGGGTCATCAAGTAGGACTTTGATCGTATCTGTACTTTGACATGTTTGTTATCTGGGATAAGTAGACCCGTGTCTTGCTGAGAATAGCATCGCATTACAGTAATCAGTACAGCTACTTTAGAGGATGGCTAAACAACTTCTCATAAAATATTCTGACCACAGAATTACATTCTGCGTTTGGTCAAGGGTGATGAAATTTGTATCTACACAAAACTTTGTGCCCAGATGAGTTGTGTACAGCAATTTTATTTATAATTTTTAATATGTGTAAGCAACTGTGATGTTTCCTAATACACATATAACTAAATGTGATATCAGCAGACTGATATTAATTACCAAAAGTAAATGTGCTATAAACATCATTTTTTAAAAATGTTCCAAAGGACCCAAACTCAAGCAAGGTTCATTGACAATAGCCACTCTGAGAAGGCTGAATTCAGGCATATGACATCCTCTAAAGGTGTAACTGTAAATTGTCGGGGGATTCTTGATTGCCTTGGTTTGGGAAAATCGATAGTGTGGCAGGGCAAATAGAATTTTTAAATACAAAGAATTATTTACATCATTATATGTGTTTGTAATTTTATAGAAGTCTTAATTCTCTAAAGGGAACACAAATGTCAACTGGCAACTTTCAACAGTCAACATGTATACATCAGTTTTTTAAAAAGAAGTACTACTCTTCTATCTAACTGAGTATCTAAAGGAGGGAAAACGTCATACATGCTGTGGAAAGAACATGGTCAATATTCTTACTCTTCACTCACACTACTCTAGAAATGAAGTTTGCAACAAAGTCAAAATGGGAGAGTTTCATCTTTGTCTTATTTTGTTTTGAGGTGATCATACAATACTTTTGTACTATTAAAATGCCTATTATAGTACAGACATATACAAATCTCAAAAGTAGACATAGCAAGAAGTAAGTTCTCTGCAACCTAATTAGCTCAATGCAAAGATTTACAAAAGTATGTCATCACTGTGATTCAAAGCACATTACTGTGTGACTTCACTATACACTTCACTCTTAGATATTTGTACCCACTAGATCTGTGGGTATAGTCATGACTGTGGGTTGTGTGCACAGGCTTGTGTGCAAACCTGAAAAGTGATTCTTGCTGAGTGATTTGTTATGAGAATAATTTTTTTAGATACCTAGAGAAAACAACAGTAAATGGTCCAATAATAAAATCGTACTTAACATAGGATCTTTTAGGTATTAATAGTATATAAATCCAGTTACTTCTGAAATATGAGACTGAGTTGAGAATATGGGCTCTAGAATAAGACTGCCTCAGGCCACCATTTGCTCCCCAACTCTGGTGGTTTAGATGAGAATGTTCCCATAGTCTCATATATTTGAATGCTTAGGTCGCAAGCAGTGATACTATTTGGGAAAGATTAGGAGGTGTAGCCTAGCTGGAGTAGGTGTGTCCTTGTTGGATTAGATATGTCACTAGGAGTGGGATTTGATATTTAAAAAGTCCATACCAGGCTCAGGTCTCCCCTCCCTCACCTCTCTTCTCTCTTCTCTCTTCTCTCTCTCTCTCTCTCTCTCTCTCTCTCTCTCTCTCTCTCTCTCTCTCTCTCTCTGTGTGTGTGTGTGTGTGTGTTTCTATGTGTCTGTGTGTCTGTGTGTTTCTGTGTCTGTTTTTCTCTCTACCTGATACCTGTAAAGCTTTAAGGTACTACTACAGTGCTGTGCTGATCTGCCTCCTGTTATGATGACCATGGACTAACTTTATAAACTGAAAGCAAGCTTCCAATTAAATGCTTTTTTGTTTTATAAGAGTTGCCTTGGTCATAGTGTCTCTTCACAGCAGGAGAACAGTAACTAACATGCCAATTACAAGCTTTGAGACTTGGGATGGCTTGGGGGTTTGGGGGGTGTTTGTTTGTTTGTTTGTTTGTTTTTTGTTTGTTTCATCAACTTGGCACAAGTAAGAATTACTAGAAAGAATAAACCTCATTTGAGAAAGTGTTTCTATGAAATTGCTTATACGAAAGTTTATATGACATTCTCTTGATTAATGATTGACTTAGTGTCAGCCATGCGGAGCAAACCAATAACACTCTTCCATGGTTTCTGCTTCAGTTATAACTCCAGGTTCTTGCCCTGCTAAATTTTGCCTCAGTGCTAGACTAACCTGCAAGTGTAAAATGAAATAAATTTTTTCTTCCCAAACTTTATTTTGTTCATGGTCATTAGAACACCAATAGAAACCCAAGTTAACAATATTAAAAAAAAAAATCTTCTGTGGGTGCATATAAGGCTTATTTCATTGTCTGTAAAATAGAGATAATAATATCTGGCTGATGAAATTTTTCTAAGGACCAAGTCTATTAGCAGAAATAAAGCAGTAGAGTAGAGCCTAGTATGCAGTAAGTGTACAATATGTGTTAGTCATTATTGCTAATGTTTTTCTATCTTTTTGATTAGATAATGTGCTTTGCACAAATATTTAACTCGTACTCTGGTTCTGTTCTCCAGAAGTTCTGCAAAAGATATCACTTCACAATAATGCATGGAGATGAAATTAACCGTTATGCAGCATAATGCCCCAGAGATACATTGTAACTCAGCATAATATCCTAGAGATGCATTGTAATACAGCATAACAACCCAGAGATATGTTGTAACACAGCATAATACCCCAGATATATATTGTCATTGCACTGTGATGACCAGTACTTTTCCTGAACTTCCCTTCCACTTAAACATTATTCAGATATTTCATCAGAACAGACTTTGCCAGAAGTTACTCAAAAAAAAAAAAAAAAAAAAAAAAACAAATCATATTTCATCTTCTTTGGAAAAAGCGAAAATGGACTGTTTTTATTACAGCATTCTTACCACTGAGTATTAGCTGTGCTGTTTGCATTCTAGGTAAGGAATTTAAAATGCTAGAAAAAGACAATCATGGTTGATGCCGTGTCCTTCACAAGATGTTGAAGCTTTATCTTGGGTGCAAGTGTTTTTGTTTTTTATTTTTTTTATAAGGAAGGTGATTTGGATTAGCTTGTCTCCACTTTATAAGGAAGGTGATTTGTATCAGATTGTCTCCACTTTACTGACTTGGCCTCTTTGTGTCACTCTTGTCCTTTTTCCTGTGTATGAAGTCACCTGTTCCATCACTTACCCATAAGTTTTGTGACAGAACAAAGGGTAATATTATTGCATTTTCACACAAGAAAAGAAGGAAAGGACTGTACTAAGTTTTTGACTATATTTTCCTGCCAGGTCTTTTTATTAATAACAATTTCTCTCTCATCAAATTATGTTCTTTTGTTATCAGAATTTTAAGAATTACTAAGAAAATGTTAAGGAAAGGATAATTCAACAGTTTGAGATTATAAAATGGCTTTTAGACACTAGTATAGATTTTTAGTGTGATTCCAAGAATACTTTACATAGCACATATATCTTTTGTTTAACATTTATAGTTATCAATGGGACCATCAACAATCAGAGCAGATATCAAAATACTTCTAATTTTCCAATGTTAATAAATACTCAAACTCCTGAAATACCACCAAAAAAAAACTTTATCCAAATTTTAAAACACTTAAATCAAGTTATAGTTGATGTTGTGAAAGTTTTATTCTTCAGTGAGAATTCAAATCTGAAACATATTGCTGTTTTAATTAACTGAATTCCTCTTTTATTAATTTTAGTTGGAAATTTGACACTCATCCTACCCTGAATCTATCGCAGAGCCTTGTCTTCTCTGGTTTTGAAGCTTTGCTTGAAGGCTGACTTCGGTCCATGATTGAACAGTGGTTGTGATGAGAATGTCTGCAATCACTGTTGATAAATACTTCCTTTTAAATGACCACCTACCCTGAAAAAAAAAAGGTGCCATTTATTTTACATTAACAATATAACTTAGAAATGAGAAAAGCCATAATATCAACCCCAACCATTCTGTCACTGATACTTATTAAGGGTTTAGGTCTCAAGCACTGAAGTAGGTAAATACTGTAGACAAAAATTGAGAAATTAAACACAGTGTCCTAACTTCAGGGAGATATTTAAATTGAAGTTGGTAAATTTATTTTTAAAAATGTAAAAATCAGTAAGTTAAATAAGATTTATTTATATTTGATATGAACAAAAGAATTAAATTATAGAAACTAGGATTTTGATATCACTCTGCATCTCTAGGTTATATGGCCTAAGAAAGGAAATTGTGCATTAAATTTTGTTTAAAATTGTATAAAGTTCAAAAATGGGCTTTACATATAGCAGATACTCAAAATAAACAGAAAAAAGAAACATTATTATCCATTACTTGCTATAATTTGGGACTGTGGAAACCTGAGGCACATCTGTTGCGTGGAGGGATTGGAAACAAGTTCTAGAGCTGCACAGAAGAGCCAAGCCATACAACCTATACAATTTTATGCCAGGTACCATGAGCACTCCCATATATTTCCTCGATATTGAAAAGAAACTTTGAATAACTGATCAAAATAGTCACAAAGCATCTTACCTGGACTCAGGCTTCTACAGCAAGTGTGGCATTGTTCAACCTGTACCTGCTCTGAGAGTCCCACTTTAAAGCTTCTCAGCTTTTTTTTTTTTTTTTTTTTTTTTTTTTTTTTTAGTTCAATGATGATTAACTATCTCTTTAGGTCACTCTCCTACACAAATAGGAAAAAAAGAAACTAGCAAAAAAAGACAGAATTTCAATTTGCTCCATGCACCTGTGTTTTAAAGATTGTATTAAAACTTCTCTGAATGTATACATTATCTTTTTATACATTGTATTATTCAAGTGCTAAAATAACAAGTTTTGTTTTAGAAGCAGCTTGAAGTTTTCATCTAGTTCTACTGGTCACACATTAGTATCTTTGAGAATATGAGCACAACATATTACCTGTGGCACTTAAATCTCTTCCAAAAAGTAAAGCACTCAGTGTAATTCTGAAAAAGAATCCAGGTCATTTCATGTCCAAAAGAACATTGACACCATTGATCATAACCTGGGTAGAGTTCTTAAAAAATATTTTATTTAATTATAAATTATTTTATTGTAATGATCTCAAAAATTTAAAACATCACACAGCTGTATTAAGAATGCCTCTGAAATACTCACTGTCACTGTATAGTTGTTGCCATGTATGAAGGCCAATGATTTTTGTATTGTTTTTAAATCCCGAGTCTCTGTTTTAGGTGTTGATCAGTCCTATGAGTTGACTAGTAGACTCCAGAGGGACTTAAATCATGCCATCTGCAAATAGAAATGATTTCACAGTTTCCTTTCCCAGTTTCTTTTCTTTAATGACCTCCACTTGCCCAATTTCTACAGCTAAGTCTTTGGCAAATATATTAAAAACAAGAAGGCAGAGTGAGCCTCTTTCTCTTGTGACTGATTATAGAGGAAACACTCTCAGTTTGTTTCCATTTAATTTAATATTGGCTCTAGGTTTTCTGTCTTTAACTTTTATTGTCCTGAGGCATACTTGATGTATTCCTGATGTCTAGAGGATGTTCATTCATAAGGGCATCACACTGAACTCTGCTAAACGTCATTTCAGCATTGAAATTATTGTAAATGAATGGAATAATTAATAAAAAATAAAAGAAAATACAGAATTTAAGACTAAAAAGAAATTATTCTGTATTTTCTAGCCTCAAGTTATTCATACTATGTATGACATTTATTGGTTTACATATGTTGAACCAACCTTGCCTTTGACCAAGGAAAGTAGTTTGGTCATAGTGTATAATCTTAATACACACCTGAATACAGTTTGCAAGTACTTTGTAGAGAGTTTTTGCATGTCTGTTCATCAAAAGACTTGATCTTTATTTTTCTTTTCTATAGTGCTATAACCTGGTTTTGGTATAAGGACAAAAATGAGATTATTCTATTTGTAAAATACATTTTCTCTATTAATCCTCTGTCAGATATTTGGTGGCAAATTTGCTCTCTATTTCTGTGGGCTCCCCTTCACCCAGTTGATTGTTTCTTTAGCTATGCTGAAGCTTTTTAGTTTTGTGAAGTCCTGATTGTCTATTGTTGGCCTTAAATGTTGGGCAAATGGAGTCCTATTCAGTAAGTTCCTCCACCCATTTTGGACAGAAACCAAATTTTTATTTATTATTGTGGCATTTGAACAGAAAAGTACTTTTCTTCTTACACTGGGTTTTAGACATTATATGTAGAGACATGTCTGGTTGTCACAGACATTATGCGGGTGTGTACTATTTTTTGTTGGTTTTTTCTTTGTTTACTTGTTCTCTTTACTTATTTTCACTTACTGCCCCCTCCCTATCATCTCCTCCCACAATTCTTCCCCTATCTCTCTCCCCTCCCCTGAGCA
Organism: Arvicanthis niloticus; assembly: GCF_011762505.2. Taxonomy (NCBI): domain Eukaryota; kingdom Metazoa; phylum Chordata; class Mammalia; order Rodentia; family Muridae; genus Arvicanthis; species Arvicanthis niloticus. Next base: position 78,322,219 of record NC_047666.1, on the reverse strand, counting down.
GATGGAGGCCCTCCTGATTGGCCCCCCACCCTGGTACTTCAGGTCTCTTCTAGACTAGTTACATCCTCTCCCACTGAGGCCAGAGAAGGCAACCCAGCTAGAACATACCACAGCTTTTGAGATAGCCACCTCACACTCACACACACAGGCACACACAGACACACACAGACACACACAGACACACACAGACACACACACACACACACACACACACACACACACACTCCAGTTGTTCTAGACACACATGAAGGTCAAGCTATACATCTGCTACATATGTGCAAGGAGGCCTAGGTCTGGTCATGTATTTTCTCGGGTTGATGGTTCAGTCTCTAAGAATCCCAAGGTTCCAAGTTTGTTGACTCTGTTGGTCTTCCTGTGGACTTACTATTCCCTCTGGGCCTGAAATTTTTTCTATTATTCTTCCACAAGGATTTACAAGCTCAATCCAGTATGTGGCTGTTGGTGTCTGCATCTGTCTGAGTCAGCTGCTGGGTGGAACCTCTCATAGGACAGACATGTTTATACTTGCAGATTACTCTCTGCAAGCATAGCAGAGTATCGTTAATTAGTGTCAGGGATTAGTGTTTGCCCACGGGATGGGTCTCAAGTTGGGCCAGTTATTTGTTGGCCATTTCCTCAGTCTCTGTTCCACACACAGTCCTTTTGTTTCTTGTAGACAGGATACATTTTGGGTAGAAAGTTTTGTGGGTGGGTTGGCGTACTTATTACTCTATGGGAGTTCCTGCCTGGCTACAGGAGGTGGCATCTTCAGATGCTATATCCCCAATGTTGTGACTCACTGCTAAGGACACTCCCAATGATTCTTGGGTATCTTCCTTATCCCAGGATTCTGAAACATCCTGAATATACCCACCTTGAAGTTTGGAACAAAACTGTTTATAAATCTATCCTAAAACCAAATAATCCCAATTTTATGAATTCACATTAAATCCCTCTGCACTAAAAGACAGGCAACTTCATTCTTTTCCTAGCAGGAAGCAGATTGCAGTTCCCAATAGCAGGGGACCTGGGAGCTGCTAGCAGTTTCTTTGATTCAAAGTTCCAGTGCTTGAGTCACTTGACTCATCCCAGTGTTAGTCAGTTACTCAAAAAAAAAAAAAAAAAAAAAAAAACCACTCTTGGCTTAATTTTTAGTGAATTCTTGCCCAACATTGGGCATCACCTGTAGAGGGAGGTACTAGAAAAGGAGTCCGATTGGTTCCATCCACATTCCCACTACTGCTGGCACCTGTCAGGTTCTGCCACCTCTGTCTCTAGCCACTCCTCACCTCCACCCCCAGCAGTGACCAGCTGTGTTCCCAGCTCTGTTTTGCTTGTCCCTGGAGTTGCTAGTTCCTTCACAGCCATAACCACCCAGTGGTCAGTGGACCCACCTCCAAGTAATGGAATAAAGTTAAACACTAAAGCTAAAAATTAACCAAACAAATGCATATGTCAGCAAATACTCAAATCACAAGATGTCCACACAGGTTAGTCAAGTTATCCCATATATCCTAACCTTTTCCTATGAACTCTGCCAAAGGCTGGTTAAAGCCACACTCATTAACATCTGCTTCCATCTCTGCTGCCTTTCTCATCACCTCAGCCTCCCTCTGCCCCATTCCCCCCACCCCCACCCGCCACCAGTTTCTCCCTGAAGTCCTATCTCTGCCTCTCTTAGCTATGACTACCTATCCAATCATAGGCCTCTCACTGCAAATAGATTTGGCAGGGAAATTTTTGCCACTCTCCCCATCCCTGTCAGTTGTCTAAGCAAGAATTCTCCAGGCAGCCAGAGGAGATGATGGAAGAGCATCAGTGTTGGGGTAAGACTTGGTATTACAATATTCAGGGTAAGGCTTTGGGCCTTACAAGATTTTTTGGGTTGCTGTAATAAAAGTTTACTTTTCTATGCTAGAAAAGTTTACTCACTCTGCTACTGTAGCTGACCTGCCCTCTAGTATCCTCTGAGGCCAGAAACCGCAGACTCTGGCACCCAGCACCACAGCCCCAAAACAACAAAGGATTAGGTAAATAGCCTTGTACTATTTTAAAGACTTCTTCTGAGGGTAAAAGACTGCAGGCTTAGGTAATTAACACCTGTAGCCTAACAGCAGAGGATTAGGCAAATAGCCTTTGTGTTATCTCAGCAGGAGCTGCTGGACCCTGACTTATGCTTGCTAGCCTGAGGTTGCAGGAAGAAAAAACACTTAGAGAAGTTATAATAGAGTTTATTACTAAGTGTAAAAAGTTTCCTATGAAGGCTATCTGAGGGGAAAGGTGGAAAGGAAAAGTGGGGAAAAGGAAAAAATTCTAACAAAGGAAAAATTCTAAGGGAAAAAATTCTAGGTAGAGAAAAAGGAAAGGAAAGGACGAACAGCTCCTAATGAACCACTACATCTAGGACTACTGTACTGCTCTGTCTTTGTCTTCAGTACTTATGCATCTTTCAGATTACACGGTCACATGGTACAAAGTTCATCACAAGTTCACACCAAATATCAAATCATAAATTGAAATAGAAGTTTACAACAGAGAATGTTTACATACATATCTATTAGGAATAATTATCTGGCTTCACATCCATCACCTGTCTAACTCCACAGGTTCACTGAAGAATTAAAACTATAAGACATTAGTGAAGTTTTGTATAGATTATCCCAGGCAATATTTTTTCTTCTGTCCTAGCACCTATAATAAATCATGAGTTTCCTTTTAGTGACCTTTGACTAATTGTTTTACCATATCTTGGAATGTTGTCTGAGCAGGAGACAGTCTGGTTACTATCTAAGGGCAATTAACTGATGACACTCAGGAGACCAGCAGAGTTCTCATTGCAGTTTTGACTATTAGAGAGGAACCTAATAGCAGTCCCACCATAAATGAGCTTCATTATCATTGATACAATTTTAGGAATTTTTATATAATCATCATTAAGACTTAAGAAGTCATCTATTTGTCTGTATAGCATCACTACAAGACAGTACATCTTCGTGGATCTGCAGAGATCTGCTCCAAAGGGGAGTGATATTGCTTAGTGATTGTTACATCTGTTTAAATAATAATAGGAAAAGCATATTAATAGCAGGAATCTTTCCTAAAATAAGTCCCCCACAGCCTTGCTAAATGAGGACTCATTTGTGGTAGATAATATAATACTCCAAGGCAAGCATTTCAGGATGATCACCTGCTAATTATTACCTTGTCCCATTATGGATCTTGACAGACATCATTGAGTGATTGTTTATGGTGGATTATAGAGTATCTTTGGGTATATGCCCAGGAGTGAAATAGCTGGGTCTTCAGGTAGAACTATTCCAAGTTTTCTGAGAAACTATCAAATTGACTTCAAAAGTGGTTTTATAAGTTTTCACTTCTAAACTAGCAATGGAAGAGTGTTCTTTTTGCTCCACATCCTTGCCAGCATGTGCTATCTTTTGAGGTATTGATCTTAGCATTTCTGATGCTTGTAAGATGAAAGCTCAAGGTTGCTTTGATTTGCATTTTCCTAATGATTAAGGACTTCAAACACCTCTTAAGGGCTTTTTGGCCATTCAGGATTCCTCTGTTGAAGAATTCTCTGTTTATCTCTGTACCCCATTTTTAAATTGGGTTATTTAGATTGTTTTTGTCTACCCTCTTGAGTTCTTTATAAAATTTGGATATTAGCCCTTTGTCAGATGGAAGGTTGGTGAAGATCCTTTACCAATCTTTTGGGTGCTATGATGATATGTATATGCTCAGCCCAGGGAGTGGCACTATTAGAAGGTGTGGCCCATTGGATTAGGAGTATGGGTGTGAGTTTTAAGACCCTCATCCTAGCTGCCTGGAAGCAGTATTCTGCTAGCAGCCTTCAGATGAAAATATATAACTCTCAGCTTCTCCTGCACCATGCCTGTCTGGACACTGGCATGATCCCACCTTGATGATAATGAACTGAACCTCTGAACCATAAGCTAGCCCCAATTAAATGCTGTCCTTATAAGAGTTGCTTTGGACATGGTGTCTGTTCACAGAAGTAAAACTCTAAGACAGGTGCCATTTTGTCCTATTGACATATTCCTTTGCCTAACAGAAGCTTTGCATTTTCATGAGGTTCCACTTATCAATTGTTGGTATTAGAGCCTTAGCCATTCTTATTCTGTTCAGGAAGTTTTTTCCAGTACCAGTGCTTTCAAGGCTATTTCCTATTTTTTTTTTTTTTTCTTCCATGAGATTTGGTGTATTTGGCTTTATGTTGAGGTCCTTGACCCACTTGGACTTGAATTTTGTGTGGGGTGATAAATCTGGATCTATTTTCATTCTTCTACATGTAGACACCTGGTTAGGCCAGTACCATTTGTTGAAGATGCTTTCCTTTTTTCTTTCTTTCTTTCTTTCTTCCTTCCTTTCTTTCTTTCTTTCTTTCTTTCTTTCTTTTATTTTTCATTATATAGTTTTTGATTCGTTAAGGAAAATTGAGTGTTCATAGGTGTCTAGGTTAATTTCTGGGTCTTTGATTTCATTCCATTGATCAACATGGCATGTTTTGTACCAATACCAGGCACTTTTTACCACTGTAGTATAGTTTGAGGTCAAGGATTGTTATTCTTCCCAAGGTTCTTTTATTGTTCAATATTGTTTAGTTATCCTGTTTTTTTTTTTTTTTCTATTTCCATGTGAAGTTGAGAATTGCTCTTTTAAGTCTATAAAAAATTATGTTGAAATGTTGATGTGGATTGCACTGAATCTGTATTGATTTTGGTCAGATGCCCATTTTTACCATGTTAATCCTACCTATCCATGAGCATGGGAGATCATTCCATTCTGATATTTTCTTTAGTTTCTTTCTTTAGAGATTTGAAATTCTTATTATACAGACATTTCCCTTGCTTGGTTAAAGGGACACAGAGATATTTTATATTATCTGTGACTGTTTGGAGCCGCAGTGCCAAGATGGCACGGACATCCTGTCCTCCCACTTGTAAACAACTGACTGCACAGGTGCAAAAGGCAAAAAGTGCGCCAAAGTCACTGCTCATCTCAGGGCGTAATATGGGGTGATAAATGAACAGCCAATCAGAAGTGAACACGCCACTCTAGGGTATATATAGCAGTGCCTTTCCCAGGCTTGGGGTCTTTTCCGCTTTTGCTGTTACAAGAAGTAAAGCCTCGTTTGTAGTAACTACCCAATCACTGCCTCCGTGTCCTTTTTCGCTGGCGAAGGGGACACGAGAGGCGCACGCAACATGTGACTATTGTAAAGGGTATTATTTCTCTACTTTCTTTCTAGGCCTCTTTATTATTTGTATAAAGAAGGGCTACTGATTTCTTGGAGTTAATTTTGAATCCAGCCAGTTTGTTGAAGATGTTTATCAGCTGTAGGTGTTCTCTGGTAGAATTTTTTTGGGTTGCTTATGTATACTATCATAGCATCCCCTTGATCTTTTTTAGTTTTTCTTATTGCTCTAGATAGAACTTGAAGTGCTTTATTGAATATATAGGAAAAGAGTTGGCAGCCTTTGTCTTGTCCCTGATTTTAGTGGAATTGCTTTAAGTTTCTCTCCATTTAACTTGATATTGGCTATTGGTTTCTGGACATTTCTTTGATTATATTAAGGTATGTACCTTGTATTTCTGATCTATGTAATAGTTTTTATGTGAAAAATGATAGGACTTTGTCAGGCTTTCTGAGCATCTAATGAAATGACCATGTAATCTTTTTTTTCTTTCAGTTTGTTTATAAGATGACTTACATTGATAGATTCTCATATATTGAACTATCCCTGCATGACTAGGATGAAGCCTACTTGATCATGATGGATAATGTTGCTTATGAGCTCCTAGATTTGGGTTGAAAGTATTTTATTCATTTTTATATCAATGTTCAAAAGAGAAATTGGACTAATTTTCCTCTTTCTTTGTTGAATTTGTTTGTGGTTTAGGTGTCAGAGTGACTATGACTCCATAGAATGAGTTTGGTAGTGTTCCTTCTTTTTCTATTTTGTGGAATAGTTTGAAGAGTATTAGTATTTACCCTTCTTTAAAAGTCTGGTAAGATTCTGCACTAAAACTGCATGGGCCTGGGCTCTGTGTTGTTTGTGAGATTTTAATGACTGCTTTTATTTCTTTGTGGGTTATAGGGCTGTTTATATAGTTCAGGTAAAATTGATTTAAACTGAGCTAGCAGGCTGCTCATGTCAGCTGGTCATGTCAGACTCAGATATTTAGAACTTATTACCACATACACAAATAAAGATATATACATAAACATAGATACAACTGATTTTAAAATTATCAGATAAGTTGGTTACTATACATGCCCAATAAAGCATGAACAGTTAAAAAATGAATCTACAAATGTATAAAAATGACTAACATGACTAGTTGTGACACCCAGGATTTCAATATTACAAGATCTATTTGTTTAATACAGCATACAAATGCTGAAATAAAAACATGAAAATGACTCAGCAATGCTTTAAACATTTGTGATCAAACTTTGAGGAAACAAAACAGAAGATTTCCCTTAACTTGATATAGGGTTTTATTGACTCAGTATAGAAGAGAACAGGCAATAATGACAGAGGAGACATGGTGGTGGAGTGGGAGGAGGCTGGTCACCTTGCATGCTTTGTCAGGAGGATCCAAGTGCTAGAAGACCAGAGGATGGTGTTCACATTTGTGGTGGAAATAATCATCAGAATTTTTTAGGGAAATAAATGAGCTGTAAGAATATACAACCTTAGCTTTCACTAAACATATTAAGATTTAATGCAGATTAGATTTTTCCCCCATAGGTATGTTTATCTTGGATTGCCTGCTGAACTAACAGGATCAAGTTTTCTCCCAGCCTTTTTTATTCTAATACTTATCAGAAAATTCCAATTCCCTGGTGAAATCGACACTTTAGAAACTGAATTACAGAGGTGAAGCTCATAGAGAAATAAGATGATTGCACAGATGTGCACACAAAGTTAAGAGTGAAGTAGAACTGAAAACTAATCTGTAATGAGTTTTCGACTGCCACGTCCAAGGCCATGAACAGAATGAATTTCACTTCCTTTGAATCATAAGACATAGTATAGCTTATTCTTAAGGGCCTCAAATATTGCTTTTACTCATTATAAAAGGATTTACTGATAGTATTTTCAGAGGTCTGGTGTAGTGCTTAAGATTTTCCCAGGGAGGACTTGTATTGCATCCTCCATACTGAACTTTAAAGCTGCCTTCATTATCAAACAGCATTTTCTCTTTTAACTCAATCAATGTAAGTGTGTTTCCCACACATCTTCAAATAGATTTGAGACTTTCTTATCCAAAAAGCACTATTTAAATACACTTTTATGCTGGAGGTATTGAGTGCTCAAAATATTCATTATGGTATTGCCTCATTAAAATATGACACATTAAAATGTGCCACATTTATTTAGATTTATTCTTTGTATGTGCAGATGCCTGCATATGTTGTTATCTATTGGGGATTGGGTAACTCTCCTTGTTTTAGTACAGTCACAATGCTTCTCAGATTAGACTTTTCCCTCATGTGTCATCCCCTGGCTTTAGTCTCTTTTTTTCTTTACTCCTGTCACACAGTTTATCTTTTAGTTCACACCACTGAAAACTTTAATCAGATTATTAAAAATCATGTAGCAAAAATGTTTGGAACTATTTTTTTCTTAGCAATTAAATGCTGGTCATTACACTCTTCCTTAAAATCAAGAATGGGTAAAACTAGTCTATTTAAAGGATCTTTGTAGAGATGGGCTGTATCTCAGTAAAATAGTGATTACATAATACATGTGAGACCCTGGGTTTAACCACAATGTAGAGTAAAGTACTGATAAATAAACTAAAAATGAAATAGAAATAAAGTATGACTGGGTACATTATCAGATGTTCTGAAAAGGCTAATTCTCGTATTTGGAGGGCTTCTTTGGTTCAGTGTTCACTCTATTCATGTGTCCACAGAGGACATGGCTATTAACTTTCAAAATCATCTTAGAGTCAAACCCTTAATACGAAACCAGCTAGAAGTTTTGGTGGAAACCACTATTTGCAACCAAGCCTGACCAGGTGCTTTGTAACCTCTGGGATCAACACTGTGAAAGGAAAAAACAAACTCTTGCAACTTGTCCTATGCATTCTAGTCTGGTATTGTGATATACACAGCCCACCACAAATAAACATTCATTGAAAAGTTTAGAAAAACATTAAGATTGAATTTTGCAATAGAATTGGAATTAATAAACTTGAAGATACAAATTAAAAAAAAAAAAACAAGTTTCAGTTATTTGAATGAGAAATGTTCCTCCTAGGTGTAGGTATTTTGATATTTGGTTTCCAGTTAATAGTTCTGCTTAGAAAGAATTAGGCTTGCATCATTAGTACAGTAGGTAAATCACTGGAGTGGCATTGAGAGTTAAAAGCCTTACCCTACTTCCAGTACACTCTCTGCATTGTGCTTTGGTTGATGATGTGAAATCTCAGCTTCCTGCTACAGTCACTATACCTTCTGCCTACTGTCATTCCACCTTGCTATGAGTGACTGGAGACATCAGTCAAACTATGTTGGGAGCCGACTTTAGTAGAAAGCAACTAGATCAACTTTGCAGCCATCTGGAACCATATACCCTGATGAATGACTTGGTTTTCAAAAGCCTATAACAGCTGAAGCACACTCTGATAAATATATTGTTTATCCCACATAGCTTGTTTTGCTGTTTAGTGACCTCAGCTGTATGCTGCACGTGGTAAAATGTTTTCACCTGTGTTCTCCTATTTGTGCTTATAAATACACAGGATTTCCTTGTAAAGGTGGTGGTGTAATAGTGGAGTAGAGTGGTATAGTGTGCGGTGTAGTGTGGTGTAGTAGTGGAGTAGAGTAGGAATTGTGTGTGTTGAAGACAGTAAAGGAGACTTGACTACAGATCCTCTGGTTTGTTTTCCATTCTTCGCGTTTCTCCTCCTTCTTCCCCCCACTCTCTCTCTCTTGCTAGACCCTGATCTATGGACAGAGTGGGCCACAATAGTTTTGGCGCCCAATGTGGGGCAGCGGGAACAAGAGACCCAGTGAGGGACATTACGGAAGAAGGATCTGTTGGTTGCCGCAGGAATCTGCCCCATCGAGAAAGGTAAGGAAAATGGGACAAGAAATTAGTCAACCTGAATCCAACTCTCTGTTTTGGTTTGCTTCAAGAAAGGTAATGAAAATGGGACAAGAAATTAGTCAGCCTGAATTCAACTCTCTGTTTTGGTTTTGTTTGCTGCTCACATGTGTTAATTTTCTGCTTTTGTTCTTGAATGCTGTCGTTTTTGTTCAAAATAAAAAGAAGCGTAAGTTAGAATCCAAAATACAACCAAAGGTTGATGACAATTTGTCAGAGCCAGATTGTGCTGACCAAGAGGAAGAGGAAGTTAAATGTTAAGACGCTGAAATGCCCTCTTTCTATGTGCCTCCACCTCCAAGTGCTCCCTCAATGAAGACAATAGTTGTAGATCCCATAAGGGAGTTACAGGAAAAATATCTGTTCTTAAACAACAAATAGAGCTAGAAAAAGAGTATCAGGACTAAATTAATCAGCTACAAAAATTAAAGACAGGAAAGATGTCTCAAGAGGTAAACTGTGAAAATCCCCTGGCTCCTTGTATTCCTCAACCAGGAGTCCAAAGACAGTCTCTGTCATCTAGTTTAAGATTAGCCACAGATCAGCCAGAGGAGGAAAATGCTGAGGCTTTTCCTGTATCAGAGACCAGAGACAATCAAGGGATTGCTTGGAGACATCACACAGGATTTAATTTTCAAATTATTAAGGAATTAAAAAATGTAGTATCACAATACGGTGCCACTGCTCCCTTTACTCTTACAATTTTAGAATCTGTGGCAGAGGAGTGGCTGACTCCTAGTGATTGGAATCCATTAGTGAGAGCAGTTCTTAGTGGTAGAGACTATTTAATTTGGAAATCAGAGTATCATGAGAATTGTAAAGAAACAGCTAGAAGAAACATTCAGGCAGGCAATGGTTGGTCCTTTGATGCCTTAGTAGGAGAAAGGCAATTTGCTTCTAGTGATAGCCAGGTGCAATATGACCCAGGTTTATATGCTCAAATTCAAAATGCAGCCATGAAGGCTTGGTGTAAACTCCCGGTAAAGGGAGACCCTGGTGCATCTTTAACAGCAGTCAGGCAAGTGCCTGATGAACAATTTTTTGACTTTGTTCATTGATTAATGACAACAGCAGGGAGGATTTTTGGCAATGCAGAGGCAGGTGTAGATTATGTGAAACAACTTGCATATGAAAATGCTAAGCCTGCCTGCCAAGCGGCCATTAGACCCTATAGGAAAAAGACAGACCTTACAGGGTATATCAGACTCTGTTCTGACATAGGTCCCTCTTATCAATAGGGCTTAGCTATGGCGGCTGCTATGCAAGGAAAATCTGTAAGAGATTTTTTGGTAAATAGAGACAGAAAGGCATGTTTTAAATGTGGTAAGCCTGGACACTTTGCAAGAGATTGCAGGGTAGAAAATGAGTTAATCCAGAGACAGCCCAGAAAATATCCTGGGCTCTGCCCACGTTGCAAATGTGGAAAGCATTGGGCTAATGATTGTAGGTCTGAACAAGACTCACAAGGTAACACCCTTTCCCATAATCAGGGAAATGGGAACAGGTGCCAGCTCCAGCCGAACCATTTTGGCTTATGTCCCTGAACCGACATAACCCAAAACAGGCTTATGGGGCAGTCAGTGTCCTACCAGCAAACACCAATCCCTTTCTGAACTCAGTCGAGCAACACCAGGAAGCGCAGGACTGGACATCAGTTCTGCCACCCACACAGTATTAACCCCAGAAATGAGACCTCGGGCCTTACTCACTGGACTGTTTGGACCAATCTATCCAAATGTGTTTGGCCTGATAGTGGGAAGAAGCAGTACTACTATGCAGGGACTACAAATTTTTCCTGGAGTTTTAGATAATGATTATCAGGGTGAGATTAAGGTAATGGCCCAGGCAATTCAGAATATAGTCACCATTCCTACAGGAAAGAGGATAGCTCAACTATTGTTACTTCCATTGTACCCTACTAATCACAAATATAAGAATCCTAAAAGAGGGAATCAAGGTTTTGGTTCCTCTAATGCATATTGGGTATAGCCTCACTGAAAAATTACAAGCTGCTCCGTTGATAGTGAAAAATCAATTTGAAAAAATTTAAAAACAGGGAATGGTATCCTACCAAGGGATCCTCCTGGAATATCCTTCATCATGCACTCTTTATTTTACATTTTTTAAATTTGGATTCTGAAGGAAAATCTGCTGCAGATAGATTCTGGCATCCTGATACCAAAAAGAATTTTGCAACAGTCCTCTGGAAAGACCCATTAACTGGAACCTGGAATGGGCCAGATCCAGTGCTTATCTGGGGAAGAGGTTCTGTTTGCATATATTCCCAAACTGCAGATGCTGCACGTTGGCTGCCAGAGAGACTGATTAAACAGATAGGCAACAATAACAAGTCCAGGGAGGAGAAACCCCCTGAGAAGCTTATTTTTTTCTTTGCAGGAAATATGAAGGAAACCTGAAGATGCTTCACAATTGCCTTCAAACTGGAATAGATCAAAAAGCAAACCTGACCTGAGAAGTTAACAGTGCTGAAGGAGACATCACCACCCATATCTCCAGGGTGGCTCTATTGGACTCTTGATTTCCTGACTTATGATTTAGTGGGGTACATTGTGTAAACCCACTACCGCAGTTATTATAATTGTTTTTTGGGTTTGAGATTGACTGAGCAGGAACAGAGATATCCTTAGTTGTTTTGTTAAGATCAAAGCTATGATCAGTTTTGTATTTCTGTGTCTTACTCTTAAAAAAGAGTGTTGCTTTTATACTGACTGTTCAGGCATTGCTAAGTCTCTTGTCTCTTGGGTTGATACGGTTCAACAAACTGATGGCTTTTGTACAGCAACAGATAGATGCTATTCAAATGAAACCCATACAGGTCTGCTATTACAGGCTGGAAGTAGGGGACTCTGAAACCTCTGTCATCAAGACTGATGAGGATTAACCCCTAACTTATGCGCTAAACCGGATAGTCAATGACAGGTAAGAGGACATACAGAGACCCTTGCCCCTAAAAGAAGGGAGGCCTCACCATCCTAAGACAGGAGTTCAACCAATGGCTGTTGAGTATCCAAGGACGGGAAAGGGAGGCTGCGGTCCTTTGTTCCAACCTAGGACAGGCACGGTTTCCGTAAGTTTTCCCAGCCTTCCCTTTTGAAAAAATTTAAAAAGGGGGGACCTGTTGGGAGCCGACTTTAGTAGAAAGTGGCTAGATCTACTTTGCAGCCATCTGGAACCATATATAACCCTGATGAAAGACTTGGTTTTCAAAAGCCTATAACAGCTGAAGCACACTCTGATAAATATATTGTTTATCCCACATAGCATGTTTTGCTGTTTAGTGACCTCAGCCGTATGCTGCACGTGGTAAAGTGTTTTCACCTGTGTTCTCCTGCTTGTGTTGATAAATACCCCAGATTTCCTTTCAATAAAGAGAGATGAGAGAGATGGATGAGAGACAAGAAGAGATGGGACGAGAATTAAGACCTGACCACACACCCTTTGTCTCCATTCTTCGAGTCGCTTGCCCCTCCAGCCCCACTCTCTCTTTCTTGACCAGAGCACTTAGCCCCAAAAGTGTTGAGGCAGAGTGAGGGTCTCAACAAAAATAAAAGCTTTTTTAAATATGTTACTATGTGGCTTGTTATCACAGTAGTAAAAAAGTAACTGATACCGAAGTCATCTTATTTTGTAACTGATAAAGTAAAAAGAGATTGTTTTTATGGAAAAACAAGCATTTTGTTTTAGACCTGTGGCTAAAGATAGTAGAATGAACAGAAAAAAATATATATTTATTATAAGTTTATAAAATGATAAATCATATATATATATAAATTAAATTTATACGATATAAAATGTTAAAATATATATAATATATAAAATATATAAACTGAAATAAATCCCTAAAGATCAGGGAAATGAAAGAGGATGGTAAAGGGTAAAGGTCATTATATTATATTTATTTATGTGCAGTTAAGTAAGAATATCTATAAGCTGGAACAGAATGAAGGTAAGTACAATTTCAATAGCTCTTTGTGGGAGCCAGATTATTTATGGGAGGGCTAAGGTGACAAATTCCTGTTACTTGAACTAAGGCCAATTTACCTCTAAGAGGGAAAATTGTACTTCATTCATGCTTCCAGAGGTCACACTCCATGATCACTTAGACTTGATTCTTTGGGCTTGTACCTGTGCAGCACTTTGGGGGAAGAAACTCACAGAAAGGAAGCTTCTGCCCTCATATTTGATGAGAAGTGAGGCAAAAAGTATCTGAGGGACCATGAGCCTAGTACTTCTTCCAAGGGCTTATTATCATTGAAGCAAATTTTCTCTCTAGGTTCTAACTCTTTATACTTCAACCCTCTGTAAAAAGCTGAAGACTAAGATTTTAACACATGGGATATTGGAGGATAGTCCAAACCTACACAACAACCGAAAAGAAAGTAGATAACCCATGTGAATGGCTTTCTGAAGTTATCTTCCAGATGTTATGATTTCCTGAATTAGTGAGCTTGTATTATAAAAGAAAAGTTTTGTGGAGATACAGAAATGGCTCAGCAGTTTATAGCATGTGCTGTTCGAGTTCAGGATCTCAGTTCAGTTTCCCTTACCTAGATTAAGAGTCTCACAAGCACCTGTGTCCCCAGCTTGGGTGATCTGATGCCTCTGACTTCCCAGGTGTGCCCATGGTTATGTTCAATGCATGGGACTCACCCTTATGAAAGAGGTCATCATTCAGTCTAAGAGCATAAGTTCTCCCTTGATACCTCTTGATGGGGAAAGCACTCTAGAAATCATAGGCATTAAAGTTATTGGGGAATTTTTAATGGTGACCACGACTTTTGGAGAAGTGGGTTACTCTCATCAGGGTCTGATCATTGTACAGTAGACAGATGTAGAGGAGAGGTAAAAGGAAGAGGAAGGAAGACCTTCCAGTGAATAAATTTTTCATTTAGCATTGTTATGTGTTTAAACTTGACAGACTACCTAATAGTTTCCACTGGTTGAGATATAATCCCAATGCAACCAACATTGCACAAAGCTAAAAGGTCAACTTCATAAACAAAGAAGTTGGAAAAATAAATGGAAAGGAAAGGAGAGGCAATAATTGTCTCTTAATGCCCATGACATGAAAATGAGCTTGTTAAGTTATCTTCTATCACATGGGTTTGTTAGCACAGTTGAGTTTACTACAGAGGAATCAGAGATGTTTACAGAATCAGAAGCTGTTGTGTCTGGGTCACTGTGAGAGAAAGCAGGATGGACAAAGGCCTGTACATTGGTCTTTCAATTTAATTTCTTTTATGTGCTTTAATTTTTCCTTAATACAAATAAACAGTATTAGGAACAATTTTTCATCAAGAAATATGTAAATTAAAAGCAAGATTAAGAATAAGTAGTGCTCTTTATAGAATAGGAAGAAACTGAGCCCATCATTTATTGGATTTTGATATTTATATTATTGCAGGTATGGGGCAGTCCTATAAGTAAAGACACACTGTTGATTTCTTTTTTATTGAATAGTTTATGTATTTGTATTTCAGACATCATCCACTTTCCAAATCTCCCCCTCCCTAGAACCCCCTATTCTATCCTCCCTCCTCCTTTTTGCTTTTATGCCATTTTAATTACATGCATGTATTAAGGTCAGTTCCAGGTTGAGGGTCTAGCAATACAATAGATGCAAATAGTGAAGGAACAAGCAAGGCAATAAACATAAATAGTCAAAGAACAAGCAAGACATTAAACCCAATTATGTGAACACTCCTGTGATCACTGTTTCTAAGGGCTTATCAGGATGACCAAAATATCTCTGCCAACTTCCCAGTTCTAGCACAATGTCATCTTCATGTCTGAAGCCTACTTCCTTGTTCTAGCCTAAAATTTAGATTCCAGTCTGAAATTACTTCTTTGTTGTAGCCAAGTTTTAGATTCCTACGTGAATTTACTTTTTTGTTCTAGCCTAATTTCCGATTCCTGCCTGAAGCCTACTTCCTTGTCCTTAGCCAATGTTATATTCCTGCCAAGCAGCCCATTTTCTTGTCCTTGGCCCATGTCAGATTCTTGCCAAGCAGCCCCAAAGGCTGTCTGCCTCTTTTCCTTTTTTACTTCATTAATAAGACTGAGCTAGTCTTAGGTCATTTTGATAAGAATGCCTTTATTACCAGTCATGAAATATGCATTATCCAAAGCAATATATTTCTGTCTTAGGTTGGTAATGCTCTGTGAAGAATCTTACCCATCCTTGGCTTGCCAGCCTGTTAATATAATAACTCTGTCTGGGGGCCCATTTTCAGGAACAAGCCATGTACTTTGGCTGCCAACATGTTGATATTGTTAAACATGAGTTTTAAGAGCATGGGCAGGAATAAAATTGTTTCAGGGACAAAAAAGGGCTAGCATAATCAAGCTATATATGCCATTCTTAAAGCATGAACAAAATAGAAATACTGACCTCAGGCCATGGGTAATCATATCAGCAGTATCTGCTACATCAATGCTCGGCAGATCAGTATTCTTGAAAATCATAAGCTCAATATGTATCTTTAAAGCATCCAGAGAGGTATTAGAATTATGCAAACCACATTGCAAGTGTCTTTAAACTTCTTCATAATTATAATGACTACCACTGTAAATTTTAGAACTAACATGAATCCAATGGTATTTGGCATGACACTCGAGATGGCTCCTTACCCTTAAGTTCTGAACCTCTTTCGAATAATTTGAATAGGATAAAGAACATCAATCTGTTCTTCCAATTGCCTATCTAAATCCTCTTGTATATTCAACACATAAGTAACATTTTTTTGCTAAATAATTAACAAAAGTAGCTGTCTTAACTTCTTGTATCACAGCAATTACAGAAGCAGTAGTGCTAGAAATTAATATAATTAAAGCTGTTATGTCAACAATAATGAAGCCCACTACCCCATTTCTTCTACTAAAGCCTGACTCACTTCTGTAGAAAAAACAAAAGTATTTTTAACTGGACAATTAAAAGAGCCTTAACACATGTGCTAACACCAGTTTGAAATCCAGATCCTGCCCCAACTTTATCTCTTGCTAACATAACATCATAGAGAACTGCAGCTAGTTTCCATATATGTCTCTGAAAATGCCCAGAACCAGACTTCCAAATAAAGACTGCTATTTCCAATATTGGATTGATTTCTAAACCAGTTCATGATTGAATCTGAATAACTGGTCACATCTAAGAACAATATAAGAGTCATTATAACTTCTCTTTTTGATTCTCTGTTCCACAAGGTCTAAAAATTTAAGGCAAGGCAGCTTTTTCCACCAGGGGTATAGGTAAGCAATGGTGGGTCAGGAACATATGTCCAATAAAGCTTCACAGTCACCATTGTCAGGGAACTCAGCAAGCTCACAGGTCAGCATCATATGTTTTCCTGGCATCTGCATGTTTCACCAGTCACTCTGGCTTCTACCATGCTCCTTCAGCATCCTGCAGAAAAAAAAAAAAAATCCACAAATGTGCCCATTTCCACCAATTTAACACCTGATCAGTATCATGACTTATGCCTGGTAAGTGAATCCTTCCCTTTCACCTGTGCACAAGTGTGCCTAGTCCTAGAGTTACATAGACACTCAGCAGAAAGTTCCTTGGCATCCAAAATTTAATAAATAAATAAATAAATAAATAAATATTAAAGGACATGATTTAAATAAATTTGTGGTATATAGGCATATGTCTCCTACTTTTTTATTTTATGACGATATTGTTTTAAAGTTTTATGGGCGTGTTCTACAGTACTTGTTCTTGACAATTATAAGGAATCCCCGTAGTATAGGTAATGTTAAATTGCTGCTAAACAGTTTCAAATGTTTGACGGCCATAGCCAGTTCCATTATGGTTTTTGTTTCTTTGTTTTTCTTTTTGTTTTGTTTTTTTATTATTGGGTAATTAATTCATCTATATTTCAGATGTTATCCGCTTTCCCCATTTCCCCCCAGGAAACCCCTTAATCCATCCTCCCTCCTCCTATTTCTATGAATATGTACCCCCATCTATCCACCCACTCTGAACTCCCTGCCTTCGAATTCCTACTCTCTTGGGAATCCAGCCTTCAAGGGACCAAGGCCCTCTTCTCCCACTGATACCCAAGAAGTCCATCCTCCTCTACAAATACAGCTCATGATATGGGTCTCTCCATGTGTGTTCCCAGGCTAGCTGTTTAGACCCTGGAAGCTCTGGTTGGTTGGTATCGTCACTCTTCCCAGGAAGCCACAAGCCCCTTCAATTTCTTCAGTCTTCTCTCTAACTCATCCACTGGGGACCCTGTGATCAGTTTGATCATTACCTGTGAGCATCTGCCTCTGTATATGTCAGTCTCTTGCAGTGCCTCTCAGAAGACAGGTATATCAGGCCCCTGTCAGCAGGTACTTCAGGACATCCACAACAGTGTTTGCATATGATGACTACATCTGAGGAAATCTCCAGGTAGTGCAGTCTCTGGATGGTCTCTCCTCAAGTTTCTGTCCCACACATTGTCTCATATTTACTCCTGTGAGCATTTTGATTTTCCTTCTAAGAAGAACCAAGGCACCACATTTGGTCTTTCTTTTTCTTGGGCTTCATGTGGTCTTTGAGTTTTGTCTTGCTTATTGTGAGATTTTTGGCTAACATCCACTTATCTATGAGTGCATACCATGTGTGTTCTTTTGTAATTGAGTAACCTCACTCAGGATAATATTTTCTACTTCCATCCATTTGCCTAAGAATTTTATGAATTCCTTGTTTTTAATACCTGAGCAGTACTCCACATTTTCTGTATCCATTCCTCTGCCCCACACTTGGGGGTCAAAATGTCCAGTCCTGAGCTACTGCTCTGGTCAGCGGGTAAGGGTCTAGCAAGAGAGAGACTGGAGAAAGAAGGGGAAGAGACAAGAAGAATGGGGACAAAACAAAGTGTGTGATCAAGTCCCTTGTCTCATTCATTGTCTCCTCTATTGCAAGGAAATCCTGGGTATTTATAAGCACAAGCAGGGGAACACAGCTGAAGACACTTTACCATGTGTACCTTGCAGCTGGGGGCACTAAATAACAAAACATGTGGGATAAATAAGATGTTTATCAGAGTGTGCTCAGCTATTGTAGGCTGTTGAAAACAAGTCTCTTCTCTGGGTATATGGCTCAAGATGTTTGCAAAATGACAGCTGCTTTCTGCTAAAAGTCAGCTCCCAACAGGTCCCCCTTTTTAATTTCTTTCAAAAGGGAAGGCTGGGAAAACTTATGGAAACTGTCCCTGCCTTAGGTTGGAACCAATGTCCCCAGCCTCCCTTTCCCGTCTTTGGATACTCAACAGCCATTGGTTGAGCTCCTGTCTTAGCATGGTGAAGTCTTGAAGTGTTCTCTTACCTGTTATTGACTATCCACCTTAGCGCATAAGTTAGGGGTTAATCCTCGTCAGTCTTGATGACAGAGGTTTCAGAGTCCCCTACTTCCAGCCTGTAATAGTGGGCCTGTATGGGTTTCATTTGAGTCTCATCTATCTGTTGTCTTACAAAAGCTGTCAGTCTGCTGAACAGCATGAACCTGAGAGACAAGAAACTGAATGCCTACATGATTGGCATGAAAGCAACACTCTTCTTTAAGGGTAGCACATAAGTCCCCTGCTGGAAAAGTAAAAGGTCTAAGACTTGTACCCACAAATTTTGAATAGAAGAAATTATACCAATGAAACCCTTGAATTTGTATCAACTTAGTAACAATTATACAGATTTCTACCAATATATTACTGCTGTGTAATCAATTTTAGTTTTCCTCCCTGTTCCAATGAAACTATTACTTTTTACAAATACAGACTAATATTAACAACCTCAGTCCCCAATTCCAGGAAATTGGGGCACTGACTCTTTATTAACTTCTTCAAGCTGAATATAAGTGTTGAGATATTAAAAGAGAGATGAGGGGGAAGGATAAACTGATAAGCCTCTGATATCTGTCTTAACTACATCCAGCTGGAAGTCCAGGGCATCAGTGAACATGTAGGTGACAAGAAGACTCATTTACCAATGCTGTGTATTCTTTAATATACAAATCTCAAAACAAATTTTAGCATCAAGATAATTATCTTGTTTGATTCTCTGGAATCTAGTCTTCTGGAGGCCTACCTCTGTCATGTCTGATCCATATAATTCTGGAAGGTATAACTACTACTTTAATGACCTTGTCAAAAAAACTCATACAAAAACTTTTCCCAAATCTGCCTATCCTTGAGCCAGTAACCAGAAAAGCCTTTACATTGACTTTTTATTCATTGGAAAAATATAATTACATAACTCAGAATCACACCCATTTTGAAAGTTAAATCAATCTAATACAACTGATTAACACTATCTTTCTGTTCAGCTCTCTGCCTAGAACAACCTTCTATTTATCTATTTATCTGGCTCTCTTGACTCAGAGCAGCCTGCAATTTACTGCTCGCATGTTTAAAGCCTTTTCATTTCTTTCTGCTCACTTATTTCTTGCCCTATTTTCGTTACTATGACCTACTGGCCTGACTGCAATCACCTTTGTTTCACTTCTGAATTCTCAGCAGACCCTCCTTCCAGTAATGTCCCTCACTGGGTCTCTTGTTCTTGCTGTCTCAAGTCAAGCTCCACTGCCAAGCCAGCTCCATCAGTCAAAAGGTTCTCCAGCACAGGAGTGAGGATGGCCGCTTCCAATTCCCATAGTGTCCTTCACTGTATCCTGCTTACCGGAGTCCCACGTTTGGCACCAAAATGTCCCGGACAGCTCTGCCTCATGCTTGGGGCCAAAATGTCCAGTCCTGAGCTGCTGTTCTGGTCCACGGGTCAGGGTCTAGCAAGAGAGAGAGTAGAGAAAGAAGGGGAAGAGACACGAAGAATGGAGACAAAACAGAGTGTGTGATCAAGTCCCTTGTCTCATTTATTGTCTCTTCTATTGCAAGGAAATCCTGGGTATTTATAAGCACAAGCAGGGGAACACAGCTAAAGGCTGCTGGCCCAAATCACTTGTTTTTTATCTACCACTTCTATTCCTGCCATCAGCTTAACTTCAATCATAAAGTTGCTCCTGTCAGTATACCAGTTCCAATTCCCTGGCCAAGGTTGGTCTCCTGCCAGGATATCTGTGTACAGGGGAGGAATCATCAGTCTCAGACAGCAAGGTGGCAGGGTTCAAGATGGGCAGGGAGGCAAAGATCACCCTTTCATGTGGGCATTAGTCATCTATCAGTCAGGGGGCTGTCAGATAATATTTTCAAGGGAGTGGGGTGTCACAACAGGTATCTGCTTTCTCCGCGTCAATTTAAGCTAGGCCATGGCAGTGACAGCTTTCAGACAGGTCTTAGTTCTTTGTAGGCCTTTAAGTGGATTCAAATGTAGTGCCTGGCTTCTTTACAGGTAGCGGGGGCTGGGGGGGGGGAGAGTGTTCCATGGTGACTGGCAAGGAACCAGAATGTTCTAACAGTTTGTGAATGTGAGGTCTAATTCTTTCTCTGGCTTCACGACTCATTGGATACTGCTGTACTCCAAGAGAGAAGGTACTGGTTTCAGTCCAAGCTTTTGGAAATTCTGTTAACCATTTATTAATGTTGGGCTTTTTGCTGTTCTTGAAGCTCATGAAGCCAGTACTCATTTTCTACTTTTAACGCCAATATCATAGAGGTGCTGGTTCTCTCAAGACACCCGGTCCTGTCTTAGTAAACTTTAACTTTGTCTCTAACCAACAAAGGCATAGGGCTCTCAGGAATACCTGGAATGAGACACTTGTCCTTTCACCAGATCAACAGTTCATGAAGTAGTCTAAGAATATTGTTTCTGCCCAGTTGCCCCTATGGTTATGGCATTTTGTTTTTTGTTTTTTGGTTTTTTTTTATTTTCTCAGTGATTGTTTTAGAACTGAATATATTGTTCCAGTATCTACCAGAAAGTCCATAGGGGTCCCCTCCATTCTCAGGGTTGCCTCTAGTCATCTTCTTTGAGAGCCAGGACCTTAGAGGTCCTGCCTATCTTCTTTGGGCTGTTTCAAGTCCAGTGTCTTCTGTTGCCCAGGTTCCCTGTCTGTCTAGACCCTGCCCCTTCTCTCTCTCTATCCCCTACAACTGCAGCCAGTATTCTAATCTTCAGTTTCTCTTTTGTGATCTACTTTTTCTGTCTCTTTAACTAAATCCCATAGGGTATAATCCTGTAATCCGTCTATATGCTGTAACTTCTTACCTGTCACCAGAGCCCGGTAAGGTAAACTGTTAGCCGCTCCCTACCTATAGCCATGTTGAAGTCTTGTAGGTTAAGGGGGGCTTCTAACAGGATCCTTTCTCATTCTTCGGCAGTAAAGAGAACCTATAAAGTTGCTGGCAATCATCTCAGGTAGGCTGGTGGAAAAATATTAAAGACTTTTCCAGTCTGGTCAAACTGGCAGGGTTATCTGAAAAGAAAGGGTGATTAATCTTCCAGTTTGGTCTGTGCCTCGTTCAGAGGAGGGCCAGGGCTCAGGAGCCTGGCTTCTTCCTTCTCACCCATGTTGGTGGATCTTGGACCAGGTCCTGCCACACAGTAATGTATGGCTTTTGATCAGGATGTGACTCCAGTCCTTCCTGAAAAATAATAGCTTTAACTTTAAAAATAATAGTCAAGTCAAAAGTCTCCTTTGGCAGCCAGTCAACATCAAAAGTCCCACCACTCTGAGGCACAAAAAGTCTTTCACAGTCTTTTCTTGATCTCAACTGATAAGTTATGTGCTCTGGCTTTAACTTCAGTTCAATGGTCTAGGGTTAATCTTTAGTCACAGTCTGTCTCATCATCACAAATAACATAAAACCCAGACAAAACATATATATAGAAAGACTAACAAAAAACCTATCTCAAAAACCTTTTTTTTTTTTTTTTTGAGTGCCAGCCAGGAAGGATTCCATGTCTTCCCCAGCACCCCATGCCAGCCAAGAAGGATTCCACTTCCTCTCTGGTCCTCAGTGCCAGCTGGGAGGGATTCCACATCCTCCATGCTATGAGGACCACCTTGTCCTCCCTGGCACCCAGTCCCTGAAAACTCCTGCCCTTTTGGAACGTCTCCCAGAGCTACAGCTGGTGATTTCCCTAGCATGTCTGCTAATCACTCCATTTGTCTCCTCTCGAGACAGAAATGGCTGCAAACACCTGCAAGAAACTGAAAGTACTTTCACAAAACCAGCTTACTAAGACAGAACAGACAAGAGAATGGGCCCAAATCACAGCAAAACATAGAAACAGAGTCAACAAATTGGCCAAAAACACAGAAATCATACCTCCAAGTGGGTGTGTAGAACTTAGGGTGGTTGAAGTTTCCTGGTCAGGGAACCAAAAATGTAAGGCCCTGTGTTTGTTAGCACAGAAGGGAGGACCTCACCCAAGTCTCAGGAATTCGTGGCCACCCATTAACTCACAAGACACCAAACTTGATGTAATCTGCAAGAGGTATATTTCAATCAACATGTTGAGTTCAAGACCTGTAGCCCACACAGGGGCAATGGGGTCTGACCTCAGGATTTCAGAGACAGAGAGAATTTAAAGCCAATAACCACAACTCAGTGGGGGGGACCACAACCCAAGGGGAGTGAAAAAGGGTTATTGGAGAGTACCTGTGGAAAGTCCCACCCCATTATTCAATTTGTGACAGGGTCCAAGGAACAGTCATGGGGAACATTTTATATAGGCTATTTTCTAAGAGCCTATTCATAACTTACCAACTATCTTGTGGTCAGCCAAGTTCCTGAAACACAGAGCTCACGACCAAGCTGACCTGCACTCTTGGTTCTGCTCCTCCTGTTAACCCTTTCAGTACCATCTCCAAAACTGACCATATAATTGGTCACAAAACAGTCCTCAACAGATACAAGAAGATTGAAATAATCCCGTGCATCCTATCAGATCACCAAAGACTAGGGCTGCTCTTTACTCATGATAAAATCATTGGAAAGCCCACATACATGTGGAAGCAGAAGAATGCTCTACTCAGTAATAACTTGGTCAGGGAAAAAATAAAGAATGAAATTAAAGACTTTTTAGAATTTAATGAAATATGGAACACATCATAACAAAACTTTTGGGACCCTATGAAATCAATGCTAAGAGGAAAACTCATAGTTTCAAATGCCTACAAAAAGAAACAGGAAAGATCACACAACAGCAACTTGAAGCATACCTGAAAGCTCTAGAAGAAAAAAAAAGCAAATACACCCAAGAAGAGTAGATGGCAGAAAATAATCAAGGTCAGGGATGATATCAACCAAGTAGAAACAGAAATAACTATACAAAATATCAAAAAAAAAAAAACCAACAACAAACAAACCAAAAACTGGTTCTTTGAGAAAATCAACAAGATAAATAAACCCTTAGCCAAACTAACAAGAGGGCACAGAGACAGTACCCAAAATAATAAAATCATAACTGAAAAGGGAGACATAACAACAAAAACCGAAGACATTCAAAAAATCATCAGATCCTATTACAAAAGCCTATAGTAAACAAAACTGAAAAATCGGGATGAAATGGACAATTTTCTAGACATATACCAGACACCAAAGTTAAATCAAGGTCAGATAAAGCATCCAAATTGTCCTATAACCCTTAAAGAAATAAAAGCAGCAGAGCACTGAGCAGATCTTGGGTGGCAGCTCTGCCCCCAACCTCCAAGAACCCAGAGGAAGCAGGGATCCCAGGCACTCTAACTCAGGCAGTATCTTAGGTAAGCAGACAGCAGGGCCCACCCTAAACAGGGAGTAACTGGGACCCACAAGGACCCAGGAAGTCACTCCTGTCCCGGAACACTGGTTCCTTCCGGTCTGAGCCAGAGCACTGAGCAGATGTTGGGTGGCAGCTCTGTCCCCAACCTCCAAGAACCCAGAGGAAGCAGGGATCCCAGGCACTCTAACTTGGACAGTGTCTTAAAAACTAGTTCTTAGATCTGAGGCCTGGATCAGACCTCTGCCAGGTCTGCTATTGTGTGGACCCCGGATTCCACCTGAGACATACTAGAAGGTCCACTCAACCCAGAGCCACAGAGGAACAACTGAACTCAGAGCATCAGACAACATATCCTGAGATATTCTAGAGGAGACACTGCACCCAGAACAGCAGACACCTAGCTGGACTACTACCTTGGAGGCACCATATCCTGAGGCATCCTAGAGGTACCACTGTAATCAATGCAGCTGGAAAAAATCACAGAGACATCTGGACCCCTAGGAGATCAGACACAAGCTAGATAACTGGAAAGACAGGCTTCAGTCAGAGACAGCAAGTACAGGCAGCACTAGAGTTAACCAGATGGCAAAAGGCAAGCGCAAGAAACTAAGCAACAGAAACCAAAGTTACATGGCATCATCAGAACCCAGCTCCCCCATCAGAGCAAGCCCTGAACACCCCATCACACCAGAAAAGCAGGAATCAGAATTAAAATCACTTCTCATGATGATGATAGAGGGCTTTAAGAAAGACATAAATAACACTCTCAAAGAACTTAAGGAGAGCACTGGTAGACAGATAGAAACCCTTAAAGAGGAAACACAAAAATCCCTTAAGGAATTGCAAGAAAATGCAACCAAATGGGAAAAGGAATTAAACAGAACCATGCAGGATCTAAAAATGGAAGTAGAAACAATAAAGAAATCACAAAGGGACAATACCCTGGAGATAGAAAACCTAAAAAAAAGATCAGGAGTCATAGACACAAGTATCACCAACAGAATACAAGAGATGGAAGAGAGAATCTCATGTGCAGAAGATACCATGGAAAACATTGACACAACTGTCAAAGAAAATGCAAAATACAAAAAGCTACTAACCCAAAATATACAAGAAATCCAAGACACAATGAGAAGGCCAAACCTAAGGATAATAGGTATAGATGAGTGGGAAGACACCCAACTTAAAGGACCAGTAAATATCCTCAACAAAATTATAGAGGAAAACTTCCCTAACCTAAAGAAAGGGATAATAAATATACAAGAAGCCTACAGAACTCCAAATAGTTTAGACCAGAAAAGAAATACTTCCCGACAGATAATAGTCAAAACATCAAATGTACAAAACAATGAAAAAATACTAAAAGCAGTAAGGGAAAAAGGCAAAGTAACATATAAAGGCAGACCTATAAGAATTACACCAGACTTCTCACCAGAGACCATAAAAGCCAGAAGATTCTGGACCGATATCATACAGACCCTAAGAGAACACAAATGCCAGCCCAGACTACTATACCCAGCAAAACTGTCAATCATTATTGATGGAGAAACCAAAATATTCCATGACAAATCCAAATTTACACAGTATCTCAACACAAATCCAGCACTTCAAAGAATAATTGATGGAAAACTCCAACACAAGGAGGGAAACTACAACCTAGAAAAAGCAAGAAAATAATCTTCCAAAAACCCCAAAAGAAGATAGTTACACAAACATATCTCCACGGATGTTAGCCCAAAAGCTTGGATTAGAGAAGACTCAACCCACAGACCACATGAAGCTCATGAAGAAGGAAGACCAAGAGGGGATGCCTCAGTTCTACTTAGAATGAGAAACAAAAATGCTCAAGGGAGCAAATAGGGAAACAAAACATGGAAC
Source organism: Arvicanthis niloticus (assembly GCF_011762505.2). Taxonomy (NCBI): domain Eukaryota; kingdom Metazoa; phylum Chordata; class Mammalia; order Rodentia; family Muridae; genus Arvicanthis; species Arvicanthis niloticus. Next base: position 78,296,528 of record NC_047666.1, on the reverse strand, counting down.
AGAAACTGAAGGAGGGGCCATCAGGAGACCATTCCACCTGGGTATTCACCCCATGTACAGCCACCTAAGCTAAACATGTTGTGGATGGCTGGAAGTGCATAATGTGAGGAACATGATATAGCTGTCTCCTTAGGGGTCTGCCAAAGACTAACACACTCAGAGGACGATGCTCACAGTTAACCACTGATATGATCAGGGGTTTACCAATGGAGAACTTAGTGAGAGGACTGAAGGAGCAGAAAGGGTTAGTGACCCCAGGTGGAAAGCAACAATACCAAACAACCAGAGCCCCCAAGAGTCTAAACCACCAGCCTGGGAACACATAGGGAGGGACCCAAGATTCCAGAGGTATATGTAGGGGAGGATGGCCTTGTCGGACATAGGTAGGAGAGGAGTTTCTTGGTCCCATAAAAAAAAAAATGAACACACAGTGGGGGAGGGGATAGTGAGGGGGTAGGTGTGGTCACTGCCTCATAGAAGCATGAGGAGGGGGATGGGATAGGAGGTTTCTGGGTGGTGGAAGGAAGTAGGGTAAGGGGATAAAATCTGAAACGTAAATACTACAACCAATTTTAACAAGCGAAAAAAAAGTCATCAGAACCAACATCTTTAAAAAAAAATGTCAGCCCCCTGGGGGTGGGAAAATTTTTTTTTTCTTGATACTAAAACTTGTTCTGAGAATTGTATATTGCAGAATACACAGCCTTGGTGTATCTACTCATCAAGCATACTGAGCAGACTTGCCCAAACCTCCGATGTCCTGGAATTCCATCTGGATTCAGTGAAGATGCAGCATCAGAGGCTTATCAACTTACTCTTCCCCCCAACCCCTCTTCTAAAATCTCAACGCCCTTAATCAGCTTGAAGAAGTTAAAGAAGAGTCAGCACCCCTATTCCCTGAGCTTGGGGACTAATGTGGTTAATAATGGTCTGTCTTTCTAGGGAAAAGTAGTGGTTTTGTTGGAACAGGGGGGATTAGCTAGGACTTATTGCTTAGCCATAACCTATTGGTAGAAATCTGTATAATTATTATTAAGATGAAGTTATAATTTCTTAAATGGTACAAAATTTACTTTGATTTCAAATTTAAGATTTTCATTGGTATGAGCCTCTTATTAATATAAAAATGAGATGAATATTGATACTCTCATGGGCATTGTGCCTGTATAACACCTTTAGGAATACAAGGCCTAGACCCAGCCCTTTTTTAACTTTTTTAACTGATTTGGGATGGTTAACCTATGAGTTAAGGGACTATAACAAATTCATGGTTTTGAGTTTATTGTTAGGGTGTTTTCCATATTTTACTTAGAAATAGCTGAGAGGAGTGAACAGACAACAGTCCAGGTTACCTTACATGGATAGTTGGTTTTCAAAACATCAGAAGTCCGTAGAACTGACGCTACAAATATTTATATATTAATGTTCATTTTAATTAGAGACCTGTCTGCTCCTGACAGCTTCCTGTCATGGATTCTAAGAAGAAATTGAGCATCCTTGGAGATACTACAGTTGTGCGGTGACAGCCACTAGGCAAGAATTGCCTCTCTCCATCTACAGACAAATTACTGTCCAGAAAAGGACACACATGCAGAATAGTCGACTGATTATATCTGCCTAGACAGAGTAATCAGCCCTTAATAATCCTGCATCACTAAGGTCTGTCAGATGATTCTGGGCCAGAAGGCTGAAGATTTGATGCTCCAACGTTCGGTAGTATAGGGGCTTTTCAGGTGTTCAGCGGTCTCTATAAATTGGCTAAGTTTAAGAAGCTATGTTTAGTGCTTCCCATAACTTCAGTTAACTCAGTCATTCTGGATTTCTGATGGGGTTGAAGACCTATAGTCTCATAACCAATCCTGGCTATTTACTTTGAGAGAAAAGATCTGAGTAGATGGTTTTCAGTTGACATTCATTCTAAAGCCAAAAAGCCAGGATCAAAAGTAAGTGTTTTAGTTAGAAGAGATGACAGAGGTTCTGGTTAGTCAACAGAATGATGGACTGGGTATTAGGACTATCTTGTACCTCACTGGTATAATTAGGAATAAGTATGCTCTAATTGTATTTTTAGAGAAAAGTTCTACTTTAACAGGAAGAGTGATATGTAGGAGGAGCTAAGTGGGAAGGAGTACTGAGAGGAAGAGATGGAACAAGGAGAGAAGATGAAGAAGAGGAGAAGCTAGGTGATGAGAGAGAGAAGGGGGGGGGACATGGAGGCAGATGTTCAAGTGTCTCCACCAGTCAAAGATAGTTTTTATATCTAGGTTGGGTATTGGGTTACGCTTCTGATTGAGCATTACCAAACTTATAAATCCTTTGATTAACATTTTAAAAAATTGTATAAAAGCAAAAAGGAAAGGGGGGGCATGGGACAGGGGTGTTCTAGGGAAGGGAAATGTGGAAAGGGGATGGCATCTTAAATGTAAATAAAATATAAAATTTTAAAAAAAAGAAATAAAAGCAGACATTAAAAGTCTCCCTACCAAAAGAATCCCAGGACCAGATGATTTTAATGCAGAATTCTATCAGACCTTAAAAGAAGAACTAATACCAATTCTCTATAAACTGTTGCACAAAATAGAAACAGAAAAAAACACTACCCAATTTTTTCTATGAAGCCACAATTATACTTATAACTAAACCACACCAAGACCCAACAATGTAAGAGAACTTCAGACCAACCTCCCTTTTGAATATCCATGCAAAAAATACTCAATAAAATTCTCTCAAACCAGAGCCAAAAACACATCAAAACAATTATTCACCATGATCAAATAGGCTTTAGCCCAGGAATGCAGGGATGGTTCAACATATAGAAATCCATCAATTTAATCCACTATATAAACAAACTCAAAGAAAAAAAACACATGATCATCTCACTAGATGCTGAGAAAGAATTTGACAAAATTCAACATCCCTTCATTGTAAAAGTCTTATAAAGATAATGAATCCAGGGTCCATACCTAAATATTATAAAAGCAATATACAGCAAACCAGTAGCCAACATCAAATAGAGAGAAACTTGAAACAATCCCACTAAAATCAGGGATTAGACAAGGCTGCCCACTCTCTCCCTACTTACTCAATATAGTACTAGAAGTCTTAGGTAGAGCAATTAGGCAAGAAAAGGAGGTCAAAGGGATACAAATTGGATAGGAAGAAGTTAAAATATCTCTATTTGTAGATTTGATAGTATACTTAAGTGACCCCAAAACTTCCACCAGGGAACTCCCAACCCTGATAAACAACTTCAGCAAAGGGGCTGGATATAAAATTAACTCAAATAAATCAGTAGTCATCCCCTACTTAAAGCATAAGCAGGCTATGTTGATTTCTATAATGGTTATTTTTGGTGGTAAGTATCAGTGTCTAGAAATGAACCTTCTTTTCACAATGCATGTTTTTAAGACCCAGGAGAAAACATTCATGAGGTTTTATGTTCTATCATATGAGTTTGTTAGCACAGTTGAGTTCACTGCAAAGAAATTAGAGGCGTTTATAAGATTACAACTGGTTTTGTTTAGGCCATTGTAAGAGAAAGGAGGAAGAACAAAGGCCTGTACATTGGTCTTTCAATTTAATTTCTTTTATGTGCTTGGATTTTTCTTCAATACAAATAAACATGATTAGAAACAATTATTCATCAAGAAATATGTATAAATAAAAGCAAAATTAACAATAAGTAGTTCCCTTTACATAAGAGAAAGCAACTGAGACCATAATTTATTGAGTTTTTATATTTAAATTATTGCAAGAGTAAGGCCATCGTATCAGTGAAGACACACTACGTTGATTTCTATAATGGTTGTTTTTCATGGAAAAGTGTTAGTTGTCATCAGTGTCTAGAAATGAACCTTCTTTTTCACAATGCATGGTTTTAAGACCCAGAAGAAAGCATTCACAGAATTTTATATGTATAAGAACTTTGACAATTCGCCACACAGTCCATAATTCAGCAGGTATGAAAACTGATACATTTTCCTGGCAATGCTTATTCTTCAGGCTTCACTCTTGGTGACCTTATATTTCATTTATCAGATATGTGGAGAGTTCATTAATGAATAATCCATATTAAAAGTATGAGACATTCTATTATAAAATCTTTTGGTGCCCATGTGCACAGGTGTCAGGAATGAATCTTTTTACCCATAATTTATTATTTTGATTGACATTACATCTCAATCACAGCCCTACCTTTCTCCTTTCCACTCAGTTCTGCCCTTGCAAATCACTCACTCCATTTTGCCTCCTCCTCTTCTTGGAAAAGAAGCTTTGTGTGTGTATCACCCTACCTTCGGACATTGTATTAGTGTTTACATTGCTGTGAAGAGAAAATATGTCCAAGAATTCTTATAAAGAACAATATGTAATTGGGGCTGGTTTACATGTTCAGAGGTTCAGTAAATTATCATCAAGGCAGGAAGCATGGCAGCATCCAGGTAGGCACAGTACTAAAGGAGCTGAGAGTTCCACATTTTCACTTGAAGATGGCTAGGAAAAGACTGGCTCTCATGTGGCTAAGAAAGTCTCTTAAAGCCTATGACCACACTTTCTACAACACAGTCACACCTACTAATAGTGCCAATCCCTGAACCATGCATATTCAAACCACCAAAGACATCTAATCCCAGCAACCTGAACATCTCCTCTCCCACTGAGTACAAACCAGGCAGTCCAGTTAGGGGAATGGGGCCCAATGGCAGGCAATAGATTTAAGGAAAGCCCATGCTCCAACTGTCAGGGGATTATATGAACATCAAGATGCACATTTTCTACAAATGTGCAGGATGGATTAGGTTCTGCCCCCAAATTCTCTTTTGTGGTTTTATATTCTCTGTGAGCACCCACAGAGGCAGGTTTGTTGATTCTGGGTCTTCTTGTGGTGCCCTTGATTCCTGTGGCTTACCCAATTCTATCTCTCACTCTTTCACAAGGCTCTCCTAGCTCTGCCTGATGTTTGGGTACGGGTCTCTGCATCTGTTTCCAAATGCTGGTGGATAAGGCATCTGAGGAGACAGTTATATTATGCAAACATAGCAGTCTATCACTAATAGTGTAAGGAGTTAACTCTCTCCTATTGGATGGGTCTCAGCTTCGGTCAGTCTTTTTTGGCTGTTTCCTCAATCTCTGTTCCATCTTTATCCCTGAGCATTTATAGAAAGAACAAATTTGGGCTTGAAGGTTTTGTGTGTGGGTTGTTGTCCCCTTCCCTCCACTGGAAGTCCTGCCTGGCTAAAAGAGTAGATTCTTCGGTCTTTATATACTCTGCCAGTAGGAATCTAAGCTAGGGTCACCCCCATAGACTTCCATTAGATTTCTCTGTCCCAGTTCTACAGCTGGTCCTAGAGATGACCACCTCCCACTGATTTCCATTCTCACTTCTAGCCCTCTATCTCCCACACACACCTGATCCCACGCCCATGCCCCTCTCAGACACCCTCCTATCCACTTCCCTCTCTTCATCCACCTCTAATCGCTATTTTGGTCCCCTTTCTGGTAATGTTCACACATTCTCCCATGGGTCCTAATTATTACCCTGTTTCTTTGGGTCTGTGGATTATAGCATGTCTATCTTGTACTTTATGGCCAATTGTAAGTGAGAGCAGATGATCTTTTTTTTCTTTCTATAACTTTCAGGTGTGCAGTTAAGTTGCCCCTGTGAGATAACAGACAGATTGTGTAATATATTCAACAGGATACTCATTGTTTGTGAGCTCTATGGGAATTTGGGGTTAATATTCTGAGATGACAAATTTCAACAGGCCTAAGAATAGGCTCATACAGTATTTGTTTAGTTACATCATTCATTTTGAATTTTTTAATTATCAAAATTTGTTTGGTTATGAGATTTTGTGGTTGTTTTTTTGTTCCTCTGGAAGACAGGACAATCTACATGTTTTCCTCTTTGCTGGCGGAAGGATATGCTGATTTGGGAGAAAGGTTTTGTCTTTGCATTTTTAGAAAAGGTGATTAGTGTCTGTACATCTTCCAGAGTTATATGGATCAGATTTGATAGAGGCAGACCCTCTGAAGAAATAGATTCAGGAGAATCAAACAAATTTTTTTTCTTTGTCCTATCCCTCACACAGCATGAATGAAGACTAATAATTAGAACAGAATTTCATCCTAACTAGTCTGAACACACTACACAGACTAATACAATCTATACAGATATCTTGATGATACTGAAATTTTGTTATGATATTTGTATATTACAGAATATATGGCTTTGGTGAGTTTCATCATCTGACATGCTGAACTGACCTGCTTGAACTACTGATATCATGGACTTTCATCCAGATCCAGTCAGGACACAGAAATCCGAGGCCACAACAACCATTGGTGTAGCCTTCTTAAGGCCAATCAACTCCCTCCTTAGGAAGAAGTTATGAAGAGTCACTGTCACAGTTCCCTGAACTTGGGAACTAGACGTAATTATTCTAAATTTATCTTACTGGGGATTGTAGAAATGATCAGAAATTAAGAGTGAAGATATAGCTACAATTGATTGTGTAGCCATAATCTCATTTGGTAGAAATCTTTACATTGACACAAAGGTGAAATTATAATTTCTTACATTGGTACAGAATTTATTTTGACACAGAATCTAGGTTTTCATTGGTATGAATTTCTTATTGATATAAAATTGAGATTAACATTATTACTCTCATATAGGCATTGTGCCTAAAAATACAAGACTTAGACCAAGTCCTTCTATAACTGTTATTATATACTGATTTCATATGATTAAACATATGAATTAAGGGCAAGATAACAAATATTTGGCTCTGAGTTAATTGCTAGGGTGTTTGCAAGATATTTTATGTAGAAATAACTGAGAAGGTTAATGGACATAGGTCCAGATTACTTACATAGTTAGTTGTTTTTCAAAAATGTCAGAAATTTACACAATTTGATGTTAAATGTATTTATTTATTTGTTGTTGAGCTATATCTACTCCAAATAGATCCCCATTCATGGATTCAAAGAAGAAACTGAGCATCCCTAATTCTAGGTCAGGTTGTACATTGTGACAAGATGTCACTGGGCAGAAATTGCCTATTTCTTCCACAGACCTGTACTGTTCATGAGAGGATACAAGTTACAGCATAGAACAGCTTAGTTCTTCCAAGACAGAATAAGTTAGTCCTTAATATTTCCTGTTTCAAAGGTCTCTCAGATGAATCTTGGTGAGAAGGCTGAAGACTGATGCTCCAACTTGCTGACATAGAGGGGCTGTATATGTAGGCAGCTAACTCTACCTTCTGTCTCAGTACTAGAAGTTGTTTTAGTCTTCCTATATTTCTAGGTAATATGGTCATTCTCTGATTTCTGACGGGATTGAAGACTAGTTGTGCTCTCATAACTAAACCAGGCTATTTAGCATTGAGAGAATATATTTGAGAGAATAGTTTTTAGATAGTATACAAGCTAAACCGTGACAAAAAAGATATGAAATTATAAGCCTATTTAAAGTTAGGATAAAAAACAGAGTGTTCTAGTTAATTGAAAAAAATGACAAACTAGATGTTAGGTGTATCTTGTACTTTATAAATTACAGACCAGTAATAGTTATGCTCATTTTATATTTGAGAGAAAAGTTTGATTTTTTTGTTTTTATGTTTGTTTGTTTGCTTGTTTGTTTGTTCGACAGAAAAGGTGAGATGTGGTAGAACTTTCCCCTAATGAAAAAAGATTACAATGGACCAATAACTGGATGAATAGGCAAGACTTCCAGGTAGAGAAGAAAAAGAACACAGGAGAAAGGAATGGTCATTTTGGATGGCAGGAAGAAGGGAGGCAGACCAAATGTAGGAAACCAGAGACTGTCGGTTTGAGTGGCAGGTCCAAAAGGATCTGCCACTTGAGGATTTAATATAAATTACTTTATTAATTAGGGTATTAGGTTTTGTATCCAGTGATTGTGCTACCTGTTGTATCTAAACTAAGAGTTTGTGGTGTTTTCCTTCATCCAGCAACACAACTGAGTTCCAGAGAAAGATATAATGGTAGAGCATGGTTTTCAAGAGTACACCCCAGCCAGCCACAAGACTGAAAATATGGTGCAGGCATGGTAGTGGCCAGCCATGGGAAATTAACAAGCCAGTAGGACAGAGCAGAGTGGTGATCTGTGTAAGACAGTCTGCCCGGCTGAGAACTGGCTGACCTGTGTGCCAGTGCCTGGCCAGTGATAGTGTATGTTGCTTTTATATTATTTCATACAACAGAGATCTTTCTAATTTCTTTATGAAGGCATTTAGTGCTATGAACTTTCCTCTTAACATTGCTTTTATTGTGTCTTATAAGTCTGGGTACGTTGTACCTTCATTTTTATACCTGTTTTTCTGGGTCTGAGTTACCTCATTCAGGATGATATTCCAAATTTCTATCCATTTGCCCACAAATTTCATTATGTTTTTGTTTTAATAACTAAATAGTATTCCATGGTGTACATGTAACACGTTTTCTATATCCATTCTTCTGTAGATGGATATCTGGGAATTATGAGTAAAGCTGATATGAACAGAGTTAAGAAACTGCCACTGTTGTATAGTGGGGTCATGTTTTGGATATATATATATATATATATATATATATATATATATATATATATATATATATCAAGGAGTAGAATAGCTGGGTCCTGGGGTAATGCTATTTCCAATTTTATGAGAAGCTAACAAACTAATTTCTGAAGTGGTTGCACAAGTTTGCAGTCCCACCAGCAATGGAGGAGCATTCTCCTTGATCCATATCCTTGTGAACAAATACCATCACTTGCATTATTGATCTTAGTCATTTTGGTGGATATAAGATGGAATCTCAGCATAATTTTGACTTGTATTTCCCTGATGATAAATGATATTGAACATTTCTTTAAGGGCTTCATGGCCATTATAAATTCTCTGTTGAAAATTCAGAATAGATCTTTACCCCACTTTTAAATTGGATTAGATGGTTCATTGGTGGCTAATGTCTTAAGTTCTTTATCTATTTTGAATATTTGCCCTCTGCAGAAAACAGAGTTAGTAAAGATCTTTTCCTAATTTGTAGGCTTCCATTTTATCCTATTGACAGTGTCCTTTGCCTAAGAGAAGCATGGTTGTCTATGGCAGAATTTTCTCTGTCCAATCTATTTGCAGTGTGGGGCATGTGATTAAATAAGGAAAAGGGAGACAGAGCTAGGAGTGACAGGGACAGTGAGAAACACGGGGAGCAAGAAAGGTGAGATGGCAGCGGACATGAACCCATGTGGCTTCAAGTAAATAGTAGATATGAAATCTAAAGGTTAGAAAAATTGGTATAAGTTTCTAAATTGTAAGGAAATCATGTGAATTGTAATTTTATTGGTATATATAAATTCATTGGTTAACTTTAAGCATCTAGAGTTTTGATTTACCTGGTAATGGATGTGGTGGCTGATCATAGGGTAGGCAATTGTGGGGAGATACTAGTGTGGCCATGAGGGGAGGTCTGGAGCTCCAGCCCAGCTGGAGAGCCTGCGGAGATGATGACACATGGCTGGGGCAGTCAGGTGGCCTCCTGGTGCCACAGTTAGTGCACTAGCATGGCTGCTAAGCAGGGAGCCAGCCGGACATGTTCCTTTCTAATATCACCCATTACAGTTGTTAAACCAACATGTTTGGCAAGAATTCACTAGAAATTAAGACTATTGGCCTGAGAGTTAGAATTGTATTTTTCTTTAAAAACAAAAAAAAGTGAGTATCTGAGTATCACTAAACTAGTCAAGTGACTCAAGTGCAGGTACTTTGGAAAAAAAAAAAAAAAAAAAAAAGAAAGTGGTAGCAGCTTTCAGCCTGCCTGTTTTAGCTAGGAAAAGAATGTAGTTGCTTGCCTTTTAGTGCAGAGGGATGTAACTGTGAATTTATAATATTAGGATTATTTGTTTTAGGATGGATTTCTAAACAGTTTTGTCCAAATTGTATGAGAAATTTCACCCGAGGTTCAGAATAAAGATAGGGAAAATTTGTCTGTGACTCCAGGTAGAGAGATCAACAGATAGATATTAACATGTATTAATTAATAGGTCTGTGGCTCTGGGCAAAGAGCCTAAAAGAAAGTTGATTTAAAGATACATTGCCTTAATATGCCTCAGGATACTCAATTCTGTCTTCATGGGCTCTATGGAAATACCGAGTTTTTATTCTGCTTGGCAAAATAGATAAGACATACTATAGGAACATATGTTACTATAGTTTTCTTCATTTGTTTTTAATTGTTTTAATTTTCAAAATGTGTGTGGTTTTGAGTTTTGTGGTTATATTATTATTCTGGGAGAGAGCTCCAAATAAAGGGTTTTCTGATTACTGGCTCAAAGATATGCTGATTTGGGGAAAAAGCTTAATCTTTTGTTTTTAGAAAAGGTGATTAAGATATTTTCACCCTCCAGAGTAATACAGATAATGTTTGCCAGAGGTAGGCCTTGGTGAATACAGCCTTGGGGAATCTCCTAGTCAGGCATGCTGAACTAACATGCTTGAATTCCTTGTGTCTTAGACTTCCAGCTGTATCCAAATAAGACACAGACATCAGAGACTAAATGAATCATTGGTGTGGTCTTCTTAACGCCAACTAACTCCTTTATTTACCCTTTCTCACACCTCTCTTCAGAATATCTCAGTGCCTATATTCAGCATGAAGAACTTATATAAAGTCAGCATCTCAATTTTCTGCATTTTGAGGCCTGGAGGGGGTTATTATTAGGTTGTCTTTCTAGGGAATTTAGAAATGGTCTTAAGTGGAGCCGGGAGGAATAGTTAGAATTGATTACATAGCCATACTCTATTGCTACAAATCTTTATAATTGTTACTAAGCTGAAGTCATAATTTCTTATTTTGCTACAAAATTTGTTTTGATGTAAAATCAAAAGTTCCATTGATATACATTTCTTGTATTGATACAAAATTTTGTATGTACAAGGCTTAGAACCAGTCCTTCTTAACTGTTATTGTAAACTGCTCTCAGATGTTTGGCCTGTGAATTAAGGACCTAATAGCAAATTCATGGCTCTGAGATTATTGTTAGCATGTTATCTAGATTTTAATTACCTCAGAATAGTTAATGGACAACTGTCCGGATTACTTTACATAGATAATTGGTTTTCAAAAACATCTGAAGTCCACAGAATATGACATTATGGACATTGCTTTTATAAGGCTCATTTGAATAGAAACCTGTCTAATACTGACAGCTTCCCTTTCTTGGATTCAAAGAAGAAACTGAGCATCTATGGAGTTACTCCAGTAATGGTGATGATATGTCAGATTGTGGGAAGCGGCTCCACTCTCACCATTACAAAGTAGCACTTGGCATAGGCATTGCTTGAGAGAAAAGACAACTCCATATATGGAGTTGTATGTGCTGAGAGGTGTGGTTACCTGATCACCCCACCTCGTATCATTGAGAGTGGCCAATTAGCAGTGACTAGCAGCTGCTGATAGGATCAAGGCAATGCTTATAAGGGGCTGTGGGAGCTGGGGAGAGGGACAAGAGGGAGAAGAGAAAGAGAGAGGAAGTGCACTGTACAGGGATAGGTGAGTAAACCACTTGAAGAAGAACACGGTTGCCATTGCCTTATTCCAGAGGTCAGATGTGGGTAGCCACAAGTGGTGCTGAAGCCCGGGATCCACCGAAACCTCTCGGGACGTGTTCAGAACTTCTTGCAGCTTCAGGACAGTGGACTGGGTAAGTTCCCAGGTAAGTGGGACAAGTTAGGTTCTCGGGTAGGAGACAAGATAGGTTCCCAGTATTGGGACAAGTTGACATTGAGAGTTGAAAGCAAGAGTTGACATCGAGAGTTGAAACTGACAGTTGAAAGTGAAAGTAGGTTCCCCATTAGTGGAACAAGTCAGGCTCTCAGAAGAGACTATAAAGTTCTCAGGTAAGTGGGACAAGGATAAATTCTCGGCTTAGAGACTATAAAGTTCCAAGTTTTGGGACAAGTTAAGCAGAAAAATCGAAAGGAGTAGAGCTTAAGAAGGCTACTTTGGAAAAGTTCTTACAGGCCGTGGATGAGGTTTCGGTTTTGGGGAAGGATCTTAAGATGGCCAAGGAACAAAGGGTCCAAGAATGATAATGTTAATTGATTTAACTTTTTAAATGGGTGTGATTTTGATTTATATAGTTATGTTTTTCCTCTGAACAAAAGGTCAATGTATAGGTTTTTCTGGTTACTGGCTTAAGGAAAGGCTAATTTGGGAAAAAAGGTTTTTCTATGAGTTTTTTGATGAGGTCATTAAGGTAGTAGTTATATCTTCCAGAATTATATGGATCAGAAATGACAGAGGTAGGAATCCAGAAGACTAGATTCCAGAGAATCAAACAAAATAATTATCTTGATAAGAGACAGTGCCCCAATTCCCTGAGCTTGGGGACTGAGGTGGTTAATATTAGACTGTCTTTCTAGGGAAAAGTAATGGTTTTATTGGAACAGGAAAGAAGAGGTAAAATTGATTACACAGCTATAATCTATTGGTAGAAATCTGTATAATTGTTACTAAGCTGATGCAAATTCAAGGATTTCATTGGTATAATTTCTTTTATTGAAAATTTGTGGGTACAAAGCTTGTGCGGGCCTGCTTAACACCTGGCCAATATTTAGATTGGAAAGCCTATTTCATAGAATATTCAGCTGAATATGTGGCTCAAAATCAGGCAGCCGAAAAGCAACAATGGGATCAGGACATGCTTTTAGGACAAGGTAGATGGACCATCTTGAATATCAGAGAGAGAAAGAGTTTTGAAAAGCAGTTGTTCTCTCTCTGGGTTGTGTCAGCAAAAAAGAATGAAAAGGCTGTTTCAGAGCTCTCCTAGGAACAAGAGGGAGACGTCTTGAGTTTCTCTCTTCCACAGGAGAAATCCTTAGTTCTGCTTTCTTTGTTTATTGTCTTGTCCTTGATGCACCAATGTCCACGTGTGTCAATTGTTGTTTGAATGATTGGTGGTCTATGTTTGATGGTGTTCTATGTTTCAGGTTCAAAAGAAAAGATCGTTAAAACTGCTTGATCCAGCCTTTGATCTAGTTTACCTTGGTTTGAAAGGCAGTCTTAATATGCACAGCAGAGGTTGATAAGTTACCCTACACCTGTAGCTAAGAGTCGAGCTGAGCTGGAAAAACCTTTCCAGTAACTGATTGTCAGCATAAGCTGCTTTTAAAAGGCCCAGCAGCTTTTTGGCTTCTATGATAAAGAAGAGTTGTCTTTCTTAGAAAAATCTCAGTGACAAGGTGCTTTCCTCTTGAAATTACAGCTAGAAAGACAAGAAAATTTTGTTTGGTCTAAAGATGAAAATTTGTAGGGAAATAGGAGGACCTTTATCTAATGCAGGGCTAGCTGCTGCTGTGATGCAAATGACTGGTGGTACAGGTGCAGCAAATAATAAAGTGTGCTTTAAGTGCGGGTAACCAGGACACCTGAAGCATCAATGCCCACAGCTGCAGGGTAATCAGGATCAAAGAAGCCGAACTCCAGGTTTATACCCAAAGTGCAAAAAGGGAAATCATTTGGAGGCACCATCGGCTATGACCCTGTTTAGGACACACAGGGATTTTGGTATCACTGCCGCCATCGTGACACCTATTGCAGTGTCAGCTACTGCTGCTACTACAGCAGGCCAATGTGGCTATGGCCCTGGATACACAGAGGCAGATTAATTCTCAATTGAGAGCTGGCATTATGCTGATGAATCAAAGAGTGGATCTAGTCCAGGAGCAAGTAGACGTGCTCATGGAATTAGCTCAGTTGGGCTGTCAGTGGAAGTATACAGGCCTTTGTGTGACATCTGTAAGATATGAAAATGCAAGTCAAGCAGCTCATTTGTCTAGAAATTTGTCTCAGTATTTTACTGGAAATTGGCGGAAGATTTCGATGGCTTGATGCAGAAGCTGTGGCTAGCCATGGTGCATGTGAATTCCACCCGTGTTGACCTGTCTGTTGCTGAGGGCCTGGCCTCCTGGATCCAATCTGCAATGAACCACCTAAAAAAATGGGTGGGAATTGCAGCCCTTAGCTTTTTGCCTTGTTCTTGTCAGTTGCCTAGCTCTATGGTCCATTCTGAAGATGCATATGCAACAGCACAACGCTAATGCCATGATTGTTCAAGCATTTACTGCTCTTGAAGGAGGCCAGTCCCCGCAAATCTGGCTAAGCTATTTGAAGTGCTCTGAGTTGTAACATGCAGCAGGATGTAGGGCATAGCACCGCAGAGGGCGCTGTACATCCTCGGACATATGTCTGACTGCATACAGGTTTTGCCATAGTTCCTGTCCCCTGGAAAACAGCATCGGGTTGGGTCACCCATGGTAACCATACTGTAGACGGCAGGTGGTGAAAATGGGGTTGACAATCTCCCTTCAAATACAGGGGGTCAGACCTCTATGTCCTTCTGCTCGCATAAAACAAAAAAGGAGGAGCTGTGGGAAGCGGCTCCACTCTCACCATTACAAAGTGGCACTTGGCATAGGCATTGCTTGAGAAAAAAGACAACTCCATATATGGAGTTGTATGTGCTGAGAGGTGTGGTTACCCGATCACCCCACCTCATATCATTGAGAGTGGCCAATTAGCAGTGACTAGCAGCTGCTGATAGGATCAAGGCAATGCTTATAAGGGGCTGTGGGAGCTGGGGAGAGGGACAAGAGGGAGAAGAGAAAGAGAGAGGAAGCATGCTGTACAGGGATAGGTGAATAAACCGCTTGAAGAAGAGCACGGTTGCCTTATTCCACAGGTCAGACGTGGGTAGCGACATCAAATGATCCTAGGCAAGAAGGCTGAAGACCAGATGCTCCAACATTTTGAAGTATAAGGGACTGTCCAGGTGATCAGCGGTCACTATACTTTGGCTAAGTTTTGGAAGCTATGCATTGTGCTTCCATATTTTCAGTTAATTCACTCATCCTTGGATTTCTGATGGGGCTGAAGACTTATAGTCTCATAGCCAACCCATTCTATTTACTTTGAGAGAACGTATTTGAGAGGATGGTTTTCATATGACATTCAATCTAAAGCCAGGACAAAAGCCAGTACAGAACTATAGTCCTTTAAGTTAAGATAGATGACAGTGGTCTTTGTATTGACAATAATGTTAGAATGGGTATTGTAAGTCTATCTTGTACCTTACAATTAAAAAATGGTGATAGCCATGCTCAATTTATATTTCAAGAGAAAGTTGTTATTTTTTATTTCACAGAAAGAATGAAATGTGGCAGAAATTTTCCTGTCACTTTATTTGCAGCAAGAGGCCTGTGAATAAATAGGGCAAAGGCAGGCAGAACAAACAGCGGCAGAGACAGTGACACAGGGAGAAAGGTGAAGAGAGTGAAGAAGGTGAGATGGCAGTGGACGTGGACCCACGCGGCTTCAAGTAAATAGGTAAATATGAAATCTAAAGGCTAAAAAAACTGGGTAACTTTCTAAATTGTATGGGAATAATGTGTATTGAGAATTTATTGGTATATATAAATCCATTGGTTAACTTTAAGCATCTAGAATTTTGATTTACTGAGTAATGACTGTGGTGGCTGCTCTCAGCATGGACAATCATGGCATGGTGCTAGCATGGCTGTGAGGGGAGCTCTGAAGCTCTGGCCTCACTTGAGAGCCTGTGGAGATGAGGACTCCTGGCTGGGGCTAGGCAGCCCACCAGTGCTGCATTCATGCGGGAACATGGTGGATAAGCTGGGAGCCAACCAGATGTATTCTTTTCCAATACCTCCCACTACAGTTGTCCTGTATTATATGGCTAATATTCACTAAAAATTGAGTACATATGCATATCCTGTGAGATCTGGGTTATCTTACTCAGGATAATATATTCGAATTCAATCTATTTGTCAGCAAATTTCAAGAAGTCCTTTTTTTAATAGCTGAGTAGTATTCCAATGTGTAAGTAAACCACATATTCTTTATCTATTCTTAAGTTAAGAGACATCTCGATTGCTTCCAGTTTCTTGCAATTACAAATAAAACTTCTATGAATATGTGTAAGTGTCCATGTAGGGATGGTGGATCATTTTTAGATGCCTGAGAGTAGTACAGCTTATTCTTGGGGTCAACTAATCTCAATTTTCTGAGAAACTGCCTAATTGATTTTCAGAGAAATTGTACAAGTTTGCATGCCACCAGCAAGTGTGCTATTCCTTGATTTTTTTTTATTTTAGCCATTTTTATGGGTGTAAGGTTGAATCTCACAGTTACTTTGATTTGTATTTCCCTGATGACTAAGGACACTGAACATTTTTTTAGGTGTCTTGGGCATTCAAGATTCCTCTGTGGAAAATTATCTGTTTAACTTGGTACACCATTTTTCAACAGGGTTATTTGGTTTGTTAGTGTTTAATTTCTTGAGAAAATGGCACCATTAACATTGAAAACACTTTACATTTTCCAGAAGTCCCATTTATTAATTGATGATATTACGTGGATGTGTAGGAGTCCTGTGATAGAGTTTTGGGAGACACTTATGTGTACTGTAATATCATCTGTAAATACTAATCCTTTGGCTTTTTTCTTTCCAATTTGTACCCATTAATGACCTTTAGTTATCTTATTGCTCTAGCTAGAATTTCAAGTACTATGTTGAATACATAGAGAGTGGGCAGCATTGTCTTGCCTTTGATTATAGTGTGATGGCTTTAAGTTTGTCTCCATTCAATTTAATGTTGGCTATTGACTTGCTATATATTGATTTTATTATGTTTACATATGCATTTTGTATCCCTGATCTCTCCAAATCTTTTTAAATGAAAGGTTGTTGGATTCAGTCAAGAGATTTTTCATATCGACTTAGATGAACATGTAATTTTTGTCTTTCAGTTTATTTATATGGTGGATTACATTGATAGATTTTTGCATATGGAGCCTCCCATGCACCACATGGATGAGACATAATTGATCACGGTGGATGATGTTTTTGATGTGTACTTGGATTCAGTTTGCAATTATTTTATTGAGTATATTTGCATCAATGATAATAAGAAAAATTTGTCTGAAGTTATTTGTTTCCTGTTGTTCAATTTCTCTGTTTAAATTTTGTCTGGATGACCTTTCTGTTTTGTGAGGGTGGGGTGTCAAAAGTCTCCCATTATTAAATTGTGGTGTTTACTATGGGATTTAAGCTTTAGTATTGATTCTTTTGTTAATGTGTGTGGCCTTGTGATTAGGGCATAGATATTCAGAATTGAGATGTCAGCTTCATGTATTTTTAATAAATAAGTATGAAGTGCCATTTCCTGTAGGCTTAGATGTTTCAAGGCCTAATTTAATAATTGTTCTTAAATGCTTCAATCTACCCTCTAGCGCAACACCCAGCAGAGACAGTGGAAAAGAAAGTTAATAGTGGAAAGTGGATTGTGGGCCTGTTTAGAAATAATTCTTTGAGGCTATTCCAGTCTTTGTTGTCAGCAGTCTACTACTCTAGCAAAATACCAACAAAAATCTGCAGCTGCAGTCCAGTTCTCTGGGCAGTCACCACTAATGAACCAACACTGACTCTTCAATCCAAAGAAGCTGGGAGACTCCGCCAATCAGCCTGAATCCAAGGAAGCAGCAAGAATCTGCCATAATATTACAAGAAGTCCTATGGTGTCAAAACAAGCAAAACTAAGCAATGTGATTCAAGATGTATGAATAGATGAATGTCATCAGGGAAGACTAATGAAACAGAGCTAGATGAACCAATGCCAGAGTCTCCTCTCACAGCCTGTCAGGTCATATTCTTTCTAAACATTATTCATTCTCTCATGTGTTTGCTTCAGCAAAACATCCTTTCACCTGTCTGGCCCAGCAAAATATCATACAACATAACTTAGTTCCAAAGAAACCAGAAAATTCCATTTCAATTTCCAATAATATCTTTTGATTAATTTTGATTGACAGTCTAATTTATTAAATACTTGAGTGACTACTCCAGCTTGATTCTTGGATTGCTTGGATTACCATTTTCCAGCTCTTTACTGTGAGTTAATGTCTATTTTTATGGTAATTTGTTTTTTCTCTATGTAGCAGAATGTTGGATTCTGGTTTTGTATCCATTCTGATTCTGATCTTCTTTGCCTTTTAATGGGGGAAATGAGCTCATTGATATCGAGAGATATTAATGAGCAATGATTATTAATTCCTTTTATTTTGATGTTCATGATATTGGTTGTGTTAGTGTCTGTATGTTTTCCTTATTTTATTTTAACTGATGTGGATTTATTGGTTTTCTTTGTTTTCTTTTGTGTAGTTACCTCTTTGGTTTGGTGTTTCCCTTCAAGTATTTTCTGAGATACATTTATGGATAGATATCATTTAAATTTCTTTTTTTTTTTAGAATATCTTATTTCTCCATCTATAGTGGTTGAGAGTTTTGGTAAATATAGTGGCCTAGGTTGGCATCTGCCATTTCTTAGAGGCTGTAAGATATCTGTGCAGGTATTTTGTAGCCTTTGAGTCTGTTGAAAAGTCAGGTGTAATTCTGATAGTCTGCCTTTGTATGTCACTTGGTGTTTTTCCTTTGAAGCTTTTAATATTCTTTCTTTGTTCTGGAGATTTGTGGTTTTGATTATTATATGACAGGAGTATGTACTTTTCTAGTCCAATGTAATTGGTGGTCTGTAAGCATCTTGTTTGTTTATAGCCATGTCTTTCTTTAAGTTGGGGAAATTTTCTTCTATAATTTGGTTGAAAATATTTTGTGGTCCTTGAAGTTAGAATTCTTCACCTTTCTCTATTCACCAATATTCTTATGTTATGTCTTTCTATAGTAGCCCAAATTTCCTGGATATTTTATGTCAGGAATTTTTTAGATTTTATATTTTCTTTGAACAGTGTATCGATTTCCTCAATCATAACTTCTGTGCCTGAGATTCTTTCTTCAGTCTCTTGTATTTTGTTTTTGATACTTGCATCTGTTGTTCCTGTTCTTTTCCCTAAAATTTTCATGTCAAGGATTCCCTCAGATTCCCTTTGGTTTGTTGTTTTTATTTCTTTGTTTGTTTTCTGTTTCTATTTCCATTCTTTAGTTTTGAACAGTTTTATTCATTCCTTTCACCTCTTTAATTGTATTTTCCTTTACTTCTGTGTGAGATTTATTCAGTTCTTCTTTAAAGACTTTTTTTTATTTTTGTAAAGTTGGATTTAACATCATTTTCTTGTGCTTCATTTGTGTTAGAATATCTAGGGATTGGTGTAGTGAGATATCTTTGCTACAAATGTGCCGTTTTCCCTGGCTCTGGTTGTCTGTGTTCTTATCTGGGCCTTTAACCATCTGGTTGTACATGGATGCTCCTATTGTAACAGGTATCAGGAAGTCGTGCCTTATCTGGATATTCCACGTGCAGCAGATCTCCTGTGGGCAGCCTTAGACACGTTGTTCCTAGTGATACATGTCTGGCTAGTCCTTGTTTGGAAGGCCTTGTTGTTCCTTGTTCTGAAGGCTTGATGGAGTCCAGCAGAGCAGTGGCCAGACATTTGAGCTAGGATAGGGCCACCAGGTAACTCAGGGCAGCTTGGTATGCCTGGGGATAAATTAAGAAACAGGGAGTAGGGGATCTGCCCTGGTTGTTTCTTGTTCCATTATTTAGTGGGCCTGATGGCAACAGGGCAGTGGACAGACAATGGAGTTCCAAGGAAAGCCAGCAACTGGCTTGCAGGGATAAATCTATAAACAACAAGTTTAGACTTCAAACCAGACATAATTTTAAAACATCCCTCTCATAAAAAAATTATCTGGGGGATGTTGACATGGACTAGTGAGTGATTAATAGCACTTGCTTCTTTAGGAAAGGACCTAAGTTCAGGTTCCAGTGCCCATGTGAGTGATGCACAACCACCTGTAACTCCACCTCCAGGGATCAAACACACTCTCTTGTAGTTAGTGGACACACACAGAGACACATAAATAAAAATAATAAGTAACATTTAAAAACACAACTGCTTTCCATGAAGAAAACTAGGGTCTGCCCACACTCAGGGGTTGTTCTGCTTATCCAGGATTTTGATATGCTGTTTGGACATTCAGTTCTGGTTATTCAGTCCACAGATGCAGTGTGAACAAACAAACTAAAAAGCTCAACAAACTGCACACTCCCTACTTGTGAATCTAAATACAAAATAGAAAAGGAACTTTTACAATAGGCCAGAAAAGCAGGATTGATTAATCCTCAGTGATGTATAGAATGCCCTATGTATCTGCCTTGGTTGGCTGATGTACTAGATTCACATGTTTCCCACAAAGGATAATGTGTTTCAAAAGAAAGCCTTGCATAAAGGACAGAGCCATTGAAAGAGAATGCAGCTTCATATTTGCCAATCTGAAAGTTAGAAGGATTTAATGGCAATTTGTAAAGGCCATCTCAGAAGAAATAAGTATATATTCATTGAAACCTACTGAGTCCAAAAAACTCAAGCCATGACAGACTTAGTACCAAACACTAAACACTTTATTTAGACATGGACAACAGCCTCAGGTTAGGGCATTGTATGGTGCCTTTTGGGTCTTTAGAGCCAGCTAATGGTGAAGGCTTGCTGATTTTGTCTTGTGAGTAAGAGCAAAACATATAACCAGGTCATCATTAACTTGATCATGCTTCAAAGGCTGGTTATGTGTGATTTGTTTGGCTTGTTGATGTATGGGCAGGAAGATGTGCCAAAGAATGTCCCTTTCGACAATAATAGAGAAATGGTTAATTTGGTGTGGAGGAACTAGTTTCTTTTGGAATTAACATTACAAGTCTTTGTTAACCATAAGTGGTGAAATTCTCTGTCCTATAACTGCTTCTCAGCTGTAATTATTATGGATGTCAGGGTCCAGGAAGGCTGGAAACCTAGCCAAAGACCAGGAATGGGCAGAACACCATCTAGTTTATGCCTCAGGTTCTGTTGAACCACCTTGGACTAATGAAGTACAGGTAGTTTTAGAGGAGTCTGGAATTCTATTCTTATGCTGGGGCTCAAGATGGCAGGAAACTTTATCAGAGACTTGGTATATATCAGCTTTCAGCAGGTCCAGGGCCTGCTAGTTTTAAAGGTCTACCTGAAGCTGGCATTTTGGCATAGTTTGCAGTGTGTAGTTGATTGGGAATCAATTGCAACAAATAAAGACTAGGAATAGACAGAAAGTTAAGACACTTAGAGAAAAATCTTTATCTTGAGTATATATTAAAAACTTATACATCTGTGGTCCTGGTAGCTGAGACAGTGGAAAAAGTCTTAACACCAAGGAGTAAAGGCCAAGTGTACACCTTCAGGAATAGGCAATAGACAGGGGCACTTAGGCCATTGACTGATACTTATGTGAAATCCATTTGATCTGTAACAGATGGATCCAAGTTGCAACTCATTCAAGCTTACATATATTATTTAAGTATACAAAAAGAGACAAAGTCTTTTATATATTGGTGTTACCATTGTTGGTAATCTCTCCTGAAATATTCATTGTAGATAAATCAGTTAACAAGTGTTTATAAGCAGCTATAGAAGAGTCATGCTTTTAAATCACAGCAAAATCTTGGGGACTCCAAAAATAATTTTGGATTTAGAACCATGAACATTTTTCATTTTTTCTCTGTCCAGATGGCTGGATATTTTATACATACATACATACATACATACATACTTGTGTGTGTTTGTGTGTGTGTGAGTATGTGTGTGTGTTGTCTTCAACTTATGTATCTGTACTGCTCCTAAACCACCTGTATCTCTCTGTATGTCTCCATATACACATACATATATGGAGAGGAAGATGTTTTAGCAAAATGAGAAACACATTTAAGTGTATATTTAGAAAACATCCAAAGAAAATTCAATTTTTTGATCCTCTGAAAGGAAGTCAGTGCATTGTTAGAACTAGATTAATACCTTATCAGAACTCTATTGATTAGTGTTAAAACTCTGAGCTTCTTTAATAGAACAATAGTATAGCAAGAGGTTAAAAACAATTCTAGAAAAAAAACTAGTTTTAATTTTTACTTATCTTAAATCATTTTCTCAGATGTTAACATGCTGGTGGAAGTCTTTTTCTGTGGGGAAGAATTCAACATGTTGTACTCCATGACTGACTGCTTGTTATCACCTAGTTGGAGATCCGGGTCACATGTCCCAAGGCAGGCATGGAATCAGGGAGAAAGTTAGCTCCATCCCTGTGGGTATGAAATTCTAAGATTACAGGGGTCTGAGCATGCTCTACATTGCCAGTTTCATGCCAATGGTCACATGGTCCACATGCTCTACAATATACAGGAAGCTAAGCAAAGCTCGTCTGGAAAATAACCCACTTACAAGATATACAGGGTTAAAGATGGACCAGAAATTGAAGGAATGAAGAACTGACTAGCTCAACTTGAGACCCAAGCCATGAAAGACAGAACCAACCTCTGACACTATTAATGGTATTCTGCTCTACTTACAGAACCAGCCTCTGACACTATTAATGGTATTCTGCTATACTTACAGACAGGAACCTAGCATAACTGTCTTCAGAGAGGCTTCAGCCAGCAGGTAAGAAAAGCAGATGTAGAGACCCACAGCCAAACATTAGTTAGAGCTCAGCAAATCTTGTGGAAGAAGAAGAAAGGGGATCAAAGGAAACAGAGAGGTCAAGGACACCACAAGAAAACCTATATTATCAGCTAATCCACGGAGACTTACAGAGACTGTTACAGCAACCAAAGAGCATGCATGGGATGTTCCTATGCCCCCTACACATATGTAACAGATGTGCAACTCAGTTTTCATGTGGTCCCCTAGAACTGGAGCAAACTCTGTTTCTGACAATATTGCCTGCCTTTGGATCCTTTTCCTCTCTAACTTGACTGCCTTGTCTAGCCTCAGTAGGAGATGTACCCAGTCCTTCTGCAACTAAATATGTCATGGGTTGATATCCAACGGTGGCCTCTCCTCCTCTGAAGAGAAAAAGAGGGATGAATGGGGGAGGGGAGGAATGAAAGAGGAACTGAAAAAGAGAGGAACCTGGGATTGGAGTATAAACTAAATTTTAAAATTAATTAATAAAAAAGTTACTTGGTTTTAGTTAATTGCTCTAGTATTAAACTATGTATAGAGGCTAAATAAAGCTTGTCTTTGACAATGTTACTCATGTACTTTGATAATGATACTTATGTACTTAGAATGAGTGCAAGCATAGTTTTGAGCACACTGAAGAATTTGATAATGTATGCGGTAACTGAGCATTAATTTTTATGTCTAAATTATCCTCAATTGTTTACAACATGCTAGTAATCTTTAAAGGATTAGAATGTATAGTTTTATATCTGTTAAGTTTTAGCCTTGGATGAAGATTTAACTGAAAATGCTCTAGCAGAAAAGTAAAACTGTAGGTCATAAGTACAGTTCAAGACTGAACGGGAATTTTACAAAACCACAAATAGAACCCACAGAAAGACTGGGAACTTTATTTTCCCAATTCTTGCATACTCACTTATTACAGAATATTACAGTCATTTTGTATGCTTCAGAATATCCAAATAAGCTACTATCTTTTGTAGGCTTATATTTTTAAAAATCTACTTTAATGATGGTTCTTAAATGCTTTTACGACCCTTCTAGTACACCAAAGGTAGTAGAAAGGAAACATTAATAAGGCAAAGAACGAAGGGAACCTGATTAGAAATAGTTCTTTGGGGCGATTCTAATCTTCTGTGACAGGATATCAGCAAATTTACTTCACAAAAATCAACAGCTGTAGCTAAATCCACTCACAAACACCACTAAGAAGTCAGCAATGGTAGTTTGATCAAAACAAACAAACAAATAGCTAGGCTCTGACTGCCTGAGTTCAAGAACCTGCCAGCATATCACAAGAAGTCCACTGGTGCATTTCTTTCTATGAAGTCACCAAAGAAGGCAAGGGGAACCAATGCCACAATGTTGTCAGTGAAGACCGACATCAGAAAAGCCCATGGAAGACCAGCAAAGAGTGGCAAGGTGAACCAATGCCACATTCACTGTCTGTTTGGTATATTCACACCTTTTCCAAACATTACATGTCCTTTCAAGCATCTGCTCTAGCAAAACATCATGTGCCCCTTTCCAGGCAGCTTCTGGAAAAACATCATTTATCTGTTCTCAGGAAAACATCCTCCCATGTGTCTGCTTCAGCAAAATCATCCGTTTAAATGTCTGCTTCAGCAAAATATGCTCTCCTAAGACAGTTTCCAGAAAAACATCACATATTTGAGTCTCCAAAAAACCAAAAATTTCCATTTTAATCATCTGTCAAAAACTTCTGTCACCTGAGGGATCATTTGCTAAAGAATTTAATTCAGACAATGCCAAAGATGATTTGAATCAGAATTACTAGTGTAGGAATATGCTTTCCACACATGTGTAATTTTGAGTATTCATGTTCATATGTGTGTGAGAGTGAGATTAAAAATTATTCCTCATGCCTAATGGATTCAGACACTTGCTCTCCAGTTATGGGCATTGTGCTGGAATTTTTAGGAGGTAGAGTCTTCCTGGAGGAAGAATTTCACTGAGTGTGAAATTTGAAGTTTTATAGTCTTGCCCAACTCTTTTTTACTCTGTTCTGCTTCCAGTTGTGGATGAAAGGTGACCAGCCACTTTCTTGCTCTTAACACATTGTCTTCTATGGCTATTGACATGTCTTTCCAAGCAGCATAGACCTTATATGTATAGAACCGCAAGCCAAAATAAACAACTTTGTTCTGAGTTACTTTTCTGTCAGGGTAATTTATTATAACAACAGATAAGTATTTCAATAAGCTATCTTAATGGAAAAAATATTTTAACATGTGACAATAAAGAAAATTCAAATTCTACCATCTACTATACTAAATGTGATCTCTCCAGAAAATACAATATCTAAAGATATGTACTCTCATTCACTCTATCTTAATTTCATATCTATATCTATCTATCCATATAGTATAGTGAAGGCTTATTTATTCAGTGGTCTTAGCTTTCTTCAGTCAATGTGGGTTTTCAAATTCATTTGCATACCTGTTAAAATGCATTCTAAGGTATGTTTTCTGATAATTATAGCTTGTGATTTTCCTAAATTTCTCAATTTTATTCTCAATGTTTTGTACAGTATGTGCAAAGAAGATGCATGTGTCATTAAGCACAATTTTAAGTTAATAATTATGCAAAATATATGACATAAAATGGGTACCAGAAGATGACACGTGATGAAGCCCTCCATTGTGGAGATTTCAGGGGTATTTAAGAGATTTCCTTAAATAGGAACAGTTTTGTTCATCAGGAGGTACATAATAGTAACCATTTTTATTTACAGATTCTGGGTTGTTTTCATCTGTGAATTTTCTTCCATTTTCCAATGTCTTGTTATCATTTCTTTTAAATTTTTTCTTCATTACATAAATTAATACAACATATAAAAAAAGTGCTGGAGTTCTTAAAGATATGCTTAAGCCCAAGTAGATAATTCTAAAAACAAAGAAAACGGAGAAAAAAATATTATTTTATATTTTGTAGTACAGCTTTAAGCACATATCTCTGGTATACAAACCTAAAAGTTAAAAAAAAAGTGAACTTATATTTAAAAAATCAAACATTATGGATTGAACCATAAACTGACATTATTTCTAAAGTACTGACAAGACACAGTGATTAAATGCTGGCTGACTCTCTAGCTTTCTAATGAAAGAAATGAATATTTTAATCTTTTCTTCCAAGCCACCTATAACATGCAATAAAAGGAGAAATCACAAAGAAATACATCAGGAGTTCACAGTCCGTGTACCTAGGCACATTAATACTAAGACTCAGGCATAGTACTATAGAAAGCCATCCTCTCCCTGTGCCTTATAACAAGGTGATTAGTTGTAGTAGTTCCTCTGTCATAATATTTACATCTACCTTTCAGGAAAAAAAAAAGCAGAAGTCACACTAAAAGGAAATGAAAACAAAAATCATGGTTTAAAGACAATAAGCAGTCTTCAACCCAGTCATGAATATGTCAGGGTTCTAAGATTATCAGGATATGGACAAAAAATTGACAAACACCCTACTGTCTACTATAATACTAATTCCACCAAGGCAATACCACCACTGCCACCATCACCATAGCCACTGCCACCACCATCACCATTACCATCAACACCAACACCAGGCAACCACAGGACCATGACACCAACAACACTGTTACACCACAACCAAGTCAACAATACCAGCATGACACCAACACCAGTGGTGATGATTTGCAACAACACTCTCATTTGTTGTTGGGAGTGAAAATGGTTGGGAAGACAGCTAACTGTAACTTACAACCTAGAATAAGAACAGGTAGATTGTCCTAACACCTGTACCATTTCCCATCACACATCTGCAATGGAAGCCCCTGTGGTTCTCCCTCCTTGTAGTGTTCACTTGAATTTTCCTCTTTTGGGGACCTAGATAGATCTAGAGAACTTTCTTGTGACTGCATCATTAGCTTCAGTTTCTTCTGCCACTTTGTATTTTCCCTTTGAGAGTTGCTTAGAATGATTTTTGTTATAGAGATATTTAAAAGTACTCTAATATTTTCTGTTACAGTTTTAAGAGCTTGGGTCATGATCCAAATATATTTGCACTTCCCAAATAGTTTTTTTTTTAATTTACTTTGATGCCAGGCCATGGTGGTGCATGCCTTTAATCACAGCACTTGAGAGGCAGAGGCAGGTGGAATTCTGTGAAGTCAAAATCATCCTGGTCTACAGAGATAGCCCCAGGACAGCCAAGTCTATACAGAGAAAGCTTGTCTCAAAAACCACCAAAAGATAATCTATTATAAATATATTTCATAATTAATCAATATTTAAATTTACAATTAACTATTTTCTAAATAATATCACTTCTATGTGTTATTTCAAATTGCCATTAATTTGTCTTCTTTCCTCATGAACAGAACACAAACTTGCCTCCTTTTTCTACTTTATAACCAGACCCTCAGTTGGCTGTCGAAGTCAAGCTTCAGAAACCAGGGACAGTAATATTTTAGGTACAGGTAGAGTTTTGGTAGAAAAAACTTTAATTGATCAAAAAGTCCATCTCTTTGACTCTTCATTGTATGACTATGGACAAGTTATTATCTGTGAGTCTTCATGCTTTTGTATTCAATGTAAAAATATACACACAAAGTTACTATTGTTTCTACTACTGTTAAAATGAGATTGCCTGATACAATTTTTAATATAAAATAAGGAATCACTAAAGCAACATTAATCATCAAGTTATTATTTTATTGAAAATAGTATGTATGGGGCCAAAGAGATTGCTAAGAGACCAAGAACCCTTACTACTCCTGTAGAGAACCTGGGTTCTGACCTCAGCACTCACATAGTGACTCATACTGATCTGTTAATCCATTCCTAGAGAATCCAACTTAATGAGATCTCTATGGGAACTACACACATGTGGGGCACACACATACATTTAGATAAATGTACTAACATACATTTAAAAATTATTAAAAAACAAAATTAATTAATGAAGTTCATTTATAATAACTCACCCAAATAGTCTGGTGTTATATAGCCTACATGCCCCACGTGCTCCACACCTGGTAACAGACCACTTAATACATGTTCTGTCAATCAATGCTCCATAATAGATTGGAGCCAGAATTCCTCCTACAACATGAGAAGTAAAGCATTTGAAATAAACCTAGGTGTTATATCTTATCGATACACAGTGAAGAATGAAAATCTGAAAACTTTCTAGGATAATGTCTTTGTTTCTGTTTGAATACATGCAAGAAATTATATCAATAGATTTTTTTCCAGAGGTTATATCATTTTTGTATGTGTAATGTCATACACATCTTTTGTCTATCTTTATCCCAAACACACATAATGAACAAGGAATTCTACATGCCTGTAAGCTATGTTCTTATAAGACAAACTAGTTAAAGCCTATTTTGTGACATGTGTCCATATGCCAATTTTTTTTTAATTCACCAGAATGTTTTGGAATAATTGGAGTAGACTTGTAGCTTTGTGACAAGTGAATAAAAGGACTTATCTCAACCCCAATAAAGGCAGAAGCTTGTTCAAGTATTTGAAGCAAACTAACAATGAGGGCTGGAGAGGTGAGTCAATGGTTTAGAGTGCTTGCTGCTTTGGAAGCACCAGAGTGTGGGTCCCAGAATCTATATCAGGAAGTTCACTGCCTATAATTTCAGTTCTGGGGAATCTGATTCTCTCTTCTCGGAGGCACTGCAGCCAGGTGGTATATATACAGAAAATCATGCATGCACACTTACATATAAATAAAAGTTACTATCAAAAATAAATACAATTACAATGTTACAAGGTAGAAAAAAGGAATTCTAAAAATGGAACTCCTACACCAGGACTCTCTCCCCAGATAAACTGTGGTCTAGTCACACCTTCACCAAGGAAAGGGGGCTTCTAGGTTCAGAATAGCTCCTCCTTTTGTTGTCATCTGACTCCAGGACTCATTTTCCACTGATTTTTGTACTTGTTTAAATATCTTTTGGAGTGTTCTAAGCAGTTCAGATTTAGGGCCTTGTAAATATATATATATATATATATATATATATATATATATATATATATATATATATATATATATATTGTGCTCTGATTGCATGGTCTTAGTTAGGGGCCTAAACTTCAGTTGTGGGCCTTTTGTATAATATGCAAAAGTAAAATGCAGGACTTCAGAGTTCATGCATAGTGTAGAGAACTGTTTCTTGATTCTGTTTCAGTCAATTCTGAGATTGACTTGATTCTTAAACTGACCAAAGATTGGAGGAGTGCGTTAGTGGAGGTCTCGTTCAGGAGCAATTTGGTTTGAATTCTTCTGTATTTTGATGAACAAATCTCAGATTTACAATTTTACTGATTTTATTTTTTAAAAATTAGTGTTTTCTTTTCTACAGATTTGTTTTAACTAATTTTTATGTGTGTATTTGTCCCTTGTTGTGAGTGAGGAAGGTATGAATCCACTGGAATTCAAGTACAGGCAGTTGCAAGCCACTTGAGATGATGATAAGAACCAAACCTTGAACTCTATAAGAGCAGAACTTGCTGTCAGCCACTGAGCTACCACTCCAGGCTCCTAATCCTGGTTGTCTGAGAGCAAGTAGTTGACAATAGACTGATAGCGGAGGCCAATGTATCCATAAAGTACTGGTCTGAGGAAATGAGTTAGAATGTTCATCTTTCAAAAATTTGGGGCCATCCCTTAAGAAATGAAAACTATACATCAACAATATACATTTTCTGTGTGATGTTACTGGTGTGACAAAACAAATTCAATGTTTTAGGCAAGAAACTCAGCCTTGGTGATTACTAGGATTTACTGTTTCAGTAACTTATTTTCCAAGTGACTTACTCAGTTCAATGTACTGATGTATGAGAGTGTTCAGTCATATCTTGTGGAAAACATTTGCTTTGAATTAGAAGTTTGGTGCCTAGTATATGTTTTCCCTATAGAAACATTTAGGTTTGATCTTAACTGTGATGGCAAATTCCTTTTCTTTATTATTTTATGATGCTAGAGGAGTTTCTTTATTCCTTGAGTTTCTACTTTACCTATCAGGAAGCTTACTAGGTATACAGCACATCGGTTTTGGAGGCAGGAAGGTATGTGGAGTTTCATTTGGGTTTTGGAGTTAGGGACTTCTGCTATGTACAGAACTTTTCAGCCTGGAGATAAACAGTGAACTCTGGAAAGGTCTTCCTTCTCCCCCTCCTCTTTTCTTGTCTTCATCTTCCTCACCTCTTCTCTCATTCTTATAATTTTTCTTTTTCCCTTTGAGTATCCAAGGATCTGTCTTCTGTACACATCATGAACAATTTCTTCCCCAGTGTTGTCCATGACGGCTCTGTTTCTTAGCTTGCAAAGATCCCTAGGATAGACCTCCAACTCCTTTGCTGATCTTTAAAATCTTTTCATTAGTGCTTGCCTCTGATTAGCTCTCTGCCCTATCCCTAGGTAAGAAAGTTTACTTTTTTTCTATTTTTTACATAGAAGCATTTAATGTATATAAATCCTACAAATGTTATGTGAGCAGTTGTGAAAGTAGCAACAGACACTTAGGAGTAAGTGGTTATAAAGGAGGGAGATTCTTCCCTTAATCTCTATCAGTTATGTCCTCGGAATATTTAGAAATCTGGAACTCTGGAACCTAATCTTTACATAAAAGTCACAACTTCTTGAGTTTCCTTTTAATTAAAATGTCTTCATCCAAGGTGATAGATTCTAGTCCTGAGTTCTCCTTCCCTTTCACATGCTTAGTTGCTGATAAAGGCTCTGGAGCCTCCAGCACCAAACAGTGGGAAACCGGCCTGTCAGCCTCTGGTTTTGTTCTGTGCAGTCTCAAACTGGCCAAATCCCCAACACTCTCAACACACAAGAGGCATTACCTAGAAATGCTATGTATGGAGATGGACCTTTGCTCTGCCAGACTGAAAGAAGCACCTGTCATAGCAATGAAAACGAACAGCCGATCTCTGTGACATAACTTATTGTACACACAAGACAATTCCTACGTCTAGCCTCAACTTTGCAGTTAACTATCACATTCTCTTTGATGTCACTCTGGTTTCTCGTATCTCCTACTGATTCACTTACTACAAACAGAAATGATTCTGAAACCTTTAAACTTTCCTTAGAATCAAAACATATTGACGTTCTGCTTTTAAGCTTGGCATAAGTATTCGTTTCCTGAATTTGATTTGTTTACCATACCTAGTGTTCGTATAACCAGTAACTGGAAACCCACTGCAAGTGATTTCAATTCAGGCTGGACACACCTGCAATAAGATAAAAGCAAAATATAACACTTACATGTGTTCAACATAGTAAGTTGAGATTAAACTCAAAATGTTTGCTGATGTTATTTTTCTTTATGGTTGGAAGAAAACCATCATGGAAATGACCCTTGTGTTACAAAGGTATCATTAATAGCTGCCTACATGTTATAAAGGTATCATTCACAGCTTGAGAAGAGACAAGACCCTGAGTAATAACTGTTCACCACTATGATTTCAAGGGAGTACAGAAAGTTGAAACTCTTTACCCCAGGCTGGACCTGGACTCCCAGCAACCCTCCTACTTCAGCCTCCAAAAGTGCTGAGCCTACAAATGTGAGTTACTAAGCCTGGCTACATTTTATGTTTTATTCAGTAATTATGCTGTAATAATATCTGTTGTCAGCTTTATGATGTCTACAAAGACATTGGTCTCATGTGTCCCATACAGCCAGGGCCTTGACAAAAGACCAGATCTAGGTATAGGTCTCAGCACACTTCCTGCTTCTTACTGCTATGACTGTTGTTAGCAGAGAAGTCTAATAACTCTGTAGATAAAGTTAAACTGTAACCAGAAAAGTCAAGAAATTTATGCATTCTGGACTTCCATGTATGTAACTGTTATGTTCAAGGTAGAGAACTTGTTATCACCGTGCTTAGTAACACACTCATTCAGGGCTAGGGAGGTGGCATGGCACTAAGAGTCCTTGTTGTTTCTTTGAATACCCAGGTTTCAGTTCCCATCACCCACATTGGATAGCACACAACCTCTAGTAACTTTAGCTGAAGGAGATGAAACCCACTATTCTAGCCTCTTTCAGGTACCTGGGCTCACTCAGGCATACTCATATATACAAACGTACACATACAGAAACAAACCATAAATTAAATCTTCAAAAAAGTATTTATAAATAGAAACACATTCTTCTATCTAAAAAGAATTAAAAACATATTTATGGAATATATTTAAGGAATAATTATGGAATTATTTTGATCTTTCTGCATTTGATGAGCTGGAAACACCCTTACTTCTATAAAAATCTCATCCCTATTGATGAGAATTAAATTATGTGAATAAATGGGTGCATGGGATGTTACTCATGCTTAAATACTTTTGCTGAAATCCTAAACTGATGATATATTTTATGTTGCCTAAAACTACTTGATGCTTATTTGTTCAGAGAGCTAAGTAGATATGTCATTCAGCCAATTGGAAGAAACCACTCTCCTGACAAGAGCTCATGTTCTGTGAGGATCCATATGTATTAGCACTTTGAACTTCAGTTTTCTTAAAATGTGACTGATCCTTAATCTTTGCAGAAAAGATACCTTTTACTAGGGACTTTAAATCATGTTCCAGAATGCTGATTGCTCCCACTCAACCTCTGGGATATGGGGACTAAGACAAGAAGACCACTTGAGTGGTATAGTATATGACCAGCCTGGGCAACATAGTGAAACCCTCTCTCAAAAATAAATGAATAAATAAATGAATAAAGTTTTCAAGAAAACTTTTACAATTAAACAGAGAATACATTAAACCATGTGTAATAAAAATTTAAAACATCATGGTTATATATTAGGAGACAGTAAATGCAGAAGAGTTGGTGAAGAATGGTGTTAGCTCAACAGGGGTCAGAAAGCTATGTTTATAATTCTAGGAGACAGGTCTTTTTGTTTTCCATTGTGTTTTGTTTATTTGTAAGTAAGATGAAGGAAGTCAGCAGGAAGTAGAACTTGACTTGGTCACTGAAATCTTTATCAAACCTCACACTTATCAAGAGGGTTTTGGAGAAGGAAGAGATGGTATGTTTATCCCTGTTTGAGTTCGTGTACATAAGTGATGCTGTTGTTATAGGGTGTACTTGGGTTATGTTCTAGAAACACCCCATGTAACTCAGTTTTGTTATCCATGTGCATTTTCATCCCTGGAGAATGCTTAGCCTACATGGGAATGCGGAGGACTTGTTGACAGGTCTCATGTTTGCTTCAAAGTGGGCTGGACACCTCCAACAATTTTTAGGAATGAAAGCTTTGGCAGAATGCTGTGCATAGACTGCCACACACATATGTAGACATAGACAGCCCCAATCATAGGCATGGACACTCACCCGTAGCCACACCCTTGTACTCTAGCTGCTTGTCACTTACAGGTGTGCTTACCAGTGTGCGCATTAGTGAATGCATTATATCATAGTGCACTTATCAGTAACTATACTTCCTACTTCACCATTCATGTGGAGCACCTCAATATAGTGTCCATGCCACAGAATAATTAATAATAATAAAAATAATAATAAACAACCCAAGAAGCTAGATGAGTTTTCTAACTTATTTAATTTCTTAGCAATATCTGCTTGATTTAACAAATTAAATCTAAACTAATCCTCCATTATACTCTTTCATGAAAATGGGTCCTACATTGTTTCAAGGGATGATTTTTAAGTGACATCTGAGAACCCCAATCAGAGAGGTTGCTCAGAAATGTGATGCTAGGCTTAATATCTGTGAAAGACAAAGCTCTATTTCCTGGTTGATCCAAATCACTGGAATTAAAGTTTTAAAAGTTCTGAAACCTTTCTTGGACATTTGACATTAATATTTCTGTTTATCATAAGTCTATGAATTCTGAGGAGATTTTGTTCATCTTAGTGAATCTTTCATAAATGAGAAATACTCTCCTTATAAATAGGCAACATTTTATATTTAATGGACTACCTGATCATGGGAAACATGTTAACATAATATTTGGTCAAAATAGAATTTAAACAAGTGCAGGTGCTATTTAAATGTCTATATTCATTTAAATAACAACTAAAACCTTTTTTTTCCCTTTCTCTTGGCCTTTGGGGACTTTTAATCAACATGGAGTGCAAAAGTATAAAGAGATATTAGCCCAGGTTATCATACTCACATACATTTTTTAAAATCAACATTCAAATGGTACACATTTTTAGTTTTAAATGTGACTCTGGGTGAATGAGTCAAATGGAGCTGCTAGGACCTGCTCGCTTCCCTGGTCACCCATTGCACTTGTCCCACCATCTTCCCACCACTCCCAGCCAATCAACTATGTCTCCTTTCAAAACGCTTCAGCTTTTTCTGGTTTCAGGATTTAAAGCATGAATCCAATTCTCACCTAAAATCCTCATCTAGACACTTTTTTAGATCATGGGATTGAACAACATGTTTTTTTGAGATGTGCTTTTAAGGAAATCAAAATTTCTATCCTGCCTTAAACTAGTTTCCTTTTAATCATCTTCAGAGCCAATTTTCTTATTATGTTAGGATCATTTTAGAATTATTATGTGCTCATTTTAATGATAACTTGATTCATAATGGTTTTTGCTGTTGTACTCTGGGATGTATGCCCACAATTATACTTACTGATAAGTGCACTATGCTATAATGCATTCACCAATGCACACATATTTAAGCACACTGGTGAGTGAGCAAGCAGCTACAGTACAAGGGTGTGACTAGCAGTGAGTATCCATGCCTATGAATGGGGCTGTCTATGTCTATGTATCTATTAACTTGGAATATTCTTCAAGCATAAAATCTTATATAAATATTTGTCTAAAATCTGAAGAGCTCCACTCTTTTCATATTTTTATTTCTTAAGCCTCCAGTCTATTGCAAAATATTGGATCATAAGTTATTCTTTGGGTAAATATAAACTTTTGAAATATTATTGCTATTTTAAAATTTTAATATTATTTAATTTTGTTAATTTATGTCTGTGACTGTGTATTCCAGGTATGAGTATACACCCTCAGAACTAAGATGGTGTCAGACCCCTTGGAGCTGGAGTTATATGTGATTGTAAGACACTTGAGGTGGGTACTGAGAACTGAACTCAGGCCCTCTGGAAGAGCAGTAGGCACTGTTAATTGATAAGCCATCTCTTCATCCTAGAAATATTACTATTGATTGAAGTTTAAGCTTGTCAGGCTTCCAAGTGGATTTCTTTCAATAACATCAATAAAGATTTCTAGGGCAGAGTAGAACTGACCATAAAAGTTTTCTAACTGTAAAGAGAGGTGCTTAAAATAGAGACAATTCCAAATAATTCTATTTTTTAAGTGTCTAGCAAGCTGGGACTTCACCGAATCTAGATTTCCTAATGAAAGAAGCATATGCAAAATTATTATTTGTAGTATTGAACTTACAAAATAATAATGAGAACATGTGCTCTTATGTAACTAAGATTGAACAAGATATGAACTTAGGTCCCAAATGTAAGACAATAGAAGTCAGTAAATATATTTATCATCTAATATAAATGACTAATAAAGATGTCTTAACAATTTATACTCAGGATAGAGAGAAGTCAACTTTGTTCCCATTTGTGATCTGAGAGGTGACCAGAAGATTCTTGAAAGTTCAAAGGCAGATGACCAGACTTCCACAGTGGATGTGGAAGGGTATTGAAGACTGATTCCAAAGATAATTATCTGAGTTCTATATCGTTACACACACATGCATCGCACAGAGAAATGCACGTACATGCACATAGAAAAAAAGTGTACTCACTTCATCAGAATCAACATAAAAGCAGTGCTTCCCATTGCAGAGAAAATATACAAAATGGCTTGAAAAGTTATATAAAAGTAATATTTGGTTTTGCATTTGTCTCTTGGACATTCACCTAAATGTGCTGATTGGTTTCCATTCTGGAAACCAGAGTCGCTGATACAACTGCAGTCATAGAATTCCTAAAAGACAGTTTTTGAAATGTTATTTTATGTGTTTGCAAAACATGAAAGTGCTATAAATATATCCTATTATATTTTTAAATGGTTCTTCCATTCTAGCAAAAGTGTTTACTGTTTTTAAAAATTCTGATAGCATCATTGTTTAATAATTGAAAGACAAAAATTTGTCTGTATTTATTTCTGGCCAAGAAAATGAAATTTGCTAATTCCTAATTCAGTTCAATTTCAAGATTATAAAATAATTGATAAATTAGTGTCTGAAACTATTCATAGGTTCTTCACTCAAACAAGTTCTTTTTCATAATTTTCTTCTCACTTTTTCTTTCTATATTAGTTTTGCATCCTTATTTACTTTTTAAAATGTTTTATTGGATATTTTATTTACATTTCAGACATAATCCCCTCTCCCACCCACCCAGGAGCACCTATAATTCCAGTACTTAAAAAGATGTGGCAGAAGAATTCTGAGTTCAGAAACAAACCAATTATAGAGATCCTGTCTCAAAACCATAAAACAATAAACTGTTTGTATACCCAATGTTTGGATTAGGTAAAAATAAAAAAGGATATTTCTCAACAATGTGAGATATTGAATAGTGGTATGTGCAACACCATACGTAATTTCTATGCCCTGGACTCAGAAGGTAACTAAGGATTACTCATAGGTCACAAGGGAAAGTGTGTTTTGAATGAAAAAAGAATGTGTCATGGCATGACATATAATAGTCCTATGTGAAAAAGTTACTAGATTATCTGAGTAAAGAGCTAGATTTTGAGAATTCAGAATTGACATGTGAAAATTGAACAGTCAGGCAAGCATGAAGCCAGGACTGTTCCTTGAGGAGTCAAAAGTTCAGGGAGCCCAGAGTTAGACTGATAAAAGTCAATAAAATTTCTAAGTCTTATCTATATGATTATTTAAGATTCATCTTTATACAGATAAATCTTTATACAGATATATCTCACATAGTTGCAAAACATCCTTTTTTACTTTTACCTAATCCAAACATTGGGTATACAAACAGTTATTGTTTTATGGTTTTGAGACAGGATCTCTATAATTGGTCTCTTTCTGAACTCAGGATTCTTCTGCCTCATCTTTTTAAGTACTGTATAAATCTTTATACAGATATATCTTTATAATGCAATCCCCAACAAAACTGCAACTCAATTCTTCACAGAGATAGATAAAAAGAACAATTTTCAGTTTTATTTTGAATAACAAAAAGCCCAGGATAAATGAAACCATCCTCAACAATAAAAGAGTTTCTGGGGGAATCACCATCCCTAACCTCAAGCTCTACTACAGAGCATTAGTGATAAAACCCAAAACTGCTTGGTATTAGTACAGAGACAGGAAGGCAGACCAATGAAATAGAATTGAAGACCCAAAAATGAATCCAAACACCTTTGGTCACTTGATCTTTGACAAAGGAGCCAAAACCATCGAGTGGAAAAAAAATATCATTTTAACAAATGGTGCTGGTTCAACTAGAGGTCAGCATGCAGAAGAATGTGAATTGACCCATTCGTATCTCCTTGTACAAAGATACTTGTACCAAGTGTATCAACGACTTCCACATAAAACCAGATACATTGAATCTAACAGAAGAAACTAGGAAAAGAATCTCAAACATATTGGCAGAGAAAAAATTTCCCTGAACTGAACACCAATGGCTTATGCTTTAAGATCAAGAATTGACAAATGGGACCTCTTAAAATTGCAAAGCTTCTATAAGGGGAAGGACACAGTCAATAGAACAAAATAGCAACCCACAGATTGGGAAAAGATCTTTACCAACCCTGTAACCAATAGAGGGATAAAATCCAAAATATACAAAGAACTCAAGAAGTTAGAATCCAGAGAACCAAATAACCTTATTAAAAATACGGTACAGAGTAAAACAGAATTCTCAACTGAGGAAACTTGAATGGGCGAGAAGCACTTAAAAAAATGTTCAACATCCTCAGTCATCAGGGAAATGCAAATCAAAACACCCCTCAGATTCCACATCATACCAGTCAGAATGGCTAAGATCAAAAACTCAGGTGACAACAGATGCTGGCAAAGATGTGGAGAAAGAGGAATACTTCTCCATTGCTGGTGAGATTGCAAGCTGGTACAGCCACTCTGGAAATCAGTCTTACTGTGCTTAGAAAATTGAAAATAATTTTACCAGAGCACCCAGATATACCACACAGATTGCAAGCTGGTACAGCCACTCTGGAAATCAGTCTTACTGTGCTTAGAAAATTGAAAATAATTTTACCAGAGCACCCAGATATACCACACCTGGGCACACACCAAAAAGATGCTCCAACATATAACAAAGATACATGCTCCACTCTGTTTATAGCAGCCTTATATATAAGAGCCAGAAGCTGGAATGAACCCAGATGTCCTTCAACAGAGGAATGGATGCAGAAAATGTGGTGCACTTACACATGGGGTCCTACTCAGCTATTAACAACAGGCTTCATGAAATATACAGGCAAATAGATGAAACTTGAAAATATCATCCTGAGGGAGGTAACCCAGTCACAAAAACACACATTGTATGTACTCACTGATTAGTGGATATTAGCCAAAAAGAGGGGAGGGGAAGGGAGAGAAGGGGAGGGGAGGGGAGGGGAGGGGAAGGGAGGGAAGGGGAAGGGGAAGGGGAAGGGGAAGGGGAAGGGGAAGGGAAAAGGGAAAAGGGAAAAGGGAAAAGGGAAAAGGGAAAAGGGAAAAGGGAAAAGGGGAAAGGGAAAAGGGAAAAGGGAAAAAAGGGAAAAGGGAAAAGGGAAGAAGGGAAGAAGGGAAGGGAAGGAGGGAAGGGAAAGGGAAGGGAAGGGAAGGGAAGGGAAGGGAAGGGGAGGGAAGAAGGGAAGGGGAGGGGAGGGGAGGGGAGGGGAGGGAAGGGAAGGGAAGGGAAGGGAAGGGAAGGGAAGGGAAGGGAAGGGAAGGGAAGGGAAGGGAAGGGAAGGGAAGGGAGGGAAAAAATCAGAAAACTCCGATACTAGAGAGAACTGATTAGAGACCTGTGCTTGTTACTGGTGTGAGCCTTGTTAAATTTCTAGCTATAGCTAGGAGATGATAAGGAGTCTGCACAGCCTTAGGAAGCTGAAGTGCCAGAAAGAAAAGGAAAGGTACATTGCACCTGGGGTATCAAGATGTGTAATTACAATGGTGAGTAGCAGGGTCAGTTCACAGAGAATGAAAATCATGTTTGGAGTGAGGAACTGGTCTCTTGCACAGATATTTGTTTACATGAATGCTAGAAAAAGTGTCTTCAGCCATGGCTGAGATAGTCCCCTATACTCACAACCTAGCCAGGATTGCAGTGGGTAAGGCTAAGAGAGTAGAAACCAAAACTTCACATTTAAGTCATGAGAATCAGTGAGGTAATTCCCTGGCCTTGCTGGTAATAAAAGCTGTATGTCTGTCCAGGGAGACAAAGGTATCCATGACCTAGCTCCCATTGCACATTGTGAACACTCTAAAAATGACATGATCAACACCACCCAGTTTTTCTTTAAAAGAGAAACAAGAACTTCTCTTGGGAGATATTAAACAGTGATTGTTTGGGCAATTTATAAATTGTGATCCTTACTAACTGAACGATCAGTGGAAACTGTTTCAGCCTACTCTTCTCTTACATTGGATTCTGATTGGAGGTAAAACATCATTCATTCTGTTGATAAAATAATATATACAAACCCATCATAGGTCAAGGTTAGGCCAGCAAATAACTTGTTTTCACAGATTAGAGGAAAAAACAACAGATTAAACACATAGGCCATTGAGGAAGTGAAAAATGCAAACTTGGTGATTCCAGCCAGGGTCAATTTGAATTTTTTAACAATATATCCTCCTAAAAACATTCCAATTGCCATAGTAGGTATGATGATACTTCCTGGAAATAAGAGAAAAACATTGTAGTTAAGAAAGACTTCTCTGGTGTCTTTTCATATGAAATGTGCTGTGTCTACATAAACCCTTCAATTCTGTTGCTTCGAGACCAGAAATGA
Source organism: Arvicanthis niloticus (assembly GCF_011762505.2). Taxonomy (NCBI): domain Eukaryota; kingdom Metazoa; phylum Chordata; class Mammalia; order Rodentia; family Muridae; genus Arvicanthis; species Arvicanthis niloticus. Next base: position 78,257,035 of record NC_047666.1, on the reverse strand, counting down.
ATGGTCAGAATGGAAATGGAAGACCATGCTCTATGTGGAAATGATGAAAATAATATCTCTTGACAAAAAAAGGAGTGCCTCTTTGCCTAGTAACAGATGTCAGATTGCCTCTGAATAGATAAATTTTATGAGGGACACCTGACCCAAGAAAATAATGACAATGTACCAAGCCTTCCAGTATAAAACTTTTTTTTTTTAAGTTTGTGGTTATTTCATTGTTATGTATGTGTATGTATGTATGTGTCTGCACTGGTGGGTGTATTTGGATGCAGCTGTCAAGGGGACATCCTCTGAGTACACTACCTGTCAGGTCCAAAGGGATTTCTAATCTGCCAAACTCCAAAAGGCAATCCAAACAGCCAGAAAAGGCCTCAACTTGGATTATAGGAAGATTTCTGGTGATTAGATAAAAGCCTGTATTTGTTAGAAACTTGCAGTTCCTCTCTAGCCAAGGAGCCATTTCACTTATCACTGGCAGAAAGAACAAATGATGACTAGTGTTGCCTATTAGCATATGAGAGCTCATGCTGGCCTCCCAGCTCCTTCTGCATCACAGGAAGCCAAGTTCAAGGAGGTGCCTTAGCCTTTGTCACCTCCTCATAAACCCCAGCTCACCTGCTGTTCTCCCTACATGTCCCCATTCCACCTGTCATCCTGGTATTTTGATATATTTTCACTCAACCTCCTTGCTTCCTTCATTTTCTTTATTTTTAATATTGGCTCTCATTTCTCCCACTGTTTTCTCTATTCTTTATCCCCTGGAATTTTTAAGTCTCTCAAAGATAGCCCTGGTTAGATCCAGGCTGCTATCCATATTGAGTCTGCTTCTTTCTCTTTCTGCTCTGGATCCTTCCATATGTCTTTGGTCACTCGGCCACTAACATCTACAATAAAAGCCTTTCCCTTAACCAAACCATGGAGCAGCCATGTTCTCAGTTTATACATCATCTGTGAAGCAAATTATGAAAGATCGGTCTTACCTAACACAAAGTTGGCCTGGGATGCTGTCTTGTTGTACTGCTGCTCTATAAACTTGAAGATGTAAGTAAAGGAACCAATGCTGCTGCTGGCTTGCAGCAACATCAGTATCAGGAATATAACATAGAGGTCGTTGGTAAGGATGCTTTTCAAAGATCGTAGAAAGCGTTGAAATAACAAGTGTGAAGAAAACATTGTAGCACAACTTAAATGTTCCCTACATCCTAATCTTCTACTCATTATATGTATGAGTTTAAATTATATAAATACATAGAACAGATACAGAGTGATCTAAAATCTTGCTTTAAGTGATTCATGAATATTTTTATTCAATCATTTCTACGATTATATTATGTATTTGGTCATTTGGGCTCATAATTTTTTTTTTTTTTTTGGCTTTTTTGGTTTGTTACTTTTTTTTTTCAGTGGACATTTGTCAGTTCTTTCCATTCTTAGTTCTTCATACCATTCAATCCATTTACCTGTTCATTCAGCAAATGCTCAGTCTTTATCAGATATCAAAAAAATATGCTGAAACATGAAACATGAATTCTGTATGTGATGTTACCTATTATTAGCATTTAATAATGTGATTCACATATTAATTAAGCAATTTGTTAAGCAAAATTTTAAATAATTGATGCTCACAGAATGAAGAAGTCTGATGTTTAAAAATCATAAGCATGAATTTAATATGAGGATTCCAGCACTTTGTTTCTTAGAGTGCAGCTTTTCAATAAAACACTGCCTCCACAAATATGTCAGCACTTAAGCCAACTGCCTAAAACATTGCTCCAGCAAATACAACTGATCTGAGTTACCTGCCTAAAATACTGTCCCAGCAAATACTGTGGAACTAAAGGAATCTGCCTAAAACACTGCCTCACTAAACCTGGCAGCACTGAAGCCACCTACTTAAAGATAAAACACTAACAAGCAGGTAACATTAACACAGGAACACTAACAAAATCATCTCTGTATTCCAAGTGCTGGGACTTGAGCCATGTACCACTGTACCTGACTGGAAATTTCTTGATATAAACAACAAAATATTTGCTTGTCTGTATGTATGTGCATCCATGTATGTGGTTGCCCTTGGAAGTCAGAAAAGGGAATTGGATCCTCCAGACCTGGAGTTACAGAGCGTTATGAACCACCATGGAGGTTTCTGGGAAGGTAAGTTGGGTCTGCTGCAAGTGCTCTTATAATCACTGATCTTCCTCTCCATAACATGATCTTTGTAATGTCTATGCTAAGTTTCAAAACCTTGGAGTTCTAGAACCCTTGCCTAGTATGCACAATGCTGTGGGTTAAAACCCCAACCAGGAATAAAAACAAATCAATACAATGATTTCTTGCATCTAAAAACTTACTCTTGAGGAACCAATCAAACCCTGATATTAGGCACTGCCCAGTTTCTACATTTAAAAAAAAAAAAAAAAACAAAAAAAAACCAGATAAGTTATCTTCTCATGGCCAACATCAATATACTAATCTTGTTGAAAACTGAACTATCCTCAATTATAAACCAAATATAGTTAGCTCCAGCACAGAAATGTCCTTGTGTTGCAGTGATGGAATGAAGAAGGTAATCAAATGAAGAAATGAAAGAAGAGGAATGTCTTGGGCCACATCTGGTAACTTGATCCTTTGATTCCAAAGTAAACCAGGAAAGGATGTAAGGGGGTTTTGTTTTTGTTGCAGTTTCTTGTACTGTTATTGTGACAAAGTACCTTGACAAAAGCAACTCGGGAAAGAAAGAGTTATTGTGGCTCTCAGTTTAAAGGCACACAGCATCGCTATATGGAAGTCATGATAATGGCAGAGGTAGCTGGTCATACAGGACCCAGAGTCAAGAAGCAGAGAGGTATGTGTACTCAGCTTGCTATCTTTTTTCCTTTTTATTTAGTTAAAAAACCCCAGCAGATTGAATGGAGTTACCCACATTGAGTTGGGATCTTCCTATTTCAGTTAACCTAATTTAAACAATTCCTCACAGACAGGCCAAAAGGCTGGCCTTCTGGGTGATTTTGGAGTCTATTAAATTGGCAATAAACACAAACCATCACAAATTATTGTAGTGATTTAGTTTTTGGTGGTATGTTTTGAGGAAAGTCTTCCATTGGTCTCATAGTCCAGACTAGCCTTCAACTCATGATCCCCAGAACCATTGTAACAATCATTAATTTTGGTTTTGCTATTTCATCAATTCATTCTGATACCCCATTTCCATTTTGAATTAAAATCACAGGTTAGAATTCAAATAAATAGCTTTCAATAGAATTACCAGGAAAAAATTCTTACCCTAAATACCTAGAAAGAAAACTTTCCGAGAATTTCTTCTTTTTATCCAGATGTCCGGCTAAGAATAGGCAATTTTCACATGAGTTCATTATGTATGCGTATCAGTAGCAAGGAGCTCACTGGAATTAATCATAGCTTCTTTGAAGAAGGCAAGCACCTCACAAACAGTGGTTGGTATCATTTGTAAATGAATGCATGAATGAATGAATGAATGAATGAATGAATTATTTTTACTCTTAAAACTATCACTTGATAATCTGTACTAAACTTTGAAAGAAGGAAACTGTGTATATAGTTCACTTGTAGAACATATAACCAGTATGAGCATAGCCCTGGACTTTGATGCCTAACAGTACCAAAAATTAAAGTATTTGAAGGAAATATATTCTTTCTTTTTTTACAATAAATATAATTTATGTGATTCTTTGTTCCTTTTATTATTTAGTGTGTATGTGTTATGTATGAGTGTACATAAGATGTGTGTGTGTGTGTGTGTGTGTGTGTGTGTGTGTACACTTGCACTGAGATGAGCATGACAGTTGTTTGGCAATTGCTCACAGAGTCCAGAGGAGTACAATGACTGATAGTTCTTCATCATTCTTACCTTATTCCTTTGAGGAAAAATCCTTCACTGATCTAGAATGATCCTGGATCTTGGATGATGACCTAGGAGCCCAAGACATTCTCAGGCACAACAAGCCACACTGTGCTCTTTACATGGATGCTGGTGATTCTATCTCAGGTCCTCATGCTTATACAGAAACTGTTTCCCAGCACTGAGCCATCTTCCTAGACATGTTTTCTCCATAATAAAAGCCACAAATCTAATCCTATTATTTGAATACAATCATGGAACTGGTAGCTCAAAGAGAATGGCTTCTGTAGGTTCATGTTTGAATATTTGGCTTATAGTTGTTGGTCTCATTGAAAGAGAAGTCACTGAGGGTGAACCTTCAGGTTTCCAAAGCCCAAGGCATTCCCAGTTAGCAATTTTACCCCCTCCTCTTTCTCTGTGACTCATGTTTGTGGATCGAGGTCTAAGTTCTCAGCTACTGCCTTACAAAATGCCTGACTAACTGCTGCACTCCTCTTTGTCATCATGATTCATAGACTCTACCCCTTTCTAAATGTGAGTTGCCAAATGTAACACTTTCTTTTATAAGTTGCCTTGGTCATGGTGTCTCTCCATGGCAAAAGAAAAATAACTAAGACAGGAAATATCACTTTTAATAGGAAATGTAGGAGTTAAGAAAAGGTTAGTATAGAAGGAAGCTAAATAGATAAGTTGGACATACTGTTTTGAAATATTCTCAGATTTAAGTGGGATTAACATCTGCATATTGACTGACTATGGCATCCTTACCAGTCATGTTGGCAGGAGCTTCTTTCTCTTGCTTTGTTAAATTAGTCATGTGATTCTTTTCTTCTTCTGTTTTGAGTACATGAAGACATGCTGAATATTTCCTTTCATTCTGTGATCTCTTTGGAATTTTGGGTAGAAAAAAGAAAGGTAGGGAGGAAATAATGCATAATAGTCCATTCACAATGAAGCTGACCCACCAGGCACCAACCCAACGAGCATCTTGAGGAGTTATTCGGATACTACCTGGAATGAATAATTAAAACAGGACATTCAAAAATAATCCCGAAAGTCAATGTTGGTGAGACCACTGGCCTTCATAGATAAAGAAACCAAACTATAGTTTATACATCCAAAAATGCAATTTTTTTGCTAGTTGTTTGTCAACTTAGAAGTAGGAAATGGGTTAATCATTTGATGACATTTTACAACTTCTGTTTTCAGGAACCAGCCATATATATTATATACAGACTCCATTTCAACTGCAGAATTATCAACAATATGTATTCCACAAATAATAAGATTAGGTTTGTGGCTTTTAGTATGGAGAAAACAGGTCTAGGAAGATGGCTCAGTGCCCAGAAACAATTTCCATATCAGCATGAGGACTTGGGATAGAATCACAAACATCCACATAAATAGCAAGGTATGGTTAGAAGTGCCAGGGAATTTCTTGGTCTCCTAGGTCATCAGATTTCAAGATGGTTGAAAACCAAGGCAAGGCATGACCATTCACTATCATCTGAAAATGGCTGTTGGATTCCAAAACTCCTGAGGTCAGGATAGCAACAGAGGGAAGGTTAACATGGTTTCTAAAAAATGGGAGAGATCCAATCTGTCTCTTGTAGTTGCTGGATATACAGCCATATTGATTGCAGACACAGGAAGTGCTAAGGAATCCTTCCTCACAGCCCACATAGTGAATGTGTGAGTCTAAGAGGAACCCAGAAAAGATGGATTTCATTCTGAGGCATTTGTTGACCTTCTTATTTCAACTGTATTTCTTCTGCATTGTGAAGAGAAATGATATATTAATGCCAGCTCTAAATACACACTCCTGTGAATGATGAATGCTCATAATCATTAAATGATGAGAAACTTCCTAAATATATCAGAACCAGTGAAAGCTGAATGATGAATTGTTGGAAACCCTGGAGAGTCCTGTGGCTAATTAGGACACAGTAGCAAAAACACAGAGGAAAGCTTTGCACTAGATGGTTCACTGAAGTACTCGGCCTAGCACTCAGACAAGATATAACTCCAATTCTCCTCAAAAGCTTCCTAAGTACTCATAAAAAGACACACCCAGACTCACTGAACATGGTTAGACTACCCTAGCACTGACACTAGACATACAGCAGTATTCTTGATAATAGATGTGATCACTAGACATAGAACAGTGTTCTTGATAACAGATGTGATCTGACCTTTGTTTTGAAATTGTTAAATATAACATTACAGCAAAACTCATCTTTCTATACTACCAAAGAGCTGTCTGGAGACAAAGTTAAGAAAATTGTCTCACTTTTAATGCAGCAAGTGTTAACTAAGGATGCAAAACCATCAAATTTATTGTAGTCATTACTGAATAAGAGAAGATGCAAAAAGGTCTGAACATCCACTTATAGCGATCTAATTCCCAAGAATTCTAACACAACACAGATAGTTATTTCTAAATATAGGAAAATATTTTCCAACTACAGCAAAACATCTACCTCACCTCTGTATGAGTTTTGAAAACAAAAGTGAACCTTGAAGTGAGTGAAAAGAAGTTTGATTAAGGATTTGTACTGATAATGATTGGAGGCATGAGCCTTCTCATGGACAACTGTGATGTCAACTTTATTTTAGAAATAACTTTGAAGCCATTGAATCCTGATGAGATAGAAAACAAGATCTGTTTATACACCAACTACTTATATATTGAAACAGATTTCTTCCTATGGCATCTAAAGAGATCATCATGCATTTGGTGGCCTCTGCCCCAGCGGGGAGTCAGTGAAGTGTGGCATCTCAGAAGAAGAGAGCATCTTGGATGAGAGTCTCAGAATGATGCTAATGGAAAGGGGAAGAGAACTCTTCACTAGAGATCCAGAACTGTGAGAAGAAAGGATATTTTTAAGAGTCACACCACCGATAGTCATTGTTACTGCAGAAAGTATCAGTGACAGAAAAGTGGGAGAGAGGAAAGGGAGTCAAATTGTAAAGGTAAAGGTGATCACAGACAGCCATGTATCCACTTCTAAAGAGCCTGGCTGCCATACTGAACTCTGGTCTGAAGTCACTGTAAGTTTGTAAGCATTAGTAAGTCTTCTGTATTAGAAATATTCCCGAGGAATTATGAAAGTATGGAGCAGGGGCTGTTATCAGATTACATTGAAGAAAGGTTATGTAATGATTAAGTCAATTATACAATTAAGGGTAAGAATACCTAAAGTGAAAGACTATAGGAAACATCACAAGTGTTTAGAGTGACACTGTGAGCCCTGTATTTGCCATGTTGAGTGCCACTTAGATATCTAAAAATAGAAAAAGTGAGAAAATCTCTTTGAAAAAGTTACCTGATTCCATTTCATGAACCACTGAAAAAAGATGACCTCTGAGAAGTGGATTGGAGGGGGAAAATGAAATGTCTTCTAAATTCAGATTTTTCTTTCAAGATAATTGTTTATGAACAGAAGTAGACAAAGAAAACCAGCTACAATGTTCTTTAAGGACATGAAGACATCATATAAGCCAAAAGAATGCAGAGACTGAAGAGTGCTTTGTGATAATGAGAGGGTGGAGAAGATTCTCCAGAGAGGGATCTGGCGGAAGATGCAAGATGAAGACCTAACACTTAAGATAGGTCTAAAAGAATGAGGTTAAGCTGGATATTATTTGTATGTACTTTGGGTTGAGGGAGATGAGAGATGTGATAGTTATGGGAAGGAGGGCTTGAAGACAAGACAGTTTCCACACTTTGGCCATTTTTTCTGAAGTATAAAGGAATGCTCACTTTGAGGGAAGAGAACAGCCAGAAGGATCACTTAGTATGCATCCCTTCATTTTCTAATTAAAGGTGACCATATGCCAAGCCCTCTGTTAGTTCCAGGGAAAGCATCAAAACTAAGACACAGGATAATGATGCTCAACCACTCCAACCTTCCTCCAATCAAACAACAAAACAGCATCTTCCAGAAGCTTCACTCTGTAATTCTTGCATTTCTAAATCCAATCTACCACCAAGTGAGAGTGCAGATGATTCGGCTCTATAATCAGTTTGTTTTCTGTCTGGTCATCTAAATTAAGATTGTCCCCAGTGCCACATTTTATACTTACTGGTAGCAGCTTGACATAAGCAAGAGATGGAATTTGTTTTGTTAAAATAATGAACACATTCTTACCACTTTAAATTTCTAACAGAAAATAATTATGCAACTATTGAAAGAATTAAACCAGTAATCCGGAGGCATGGTAGTTGGAATTGGAAAGACAGCCTTCTGATCTCTTTATTAATTGTACTTACTCAGGTCTACATATCCAATGTCTACATATAGTTTAGCAAACACAGATGACATGATAAAGCCAAGGATTGGTCCGATCGTTGCTATACTATGCAGAGTACCTGCAAATATTCAAAACCATTCAATCAGAATCAACGTGCACAAAGTTATGTTTTTCTTACACGACAAATTTAATTATATTCCCCTCCTCCCAGATGCATCCACTCTTTCTCAGCCAACCAAGTTTGGACCTTCTTATTGTAAGTCTCATCAACTATAGTTTTATGCTTTTGTGCATGGCTGTCAACACTGCATGGTCAACCCATCAGAGAACACACTGTTAGAAAAACCTTAATCTCTTTCTCCCAATATCTATCAATTGCTAACTGCTCCTAGTTAAGGACAGGAATTTGTGCCTACCTCTCATCTACATGCTGGAATTTCACCCACCTTGAACTTGTAAATGTATGATTTTTATACAGTAAGTTTTAAAATGTAATGTTACACAATGAATTCTTGAAATAATATTTTTGTAGGAATCTTAATTTACTTAGGGTGCTAGACAGATACCTCAGTTGTTAATAGTACGATTACATATTTTTCTGCCCAACTCAAACACTGCATACATTAGGGACACAGTAATAAATGCAGAAACACATCCATATACATAAAATATAAACAAATATTAAAATGTAAAATGATTAATTAGCAGTGCTACAGTTTCAAATTTAGACCTAGAACACTTAAACACTGAACATAATATTCTCTGTACTTTACCTAAGTACATAGGAGAATGTCCTTCTTTTGCAAAGTCATCAATGTAGGAAACTCCCAGGGGGACTACTGGTGTTTCCCCTATCCCACGAAGCATGTTCTCCATCAAAACATAAATCCACATGTATGACCTAGACCCATTTACACAACCTGTGTAGACAAAAATATGTCTTACTTTAAATGTCTATTACAGTATTGATACCAGAAATTCCATAAAAATTATTCATTTTTATGTATCAGCTTGACTGCCAGCACTGTGCTAAGACAATATCCCTGTTTATCTTCCCTTTGTTTTATTTTGTGTTAAGATTTTAACCCTGTTTAAGAAATAACAATTTCAAAATATATATAGTTCCATATATATATATGAATATATCCTAATTGCCTAATCCCCTGGAACTGGAATTATACTTCATTGTGACATGTCTTCTGACTGCTGAGAATTGAACCAGTGCTCTTAACTGCTGAGCCATCTTTCTGAACCCTAATTTTATATTCAGTATTGTAAAATATTTAAAATATTTACTTCTGTCACAAAGAGATGTCTTGGTTATAATTACAAATATGTCTTAATTGATTATTTCCTTGGGATTGATCAATAACAATAGAATTAAAAAGAATTAGTAGTTTTTTGTTCAATAGATATTAAAAGAATAACTTCCAGAAATAATGATAACTTTATCCAATCCCAATAATACAAAACATGAAAAAGTGTTAACTTCTTATTTTTTTCATTTTAATCTTCCCATATCTGATACAATATGTAGAATTATCTAGAGTGTTAAACCTATATTTTCTCATTAAAATATTTTTAAATTTTCAATTGAAGTAATTATTTTTATTTTGAAAAATACCTCTCCTTTGTTTATACAATGCATTGTTGCTTGCTTAAATTCTTTGTTGAGGCCAGTACATACTACAAGGCTCAGCTTGGACTCAAAGCTACAATCATTCTGTTTCAACTCCTTTGTGCTGGGATTTCAGACATGTGCACAGTCAATTGTTATACCTTTGTTTAACCTGCAAATGTTCTTCCCAAATTCTAAATGTAATAGACCTTAGGTCCTCTTCAGCTACTTCTGAAGTCTGATTTTATATCATGTTTTTACTATGATTATGTCTGTACTACAAGGTCAAATGAATCATTATTCTAAATCTAAATTTGCTGATATATTTTACAAAAATTTGAGTAGGTTATTTACAAACTTTCAAATATTAGTCACAATTACTGTTTTTTCTTACCTTTCTCCACTATCTCACTTGAGGTTTCATTGAGGGATGGCATTTGATTGATTAAACAGGTTAATGTAGAGTTGCCTAGAGAGCCAATGTCATTTTCTGTTGCATACCTGTAACTGTAATGACATCACTACATTTAACATTTTTCTTGTATACAAAGTGTTTTCACTTTCCTCAGAAACTATTGATTGTACCTCTCTCTTCTCCATGTCAACGAGAATCCCCTGATAATTTTCAAGCCTTAATTTTAGGACAAATAATAGGTAACAGTAAAGTGGCAAAAAGGCCCAGTAAGAAAGGTCATTCATTGTTACTCAGCCAAGGTGGCTGATCACTTTAATGTGACAGATGATACTTTGTTTATAATGGGAAAAAAACTTAGCTTCCCCTTTCTATATTGTAAACTGCTATCTGAGTGTAATAATTCTCTTTTATTTATTTTTAAGATGACAGTAATATAAGCTTCTTGATGAGTTATATATAATAAACAAGAGAATTGTGTTTTCAAATTAGTCTTAAAGGCTTGCTAATTCTTCTACCTTTTCTACGAAAACATCTGAATTTTTTATGGATGGATATACTCACAGGAACTAATGTCTGACTCTCTGAAATTTTAATAAATTCTAATCACTTCAGCATGAGCAAGGAGAATTTAATAGCAACAAAGGCAATGGAATCAGAATAGGGACATACATAGTAACCTGAAAAATACTATTATACCTGTACTCTATGCTGGACCACCAACTATATGCCAGGCACTCTACATTACTTCAAAACTGAAACAAAATGCACAGGTTTTTGTGCATAAAGACTTTCATTCCCCTTAAGAAAAAATAGATCATTAGCTGTGCTCAAGTTTTAGAATGGATGGATATTATAGACTTTGCCTTGTGTAGACACTGTGACATGAATCTTAGTGATAGCAGGAGTTTGAAATGGACTCCAGAGGACAGTAGACAAGGGTGTAGGGCCAGTGCATGTAAAAGTAAAACATTGGCACGTGTCGAGGACTGCAGCCTCATCAGCTGCTTGTCAACTGTGGGGAAGAATGGAAAGTGAGTCTAGGACAGTCAAAGACCCAGTCAGTAAGCAGCACACATGCGCAAGTGAGTTGACATATGATTAACCCATAGGCGAGACATTTCAATATTTTGATTTTGACTTACACTAACTCAATTTCTATCTCTGCCCACTCACAAACATATTTATAGCTTGAATGATGTAATTGCAGGAAAATATTTTCCTACATATATTTTATATTACTCAACTCTATCTTATACTAAAGGGTGGTCCCAATAACCTCAAAGGGTTTTTTGGTCCACTGATAAGCTGGAATCTGAAGTTTGAAAATCTGTACTAGAGAACTAGAAGTTTTAAGCAAAATTAGGAAAATGAGATTTCCATTTAAAAGTATATTCTTGTATTGAGTATTAATTAAAGTACAGCTGAGAAGCTGGAGAGATGGCTCAACTGTAAAGAGCCTTGGCTGTCCTTCCTGAGGATCCCAGTTCAATTCCTAGCAACTGTTAGGAGACTTACTAATTCTAACACCAATACTATTGGATCTAATGCTTTGTTCTGGTTTCCACAAGCTCTGCATACATGTGTGCACATAAATACACACAAACAAAACACTCATACTAATACAATAAGAAATAAATCCTTGAAAAAACTGATAGAATTAAAACTGAAGGCAAAACCTCCATTATTGGATTCAGCTTGGTTAAGGCAATGAATTTCTACATTGACAAAAGGATGTCAAATAAGATCTTTGTGCATGCTGAATTTCTGTGCTGCAGTAAATCAACAGCTTAGGATAAAGCCCTTGACTTCCTTCTGAATTCCTTTACAGTTGTAAGAACAACTGCTGAATGAATAGATATGCAAATGAGCAGATGTTGGCAAACACAGTGAGTTCAGGTTGTGATACATGGGTAGGAAAACCTTGTGAATGTCCATTGGAAATGTAGACATGGTGCATGGATACATAGACGTTGAGTGTTCAGAACAGTCACCCGATGTGAACTATGGCTGAATTTGTAGCATATGTTTCATATGAATCATTGCAGGAATTAGACTGAAGGTAAAGGTACAGAGATGCAGGCATTCTGATACTACCCATGAAAGTAAAGTCTCAGCCTGATGAAGAGCCCACACAGAGAGAAATAAATTGAAAGAGCATAAAATTATGAAAATCAGAATGGGAAAAATTATTTGAACAGTCAACTTTAAGAAGAATACAATATTAATATGGTGACAAGTGTGAATGTCAACTGTGACAAATGTTAAATATTTGTGTGTGTGTGTGTGTGTGTGTGTGTGTGTGTGTGTGTGTGTGTGTGTGTGTGTTGCGTGTGTACATGTGTGAAACTGGTCCTGGCATCTCAGCATGCACTGTTCTCTCTTTATTGCCATTCAGAGATGAGAACTCTGTCTTGTCTTAGCACACAATCAAGCCAGGTATAATTCCTGCATGGATAGTGTGGACCATCTCCAGGCCAACATCATACTAGGATCCTAGCTACACCTGCGAGCTTCTGGGGAAGAGAAAATTATTCTACTTTGAGGTTTGGATATCCAATACTTACTATCCCATGAAGAAATGTGGCAATGCAGTCAGAGTACTCCCAATGCCCATGATGAAACACCCAGTTCCAATCAGCTTTGGTCTGTGTAGTTTGGATCTAAAGTAACTCACAAATACAATAACTAATAAATTCCCTATAAGAAAACCAAGTTATGCCAATTTAATTAATGATACCAAATAATGATGGTCATTGTGTATGAATACCAAAATATTTGGTACTTTTCTTGGGTTGACTGACAAGAAGAAACTCACCCTAATTAAATTGACCATAGAAAAATATGGTATTAAGAATAAGCAGGGCCTAGAAAAATGGCTCAGAGGTTAAGAGCACTGACTGTTCTTCCAGAAGCCCTGAGTTCAATTTCCAGCAACCATATGGTGGCTCAAAAGCATCTGTAATGGGATCCAATGCACACTTGTAGTGTGTCTGAAGACAGCTACAGCATACTCATATGAATAAAAAAATAAATAAATCTTTTAAAAAAAGAATAAGCAAAACATGGTCAGACATGGTGGTACACAACTCTAATCTCAGCCCACTGGAGGCATAGGCAGGTTGAACTCCATCGGTTTGAGGTGAACCTGGTATACAAAGCAAGTCCAGAACAGCCAGGGTTATTACATAAGGAAACCCTGTCTAAAACACCAACAACCAAAAACAAAAAACAAAAACAAAACCATGTAGAAGTATTCTTATTTTGTTTTATATTTTATTGTAGGTTTATTCATGTTTTTAAAACTCATGTGTATATATGAACATACGAGTGCAGTCGCCACAGAGGCAAAAAGAGACAGTAGGATCCTTTGGAAGTGGAGTTACAGATGGTTGTGAGCCAACAGACATGGATGCTGGAAATCAAACTTAGGTCCTCATAAACAGCAGTAAGTGCACTTAACCATTGGGAGATTTTTCAAGTTTCTTGTTTCATTGTTAGTATTCACTTTTACTTGTGAAACCAACTTCAGCAGCCATCAATAGCTATGTCACTTTAAGCTAGACATATCATATTTCCACTTATTTGTACCAAAACTCACAGCACTGGGTTTTCGGTTGCTAGAAATATATTAATTTTGCACTAGTCTATTGAATATGGTTTGGAAATAATTGTTTGACAATATGATTGAAGCAGATTTTTTTGAGAAATTTCAAGTTGTCTAGTGTGTACTAAGATGAGAAAAGTAGAGAAAACACTTCCTAATAGGAATCAAAGGCAATTAATTAATGCAGTTTTCATAGAGTCCTGCCTTTCTTTAAATCTGTAATATGTACCTGCTATGGTATTCCCTGCCAAAAGTATCATAAAAGAACAAACCACAAACTAAGTTACAAACAAATGATAAAACACATTAGTAATAAGAACAGGTAGGTGGGCAGAGATTCTATCAGACCTCAGGAAAAATCAATTAATTAGGAGCTTTGGTAAATTTTCCACAATGAACTACTACTTAAAATGTCATGTTGATTGTGGATTATCCAGGGAAATGGAAAACTCCAAATGGGGAGTAAATTCTCATCTCTTAAACAGCAAACAGATAGATTCAAAGAGTTACCAAGTGTTAAAAAAAAAATGATATGACATGAAATTACAAATGAGGACTAGCCAAAAAAAATACATGAACAGTTAAAGAAGAATTAACTGTAAAGAGAAGAGATTTGGGGGGTGGGGAATCCTTAAATATAAAATATCAAAACTGACAGAAAGAAATGAAAAATATTCTAAAGTTAAAAATAGAAAATGTATAAAACTTAATTATATAAGATGACAGCCAACCATAGATAAAGCAAGAAACAGGCAGAAAATGAGACATACAGAAGTTCCTAAGAGTAGCAGATGCTTACAGTGTGAGGCCAACCTATTTACTGCTGGACTTGCAATGTTCATAGCTGAAAGCAATGAGCCTCTATCATTAGATACAGATAGATAGATGATAGATAGATCATTAGACAGATAGATCATTAGATAGATAGCTGATAGATAGATAGATAGATAGATAGATAGATAGATAGATAGATGATAGCTGGATGATAGATAGATGATAGATAGATGATAGATAGCTGGATGATAGATGATGGATGATAGATAGATCATAGATAGATAGATAGATAGATAGATAGATAGATAGATAGATAGATAGATACATAGATACATAGATAGATACATAGATAGATACATAGATACATAGACACATAGATAGATACACAGATAGATACATAGATACATAGACAGACAGACAGACAGACAGATAGTTTACATAGATACATAGGTAGATACATAGATACACGAGCTGCAATGAGATTTGAGTTATCAGGGCTCAGAGAAACAAGCCTCAAGATTTTGAATCATCAAGCCATAAGCTTTGAGAAACACGTTTTCAACAATAGGACTTTATTTGCTTCTTACTTATAAATAATTGTCGGAGTTATATTAAAGAATAAAAACAAACATATGAAATCATGAATTCAAGATTCATGTAAACAAGGAAATGTGCTATAAAGGCACATTGAAAATCAATATTATTATAACTGTAAAATTGTAATTGATTCCATGTGGAAAACAAAGTTGAGTCTGGGAAGATTTTTGAGTAGTTAAGAGCACCTGATATTCTTGTACAGAACCTGTTTGGGTTCCTGTAATCATGTTGGGTAGCTCACTATTGCCTGTAACTGCAACTCCAGGGTATCCAATGCCCTCTTTCAGCCTGTGAGGGCATCCTCACAACCTTGACACACACAAATCCAGTTTGTTTATTTGTTTGTCTGTTTGTTTTGAGACAGGCAAGTGTAATACAGTGATATATATATATATATATATATATATATATATATATGCTATAAAATATTGTTTGCATCAAAAAAGTTTCAGGATGCATGAAATAAAACAGATAGGTAAGTCTTTATGTAATCATTTATATATAAAAAAAAACTGGCTTAAATATACCCTAAATCAGTTTTTAAGGAAAATGACCCTCAAATTTTTAGGAACTGTTGGAAATTCATATGATAGACATAATAGTGAGGTTCTCCAAATAATTAAAGAGAAAAAAATGAAGAAGAAGGAGCAGCTGCAACAACCTTCTGCTTCAAGAGGTTAGAGTAGAATCTCTTTGCTCAACTGCACAGAGCTCTGGTATCATGGAAGAAGATGTAAAAACTAAAGTGAAAGCAACAGATTAACATCTACAGTGTAATAGAGCAATCAATCCTCCAGGGAGGTAAAGAGCAGAGATCCCACACAGACCATTGCAAAGCTCTCCTTACTCCTTAAATCAAAGGCAATATGGCTCCTCAACTTTTCTTTATCTCTGGTCTTGAGAGAGGGAAGGGTCAGTCTCCCAAGAGTGAGTTTGAAAGCAATGTGTCTGTGTAAAATCAACCCTTCAAAATTCTCTTTGCAGAGTGGTTGGTCATCACTTTGTATTCAGTAATATCACTGATTTTAACTTCTAGGCATCAGCAGCACTGCTTCCCAAGACATGACAACAAAAACGATATTGCTTTATTTTTTCAAAAAGGAGAGTTATCTCTGGTTGAGAAGCATGGGTACAGTGTATGACTGGACTCCATTTTCCCTCTGTAAGTCTGGTGGTTACATAGAAATAAACATTACCAATTTCAAAGCCTCCATCAATCAAACCAGAAATAGAAGATGGTATTTCAAATCTTCTTTCTATCTGAGTGATGGAACTTTTCATAGTAACTCCACCTAGTGCCTTGCATATGTAGCTGAGTGAGAGGGCTGCCAAAAATATCTAAGAAAAAGCAGAAAGAGGGGGGAGAGGAACATTAACCAACAAAGTATTTATACTATTTATAGAATTCAATTGCTTTTATACACAATATTATTTGTTGGGATTTTTGTTATTACTGTTGTTGTTTTTTAATTAAAGTCTTTCCTTTGTAGCAGTTGATATTACCTTATCTCTTACTGTTCTGGTTGTACAGATAAAGTATAACTTTCTAATTTGGTAATCATTACAGCAGTAAAGTTAAAACAATTAGATTATAAACTTATTTCTACATGGATAATCTCAGTTAGCCATCACTTGAGCTTAAGTTTTGTTTCAGCAGCAGCCAATTCTAGAGATTGGCAGCATGTTTTCAACAGCAGTGTTTTTGAAAACCCAGAACAAATGTGGAATCTCACAAGTTAATGTAGGTCGCATACACAATACAAATGACGGACATTTGTTTTAAGGTCGTTTTTGGTCTCTGGTACTTTTTATTGCCATGAGGAGACACTATGCCTGAAGCATCTTATAAGGAAGATTTAATTGGGGCCTTGTTAGAGGGTTAGTTCATCACCACTATGGTGGGATGACTGGCCTAAGCAAGCAGGTATAGTGCTGGAACTGTGCCTGAGAGTGTGTATGATACAACCAGCAGGTCTAAAAAACAAAAGGAAGGAAGGAAGGAAGGAAGGAAGGAAGGAAGGAAGGAAGGAAGGAAGGAAGGAAGGAAGGAAGGAAGGGAGAGAAAGAGAGAGAGAAAGAAGGAAAAGTGGAAGTGACAGGGGCTTTCTGAAACCCCAAAGCTCACTCTCAATAACACACCTCCTCCAACAAAGCCACAGCTCCTTATCCTTCTTAAATAGTTTCAACAGCTGATCAATGTTGAGGTTATGGAGATCATTCTCATTCAAACTACCACAAATAAAAAGTTATCAATATAGTGAGTGATTTATTCTAACAAAACTTGCTGATTCATCTTTTATTTTGTCATTGATTCATCCTTTCTTTTCTAGCCAACATTCACATTAATAAGCAAATTCTTTTTGTTCCAATGTTAAAATGTGACATTATAGAATGTGAGTTTGTGTCACCCCAAATCCCAATGTCGAAACCATACCCACAGAAGTATTGGTGCTATGAGGAAGATGTTGATTCTTGAGAGTTGAAACCTCACATTGGGTTGATTGGCCTTGTGATAAGAGAAAACACAGTGCATGATTTCCTGGCTCTGTCATATGAATATTCTCTTAGAGAAAGTCCACATGCACATCCAGAAAGAAACCGACCACATGACCCTGGCACTGCTGGGGCCGTGACTTGTGCCTTGGGCTCCAGTAATGGGAAAAGTCAACTGCTATAGTTTAAGTTGTATGGTTTGCACAGTTCTCAACAGAACATACAGGTTAGAAGTATGTAAAGTGGTAAATTTAAAGTGGTGAGAGGAAAAAGTAATAAAACCTGCAGTTTACAAACTGTAGTCACAAAACTATCCTTCAAATATAAAAGAAAAAATGAGTATTTTCCTCAGATGAGGAAAATTTATGGGAGCTTATTACAAAGTGAGAGAGAAGGGTGGGAATATGGAGTCTGAAGAATGGAAATAAGAGTGTGAAAGATATGTGACACTGTATGTAGATGTACAAATCCATAACAAATTCAAGTGCAGTCACAAAGAAACTTAAATTATTAAATCCAAGTAGGTCAATCACCAATGCATAAAAACTCTGGCATAGAGTTTTTTTTTAATCCTTATTTATAAATTTCACAGCGAAAAAAAATGGATGATTTGGATCAACAGTAACAGAAATTTTACACACAGATAAGCTTATTATCACATTAAAATACATTTTTAAATGCAATTACAATGCTATTCCCTAAGAACATATGTGATATAAATAAAAGGAAACAAGAAAGAAATAAAACCATGCCACTATGAAAAGCACTGGACATAGACACAGACACAAAAGAACATAAGTAGGAAATAAAAGAAACACAACACACAAAGATTAGCAAAGTTGCACCAGGAAGTATTTCCTGATGGTATTTACTTTAATATAAAGAAATACAGCACAGGAAAACATGCTGGTTGGTTTAAAAGATAAAATTAGAATCAAACTGGGGCTGGAGAGGTGGCTCCGTGGTTAAAACACTGTCTGCTTTCCCAGAGGGCTAGGGTTCTGGTTCCATTACCCACATCATGATCACACTGCCTGTAATTCCCATTCCAGAGGGTCTGATGCCCTCTTCTGGCCTCTTCTGTCATCAAGCATACACATGGTACACAGACATATATGAAGGCAAATCCACTCATACACATAAAATAAAAGAATGATAATTTAAAAAGTAAAAATCAGCTAAGAGACTCACTATATGGCTATATCTACTAAGTATTGATGTAATAACCTCTTTTAGTGTTAATATGGAATTTATTTTCATAGATATCTGATAATAGTCACTAAGCAGTTTGACATGTTTTCTAAAACCTGTTTGTCACCTCAAACTTCATGTTTGAGACATTAAGTTTCATGTTTAAAGGACATAGAAATATGAAAGATTTCCTCCAGGTATCCACGCAGGGAAGCAAACCACATGGAAATAAGAATGAAAACCCAGTGCAGGTTGACCTTGTTACCCTGGATCAGACTTAAAGATGTCTAATGACAAGTGGTTAGGATAACTGAGACATAATACAATTCAAAAAATAATATTTCTAAACAATAATTAATCCAATAGTCCAACTCCAGGTGCTCAACAAAGCTTATTATGTGACTACATAGAACAATTTTACAAAGTACATATGACATAAGCATAGGTTCTATAACTAAACGGCCAAGAATCTAATGTAGTCTCTGACCCATAGCCTAGATGTCAATAAGGTATAAAGTAAATGTGGCATCTCTCCTAAGGATGGGTAACAGTCTAGAGAGATAAGAGTGTGTAATAATTATTGTGACGAATTTAGGTGAGGTCTGCCTCTACAAGAAAAGGTGGGCAATATCTGTTGTGCTTCCACAGATATGTCATTAGCAAAATCTATTCTCTTCTTTCTCAATGGAATGCAGATAATTGAAATGTTTTTTTCCATTGAGGAGAGACCCCTGCATGATTTATATTCCCAGTTTGCTTAGTGATGCCTGTGAGTACAGAGACCTCTGTGTCCTCAATACAATAGAGCTTAAAATAGATGATAGATAAATAGATGATAGATAGGAAGATGATAGGTAGATAGATTGATAGAATGATAGATAGATAGATAGATAGATAGATAGATGTTAGATAGATGATAAATGATGATGACAGATAGATTCATAAGATGATAGATAGATGATAGAAAAAAGATGATAGATAGATAAATGATAGATAGATATATTGATTGATTGATTGACAATAGATAGATAGATGATACATAGACATAGATTGATAGAGATGATAGATGGATTGATGATAGATACAAAGACAGAGATGATGATGAAAGATAGATAGATAGATAGATGTTAGATAGATAGATAGATAGATAGATAGATAGATAGATAGATAGATGATAGATAGATAGATAGATAGATAGATAGATAGATAGATAGACCGACAGGAGATAGATGTGATATCTAAGGACAGACATCAGATATGGAAGATTTCTAAAGACAGAAATCAGATAGAAAAGAAAAATTGGGAAAATCCTCTATGCAGACAAAAACCAAAAGAATGCAGCGGTGGTCATACATCTAACAAAATATTTAAAAATAGCAAGACAGCAAGACTAGTACACTATAGAATCAACAATTATAACACATATGAACTTGACAATAAAATTCCTAAGCACACAAAGCAAAGGGTGATAGATAAGAGAGAAAGATAGCAACACAGTGGCATCAGAACACGTGCCTGCTTTGCTTTGTGCCATGGAGTAATCAAGCATAGAAAAAAATGAATGAAGAAACAGATATGAGAGAAGATTTAGATAGGGAGAGATTTAGATGTAGATATAGATTAGATAGATAGGATAGATGAGATAGAGAGAGAGAGAGAAACAGAGAGGGGGGGATAGAGATATAATGCTAGAGAGACCGATAGGAGCCAGCAGACAACTAGAAACACTCCAATGAGTGACAGCTAAATACACATCCGGCAAACAAACCATGTCATGCCACATAACATGACTTTACACCCCAAACACACACAGAAACATACACAACTGCCTCCATCTCCAGCTTAAGGGTACCAGGAATCTTCTCTTCTGGAATGTGTGGGACCTTGCACTCAAATACACAAAACTATACACCAACACATGTGTATACATAATTTTAAATTAGTAAAAACAAAAAGTCCTTTGGTGGAAAACTACAATCTTTTCAAAACTTGGATTTATCTGTTTTTATTTTTCATTTCTAGTTTAATTTTGTATGCAAGAATAATTGGTATATTTTTAATCTTCTAAAAATTGTCTGCTGGGGAGATTCTTAAACCCAAAATGAAAGGATAATTTAATCTATGGAAACTAGTCCATCAACAATTCCATGTTAACAAATAAACAACAAAACTTTGTTATGATCTTAGTAAATACAGGAAAAAAAAACACATTATGTTGCTGAAGTTCAGTCTCTTGCTCTGTATTGTAATTCTGAGTGCAGGCCACCAAGACCTGGTTGCCCAGAGATGAGGGAGTCCACTCCTCCCCCTTGCTGGGCAGTGGTGGCGCACGCCTTTAATCCCAGCACTTGGGAGGCAGAGGCAGGCAGATTTCTGAGTTTGAGGCCAGCCTGGTCTACAGAGTGAGTTCCAAGACAGCCAGGGCTACACAGAGAAACCCTGTCTCAAAAACCAAAAGAGAGAGAGAGAGAGAGAGAGAGAGAGAGAGAGAGAGAGAGAGAGAGAGAGAGAGAGAGAGAGACAGAGAGACAGAGAGACAGAGAGACAGAGAGACAGAGAGACAGAGAGACAGAGACAGAGAGACAGAGAGAGAGCACTCCTAGACTCCTAGACTGAAGGGACCCTATGTTACCTTGCCCTCTAGTTATTTATAATTGGTAAATACAGATGGTGACAGCTAATAGCTGAGCAGAAGAGACATAGATGGGGTTTAGGGTTCCTGGGCTTTGTGTTGGAGGAGAAACATGAGAGGGAGAAGGAAAGAGAGGAGAAAGCTACTATGGATTAGGTGAGTCAATGGGAGTTAAAAGCAGCCCAGATGAAACATGGGAAATCATATGATGGGATTATTTGGGATTATTGGCTAGGAAATTGCCATAATAGCATAGAGTATAGACATCTGCCATGTTCTTGTGCTGATTAAGATTTATTATAAATATAAAAATTGTATGTGTGTCTTTTATACTGGAAATAAATGGTTAAAGGTGGGGTAGAAATCTCAGATGGGGATTAAATTTTATTACATTATGAAGTGCCATACCCTTTCACAATAAAAACAATGTGTTGGTCTGAATAAGAGTGGCCCTTATAGTGTCAGATATTTGAATACTCAGTCCCCATTTGACGATGGAACTTTTGTAGAAGAATTAGGGGATGTGGTCTTGTTGGAGAAGGTTTGTCACTGGGGTTTAGGCTTGACTTTTCAAAGGTGTAGGCCATTCCTAATTAGCCCTCTCTGCCTGATGATGGGCCCCAAGATGTAAGCTTTTATCTACTCCTTCATCCATGCCTGCCTGTCTTCTGCCATGCTCATTCCCACAAAGGTTATAGACTCTAACCCTCTGAAGCTCTAAGTCCCAAATATGCTCTTTTTCCTGTAAATTTCTTTGATCCTTTATCTAGTGATGCTTTATCATATCAGTAGAAAAGTAAATAATCCACACAGACTAAATAGAAACCAAAAAAAAAAAATGAGATACTTCAATAGAGAAGATATATATATATATATATATATATATATATATATATATATATATATATTCAGTCTTCTTGACCTGGAACTGTTGGCATTCCCTAGATGAGAAGGAAAGTGAAGGTATGTGCGTTCACCATGAACATCCACTACACTGCTAGAGACTGAAGGTAAGGAAAAGAAAGAGAAGTGAGAAAGGAGAAGGGACAAAAATCATCTCAAGTTCATATAACTCCAAGGCCAAAACAATCTTGAGCAGAAAACCATACCTCACATATTCAGATATCAGTATATTCCATTAGAATAATAACTAGACAAGGTGCACTATGGCATATTTGTGTGCATGTGTTTGTGTCTGTGTGTGTGTGTTACTTCATGTGTTGGTGTATACCTATAATCCTAGCCATTTTGAAGCTTGGACAACATACCAAGAACCTGAGAAATGAAAGGGGTCATGGAGAAGAGAAGTTGTAATGACATAGATTCATAGACTTACGGATCAACTGAATAGAGCAGAGATTCCAGAAACCTTTATGCTTGGACAGATGGCTTTCAGCAAGTGCCAAGGATGCACAGTGGTGTTGGGAAAGCTGAGTCATCACATTTAAAGGGATAAAGATGTAACCTTAATTTACATCATATAAAAATTAGGTCAATGAACTAAAGAGATAAGTTTAGGATCTAGTACTTCTAGAGGAACAAAAGATGGGAATCTTTAAAGTTTTTATAATTGTTAGAGTGTGTGTGAGAGAGTGTCTGTTTGGTGTATCTGTATGTGTGTATGTGTGTGAGTGTGTGTATGTGTGTGCATGTGTGTGTGTGTGTGTGTGTGTGTGTGTGTGTGTGTGTGTGTTATGTGTAGGCATTTACACCAAAGCACAAGCAGAAGTCAGAGGACAATTTTACTGAGTTGGTTCTATCTTTCCTACTTTATATAAATTCTGAGGCTTTAATTCATACTTTCAGGTTTTGGGGGTTATTGTTACTTTTAATTTTGTTAATGCAGTGTTTTATAATGATTTTTGTAGTTTGAACATCCTCATTACTCTTGATTGAAATCCCACTTGGTTGTACTGTCATGTTCTTTTAATGTGATGATGAGTTCTGCCTGCTAGCATTTCAGTGATCACTTTGGTTTCAACAGCCAGCAGAATTTTGGGATCATAATCTCATGAGTCATTATCTCATGTTGATATCAGAGAGTGACAGTGAGTGTGGAAGTACTCCTTCACTTCCATCTTTGACAGAGTTTGGAAATGGTTCTTTAATTCCACAATAAATGTTTCCTTGAATTCTTCAGTGAACAGATGTGGTCCTGGCTTTTCTTGAAAGATGTTATGATTCCGTTTTAATAGGTTGTGTCCCTCTAAGAATGTACTCCTGTTGTGTGATACACACCATTGGGAGAACAGGAATTGACAAGTGTTGGCAAAGATGTGCAGATGTTGGTGCTGGCTATTAAGAATGTAAAATGGTAATGTCATGGAAAATCTTACAGCGAGTCCTCTAGAAAGACATAGAATGACATACCCCAATAATCTTTTTTAGAATGTATTTTAAAATCTTCTAAATCAGGGTCTTAAAGAGATACTTCATGGTTGTTTCACTTTTATTTATAGATATATGGCATCAAGTGTCCAGGTTAGTTGACTCTGTTAGTATTGCTATAGAATTCCTATCCCTTTTGGGGTCCACAATCCTTGTGTCCATTCTCTGTCTCTCTCTGTCTCTGTCTCTGTCTCTGTCTCTGTTTCTCTGTCTCTCTCTGTCTCTCTCTGTCTCTCGCTCTCTCTCGCTCTCTCTCTCTCTGTCTCTCTCTGTCTCTCTCTCTGTCTCTCTCTCTGTCTCTCTCTCTCTCTCTCTTTCTCTCTCTCTCTCTCTCTCTCTTCTGCTCTTCTAGGATCTCACTATGATATCACTAAAGGAACTGTCTGAATAACTAAGGGAAATATAGTCCTAATTCCTTCTAGTATAGAAACTCTAGGAATACCTTACCTTTTATCCTATGAGGCCATCATTACCCACATTTCCAAAATTGACAAAGACATTATAAGATAAAACAAGGGCAGAACATAATCTTATGGACACATTGAAAAAATCAACAGTAATTAGCAAATTTAATAAGCTATGGAAAAATAATTAAACTCCATGACCAAATCCTATCTCAACTGTACAAGGTGATTCTATGAACCCTTATTGGCAGACTACAAAAGAATATACATATGTATACATGTAATAATACAGTGTTATAAAAAACTAAATTATTTAAATTGATAAAGCTTGTGCAGTAAAAACTCAGGCCCATTAATAATGAGTCATTAGGCCCTGCACCAGTAGAAAAAAGTAGGAAAAAACGCTTACCACTGCCTGTCAACAGTTAGCTGGACATCCTGGCTAATGCAATAAAACAAGAAAAGAAATAATGTTTTCAAGATTGGATGAGGAGGAAGATGACATTCAGATTACATGATAACCTTTACAAAGCATCCCAAAAGATTGCTAAGGAAATAAATGAAACCAGGAAGTAGTAACAAGAAGAGCTTAGATACAAGCCATTAGTTTCTACTCTATCATCACTGAACAGTGAACGTTGAGATGAACAAAGTAAATCAGTGTACTATTCTTATTAGAATCTATGAAAATTGGTTTTTATATAAATTTAATGAAGGCTGATGAAAAGTACCAATTTCAAATGAAAGACCATTTACAAGGCAAGTAATAGGGATTCTGTTTATGTGTGCAGGTGAAACTGAGTGTCGAAATGTCAGTTCTTCTCAACTCCACACACAGAGTTAACAAACTGCCCACTGAACACAACAAAGAATTTAATAGACATTAACAAAGTAATTTCAAAGTTTATATGAGAGGCAAAAGACACAGAATGAGGACTCTTACGTTGAAGGAGAAAATATTTAGATAACTGTCATTACCTGACTTCAAGACTGACTAAAAATCTACAGCAACAGGGTGGTTTGTACTAGTGGAAGAATAGAGAACCTCACCAAAGAGACATAATAATAAGTGTTAGTCATTATTGCTAATGTTTTTTTTTTCTATCTTTTTGATTAGATAACATGCTTTGCATAAATATTTAAGTCCTACTTGGTTCTGTTCTCAAGAAGTTCTGTAAAAGATATCACTTCACAATAATGCATGGAGATGAAATAACCGTTATGCAGCATAATGGCTCAGACATACATTGTAACTCAGCATAATATCCCAGAGATGCATTGTAATACAGCATAACAGCCTAGAGATATGTTGTAACACAGCATAATACCCCAAATATATATTGTCATTGCATTGTGTTTTCCTTCCACCTAAACACTATTCAGATATTTCATCAGAACAGACTTTGCAGAAGTCACTCAAAAAAAAAAAAAAAAACCAAACATATTTTATGTTCTTTGGATAAAGTTAAAATGGACAGGTTTTATTACAAAATTCTTGCCAATTTTCCAATGTCAATAAATACTCAAACTCCTGAAATACCACCAAAAAAAGAACTTTACCCAAATTTTAAAACACTTAAATCAAGATACAGTTGATGTGAAAGTTTTATACTTCAGTGGAAATTCTAATCAGATACATGTTGCTGTTTTAATTAACTGAACTCTTCTTTTATTAATTTTAGTTCAATATTTGACACTCATCCTACCCTGAATCCATCGCAGAACCTTGTCTTCTCTGGTTTTGAAGCTTTGCTTGAAGGCTGAGTTTGGTCCATGATTGAACAGTGGTTGTGATGAGAATGTCTGCAATCACTGTTGATAAATACCTCCTTTGAAATGACCACCTATCCTGAAAAAAAAGTTGCCATTTATTTTACATTAATAATATAACTTAGAAATGAGAAATGACATAATGTCAACCCCAACCATTCTGTCACTGATATTTATTAAGGGTTTAGGTCTCAAGCACTGAACTAGGTAAATCCTATAGACAAAATTGAGAAATTAAACACAGTGTCCTAACTTCAGGGAGATATTTAACTTAAAGTTGGTAAATTTATTGAAAAAATGTAAAAACCAGTAAGGTAAATAAGATTTATTTATATTAGATATGAACAAAAGAATTAAATTATAGAAACTAGGATTTTGATATCACTCTGCATTTCTAGGTTATATGGCCTAAGAAAGGAAATTGTGCATTAAATTGTCTTTAAAATTTTATAAAGTTCCAAAATGGGCTTTACATATAGCAGATACTCAAAATAAACAGAAAAACACATTCTATGACTTACAACAAGAACTGTATAAGATAGCTTCACAGAGGGGTAGATCTGAGTCATCTAAATTATCTATAGACACAGAGAAACATAAACATGACTAATAGATCTGCCTATTGTACAGTATGTTTCCTTTATAGTAAATGTTCAGTTGATTGCTATTACTTATATTAGTGACAATCTGTAAATTTGATTAGAATGCAGATTTAGTAAATTTCTGAACACCAATTCTAAAGGATGCATCAGGGCAGATCTCTGGCCACTTTCTGTCACAACAGTTTAACCAGCTAATGAAAACTTTCATATATATTTCTGTTGAAAAATACTTTACTGAATATATGTTCACATCTTTAACATAAAAGGAACAGAGTATAAAATGCTAGGTCAAGCCAGCCTAACATTTATACTCAATCTCTCTCAATCTCTCTCTCTCTCTCTCTCTCTCTCTCTCTCTCTCTCTCTCTCTCTCTCTCTCATACACACACACACACACACACACACACACACACACACACACACAAATAGTTTTGGTCTTAATTGGGTACTTTTGCATGAACAATCCTGCATAGAATTTTGCCATATTTTAAAGAGTGACCTTGGTAACCAAAAAAGGCCACAAAAGTGCAGACTATTTAAAAAACAACTTAGAGCAGATCACGCGTTGACACTCCAATGACATATTATGGCCTCACCTAATATAACCTTCACTATTAACTCACCTATGCCCTCCACTGACAACCCAAGCTTTCTGGCATTTGGCCCATGATGGTCATCAGCCACAAAGCACCAGCAGCCTTGGTGTCATGAATAAGAAATTTTCTTAAGCACAATCTATGAATAATGAGGGATGACTGTGTACATTAGTCATTATTTTTCCTTTTCATGTGTGTGTGTGTGTGTGGTCTTCTATGTGCAAGCCCAGGCTTATGCATGTGGGTGTATATATGTGTTTGTGTACATATTCAAGTATATTGTAAATGCATGTGTGTGCATATGAGTGTGTATATGTATGTGTGTGCATGCATGAGTGCATGTGATGTTAGAGGACAATCTCAGCTGTTGTTTTTTTGTTGTTGTTGTTGTTGTTGCTTTTTGTTTTAAATGGGGACTTTAAGCAGCCTGAAACTCACTAAGAAAGCCAGGCTAGCTGGCCAGAGAGCCCCAGAGATCTTCTTGTTTCATCTAGGAAATTCTGGGATTATAAGCATATACCATCACACCCAGATTTTTTTTTTTTTTGAAATGTGGATTCTATGGAATGATTTCATGTCCTGTGAATGCAGGTTTAGTACTTTTCCATTTGAGTGAATACCTTAACCTTATGCATTTTGAAATCTATTACTATCACACTACTACATTATACTTGGTTATTGCTGTACTTGGTAGTATATGACTGTAATCCCAGCAGTTGTGTGGAATAGGAGTAGGTTTGGCAATTCAAGGCCAGCATTAGCAATGTATAAAATGTTCTAGGCTAGAACTTTTTATACATTGCTAAAAGCTAAGTCAGTCTGACTATAAGAATTTGTGTGGAAAAAAAGCAATGTATTTATGTATTATTACAAATATATAATTTTACGCACACATATGTATGATTCAACAAAATATTGAGGTATCATCACTCATATAAATGTGAATACATATAAACATATGTAGAGCACAAAAATGATGCCTGTGTATAAATAAATGAACTCCAGTCACTCCATTTTCTTCACAAGTTTTTGCCAATCTTGTACCCAGCCACTTCATTTTAGCTCTCAGGTGGGGGCAGGAGCCAAGAATCAATCATATGTTGTGTTGAGGTTATAATAAGTATAGCAACATTTTCTCATGCATGTCTTTGTTCAGTATTAAACATTAGGAAACAGCTTTTACTAAGTAATGTCAAGTAGGCATGGCTTGTGTAGTAGAGTGTCTTTTTTTTTTTTTTTTTTTTGCTTTATACATAACTTTTATATATATTCCCAAACTCCTGAGGACAGCTGTCTCAGCCTTTTCATTCTTCAATGGATTAACTTCCTATTCTCCATCCTTGCCTGCCTGCCCATTTATACTCTACCTGGCCTTAGAATCTTTCAGGGATCCCTGTACCATACAAAATGCAATTTATAGTCTCCATTACGTGTCTTCACAGTCTACACCCAGCTCTTGTTTAAAGTTTTATTTTCAATTCACTCACAGAACGTCCTCCATACATGGAGTCCTGCTTCAAGTGGAACACTGTCCACCCTTTGGAAGTTTCTTTCTAACCTGAAGTATCCCTCAGCATCTCTTTTCAGTGTTGCCTTTCCTGCACTGAAACAATCACTCCATGTCTCATATTCATGGAGTAAATATACCAGTCAAGCATCACATTCTCTATTTCTCTCTGTTCTCAGACCAACTAACTGTGTATACTTCTAAAACAACAAAAGTTTGGAAAGAAAACTTGTTGTTCCCTGTTTCTCATAGACATTAAGCTGCGAACTATGACTAACCTGGGGGTAAGAAGATCAGTCTGGATTTTAATCATATGATAAAATATATCTGTACTTTGGAACTTGAAGCTTTATTTGGAGGTATTGGACGTATTTTTATCTAAATTTGTAGGGTTTTTTGGTTCTAAATGTCTTAAACAATAATTTTAAACAAAGAATGTTTACAGATGACCACAGACATCTGAATGTACAATGCCAATCTTCCCTGAGGTGAATGTGTCTTCTCAGAATGATTGCAGGGAAGCAGTGCCAGCCTCTGCTTCTATGTGTCTGCATTTATTATTCATGGGTCACAGGAATGCAACACAGACAAGGAGCCATTGCCCAAGGAATCAAGGAGGAAAAAGGAAACAGGACACACCTACATCTGTCCTGAAGAATTGGGGACTCTGGAGCCCCATCTTATTTTGAGAATAAAAATTTGCTTATCAACTTTGCAAACAGGAGAAGAAAAGCTGCATTCCTGGGGATCCCCTTGTGCTGGCAGCTATGATAGTCATAATTTTAAAATCTGGAAAGGAGATAAAGCCATCAGGAAAACTCTTCCCATTCCCTCCATCTGAGTCACACAGAAGTTGGCATCTGAGGGGGAGCAGAGTCTGCTCAGAGACTGTGAAGCCCTGCCTGTTCCTATTTATCATCTAACTCAGCAACACCTTTTTTAAAGGTCAGAGGAAGTTAAAAAAAAAGGAGAGAGAGAGAGAGAGAGAGAGAGAGAGAGAGAGAGAGAGAGAGAGAGAGAGAGAATGAATCAATTCTTCATTCTGTGTGGTTGATAAAACAATTCTCCATAGTGAATGATAAGGAGGTAACCCATGGTTTACTCTCCCAGACTAGAAGTTCAATTTTTCTAAACAGAACTAGGAATTGATTTTCAAACCCTATTTCAAATTATCCATTACTTGCTATAATTTGGGGCTGTGGAAACCTGAGGCACATCTGTTGCCTGAAGGGATTGGTAACAGGTTCTGAGAGCTGCACAGAAGAGCCAAGCCACACAACTTATACAATTTTATGCCAGGCACCACGAGCACTCCCATATATTCCCTCTGTATTGAGAAGAAACACTGAAGAAATGATCAAAATTGTCACAAAGCATCTTACCTGAACTCAGGCTTCTACAGCAAGTGTGTACCTTACCTTACTCCAACCTGTACCTGCTCTGAGAGTCACACTTTAAAGCCTCTCAGCTTTTTTTTTTTTTTTCAGTTCAATGATGATTAACTATCTCTTCAGGCCACTCTCCTACACAAATAGGAAAAAAAGAAAGAAAGTACAAATAAAAATAAAAGAAGGCAGAGTGGGCATCTTTCTCTTGTGACTGATTATAGAGGAAACACTCTCAGTTTGTTTACAGTTAATTTAATATTGGCTCTAGGTTTTCTGTCTTTAGCCTTTATTGTTCTGAGGCATACTTGATGTATTCCTGATGTCTAGAGGATGTTCATTCATACGGATGTCACACTGAACTCTGCAAAATGTCATTTCATCATTGAAATTATTGTAAATGAATGGAATAATTAATAAAAATTATAAAAGAAAATATAGAATTTAAGACTAAAAAGAAATTATCCTGTATTTTCTAGCCTCAAGTTATTCATACTATGTATGACATTTATTGGTTTACATATGTTGAACCAACCTTGCCTTTGACCAAGGAAAGTAGCTTGGTCACAGAGAATAATCTTAATACACACCTGAATACAGTTTGCAAGTACTTTGTAGAGAGTTTTTGCATGTCTGTTCATCAAAAGACTTGATCTTTATTTTTCTTTTCTATAGTGCTATAACCTGGTTTTGGTATAAGGACAAAAATGAGATGATTCTGTTTGTAAAATACATTCTCTATATTAATCCTCTATCAGATATTTGGTGGCAAATTTGCCCTCTATTTCCGTGGGCTCCCCTTCACCCAGTTGATTGTTTCTTTAGCTGTGCTGAAGCTGTTTAGTTTTGTGAAGTCCTGATTGTCTATTGTTGGCCTTAAATCGTGGGCAAATGGAGTCCTATTCAGTAAGTTCCTCCACCCGTTTTGGACAGAAACCAAATTTTTATTTATTATTGTGGCATTTGAACAGAAAAGTACTTTTCTTCTTACACTGGGTTTTAGACATTATATGTAGAGACATGTCTGGTTGTCACAGACATTATGTGGGTGTGTACTATTTTTTGTGGATTGTTTGTTTGTTTACTTGTTCTCTTTATTTATTTTCACTTACTGCCCCCTCCCTATCATCTCCTCCCACAATTCTTCCCCTATCTCTCTCCCCTCCCCTGAGCAGATGGAGGCCCTCCTGATTATCCCCCAACCCTGGTACTTCAGGTCACTTCTAAGCTAGTTATATCTTCTCCAGAGGCCAGAGAAGACAACCCAGCTAGAACAACATACCACAGCTTTTGAGATAGCCAACACACACACACACACAGACACACACATACAGACACACACTCCAGTCATTCTGGACCCCCATGAAGGTCAAGCTACATGTGTGCTTGGAGGCCTAGGTCCTGTCATGTATGTACATCTGTTACATGTGTGCAAGGAGGCCTAGGTCCTGTCATGTATGTTCTCTGATTGATGGTTCAGTCTCTAAGAATCTCAAGGGTCCAAGTTTGTTGACTCTGTTGGTCTTCCTGTAGAGTTTCTATTCCCTCTGGGCCTGAAATCCTTTCTCCTATTCTTCAGCAAGGATTGAAAAGCTTCATCCAGTATTTGGCTGTTGGTGTCTGTATCTGTCTGAGTCAGCTGCTGGGTGGAACCTCTAATAGGACAGCCACGTTAGATCACTCTCTGCAAGCATAGCAGAGTATCGTTAATTAGTGTCAGGGATTCGTATTTGCCCACGGGATGGGTCTCAAGTTGGGCTGCTTATTTGTTGGCCATTTCCTCAGTCTCTGTTCCACATACAGTCCTTTTGTTTCTTGTGGACAGAATACATTTCGGGTAGAAAGTTTTGTGGGTGGGTTGCTGTACTATTGCTCCGTGACAGTTCCAGCCTGGCTACAGGAGGTGGCATCTTCAGATGCCATATCCCCAATGTTGTGAGTCACTGCTAAGGATACTCCCTATGATTCTTGGGTAAATTCCTTATCCCAGGATTCTGAAACATCCTGAAGAGGCCCACCTTGAGGTTTGGAAGAAAACTGTTTATAAATCTATCCTAAAACCAAATAATCCCAATTTTATAAATAAACATTAAATCCCTCTGCACTAAAAGGCAGCCAACTTCATTCTTTTCCTAGCAGAAAGCAGATTGCAGTTCCCAATAGCTGGGGACCTGGGAGCTGCTAGCAGTTTCTTTGATTCAAAGTTTTAGTGCTTGAGTCACGTGACTCATCCCAATGTTACTCATTACACACTTAAAAAAAAATATACAACTCTAACTCTCAAGTTAATAATCTTAAATTTTTAGTGAATTCTTGCCCAACATTGGGCATCACCTGTAGAGGGAGGTATTAGAAAAGAAGGAGTCTGGCTTGCTCCAGCCATGTACCCACACTACTGCTGGCACCTCTCAGGTTCTGCCACCTCTGTCTCTAGCCACTCCTCACCTCCACCCCCAGCAGTGACCAGCTGTGTTCCCAGCTCTGTTTTGCTTGTCCCTGGAGTTGCTAGTTCCTTCACAGCCATAACTACCCAGTGGTCAGTGGACTCACCTCCAAGTAACCGAATAAAGTTAAACACTAAAGCTAAAAATTAACCAAACAAATGCGTATGACAGCAAATACTCAAGACACAAGATGCCCACACAGATTAGTCAAGTTATCCCATCTATCCTAACCTTTTCATATCATCTCTGCCAAAGGCTGGTTAAAGCCACACTCATTAACACCTGCTTCCATCTCTGCTGCCTGTCTTACCACCCCAGCCTCCTTCTCCCCTGCCCCCAACCTTAGTTTCTCCCTGTCTTTGCCTCTCTTAGCTATGACTACCTTTTCCCTATCCAGTCATAGGCCTCTCACTGCAAATAGATTTGGCAGGGAAATTTTTGCCACTCTCCCCATCCCTGTCAGTTACAGATCTCCATTCATTCTCATGGCTATTTAGCCATCTCTCCTATCCCTACCCACACCTGATCCTGAAATTCCCCTGAATTCCCTCCCCAACTTCACTTTATCCCTGTTTCTTTTTCCATCTGCCTCTACTTTACTTACCCTTCTAAGTGAGATTCAAGCATCCTCACTTGTGTCTTCCTTCTTGTTTAGCTTCTTTGGGTCTGTGGAATATAGCATGGGTATCCTGTATGTTATGGCTAATATCCACGTAACAGTAAAAATTCATGATGTCTTTGTTTTTAATAGCTGAGGAGTATTTTGTTGTACAGATGTACCACATTTTCTTTATCCATTCTTTAGTTGAGGGCTATCTAGGTTGTTTCCAGTTTCTGGGTATTATGAATAAAACTGCTGTAGACATCTGCCAGGGTCCAGCCACTGCATGGGCAGAGGAGAAGGTGGGTGTCTTCTTTCTTCTCCCCTTCTTGGTTCTTCTTGAGGTAGCTGGAGGGGATGATGTAAGAACATTGGAGGGAGGTAAGACTTGGTCTTACAAGACTCAGGGTAAGGCTTTGGGCCTTACTAGATTTTTTGGGTTGCTGTAATAAAAGTTTACTTTTCTATGCTAGAAAAGCTTACTCACTATGCTACTGTAGCTGACCTGCCCTCTAGTATCCTCTGAGGCCAGAAACTGCAGACTCTGGCACCCAGCACCTCAGCCCCAAAACAAGAAAGGATTAGGTAAATAGCCTTGTACTATTTTAAAGACTTCTTCTGAGGGTAAAAGATTGCAGGCTTAGGTAATTAACACCTGTACCCTAACAACAGAGGATTAGGCAAATAGCCTTTGTGCTATCTCAGCAGGAGCTGCTGGGCCCTGACTTATGCTTGCTAGCCTGAGGTTGCAGGAAGAAAAAACACTTAGAGAAGTTATTACTAAGTGTAAAAAGTTTCCTATAAAGGCTATCTGAAGGGAAAGGTGGAAAGGAAAAGTGGGGAAAAGGAAAAATTCTAACAAAGGAAAAATTCTAAGGGAAAAAATTCTAGGTAGAGAAAAAGGAAAGGAAAGGACGAACAGCTCCTAATGAACCACTACATCTAGGACTACTGTACTGCTCTGTCTTTGTCTTCAGTACTTATGCATCTTTCAGATTACATGATCACATGGTACAAAGTCCATCACAAGTTCACACCAAATATCAAATCATAAATTGAAATAGAAGTTTACAACAGAGAATGTTTACATACATATCCATTAGGAGTTATTATCTGGCTAAATATCCATCACCTGTCTAACTCCACAGGTTCACTGAAGGTTTAAAACTATAACTAAAAAATTAGTGAAGTTTTGTATAGATTATCCCAGGCAATATTTTCTCTTCTGTCCTAGCACCAATGAGTTTCCTTTTAGTCACCTTTGGTTAATTGTTTTACCACCTCTTGGAATGTGCTCTGAGCAGGAGAAAGTCTGGTTACTAACTAAGGGCAAAGAACTGATGACACTCAGGAGACAGGCAGAGTTCTCATTGCAGTTTTGACTATCAGAGAGGAACCTAATAGCAGTCCCACCATAAAAGAGCTTCATTATCATTGATATAATTTTAGGAATTCTTATAGGATCATCAGTAAGACTTAAGAAGTCATCTATTGTCTATATAGCATCGCTACAAGACAGTACATCTTCGTGGATCTGCAGAGATCTGGTCCAAAGGGGAGTGATATTGCTTAGTGACTGTTACATATGTTTAAATAATAATAATAGGAAAAGCATATTAATAGCAGGAATCTTTCCTAAAATAAGTCCCCCACAGCCTTGCTGAATGAGGACTCACTTGTGGCAGATAATATAATACTCCAAGGCAAGCATTTCAGGATGATCACCTGCTAATTATTAGCTTGTTCCATTATGGGTCCTGAGAGACATCATTGAGTGATTGTTTATGGTGGATTGTAGAGTATCTTTGGGTATATGCCCAGGAGTGAAATAGCTGGGTCTTCAGGTAGAACTATTCCAAGTTTTCTGAGAAACCATCAAATTGACTTCAGAGGTGGTTTTACAAGTTTTTACTTCCAAACTAGCAATGGAAGAGTGTTCTCTTTGCTCCACATCCTTGTCAGCAACTGCTATCTTTTGAGGTATTGATCTTAGCAATTCTGATGGTCATAAGATGAAAGCTCAAAGTTGCTTTGATTTGCATTTTCCTAATGACTAAGGACTTCAAACATCTCTTTAAGGGGTTTTTGGCCATTCAGGATTCCTCTGTTGAGAATTCTCTGTTTATCTCTGTACCCCATTTTTAAATTGGGTTATTTAGATTGTTTTTGTCTACCCTCTTGAGTTCTTTATAAATTTTGGATATTAGCCCTTTGTCAGATGGAAGGTTGGTGAAGATCCTTTACCAATCTTTTGGGTGCTATGATGATATGTATATGCTCAGCCCAGGGAGTGGCACTATTAGAAGGTGTGGCCCATTGGAGTAGGAGTATGGGTGTGAGTTTTAAGACCCTCATCCTAGCTGCCTGGAAGCAGTATTCTGCTAGCAGCCTTCAGATGAAGATATATAACTCTCAGCTTCTCCTGCACCATGCCTGTCTGGACACTGGCATGATCCCACCTTGATGATACTGAACTGAACCTCTGAACCTTAAGCTAGCCCCAATTAAATGCTGTCCTTATAAGAGTTGCTTTGGTCATAGTGTCTGTTCACAGAAGTAAAACTCTAAGACAGGTGCCATTTTGTCCTATTGACATGTTCCTTTGCCTAACAGAAGCTTTGCATTTTCATGAGGTTCCATGTATCAATTGTTGGTCTTGGAGACTGAGCCATTGGTATTCTGTTCAGGAAGTTTTCTCCTGTACCAATGCATTTAAGGCTATTTCCCATTTTTTTCTTCCATGAGATATAGTGTATTTGGCTTTATGTTGAGGTCCTTTACCCACTTGAACTTGAATTTTGTGTGGAGTGATAAATATGGATCTATTTTCATTCTTCTACATGTAGACATCCAGTAAGGTCAGAACCATTTGTTGAAGATGCTTACCTCTATGGTTTAGGCTCAGAATGTCTAATGAAGGTGGGTGGAGAGGTGAAGGAAGTATGGAGCAGTAAGTCACCTTTTATGCCTATACCAATATAGGTTTACTGCCTGTTTTCTTCTATCAATTTCAGCATTTTGGGTTGCGTGTTTAGATCTTTGATCTATTTGAAGTTAGTTTTGAGCCAGGTAATAGATATGAGTCAAATTTCACTCCTTTGCACATGTACATCCAGTTTTCCCAGCACCATTTATTAAAGATATTTTCTTAAGTTAATGTGTTTGGAATCTTTGTCAAATATTAAGAAGCTGAAGTTATGTGTACTCATGTTTAGGCCTTGATTTTGTTCCAATGGTCTTTATATTTGTTTTGTGCTGATGTCATATTTTTTTTTTTAATTTCTATGGCTCTGTAATATATTGTAAGCTCTCCAACAGCAATAATTCCAGCATTGTTATGTTGGCTCAAGACCTTTTTCTGCCATCTGGGTCTTTAATGGGTCGATGTGAATTTTAAGATATATTCTATTTCTGTGAACAATGACATTTAATCTATAGGTAATGTTTTATAAAATGGCTATTTCCCAATGTTATTTCTACCAACGCACAAGCACAGAATGTTTTTTTCTTTCTTTCTTTGTCTGTTTGTTTTCATTTTCTAGTGTCTTCCTTTGTTTTTTTCTTCAGAGGTTTAAAGCTAAAGTTTTTATTATAGATGACATTTATTTTGTTGGTTAGGTTTACTCCTAGATATTATTTTCTGTGGAGATATTGTGAATGATCTCTTTTTCTGTATGTTTGTTGTTGGTATATATTTTTTTAAAAATCTATTGATTTATGCAATCTGGTTTGGTGTCTTGCCACCTTACTGAATTTATTTATCATTTCTAGAGGTTTTCTGGTAGAATTTTGGGTATTTCAAAAGTATAGTACAATGTAATTTGCAAATAGAAGTAATTTAATTTCTTCCCTTGTTTGTATCCCTTTAATTGCCTTCTTTTGCCTTATTGCTCCAGCTACTGCTTCAAAATAATACAGAAATGAAGTGGAGAGAGTGGGCGTCCTCTCTCATTCCTGACTTCCATAGGATTGTTTCATGCCTTTCTCAATTTAAGATTATGTTGGCTAAAGGGTTTAGTAAACAGTTTTTATTATGTTGAGTTTTGTTCCTTCTAGTCCTTCACTCTCCTGACTTTTACCTTGAAGATATGTTGGACTTTGTCGAGGGTTTTTCCTGTGTCTATTGAGATGATCATGTGATTTTTATCTTTAAGCCCATTTATGAGGTTTGTTACATTTACTAACTTGTGCTTGGTGATCCATCCATGCATTTCAGGGATAGAACCGACTTGGTCATGGTGTATAATCATTTTTAAATGTATATATGCATTCTATTTACAATTATTTTATTAAGATTTTTGGATCTATGTTCATCAGAGATATTCATCTTAGCGTTTTTTGTTTCGTTTTTTTAATAGTTGTTGTTTGTTTTTGTTTTGTTTTGCTCTTTTGTGGTTGGTTGGTTGGTTGGTTGGTTGGTTGGTTGGTTGGTTGGTTGTGCCTCTACCTTCTTTGGTATTTGAGTGGTGCTAGTTTTGTGGAAGGAGTTTGGGCATGTTCCTTCTGTTTCTATCCTTTTTCAGTAGTCTCAGAGGATTGGTTGTAGATCTTCGTTGAAAATATGGTAGGAATCTGATGTGAATCCATCTGCCTTGGACTTTCATATGAATATATATATATATATATATATATATATATATATATATACATACATACATATACATAAATGTGTGTATAGTATATATATATATTTATATATATAATTTCTTCCATTTATATGTATATAATTTCTTTCTATCTATCTATCTATCTATCTATCTATCAGAAAGGCTTAATATTATTATTATTTCAATCTTCTCATTTGTTAAGAGCCTATTTAGTCTGTTGACCTAGTCTTGACTTACTTTTGGTAGTTTGACTGAATCTAGCAATTTATCAATCTTTTTTTAGGTTTTTCAGATTAATGGAATAAAGTTTTTTAAGAGTCCATGTTAATATTGGAAATTTCTTTGGTGTTTTTTATAATGTTTTCCTGTTCATTTTTTACTATGTTAACTTAAGTCCCCCCCCCCCTTTGTTAGTTTGTCAATCTTGTTTATCTGCTTAAAACACCAGATCATAGATTTGATTCTTTGTATTGTTTTCTTTGTTTATATTTCGTTAACCTCAGATCTGAATTTTATTACTTCTTGTTATTGGCTTAATGTGGATTTTGTTCTTATTAGTCCAACTTTTTTAGTTGTATGATTGACCCATATTTTCTGTGTTCTGACTTTTTTAATGTAGGCACTTAAAGCTATAAGTTTTCCTAGTAGGACGGCATTAAATGTATTACAGAGGTTTTGTTGTGTTGTGTTTTCATTTTCGTTTAGTTTCATAAATTTCTTTATTGCTTTCTTAATTTCTGCATTGACTCATTCATTATTTAATGTTGAGTTGTTTAATCTCCATGAGTTTGTGTATTTACTAGAGATTTGTTTGCTGTCAATTGTAAGTTTTACTTCATTGTGGTCAAAATGAACGCAGGGTATTATTTCAATCTTTTTGAATATAGAAAGGTTAACTTTGTGTCCCTGGATATGAGTTGTTTTTTAAATTTTTCGTAGGATGCTGAATAGAATGTATATTCATTAGTGTTTCAGTGGAATACTTTGTCAATATCTGTAAGTCCATTTGATATATAATGTCGATAAATTTCTGATGTTTACTCAGATGACCAGTCTATTAAAGAAAGTGGGATATTGAAACCACATACTGTTAACTGATGTTAATCTGTGTCTTTAAATTAAGTAGATTTTTTATTCTTTTTATGAAATTGGGCAGCCCAGAATTTGTTGCATACATGTTTAGAATAGCAATGACCTCTTGGTTAATTGTTCTCTTGATTTGAATGAAGTATTCTTGTTTTTCACTTTTTATTAGTTTTAATATGTAGTCTATTTTGTCAGATATTAGGCTACCAATCCCTGATCAATTCCTGTTCTCCAATTGATTCGAGATCTTTTGCTCAAACTTTTACTCTAAGGTAGTGTCTGACTTTAAAGCTGTATTTCTTACAGGCAGCAGATGAGTTTTGTTTTTTGGTCCATTCACTCAGCCTGTGATACCATTGGTATTTAAGTTATTATCAAAATGTATGTGTTGATTACAGTCATTATGTTTTTTGACTTTTGAGTGTTAATGTTTGTGTTCTCTGTGGTACTTTTTGTTTTAATACTTTCTGTTTCTTATGTCTTCCCATAGTATTTGTCTTGAATGATTTTATATTATGTTATATTCTTTGTGTTTTATCATCATATTTGTACATCTGCTAGAATAAGGTCATCTTTTAGGTTTCACTTGCCCATCTTCTGACTCTACTTGTTTTTCTGTTTTCTGTGAATATTCCTAGAGAAATGTTGGCATGAAGTTAAGCTATATGAATCAGTAGAGCTTAGTATTAATTATCAAATGCAGGAGTTGTCTAATCTTAGTTATTTGGCAATAGAACTAAGGTTAGGACTACATGCTGACCCCTAAGTTACCCAGATGGAGTTTTTAAAAACCTGGTTAACCTTTAGATTATCTGAATTCTCTGGGGGCAGTAGGTCAAATGCCAGACCCCTTGTCTAAAGTCTGTGTATTGCCTAGAGCTGAGTTGAGCATGACAGGCCCAACCTTTGACTTCTGGGACAAATATATTGACTTGTGTATAGACTCTCCACCATGAAATAACTTCTGGGGCCTCAGAAGTCAAAGCGCCATGTCACACTGACCTTTGAGACTGATTAAGCTGACATCCTAATTTGTCAGTTTCTTTGCAGATACTCCGGATGGAATCTGTGTTGCTTGCAGTGATTCTGGCCTCAAAAGAGCCATATGCCTGCTCTTACAGTACTTGCTGGCCACCCTTAGCTGGGGACCTGGTTGTCCAAGATACCTTCTGTTATGAAGCCAGAAACCTGGTTTCCTGGGATTCTCTTCCATGTGTAATTTTCAAGTTCCCTCTAATTCCTAAAGACAAGAATCAACATTAGTTTGATCTATCATATTCTTACATCAAAATCAGGGAAAAATAATCACTCACTTGTAAGGCTGTTTTTTGTTTTTTTGTTTGTTTGTTTTTGAGTAAGGATGAAGTTGATAGTTTGATTAATTAAATAACATAAACACTTTCTGCTTTCTCAAATAGCTCAAGTCTGTGTTTCTGTTTTAAGTTCACTGATAACAATAAGATCTTCTGCTATCCTCTGCCCCCTCTCTCTATCTCTGTATGTATGTGTGTGTATGTTTGTGTATATGTATGTGTGTGTCTGTTTCTGTGTGTATATAGACATATACATATTGTTACCTTGGATCATTTGTGCATGACACTTGATACACTGTAGTAACATATATTTAATCTTTATTTCTCAATCATTTGGCATATTGCTGGTATTTCTTGTTAATTTTTCAAAGCATATGAATCATAGGATGAAGTGTAGAGGAGAATTATTAGGAAGTGTATGAAGAGATTAGGAAAGCTATAAAACTGACTTTAAAAACTCCTCTTTAAGTCCAAAACTATGTTATCTTTACTACAGAATGGTCCAGACAGGGGACACAGATCAAACAGTACACAGGGCAGGCTTTATTTGTCCTAGACAAGGTCCTCTTGTATATTCCAGTAGGTTTTTTGGATATGCTTTTATTCAGCCTAAGAAGATGGCTTGAGTGAATTTATTATGATGTTCTTAAACATCTGTATCATTCAGGGAAAACAAACTTACCCTGTATAAAATGAAGATTAAATTAGGCATACTAAGAATTTTTTCAACCCAGGATAAAAGTTGTGATAAAAAAAAGAATGTTTTCTAAGGCCAACGAGCATTTTCCTCTGCTTCTTTCTCCTTATATCTTTAAGTCACCAGATAACTTTTTTAGAAAATAGTAGAGGTCAAAGGAGAGCAATTGCAAAAGTCCTTTCAGGATCAACATCACGTGAATAGCTACAAATCAATAGAGTTGCAAAATTTTCCATAAACTTTAACAATATTTATTTCAGACCTGCCCATCAGTAGTGATGAAATACCATAGACTGTGAACTTTGCTAATTGTCAGAGAAGTAATACTTTTTGAGAAAGAACTTCAATATCACAAGACATAATCTCAAGAATTGATAAATGGATCATAGGAAATTAAAGAGCCTCTGCACTGCAAAGAAAATAATCAAACTGGAAACACTGCCTACACAATTGGGAACATCCTTTGTTCATTATGCTTTGGGCAAGGAATTATTTCTATTCTATTTCTCAATGGGAAAACCTGTGAATGTTTATTTATAACTACTGATTTGTTCTTATTTACCCATATTCTTTCTTGGCTACAATCTAATCCTGTTTCGTCCACCCTAACTACCCTGGTTAGATCATGTTATTGAAATGTCTAGTGTGGTTTCCCTCTCCTGATGTAAAATGTTGCCTGCATCTTGATAGTTGATTATCACTCCCACTGAACATATTTTCTAAGACACATTTTCCATGAATTTCCTTCTATGTCACTGCCTATTTCTTTTACATGGTGTGATGGATACTTCTGGTTGTCAACTTGACTACATCTGGAACGAACTACAATCCATAAATGGAGGGCACACATATAATCCACATCTTGAGGCTGGAAGACACAAGCTTCTGACCCAGATCTTGTCATGGAGATCTTAAAGCATAGGGGCCGTGAAGTGCTTAGGCCCAAGCAAGGTTGTACACAACTTAATCCCAAAAGACTGAGGCAAGCTGTTCTCTGAGTTCAAAGCCAGCCTGGGACAAAGCAATTTCCAAATCCAGACATGGTACTATCCACCTTTGATCTAGGCCACACTTTCTGCTGGAGGCCTATATGAGGACATTGGAAGTAGGAAGACTCATGCTTTTTTGCCTGGTTGTACTTACTTTCTAGTACATCTGCTGGAACCTACTTCTTCAGTTCTCCAGCTTATACAGAAGACCAACTGAAAGAACTAGCCTCATGGGACTTAGCAACTGTTGGGGACCGCACTAGCCCCAAGTTGGGGTGGCCAAAATAAATGTTGCAGCCCAGGCAAAATGTTGAGGCCTGGGCCAACCCACGTTTGGGCGGCCACTGTATCCCGGCCCAAGCTGCTGCTCCGGTCTGCAGGTCAGGGGGTTCAGCAAGAGCGAGGGTGATGGCAGATTCTACCTAATGTCTGAGATTCATCTCTGATGATCCCTCTATAGTCTCTGATCTCAGTCTATATATTCTCTGATCTCTGGTTCTGTCTTCTATAGTCTGACTAATGTCTTCTATCGTCTCAATCCTGATCTGTTCTGTCTCTGCCTTTTATATGTCTCACTTCTAAGCCACGCCTCTAAGTTACACCTTTAATCATGCCCTTAGGTCTTGTCTCTAACTCTGATCTCTATACTTCTAAGTATACTATTAAGTCACACACCTTTAATCTCAAGGTATCTAAACCAAGATCTCAGCTGTTGTAGGCTATTGTAATTTAAATCTCATATCAGGGTATATGGCTCAAGATGGCTGCAAAGCTGATAAAAAGGGGAATTTGCAGCTCTGACTGACTGGCAATCAGATTGCTTCTTTATTTTTACCAGTTTCACATGACAAAGAGACTAATGGGTATCCAAAAAGTATAAATTATAAAATTTTGTCTTCGGGCATGTGTTTGGTTTTTCATTTTATATAATATATTCAGAGTTATAAGTTCAGTAACAATTAGAAAGTAAAAATAGAATAAATTGTATTTTTATTATTAACTCTATAACTCCAATTCATCCATTTGGAAAAGAATATCTTTACCAAATCAAACATATTTATTATATGACAGCCAGCTTTTAGACTGCCAGCTTTAAAGCACTGTAGACAAACAGAAAATATCTGAACCAGTCTTTGTATAAATAGCAGCTACTAATACCTAACTCCTTTTAATATATCATTTCTTCATCTACACTATAATATAGAAAAAATTATTTTAGTCAATATATCTTATTTACTGAGTTCTATTCCTCCAGGGGTATACTATGTATGATGCCCTATCTTTAAACTACATTTTCAGAGGGCTCTAAACATATTGTAAAAGGAAGGTTAGAATCTGTTATTAATTCTCCTAGTCAGTCATAGTCAATTATTTTTGTTTACCCTGCACCAATTATCCTGTTTGAGTCTGCTTAAGGATATCCCAGGAAGACTCCTGCAGTCATGGCATCAATTAGAAATTCTTAGATATTGCTTATCTGAGCTTATCACAATCTCCAGGTTATAAGGAAGACTTCCAAACAGTGGCCAGATAAAAATCATTTTCCTAAAAGCAGAAGAGAATAGCAAGTTTAAGACTTTCCCTAAAAGAATCAGACATAATTTTCTCAGGAAAAGGTATAAAATGAATCATATTGCAAAAGTCCCTAAGGATGTAACATGCAAAGACCAAAGCCTAAAAGTGAGAGACAAAGTGACAGTGATCACAATATCCATCCCAGCTTTTCTAAAACTGGGTCAAACAGCTGTGCTGGTTTCATGACTTTTACCACTTCCAGTGGGTATGGTTGTGCCAGGTATGTTGTTATCTGAGTTATGTAGAAGGGTAGCCTGGAAGTGAGATAAGTCATAAGGTATGAGTGGGCAGCTTGAAGGGCTGTCCTGTCAGTGTGGTTATTGTTTTTACAGGTAAGAAATGTAAGTGATAAATTGTTGATAAGAGAAGTTTCTGGGATAGAATCCAAGATTGTACAAGGGATTGGAGTTCTCTGTAAGTTAGGAGTTGAGAGACGGCAAGGGGGAGCACTTCCCCCTTATAGCCTTTATTCAAACTCGCCTGACTCACACTCCAGCAGGTAAAACTGTTTTATAGAACAAACCCAAATTACAAAATATCTCAGTGAACTACGCCACTATACGACCCCAACCTTTATCATCATGAAGTTATATAAGTCTGAAGTTATGACCATCTAAGAAAATATTTGAAGGTATGTGACTACAAGGTGTAAACGTC
The DNA here is from genome assembly GCF_011762505.2 of Arvicanthis niloticus. NCBI lineage: Eukaryota > Metazoa > Chordata > Mammalia > Rodentia > Muridae > Arvicanthis > Arvicanthis niloticus. Next base: position 78,212,959 of record NC_047666.1, on the reverse strand, counting down.
TGAGGATGCAGCTGCTTAGTTGGAAAAGTATGTAAGTGCAAGTTCTAAGAAAACTCTTTAAGGACTGAAGATATAAAAGTCTAAAAGGGTTGTGAGGGTTTGAGAAAGTAATTAAAGACATATAAACAGTTATTTTAGATCTCTCTATGCCATTATTATACTAAAACTTCAAAAGTTCATAATTTTAAAATTGAACAATATGGTTCTAATAAACTATCGATGTAAAGCTAATAAAACATTGCTACTATTATCTCAAACTTGAGATTTCAGATTTCCTTTGGTTATCTTCGAAAAATGGGCTTAAAAATACTTCTCATCATGCTACAAACACCTCTATCCAATCTATGTATCCAGCCTTATTTTAAAAATGTTAAAGCTTTTAACCCAGACTCATTTTTGGGTTCCCAAACTTTTACTATGGCTCAAAAATTTGAGTCTGCTGCCTTTTCTACATTGTGAATTCCCATACATAAAACAGTGGTCATGCCAACATATCTAAAACTTGTATCTCTTTTTATAAATTTAAAAAATTCTTATAACCTTCAAAACTTCAATTTGAGTATACCTGTCACAGGGCAAATGGTCTCCAAATAAATACTTCTGCCAACCAAGAGCCTAAATTTTCACACATGTCTATTCCTGAGAGTAAAATCTCTCTCCATTTTCCTAGGATCTCTCTCCCTTTTTCTGGTCTTGGGACTTCCCTCTTCCAATCACCAGGACCACAAAAATTTCAAATGTATACCCAAGGTATATTTTTCCCTAAATTTCTTAATTTTACCTTCTTGCCCTAATCCCAACAGATTTCAAATGGACTACAAACTGCTTTAGCAATTACCAGCCCGAGATAGTCCCTCAAAATCTGTATCCTAGACAGCTCCAAAGTAACCTAAATGGTCTATCCAGCCTTTAAACTGCTCCCACATTTGCCTCCACTGCTGTGTGCATTTCCATGGACACGGATGTCCCACAGATCCTGGACATCAAACCAAACAGCCAACTCTTCATGTCCTTGATCAACATTCCAGCCTCCTTGGGTCTTTAAGAAAAGTGCCCTGATGTCAGCAGCAAGTAGCCAGGGTAAATGATGTCCACTTACCTAAACATCCAGAGACCCAATACTAAAATGAAAAGGTGGGAATGGAGGGCTCACTAAAAGACTGAGCACAGCAAACATGGTGTCAACAGGTTTTCCCTTTCACTTCCTTTTCCTCTCATGCTAAAAGCCATTATATTACTTTTCTATAGCTAGCCCCCAAAGGCCCATTATCTTACTTGGCTATTGACTCATTCCTGAGCAAAACACTGAAGTCCAACAATCAAAATATATTACTTGGCAAACATGTCCAATAAGGATTTACAAATTTACCCTAACACAGACTCTCCCATTTTCTCCTTTAAAAACCTAGTACTGACAAAGCAAACAAAAAACAAAAACAAAACCCAACACACCTGGTTGCTGCTTTGATTGTCCCTTTCTGTTACTTACTGTTGATGCTACTCACTGGTCTGCCTTTTGCCTGCCTGATCCTGAGGCAGGCACTCCAATCCCCCTTGCCCTTCGGTGTAATAAATGTCTTTTGTGCTGAGAACTTGGTATTTGTGTGTGTCCTGTACCAACCGGGGGTAGGGTAGCTTCTCCTTTATGGGTATTCCTGGGCTTACAGTTAGTACTGTGTCTTGGGGTGCTGCAGCATAAATACCATCATATTGCTCTGAAGAAACAATGTGCTTAGAAAAACAAGGAAGAAGCTGTAATTGGGCTAGCCTTTTGGCCAAGAGAATGAGGAAAGCCAAAGAAAAATGCCAAAAGCAGACTGCCAAGAGACATAGGCTGATTTAGTAAGAGCTTTTACTTCTGAGTCTTAACAAAGTCTTTCAGAGTAACAAATTGTCAGACCTTGAAAAATAAATAACTAGGCATAGGTTATTTAGTTCTAGTGAAGGCCACTGGCCAAGCATCTGCCAACTGTGCAGGCACAAATATGCAATCTGGCACATTCAGACAACACATGTTGACATAAACACATATACAGATCAGTTTACAGCATTGAAGAAGATAGGCCTACAGATACACACTAACACGAAGGCTTCTAAACTTGAACACTGTTATGTTTTGTCTGTTGGTTGTATTGTAATGCTAAATTCTGTAATCAAAAACCTATGAGTGATTTATCAAGTTTACGAGTTTTTGTTGTGCAAAACATATTCCTTACTTTAAAACTATTGGTTAGATAAAATTTTCTACAGCCAATTACTGGAGAGATTAGAGGTAGGAGGGTTTTGAGTTATCTGATTGGCGATGGAGAAGCAAGAGGAAGAGAGGAACAACCATGAGAAGAGAGGAAAAGGCACCTTGAGAGGAGATATACCATGAGCACTTGGCCAGGAGAAACAGCAAGTATTTGGGGTACACTGCTGGGGAGGTAGCCAGACCAGGAATTAGAAAAGTAGGCTAAGAGTTATGCACACACATGCCCCAAGTAACTGACAAAGCCAAATTAAAAAAAAAAAAAAAAAAAAAAAACATAGTCTGAAACTTAAGTATTATTAAACTAGTCAGGGATAAGTTTAAATTGATTGTACTACATGTTGGTTCCCAACACGGGACAAAGACCAGCTCCCAGGAAGGCTTTGTACTTCATGGCTGCTGATAGGGACACAGGCTATAGTTCTCCCAAGAGCTACATGCTGCTCTGGAGAGCCAGCGCTCTGCTTGGCAGAAATCACATATAATTCTGAGGCCCATGGGGGAAGAAAAAATAACAGCAGCCAAATCTGGGCCTCCTGAGTCCCCTGCCCTTTGTCTGGTGAGAGGAACAAGCTCAACCAAGCATGACAAGGCACATGAGCCAGAGACTAATGGTGGATGTCCAGGGATGAAGGTCTAAAATTACAAAGGAACATGGCAGGTCAAAGAGACCTGGCCAGGGCTTGCAAAACGCAGAACAAGGAGCCCTTGCTAGCTGAACAGCTGGGGTGGAGCTCACTAACACAGAATAAGGTACAAACTAAAAAGTCCCAAGAGTATAAAGTGATATGGTATTCAGTTTAAAGAACAATAAAAGAGAAAGGAAGCTAAGTATTAAAAAAAAAAAACAGAGAGAAATATTTAATTTAAATATAAGAAAATAAAGTCCTTAGGGAGAAATTTTGAAATTAAAATGAAAAAAATGTTTACTCTATTTGGGATGGAGAAAAGCATGGTGACACACTGCATTTAGATTTCATATGATCATGCTTTGCTTAACATACAAATGTCTGTTTTTCAAAGATTACAGTTTTGTAAGTCCTCTTTGGGAGAGATCAGAATAAGACAGACTTGGAGAAAGAAGAGACTGAGAAATTAGACACTGGATTAGAAACCATAAAACAGATGTTGAAAGAATCTCTAAATCAAAATAGAAAACCCTCAGAGTAATTTGATCTGGAACTTACAATAACATTTACAAATATAGTTCCCGACAGAAAAACTGCAGAGGGATTTGAGAAATCAAAATGGTAGCCCATAGAGATACAATATATTGAATTAAAAATCCAAGCTCTCCTTATTAATGCTAACTTAAAGCAATGCCACACAATGGATTATATGTTTCACTTCATAGAGTTTGGAGAATTAAGATATGTTGATACATTATATAACTGACAAGTTTGGAGTTCCAATGGACTTTACCTTGAGTTCTGGGTGTGGGGGGGGGGAGATTCTGAGATTGCACATTTATTAAAGATGGTGGCTATTTTGGAGATGCCTTTATAGATTAAAACTTATGATGCTCAGATATGTATGTCCATTAAAATACAACAATTTTATGAACATTATGGCATGAAGCCTATTCCAGATATAGCTTACAGTACTATAGGTCAAGCCATTATTACTTAGAACTTACAGGACCTTAAATGCTCATAGAACAGAAGGGGGGTTGATATATCCCCAAAATGGCTTTAAATGTACTTTGTTGACTTTAAATTTTTAATAGTCAATGAAACAAATAGCACAACTGCTAAGATATATTGTATTTTAGAAAGAACTGCTGAATTAGATCAGCCTATGTGGTCCTAATTCCAAAATGGAAGAAAGGACATACGTTGTATTGGGGAGGACATTTTAAATTTGTTCCAACAGGAGACAAAAAGCTATATCTTCCATCCAAATTATTAAAAATAAAATTTGAGGGGAAGATCTCCTGAAGATATCAACTACAGGCAAGAAGAAAACCAAAAGGATAAAACAAACCAATAATGTACAATGTCATGCCCTCTATTGAAACAACTCTAAACTGACTAAAACATATATGTGTCTCCAGCCAGAACTTCAGTTTGCATGGCCAATAAATCTTGCTGGCTACAAAATGTTCATACCTATTATTATATACCATCTTTTCATATGGAATAAATGTAGTATAAATAAATTATACTACAATTTGATCATATGATCAAACTAACTTCTGAAGAAAGACAGTTGTCTTTCACCTGCTCAAACAAAGAGCAGGACATCATCATTAATTGATCTATGTGCCCTGTGTATTCCATATGCATGTCTTTATAGAACTATGTATTTCTTGGAAGGTCCCATTCTGGCAGAATGGAAGACGAGGAAGGCACTTCTAACAGGATTCACCCTCAGGGATGCTGAGATGCTGAGACCTGTTTGATCCTACCTCAAAAGCATTGAAGCTGTTGCTGCCCAGACATTTTCAGAATAGCTAGCTCTCTTGGTCCAGACTATTTCAAGCAGAACACTATTTAAGCCTGCACTTTTTCAACATACAGAGACTAGACAACAAATGCTACAGTTAGCTTTTTTGACTTAACCACTGTGATGGTTTGCATATGCTAAGCCCAGGGAGTAGCACTATTAGAAGGTGTGGCCCTGTTGGAGTAAGTGTGGCTCTGTTGTGTAGGGAGCCGCGGTTAGCGGTGATACATCTGCCATTCCAAGATGCCTCCGTGTCCTTTTTCGCAGGTGAAGGGGACTCTGGAGGCGAGCGGAACACTGTTGGAGTAGATTTAGATGTGGCCCTGTGAGTGTGGGCTTTAAGATCCTCATCCTAGAAGCCAGGAAGCAGTATTCTGCTAGCAGTCTTCAGATGAAGATGCAGAACTCTCAGCTTGTCCTGAACCATGCCTGCCTGGATGCCGCCATGTTCCCACCTTGAAAATACTGGACTGAACCTCTGATCCTATAAGCCAGCTCCAATTAAATGTTCTTTATAAGACTGGCCTTGGTCATGGTATCAATTCACAGCAGTAAAGCCCCAACTAAGACAACCATTTTTCCTATTTTCTTTTGAGGCTCCAAACAGGAATTCTTTACCTCAGTTCAGCAGGAAGCAATTTTAAGAAGGCCATAATCTCATTCTTATAAATTGAGGTGAATGGCTTTGTTCATTTTATAAATTATACATTTGTTGTCATTTTAAGGGATGATTTACAAATAATTATGATCTTTGACAGGGAGGAAACCAAATAGGGAGCTTAGACACAAGAATTTCTATCTTACCTTTCCTTTTCTTTATCTTTCTTTCTCTTAGATCTCTCTTAGATTAAGGGAATTGGATTGAGAAGAAAAAGAGGCATATAGAAATATTATATAAAATTAGGCAAACAGGGGTAGATTATTGAATCTACTCTTAAACCAAAAAACATTTTGTAATGCCGGGCAGTGGTGGCGCACGCCTTTAATCCCAGCACTTGGGAGGCAGAGGCAGGTGGATTTCTGAGTTCAAGGCCAGCCTGGTCTACAGAGTGAGTTCCAGGACAGCCAGGGCTACACAGAGAAACCCTGTCTCGAAAAACCAAAAAAAAAAAAAAAAAAAAAAAAAAAAAAAAAAAAAAAAAAAAAAAAAAAAAAAAAAAAACCATTTTGTAGCCATAATTTTACATTATTAGAAATATTTATGTTGTGATGCAGAATTGAAGTTATATTTTGTTATACTGGTACAGAATTTTGTATATTGATACAGGTTTAAGGTTTTCATTGTTATAAATCTTTATAAATTAATATGAAATTTAAGATCATTTTGTTAAAAACATAATAAATGTATGTTCCAAATATTAAATAGGCGTTGTGCCTATGCATTTATTTTTAAACGTAAGGTTTGTTTTTAGTCTTTTCAATAGCTGCTAGTACAAACTGTTTAGGATAATTAAGAATCACAAGGTAGCAATCCACCATATTCTTGGTCTTGTCAGATAATAGTCTGGATTATCACAGAAATATACATCCTGGGTTGTTCAGCTAATAGGTAGCTGGGAACAGGCAAGATTTGCTTGTTCAAAGATGCTTTGAATCAATAGATGATCTTCAAAAAAACCTCAGAGATTCACAAAATATGGCACTTAAAGGTGTTTTTATTAATTTAAGTCTTTTCTTTTTGACACTGACACATGTCAGCCACTGGCAGCATCCCATTCATAATTTACTTCAATTGTGAAAGACTAGCCACTGAGCAAAGAAAATGTCCTAACTTTATCTGCAGACATAATACTGTCCAGACAGGACAAACCAATGCAGGGAAACAGATTGCCAAGCTCTGCAAATACAAAGTAAGCAAGTCCTTTATAATTCCTGTTTTACAAAAGGTCTGTTAGATATTCTGGGTCAGAAGGCTAAAGATAGATGTTCCAACATTATACAAAATATTGGGCACTGTACAGGTGATTAGCTGTTTCTCTCATTTCTATAAACTTTGAAAGCTGCATTCCTATATTTCCTGCTTATTCAGGTTATATATGTATATATATATTTAATATAATATTAATTTAATATAATATATTTAATATAATTATATATTATATATAATATAATTAATTATATATAATACACAATATAATTAATTATATATTTAATATATTAATTTAATATAATATTTAATATAATTATATATTTAATATATATTAATTTACTATAATATATTAAATATATATATTAAATGTATATATATATTTTCTTTCTCAGGTTTCTGATGGTGTTGAAGAATAGATAGTCATAGTCTTACTATAAGCTTAAGTTGTTTAGGATTTAAGATATTCTAGGTCTAAGAATGTATTTTTAGAATGGTAGTACAGCCTAGGATAGAAATTTATTTAGACACGGAACTCTGAACTCACCAGGATAGGATAGATAATAGAGTACTTTCTCTTAAGTTGCCAAATATGAAAAGACTGGACTTTTAGAATGTAACTCTTACATAATCATTTTCATAATTGCTTAATAATTGTTCTTTTTCTATGTTGTTTATTATTATTATAAGAGAAACAGCCTTTTTATTTAAACAAATGTTGGGGAACTGTTAATGTTTGGTCTGTTGTTTGTATTACAATGTTAAATTCTGTACTCAAAGGTCTAGAACTATGAGTGAATTCTTATGATTGCAAGCTTTTGTTGTGCAAGCCTTGTTCCTTAATTTTAAACTACTGGTTAAATAAAATTAACTACAGCTAATTACTGGAGAAATTAGAGACAGGTATGTTTGAAGAGTTATCATTAAATTTGGGAAACTCGGCATGTTGTTTCACTCTCAGCCTGTTTATATTGAGTCCTTGTCAGAGGCTTGCTTATTCATAATTTCTGCTACTTGCCAGCACCTGCCTATACCAGATATACCCCAGCCATGCCCTGGTTAATTATCAAAAGTTCCTGAATCTGTAGTCGCAGGACTTGTAGCACTGCCTTAAAGGAGGGTGCGGGGTAATAGAGATTATCTTCTCCATCTTTTCTATCATCCAAAAGATTCTATATTCCTTCTTGTCTTACAGGTACGGAAAGCAGATCCCTTTAGCCTCTGACTCAATTCCTTTTGATAAAAGGGTTTAGCTCTTATCAAAAGTGCCCAAAAGTCATATGCCCTGGCTTTCAGTTTATCCTTCAAAAGATCGAGCTCTCACACTTTGCCTTTCTACAGCTCTGTTTCCAACAACCCAATGGTAAAACCAGACAAAGATATAACAACAAGAAAAGAAAATTATAAACTAATCTTCCTAATGAACCAACATCAAAAAAATCTTAATGAAAAGCTTGAGGGATGGCTTAGCACATAAGTGCAATATTTACTCATCTAGCGCACTCAGGTTTGATCCTAAGCACCCACATGTTGGCTCACAACCATTTGTAACTCCATTTTGGGGACATCAAATGTCCTCTTCTGGCCTGCAAGGCTGCAATACACACATGGTGTATGATATATGTATAGGCAACACACACACACACACAAACACATAACAGTAGCATTCCAAGTTCCAATGACAAACATTCTAAAAAACAAATCAGGGAGACAATTACATTCACAACACACACACACACACACACACACAATATCTGGGAATGAACCAAAGCCAAGAAATGGAAAACTGCTACAGTGGAAACTTGAAGGAATTGAAGATAGAAATCAAGAAAACACTAGAAAATAAAAAACTACCCTTTGCTTATGGATCAGAAAAAATAATTTGTGGAAATGAACTGCCTATAAATTCAGTGTACTCCCAAGGAACATTTAAGGGTCATGCTTTGCAGCTGTATGAAAAAAAAAAAAAAAACCCTCACTGTCAAAGTTATAGAGATACAGAAGATCAAAGATATTCAAAATAGTCCAGAAAACTAGAATGTTACAGGAACTATCACTGTACCAGAGTTCACTGATACTACAGTCATAATAATAAAAATAGCAAGGTTCTAGCATTTTAGAAGACATATACATCAATAGAATATTCATATATTCAGAGTATTCATATCTAACTTCATACAACCACAGCTACCTGATTTTGAGGAAGATTTTTGACCTGGATGCCAAAAATATGCACAGTGGACAGCATTTCAACAAATGACACTAGGAAATGTGAATGCTAAGCCAGACTCTTATCTGTAAAATTAAAATCTAAACAGATCAAGAATCTTAACCCAAGACTGGGTACTTTAAAAACCCTTGGGGGCGGGGGAGACTCCACTTCTTCATGTACTTACAGGTATAGTTTTCAGAATAGAACAGTTGTAGTACAGAAAAGAAGGTCAGTGGTTAACAGATGGTATCTCATCTCATGGAATTAAAAAACTCTTTATAATAAAGAAAACTATAAACTGAGTGAAGAAGCATCCCACAGAATGGGAAAAAACTTTCTAGCTGTACTTCTGACAGTTAATAAACAACATCTAGAATACACAAAGAACTCGCAAAAGTAAACATTAAGAAAATAAACAACACAGTCAAAAAGTGGTCCATAGAGCTGAACAAAGAATTCTCAAGAGAAGAAACAGGAGTAGCTACTAAACATTTTTAAAGATATCCAATATTATTAGCAGTTAGGTAAGTGCAGAATAAATTACTCTGAGATTCTATCTTTCCCATCAGAATGGCTGTAATCAAGAAATTAAATGAGAATAGGTGCTATGAGGATATGGGGAAAAAGGAATCCTTATTCATTGTTGGTGGGAGTGTGACTAATGTAACCACTATGGAAATCAGTGTGGACATTCCCAAAAAAGCTAGAAATAGAACTATCATTTGACCAGATACACCAATCCAGGATGATACTGCCCAAAGGATGTTACATCTTTCTACAGAAATTCTTTCTCAACTATGTTCATTGCTGCTTAGTTTAAAATAACTAGGAAATGGAAACAACCTAGATACGGAACAACTCATAACTGGAAAAGGAAACTGTGGTGCATTTACACATTGAAACTTTCTTTAGCTATAAAAAAAAAAAAAATGAAGTCACAAAATGTGTGAGTAACGCTTTACTAGAGGCCACACCTGTACTAGGAACCCTGGTTAAAATGCCATCCACCGCCTACTAACACTCCTTAGAGCCTGCCTAGCAGTCCCCTATAGCACCTTTTCCTCTGGTCTCTGTATCCTAGTTCACAGCTCAGGAAGAATGCCCCTGCTTTACTGAGGGCCACACAGGTACTAAGAACTCCAGGTATCTAGAACCCCAGAAGCCACACCTGTATCTGAAACCCCAGAGGCAACACTAGCAACCAAAACACCAGATGTCATGCAGGCTGCCAAACTCCAGTGGAGATACCTTACTGGTCCTTGAAGACTCAACAACAAGGTTTTAATTATTTCTTTTAATTTTATAAATTAATTTTTATTTTAATTTTAATTATTTTATTTTAATTTTAATTATTTTAATTTAAAATAATTTTAAATTATTTAATTTAATTTTATAAATTAAATTTAAATAATTTAATTTAAGGTTGGACCTTAAATCCAACCTCATGAAGATGATAGACGCCTTTAAAGATGAAAGGACCAAATTCCTTAAAGAAATCAGAAGAACATGAACAGGTGAGGGAAATAAACGAAACTTTCAAGATCTGAAAATGGAAATAGAAGTAATAAAGAAAACACAAACTGAGGGATTCTTGGAGACAAAAATCCTAGGTGAGAGAACAGAAACTGAAGCAGGCATCACCAACAGAATACAAGAAATAGAAGAAAGGATCTCAGGTATAAAATATATGATAGAAGAAATTGATATATCAGTCAAACAAAATGTTAAATCTGAAACGTTTCTGACACAAAACATCCTAGAAATCTAGGTCATTACTGAAATACCAAACCTAAAAAACGATAGGAATAAAAGAAGGAAAAGATTCACAGCTCAAAGGCCCAGAAAATACATAGAAGAAAATTTCCCTAACCTAAAGAAGGAGATGCCTATAAAGGTAGAAGAAGCTGACAGAACACAAAATAGACTGGACCAGAAAAGAAAGTCTTCCTGCTACATAATAATTAAAACACCAAACTCACAGAACAAAGAAAGAATATTAAAAGGTACAAGGGAATAATACCAACTAACATATAAAGGCAGACATATTAGAATTACACCTGAGTTCTCAATGGAGACTCTAAAAGACAGAAGGGCCTGGACAAATGTCTTAAGACTCTAAGAGACCACAAATACCAACCCAGACTATTATACCCAGCAAAATTTGCAATCAGCATATATGAAGAAAACAAGATATTTCATGAAAAAGTCAAATTTAACCAATATCTATCTGCAAACTTATCTCTACAGAAGGCACTAAGTGAAAACCTCTAACCAATAATTTCATAGCAACAAAACCAAAAGAAAGGAAACACAACACAACACACACACACAATTACCACCACCACCACCACCACCAACAACAACAACAACAAAATAACAGGAATTAGAATTTATTGGTCATTGATATTTTTCAGTATCAATTCTCCAATAAACAGACACAAGCTAACAGAGTGGATAAGAAAATAAAATCCATCTTTTCACAGCATATAAGTAAAGTGTTGGAAAAAAAGTTTTCCAAGCAAGTGGATGTAAGAAGCGAGCTGGCATAACAATTCTAATTTCTAACAAAATAGATTTCCAACTAAAATTAATCAAAAGAGATAGAGGAGATTTTATTTACATCAAAGAAAACAATCTAGATTATCTGAATTCTGAACATCTACATCCCAAATGCCAGAGCACCCATATTTGTAAAAGAAACATTACTAAAGCTTAAATCACACATAGAACCCCACACATTAATAGTAGGAGACATTAACACCCAAGGGCAGGTCATCAAGACAGAAACTAAATAGAGAAATAATGTAACTAACAGATATTACAATTCAAATGGACCTAACATATATTAACAGAACATTTCACCCAAACACAAAAGAATATACCTTCTTCTCAGCACCTCATGAAACCATCTCCAAAACTGACCATACTTGGTCACAAAGAAGGCCTTGACAGATACAAGAAAATTGAAATAACTCTCCATATCTTCTCAAACCACAAACAATTAAAGCTTGATTTCAACAACAGAAAGCTTAAAAATCCATGGAAATTAAACAACTCCCTTCTGAATGACCACAATGTCAAGGCAAAGATAAAGAAAGAAATTAGAAACTTCGTAGAAATCAATGACAATGAGTGCACAACATACCCAAACTTATGAGACACAATGAAAGCAGTGCTAAGAGAAAAGTTCATAGTATTAAGTGCCTTCACAAAGAAATTAGAGAGCTCTCATACTGGCAACTTAACAACACACCTGAAAGCTCTAGAACAAAAAGAAGCCAACACAGCCAAGAGGAGTGGATGGCAGGAAATAATCAAACTGAGGGCGGAAATCAATAAAACAGCAACAAAGAGAGCAACACAGAGAATCAGTGAGACAGAGTTTTTTTTTTTTTTTTTTTTTTTTTAAGAAAATCAACAAGCTATACAAATCTTTATCCAAACTAATTAAAATGCAGAAAGAATATTCAAATTAAAGTCAGAAATGAAAACAGGGACATATCAATAGACACCAAGGAAATCTGAAGAATCATTAGGCTACACTTTAAAAACCTCTACTCCACAAAATTGACAATGCTAAAAGAAACTGACAAATTTCTTAATGGATTGCACTTACCAAAATTAATCAATTTAAACAATTTAAATAGCCTATAATACCTAAGAAAGTAGAAGAAGTTATTAAAAGTCTCTCCCAACTCCCCACAAACCAAAAAAGCCCCAGGCTAGAATTCTACCAGACTTTCAAAAAAATAGCAAATACCAATAATTCTCAGATTATTCCACACAATAAAAATAGAAAGAACATTGCCAAATTTATTTTATGAGGTCACAATCACCATGATCCCCAAACCACACAAAGATCCACCAAAGAAAGAATTACAGACAAATTTCCCTGATGAACATTGTTGTAAAGACATTCAATAAAATTCTTACAAAGTGAACACAACAAAAATGTCAACCACCATGATCAAGTTGGCTTCATTCCCGAGATACGCTGATGGTTAAACATATGAAAATCTGCCAATATAATCTATCATATAAACAAAATGAAAGAAAAACAGGCACATGATCATCTCATTAGATTCTGATAACCCCTTTGACAAAATCCAACACCCATTTCATGATAAAACTCTAGAAGATATCAGGTGCATCCCAAAACTTATTAAAGGTAATATACAGCAAGCTGATAGCCAATATCAAATTAAATGGAAAAACCTCAAAGCAACTCTATTAAAATTAAGAACAATACAAGGTTGCTCACTCTTCTCCTATCTGTTCAATATAGTACTTGAAGTTCTAGATAGACCAATAAGACAAGCAAAATAGACCAAGGGGCTACAAATTAGAAAAGAAGTCAAAGTACTGCTATTTGCAGATGATATTATAGTATATAAGCAACCCAAAAAATTCTGCCAGGGGACTCCTACAGCCGATAAACCCCTTCAGCAAAGTGGCTGGATACAAGATTAACTCAAAGAACATAGCCTTCTTATATACAAATGATAAATGAGTTGAGGAAAAAAATAAGGGAAACAACAGTCTTCACAATAACAGCAAATAATATAAAGCATCTTAGTATAATTCTAACCAAGCAAGTGACAGTCCTGTATGATAAAACCTTCAAGTCCTTGAAGAAAGAAATTGGATAAGAAATCAGAAGATGGAACGGCCGTCCATGTTCATTACATGGTACCATTACATAGTAAAAATGGCCATCTTATCAAAAAGAATCTACAGATTCAACAGGATCCCCATCAAAATTCTAACACAATTCTTTACAGAACTTGAAAGAACAATATTCCACTTCATACGGAAAAACAAAAAATCCAGGACACATAAAATAATCATGTACAGTAAAAGAACTTCTGGTGGTATCACCATCCCTAATCCATGTCTGCAGACATCTGAGTGAACTCCTATTTCTTGCTCTCTGCATGTCTCATCCATGACTGTTCTGCTCACATGCATCTCCTTGATGAAATAGCATGAACAGAAGTCAGAAGTATGGTATTTTGAGTACCTAAGTAGCTCTTTGATAAATTTCAAATTTGTCTATAATACTTCCTTCTCTTTCTTTGTCTAGTATGTATTAGAAAATTTTATTTGTAAACCACTGATACAGTGTTTGGAAAAAAAATGACTTCCAGACTGATATTTTTAACTTAAGACACAGTGAAGAAAGTTATTTCACTACTAAAAATTCCCTGGTTCATACTTCAATGAACTAACTTCTGCTCGCCCCACCCACTGGCTTCCTGTTGATGCAGAAGGAAGCTCTCCATGGATAGCAAAGGAAAGGACCTAGGGTAAAGTAGTATATTGTTCACATATGTTGCTATGAGAACAGGGCCTGGATTAAAAGAAGGATTAATGGTTAGCACAGCAAGGTCTGGATCACTAAGTAGGTTAAAGACGGTTGTGTACAAGATACTACAGATAAGAGGAGGGACAGGCCTTTGGAACCCTTAAAGCAGGTCAACCCCCACCACTACCTCAAACGCATGCCATGAAGCCCTTAAGGAGTATATGCAGAGGGTTGGGAGTGGGTGGGCTGGTGGGTGAGCACCCTCATAGAAGCAGGAGCAGGGAGGACAGGATAGGGGGTTTCCAGAGGGAAACTGGAAAGGGGGATTACCTTTGAAATGTAAATAAATAAAATATCCAATTTTTTAAAAAGGAAAATATGTAAATTGAAAAAGGGGTATACGTAAAGCACTATTGTCCATCCATATATCTTGTCTCTTCAGTCTGTTGGATGGTAAGTAGCCTACAGACATTTGTAGATGTCTTTCCCGAAAAAAGTCACACAATAAATGGAAATCTGAATTCCATGCTTCTGGCTTCATGGAATTAGCCTCTGTGAATCTCAGCACCACAGAGATGGCGGACATCCCTAACTGTAAGAATCATCAGAATCGATGACTGCACAGGGGCTGCATACAGTGTCTCACACACAATGATTGTCAATATTCTATGAAAATATTTTTGGAAGCCTGTTACAATAAAATCAGAAAGATAAAGCACACTAGAGGGCGCTCTAAGACCAAAATATGCACTTTTTCTTTTTTTCTTTATTCTTTCTCTCGTTTTGTTGTTGTTGTTGTTGTTGTTGTTGTTGTTGTTGTTGTTTTTAATTACTGTCTGCTTTAATGTAGATTTAGCTTGAGATGGGAACTCACTGTCTAGTGGGAATGAGACATATCAGGAGGAATGAAAACTGAAGAACTTTATTGCAGATTTGGGACATTAAAAACAAAAAGCTTCCTCTGTGGAAGGCACAAAAAAGACATGAAAATAGCTAACAGTGGGAAGATTCTCAGAATGATGGTGGAGTCACATATCCCAGTGTCCTTGGGTAGCTTGGCAATTCCTATGGACTCCGGAATAGTTTTGGATATAGTGAAGGTGAAGTGCAGACCCAACCCTTTGCCAAATCATAGAAAACCTAGTTTCACTCTTAGATCATCAACAACTGCATCTGAAGATGCAAAATATAAAGCATCGGTAATAAACACTCCACACAGGCCAACTCAGGACCAATGATTGCTTTCAAAAAGGCCAGAGTTCTGGCAGAGTTTTTAAATGTCTTTGAATAAAGACAAACAGATCTACTTGTCAGGCTTCTGAATCTCTCTGTCTTAGAGCCGGAATGCTCACTGCCCTGCACCTTACTTAGGAGACAGGGAGTGTTTCAGTGCTGTTAGCCTTAGGCAAGAAATAAATCTATGTGTGGATTTTCAGAGATGTATTTAATCCAAGCCAGACCTGGTCTGGAGCACAAAATAACGGAAACTGGAGATCTACTGATCAGAGATGGAATGCTGCTGGAAATGCCACTTATTAAAGGATTCAATGTGTACGAGCCCCGGGTAACTCTGGTGGTTAACTGGAAATGAAACCCAAAGGAGGTCGTTTTTTAAAGAGCCACTTTTTCTAAAACTTTGGTGTTAAAAGTTGATTAGTCACCATCTGTGACTTTTGTTCAAGAGAAAGCAGAAGATTCTGTGACAACGATGCTTCCTGGGCCCCAGATCTCTGCTCGCTGACCACGCATCTCCCAGCTTGTATGGTTCAGTCAGCCACTGGGTTTCTGTTGTTTACCTAGCTTTTTACAGTGGGGATAGCCATCCCCTGGTGCTTTGTGGGGCTTTTAGAGAATAAATTGGCAAGAAGGAAGGTATTAAGTAGTGGACATTACTATTAAGAAGAGGTTATGGGGCAGAGAGGATCACCCTGTTCCAGGTCAGTATCATTAGGGACAGTATCCAAAAAGGCAGTAATCAAGTTACAAGGAGCAGAGCGATCACCAAATCCCTGCCATAGGGGGCCACTTGTAAGTTATAGGACAAGGGAAAAGGCTTCACAAGAGGACAGTAAGTACAGGTAGAGGTAGCTTGGCTCAGGGTGACATTAAACTTAGGATCATGTGAAACATAGTAACAGTAAAATTCAATGTTGCATCTGTATATATGCCTAATTACAGTCATCATAGTCCCTCAGAAGCAGTATTTTTCTCAATTTAGTGGAGCCTAAATTCCAGATGCCGATCTTCAACTCGAGTTAAGTCATTGTTGCAGTTCTTGGTGGACAGATCAAGAACAGCACACCAGGGCACCTGATCAGTAATGACAGCACGTTATATGTCCCTACTTTCTCGTTCACCTTCATTGGGCTCCACCTCTTCTGGGTTTCACCACTTCTTAAAATTATCAAAGAGACGAC
Organism: Arvicanthis niloticus; assembly: GCF_011762505.2. Lineage (NCBI taxonomy): Eukaryota > Metazoa > Chordata > Mammalia > Rodentia > Muridae > Arvicanthis > Arvicanthis niloticus. Next base: position 78,196,462 of record NC_047666.1, on the reverse strand, counting down.
CACTCTTTCAGCATGTCAGCTTTGAAGGATACTCCAGATCACCTCCAAACTGTAGCATATAAAACAGTTGCTGTTACTGGACACAAAGCACACCTGTGATGTGATGTTTGATAAATATACATTGATGTCTCTGCTACAGACTGCAGAAGAAGCAAGAGTGTGCAAGTGACATTAGTGTTACTCTAGCAGATGGAGCAGTCAGTAGGTGTCACTCTAAGGAAGTAAACCAAGGAAGTGACATGAGAGCTGGAGAAATGTCTTAGTGGTTAAGAGCACTGATTGCTCTTCCAGAGAACCTGAGTTCAATAGCCATGACTCCCATGTTGGCTCACTATCAACCATTACTCCAGTGGCAGAGAATCTGACACTCTTCTGGGCTTCCCTGGACACTGCACACACATGGTGCATGGGCATACATACACTCATAGCACACAGGACATGGGAAAATGTTAAAGAATAGGAATGTGGCCGTCAGAAAAACAAAGTAACCTGCTGAGACGCTTTTGCCTCCAAGGATTAGAAATGTCACCGAGGCAAAAGACTCCTTATTTCAGATAATTTCATCTGACCTTGTATAGGTTTCAGTTTGCTTAAACTTTTTTAATTTGGATAAACAAAACTGATGTTTTGTGGAATTATAGAATTGTTGTGTTAACACTGAAGCCACATCACTTCACCAACTCTTGTAAACCTGGGTGTAAATCTCGGCTCTATCAACTGCTAAAATCTGTTGATCTGGGCCAGATCACACAACTATCTCCTAGTCTCCATTTCTTTTTTTTTTTTTTTCTGTCAGTTTTATGTAGCTCAGACTAGCCCAGAACTCAACATGTAGTAGAGGGTTACACATTTGAGCCACCATGTCTAGGTTTCGCAGCTGAGGATCTAACCCAGGGCTTCATGCATGTTACACAGGCACTCTACCAATTGAGATACATCGCCAGGCTATCAAGTTCTTCTTGGAAAAATATCAGCAACAACCCAGGACACAGATTATAACTTTAACCTTTCAAGGGGAGACTGTCTAAAGCACTCAGCACACTTAAAGTAACTGTTATAGTCACAGCTGTTCTCCAGACTGTAAACAGGAGAGTTCTCGAGTATAGGTCAGCATCAGCACACTTTTTAGTCTCCTTTAAATATGAGCATAGAGATACATGATACTTGAACAGAAAACCTTAAATGTTAATAATGGTTCCTGTTCTTGATGATTTCTTTTACCTGCTTTTGAGGCCTCGGGATGTAGTTTGTCTGCCTGCACCTTGGGGAAATCATTTCATCTGATGTAAATCATTGACAGTAGAATAGCACCTTGGCATTCAACCTGCTCCATTAGAGAGAATCAGCTACTCACTGAACACACTGGGCACCACCAAGGCCCATGGCTGTAGAATAGAAGGATACTGTGGTCCACTGAACATAACCAATTGTGGAAGCCCACTTATCAATCAAATAGAACCCCACATATCAATCAAGTGGAATCCTACATATCAATCAAGGCCCTTAAGTTTTGGAGAAGATGTGTGACATCTGAAATGAGGCATGGTTTAAAAGTGCACTTTGTGTTACACAAAATATCTGCTGACCTCTTATATAAAACATCCACATTTTTTCCTAATAAATTCAGACTCCCACTAAATGATGTCTTCCTATGCCATAGAGTTGTGCTCCATGGATGAAATTCTACTGTCTGTTGAATTGATGGTTATGTATAAAATCTTGGGTTTTTTTTGTTGTTGTTGTTAACATTTGGTCTTTTTACAAGAGAGACCATTTTTAATAAGTTAGTTTTTGAAATTAAAATATAATTAGATCTTCTCTTTCCCTTTCCTTTCTCCAATTCTTCCCCCACACACCATTTCTGTCTCTCAAATTCATTGACTCTGCTTCTTTAATTGTTGTTACATTTGAGAGAGAGAGAGAGAGAGAGAGAGAGAGAGAGAGAGAGAGAGATTGCAACCTTATACAACAACCTCTTCAGTTTGCATATTACTTGATTTTAAGAATCAGAATTTGGTATTAAGTAATTTGGTTGGGAGCTCTTTTTGTTTGTAGTTCTTTCTTTCAAAACACGGCTTTATTTTTAAAAATCATATATGAATAAATTAATTATGGTTCTCTTGAGAGACGTACCCACAAAGAAGTTATGTGTTAAGGCATTACTATAAAAAGCTTTGAAAAATGAAGGTGTCGTGGGAGCTACAGTGAGAGATTTGAAATTTTAGTTCATAATTTGAGACAAGTTGGAGAAGGGTATTGATTCCCTTCATTCACTCTTTACCAGAGTCAGATGGACACAAACAATGGCAAAAAGAATTCCTGCTCAAAAGTTGGCAGCAGCCTAGTAGATGTAGGCCTGTTTAGCAGAGCAAAGCTCCATTTCCATTGTCAAAAGCAGCAAAACATAAGGCATTCAGTTATTACTAATTTCAATAAATGACAAGCATTGTGTGTGTGTGCATACATGTGTGCATACACAGGGGGGTTGGATGCCTGCTGAGACCAGAAGAGGGCATCAGATTACCCTACCGCTGGAGTTCCAGGGTTGTGAACCTGTGGATCTGAGGACTGGATAGCACACCTAGCCCCTTAAAGAGCATCAAGCGCTTGCGATTGCCGAACCTTCTCTCCAGACCCAAAATTGCTATTTTTTAAAGGACATTTTGCTCCCTCATTCTCAGTCTTCCTGTCTTTCCCCATTCATCTTTGTGGAACTGATACTTAAAGAGAGAGAAAAAGGGCAGCCAATAGCTGTTCTTGAACCATTTGATCTTTATGATGGTGAGTAAAGCCGCCATGTTTTTAACTGACACCTTCCTGTTAGACTTCGACTACATGAGGAATCTCAATCACCTGGACTTCTTGGGGAGTGTTTTATTCATGTTTATGTTTATTCTAAAGGTTACTTGGAGCTGTGTATCAGGTCAGGCTGGTATGGTAGAAAGGGCATTTTATGTAGAAATCAATTTCATTCTGACTGTGCTTTCACCACTGCTGAGCAATTTATGTGACCTCCGTCAGCTTTGCTATACCCTTTAGTAAATGGGGATTCTAGTATCATGAGGGCTGTGAAGATGAATCAGGTTGTAGTGTGGCTGATGTATCATAATGATGGCTTCACCATGCTGGCTTTGAAAATGCTAGTAGTATATAAGTGTCCTCCTCAGTTTCATCCAAGGCACTCCACTGTCTCACTCATACTGACATACCCCCATTCTTACTTTCTTAGCCCAACTACCTGGTCTTTGGACAGTACATGGCCTAAAGAAGGCTGATTTGCTTAGACTGTAAGCTCCTGGGTATGATGCCACTTTACAGGGTTCTCTTGTGTATCTCTGCACTTCTTAGAGGAATCAGATCCATGTTTAAACTGATGGTAAAGAAAGGAAAATGGTAATTGAAGCTTGAAGGTTAGAGAGTGAACTGCCAAACTCACTAACTGCAGTCAGAGGAGCACCAATTCCCAGGAAAGGGAATGTCTGAACTGAAGGGTTCCAGTGTGGAAAAATGGAGGACTACCTGGTGGCATCCTTCTAACGTGTCTGCTAAGTGGCAGGTAAACATCTATGATACCATACCCTTAATGCTACTCAAGCTAGTTACTTTCTGGATATAACAACCACTGATATTATTACTCATTTTCAAAGACTTAACTTCTGTGAGGAAAGAGTTTGTTTTATCTTATAGCTCCCAGGTCACACTCTATCACTAAGGAAATTTAAAGTGGGAACTCAAAGCACAGGCCTGAAGGTAGGAGCATTAGAGGCCATGGAGGAGTGCTGTTTACTGCCTTGTTCCTCATAGCTTGCTTAGCCTGCTTTCTTATATAACTCAGGACTATCTGCTCAGGTGGGATGGACATTTCTAAATCAATCATTAATCAAGACTTGCCTATAGGCCAACGTTGTGAAGGAATTTCCTCAGTTGAGAATCTCTCTTCCCAAATGATGCTAGTCTGTGTCAAGTGGAGAAAAAAAAAAAAAACTGACCAGGACAAATGACATCTAGACTCTACAATCTCGACAGGGTCAAATTGAGCCCTTGAAGGGTCAAAGTCTCTGACTGTTTTGTATATAATGTACATATCAACTACATAGTACATGTATGGTGTACATAAACATTTTATATTACAGATACGTGATACAGAAATGCATAGTACCACACAGTACAATTTCTAGTATCTATGCTATTACATCTTTTCCAACATTATGTTTTTATGGATAATTTAGGGATTTCATATAATCCTCTCTGATGAAGTTTATATCCTAGATCCCTCAGGTCAACCACCCCCAAAAAACCTTAACATTTAAATATTTATGAATTTATGAATACAACTTACATCTAAGTACAGCCTAAATACATAGAAATTTGGGAAGCATTTGTTTAAAAATATTTTGATTCACTGAAACCATAAACAATAAAGCATAGTGACATTAACTACAGTGTAACCATGGATACTTCTAAAATCACAATGAACATATGTAAATGATTAAAGTAAATAACACATTATTATATGTAAACTAATGAACTGAAATGGTCTCCCAAGACAACACTGTCATGAATGTTTTTATAGATCAGTTACTAAATTCCAAGGAGGAGCTAAAACTGAAGATTCTCCTTAGGAACTGCTCCAAGTCTATTCTAGTCAGGTGACTCAATGTACAGATGACATGTCATAGTCAAACATGGTAGACAGCCTTCCCCAGGAATACATCCCGCACATCAAGGACACAATTTAGAATGAGGCAGAAATAAGAAGATAATTAGAAGGAATGTACAAGTTTAAAAGCTTTAAAATAAATTTAATTACGTCTTTAGAGGTTTATCATCTAATTCTTAGAGTCAAAAACAAAGCAGGCATACCTTTGAAAGCAGAAAGAAATTACACGTTGAAGCCCTTTTGATTATAGTTTTATTCATTTACATGTATTGGATAAAATGACTTCCATGTTTGTTTCCATGTTTTGTTTTGTTTTGTTTTGTTTTTTAAAGTCGGGTCTCCTTCCCTGGCCAGTACTTGGGCTGCATCCCATGATCCTTTGCAGCACATGTCTCCTTCTTGATGTTTGAGGACATTGCTATTTTTTCTCTTGTGGTTATTAAGCTGCTGTGTTTCGAGACATATTTCTTCTTTAAAACAAAAAGTACAGCCATGCTTAGGAAGACAGACACTGTGCCCAGGAGCGTGGTTAATCCCAGGTATATGTGTCTAAAAGAGGAGAGAATCTCGGTTATAATTATTGCAGCTACTCAACTTGAAAAAAAAAGCATGAAGGTTCTCACAGTATGAGGATGACCACTGAAGGACACAGACTTAGAGTAGGCCAGTGGCTACGCATGCTGGTGAATGCCTGCCAGATGTTTGTGCCAGATGTTTGCTAATACAAGGCGATTTCTTAGCAGTATTGTCGTTCCTAGTTACTAAAATGATACAATGATTTCCACTTCCTCTGGAAAGAGACCCTGAAGTTGAATAGCCATCTTCCTGCTTGCTGGGGCTGGCCTATTTAGCCTATTGCTGTCCTGAAAGAGCCTCTTTCACTTTCAAATGTGTCAAGGTTTAACTAAGTCATATGGTGACCCTGTCTCAAATATTTCTTCAATACATTACAAGGTAAAGATGCAGCAAGCAATTCAAAGAAGGGATCAGAGCTCTTAGTGGAACAGAACAGCCTGATAAAGAGCTCAGTGTTCGGTTTCCTCTCTCCCCTACAGTCTCTGCATCATACAACGTCCACATTACTGTGAGCGCTTAGCCTCACCAAATGAGAGCAGAAACCAAATTTCACTCCCTGAACTGGCCCTGGCTTTGGACCAAATATCCTTCACACATAACATCAAAGCCTATTAAATCTATCTTATTTGAGATGGTCTGCCTAATTCACATGCAACTTACAGGCTCGAGACTAGGGTTTTTTTTTTTTTCTCTGAAACAAAGTACTCAGCGTGTAAGTCTTTGAATAAAAGAAGTCCTGCTTTTAAGCCACTGGAGTATGGCTTTAAGCAATACGGAGATAAAGGTTTGATGAACAGAACTGAATGATACCGTAGTGAGAAAACCACGCTCTCCACCCCAGACATGCTCACCCACACAGAGAAAGCTTTTTACTTTTGTGCATTTCAAGTACTGGGATAATTGAACATCAGCCTGGCAATAAGAGCCGGATGGATTGAGAGCCAAATCCAGATCTTGCCCAGGGGATTAGCGCTGACGTAAATGGTACAGTTTGGCTCAGTTTAAAAAAGAATAGAATTAAACCCAGAATGTGACCTAAATTTAAATGCATCTGAGTTTCAGGGAATATTTTGCCATTTGTGTGCACATTTTCAAACCTGTACTCTAGGATTCATTTTTTATTATTTGTTATATATTTGTGGTCATGTGTGTATCTGCGCATGCAGGTGTGTGTGTGTGTGTGTGTGTGTGTGTGTGTGTGTGTGCACGTGTTTTATGAACCTGAGTTGCTTACTCTGTAGCCTCAGTTTAGCCTAGAACATGTTATATAGCCCAGACTGACTTCAAATAAGCATTAGCCCCCTGAATGCTGAGATTACAGGTATGACTCATTTTACCTGGCTAATTCTCATGACTTTTTAAAAATGATTACTTGGGGCAGGAAGAAATTCAAACAAAGTATAATGATATAATGAAATCCATTCATGAAACACATTACTTTGTATGCTAACTTTAAAAAGTAAGAATGAAATAAAGTAATGATGGATTCAAAATGAAATTCAATCTTAATACCGGAAAATATTTTTTAATCTAAAATAATAGAACTGCTCACAGCTTTTTTGGTTGATTTACCTCACAAGCATGGAAACTACACAGGGAGTTCTAAGCATCAGGGATGCGGCAGAGAATGAGATGTAGGAACACAGAGACGTAGACGTGTTTGACACTGTACCTGAATGCATGAGAGTCATACAGTCTGCAGGAGCCTCTGCTTCCACATTTTTTAAATCCCCATTTGAGGCACGAAGTGTCAATTAAAACACCAAAGTACACAGGAGCTGGGATTCCTGCTGTAAGAAACACGAATGAATGCTTTCACGTTTTTGGACATGAATAATGACACAGAACCACTTACCCTGAGCCCAGCAACCACTGTTTCAGGGATGAAAAACCACAATTATTCAGCAAGACCTCTTTCTATGGGTCAGTGTTTGGTCACAAGCTCTGCACAGAACCCATGCAGTAACTGTCATTAGTTTAGCTCTAGGTGTGTGTCTCCTGGCACATAACACTCAGTGTGAACACGTCTCCCTCGACTGACTCAACAAGTGGCCTTAGATGTCACCTTTGAGCCCTTCTCCCAATTTTAAAATCCCAAGCCATAAAATATCTTCGTTTGGTATACATTTTCCTCTGTCTACTTCTGCTCTGGTGTAAATCTTAAGGGAGGGTGTGTGTATAGCTCACTAGTAGAGAATTTCTCTAGCATACATCAGAGTCCAGGGTTCAATTTTCAGACACCCCACCCTAATAAAAGCAATGACCAAAGGTTCTTTTTTGCCAGCTTCTTTAACTCTCTCTACCCTATTTACTATGCAAATAGTCACATAGATAATTGCCCAAGGTATTTGTTCCAAGACCAAATTTGACTCATCCGAAGTCATATTCATTGCCTTATATTTCAGATACCAGCTTCACTGAACTTTTTTCAGTGATTACCATGCTCCACCCTCTTGCCTAAAGCCTTGAGTAGCTTTCTTTATCTGAAGCAGATGTCATTTTCTTGCCTCCTCCTTTTGAATGTGCACATACCCTTTGTATCTCACGTTAAATGATTCCCTTCAGAAAGAGCCATTCCAATGACCTAACCTGCATTCGTTCTGCTCAGCAGCCCATAGCTCTCCTCCCTTACACAAGCCCTTAGTGCTCTGGGAACAGCCTGTTTGATTGTGCATTCTGAGGAAACCAAGCAATGCAGCCACAAGACAGGCACAGGACGTTTGTCTGTCTTACCCGTGCTAAAGCACTCTTCACTTCTCAATAACTGATTAATGAGGGCACCACCATTCTTAGGGACAGAAGATAAATTCTCACCATCAAATTTCAACAGAAGTACTCTGGAAGGATTAAAATGTGTTCATAGCTTCACTTCTATCATATGTTGCAAACAAATGGTATTAAAATCTGGTTTGCACAAGGTTGTTTATTTGTTTGTTTGTTTGTTTGTTTTCCTTTGAGTAGCTAACCTTTTTACAACTAATAAAGGAGGGTTTATTTTGGCTCCCAGTTCAGGGTATTTGAATCAACTATGGTGGGAAAAGCATGTCCATGAGTAGGGGCATGTTTGGTAAATAAATATAAGCAGAAAGCAGAGAAAACTCAGGCTACAAGTTGCCAAGTTATAGACTTCAGCCTCCCCCTGCCTCCACTTCTGCCCAATTAGAGATCTCCCCCTGCTAGCCCCACCTTCTAAAGGTACCCCAATTTCCTAAATGGTGACAACAGCTAATAATATGATATGATAATATAATAATAATAATAATAATAATAATAATAAGAGCACACTTCATATTCAAACCACAAAAAACACAGCATATAGTTATAAGAAAATAATGTACTCTTACTAAAGCCATCCTAATGTGTATATGATACCATCAAGACAAGCAGGCCTCTGATAAAAAGTAAGAATTATTTTTTAAATATTTTCAGCTTAAAATTCCACTGAATTTTTGGCCTAAGTGTGGTGGTGCATACCTTTAATCCCAGCACTCGGGAAACAGAGGCAGGCAGGTCTTTGTGAGTTCCAGGCCAGCCTGATCTACAGAGTGAGTTCCAGGACAGCTAAGTCTACACAAAGAAAAACTGTTTCAAGGGGAAAAAAATCCACTGAAGTTTTATAAATAGTCACTATACAGTTGACTTAACATAGAATCATTTACAGTCATTTCATCTTCAGGCAAAACATATGCCAGAAATGGAATAATGACTTGACATCATCTTACAAGTCACTTATTAGTGAGAAATGACCTTTATTGTGGGGATAACTACGGTCCTCAATTTTAGCAAGAGACCATTGTTCAGTGATGGTCTACACTAATGTCAGGTCTTCCTGAAAGAACGGGCAAACTAACACAGTACACTTGTGTTGCAGTAAACCTCCAACCCAAATAAGCCCGATCCAAAAAAACAACAACAAAAACACAACTCAATACAAGCTGTACACCTAGATTGGGCAGAATTACCACCACACTACTCTATTCCCCACCCATGAGATCCCTTTAACTTGCGGTTTTTCCAGGCCACATGATTCTCCTCCATTGTCCTTCCACCTCTTCCTCCTCCCTTGTCCTCTCTTTCTCCTCCCCCAAACTTTTCTGCTCCACCTCCCCTTCTACTGCCCAGTCCCGGCTCTAGCCTTTATTTTACAACTTAGTGGACAGAAGGTTCACAAGAAGTCACCTGTGTACTGAGTTCACTCCTTGTCTGCAGCCCTTCCCAGGAAAGCAGAATTAGCATTAAAATACAAGACCAGGACTATCCACAACACACTTGTACAGTTCACACATGAAATAGTTTATTAGCTGCTTACCAAAACCAATCAGGTAAATGAAAAAGAAGGACCATCCATAAGATGATCACACTTTTCTAACTAGAATAGTGAAGCATTGTTAGAGGCTAAGAGGGGAGCTAAATGCACTATGGGATTCTCCACTCACTGGACTGAAAGTACAGAAGTAGATGACATCACTACAGTGAAGTAAATTTGAGTGTATAATATACAGAAGCACACCCATATCAATTTTTTTGACTGGGGCAATGCATTGTGGTCATACAAAGTGATGACATTTGCACTTGCAGAACAGCACAAGCTATGGTCTTTAAGCAGCAAAGTGTCAGGAGTCTATACTCACTTGAGTATACTCACATTTAAACTGTAGGAGGCTCAACTTAGAGAAAGTGTTAAAGAAACCAGACCTGTTTAATCCACGGGTTTATTTTCTTCAAGAGAAGGAAAATGACTGATGTCATTTTCCAGGAACATTTGTGTGGATGATGTCTAAGAGCCTGGTGATCTTTCTGCTAGTCCATGGAACCAGCCTTCCTATATACCCCAAGCACTGTTTACGCCCTCTGCTCTTGGTCTCTCAGGGAATGAAACCATTCCTTATGAAAGAGCATGCTCTATCCAGAGAATATCCTTATGCATATCACAAAGCCTTCCTCCTCAAGTCCTTACCTTGAGCTCCTGTTTAGCAGTAGACAGAACACATTCTTATTGTAAAGGTCACAGGTGCTTTGTTACATTGCAAGGGAGTTTCCATGTAGCTATTGCTGAAGCTTTGTTGTGATAATTGTCATGTAGATTTTTTTCCCAAAGTTTTACTGTACTTAAGTGAATAAGAAATATAAACTATGAGGTAAGATTCCAGAAGATTCTGATCCAGCACCTGCTAAAGTGGAGCTGACCATAGTTTTATTTTTCACCTCATGTAGATCATTCCTTGTCACCTGTGATCTGTGATGCTTGCAGCACCCCGACAATAAACCAAAATAAACACACACACACAATGCAGTATCGAGAGAAACAGGAGAAAAAAATGTTCTTTTGAGTATACTTACCAAGAACTCTTACTGCTAAGGTGTAAATACCCAGAGCAAAAGACTTAAGTTGTGGTTGAATGCACCTAAAATTTAAAAAGGCACTATTTTAAAAATATGGCCTGAGAGATTTCTCAGTAGTTAAAGCAGTTGCCATACAAGTATAAAGCCCAGAGTTTAGATAGAGAGAAGGCTTGGAAACCTGGCTGTAATTCCAGCCTCAGAAAGCAGAGACAAGTAATCCTTAGAGGAAGATGTCACTAAGATTAAGTTTGTTGATAAGTTCTAACTGGGAGATACTGCCTCAGTGAATGAGGTCAAGGGACCCTGGAGGGCACTTGAGGAGACTGCCAATGTCAATCTAGTACCTCATGTGTGCATGCCATATAGATGTTCACTATACACATGTACTCATATAACACACAAACACACATTTCATATAACCTTTATCTAGTCACGATGCTTATCTAATCATTATTCTTTAAGATTCATATATTTTATTTTAAAAAGTGATGCAAAGTTTAAAATTCTCTTATTTTTAAACGTACATGATTTTAAACTTAATTCCTATATTAATTATTCTTAAAACCCTTTATCTCAATTAAAATATGCAAAGGAGTGCAGATTTCATGGTCCAATATATAAAACTGTTTTAAGTCATTCATATAATATTTATAGATCAGAATCCTCAGTTGATTTAAAAGTATCACAGCAAATTCCAGTCTTAGTAGGAATATGCAGAAAATAATAGCCTATAGATCAAAATAATCAGTTCAAAAACACTTTAAGATAAAGCATATCTTTAAGGTATCTTACAAATTTTTATTGTTAGAAGCATATTTAATCTAAGGTACATTTTATCTGTGTTAGTTAATATTGTCACCAACATCAGAAGACTAGGCATGATGTTTACTGAAAAAGCTCAATAATGTAGCTTTTAACCTTGATCTAGATCAAAGGTTTGCAAACATGTTGAATTAAGAAAATTCTACCTAGCTATATTTTTATATAGAAATGTAAAGTGGGGTCATCTGACAGTGGAAACAGGGGATGGGTCAATTATTTCAAAAAGTTATCAAGAACCATGGCTCCACAGAGAAGATATAGATAGATGATAGATAGATAGATAGATAGATAGATAGATAGATAGATAGATAGATACACACATACATACATACTTACATAGATGATAGATATTATATAAATGTTATATATATATATATATATATATATATATATATATATATATATTAGTGAAGTTGGAGTGAAGAGACTTGGCACTCACCTCAAGAGTAATATATATCCAGGTATGCCACCTAGAGATAATGTATATGATGTGATGACTGAAATCACAAGGAAATACAGAAACATTTGGGAACATCCATTATCCTTCTGACACCTGCCCATAATGCCTGACCAGTTTCCTGACTTAGGGGCTGCAAATCCCACACAGGTGCAGTTAGAAAATATCTGTAACACAGTAGAGAAACAGTCATTTACTGAGGTATATTTAATTAAAACAGAAGTTACATATTTATTTTTAAATACTGTTAGTATAATATACATGTATTATATGAGCAATGGGGAAATATTTTTGCTGTATTGACATATATTAAGGTAGAGTATTCCATTGTTCAAATAGTGACTAATCCTGCATAAGATTTCTCAGTAAATTCTAAGATATTTACATCAATCTTGCTTTCTTCACTCTCACTTTTATTCTTTCTTTTCTTTCTTTGGTAAAACAGACATATGTTGTATACAGTGCTGGCTTCCTTAGCTACAATTTCCTTTGTGTGATTTGTCCTTATTACTCCTCCCACCTCCCACCCCATCCTGCTCTGGCCTCCCCTCCCTTTCCACTATTTTATGCTTTTATCGTGCAATGGTCATTTTGTGCTCAACCTACTTTCTCTCTTACTAACCAATCTGCTTTCTACACAGGATGCAAATGAATGTTTAAAACTGATGGGCAGATTCTCTCACTGTTCTCAACTCTGCCGTTAGTGTTCATTGCATACTTGTAAGGATTCCAAATCACTGTTGTGAATCAACCATTCTCTATCCCATCCATTCTCTCTCTATAGCTCCCAGATCCTACTCTGATCTCATTAGACATCAATCTTCCCTCGTTCTCTGCTTTGGTTACACAAATGGTTCCCACAATGGCAATTTTTCAGGTCTGTTTTGTCCTAGAAAACCCTTCACTAAACACAATAAGTTCACCCATTTGTCATGGTCTTGCTGCTCCCCACTCAGGAAGGTTTCCTTTTGCTTGGTTGTCTTTCCTCTGTCTGCTCAGAGACTTCACTGGAGAGAATTTCCATGACCTCCCCTTGTAAACCACACCCATACCTCTATCCTTTCATTCTAACTCAGTTCCTGCTACTGTGTTTAGGGATGTGGTGGGAAATATTTTAAAAGACCAGAAAGTTCTCCCACTATTCTTAGCTACTCTCTGCCCACAGCCCTGACACCTCTAGGCTAGCCTCTGTGTGGTGGTCTTCCCAGTAACCCAGTAAATGAAAACTCTAGAAGCTTATAATTAATTAGTCAGATTTATATATCAATAAATTCTCAATTCACAAGATGTCTACACAATAATTTCAGAGCCAATTGATAAGGATACAAGCTGCCTACCTAGATTAGACTAATTATCCCAATTAGTCTATCCCTATATATGATAGCTACCTGTGGCTATTTAAAGCCAAGCAGAATCGGAATCATTCTGTGCTTCCTCCATCTTGCTTCCTTCCCTTCTCCTGTGTTGCTCCCTGTCTCTGCAACTCTTAGTCCTGCCTCCCTTTTCCCTGTCCAATCACAGGCTCCTTGTGTTAATAGTTAAATTAATTGGACAGAGAAAATTCTGCTACATAGGGCTATTTATCTTTACGATTCATTTCTTTACTAAAATACAACATCTATGAAAGTAAAATTATCCCATCTTGTCACTATTGTACATCCAGAGCATAAAATTGACTTCATTGTTCTGTGTCAGGAGCCAACAAACTAATAACTACCAGGTGATCTTCCTAAAATGAGTCTGCTTTAGATTAGTAAATAATCCATAGCAGATTTGTTCCAATAGGCAAGGCCCAAGAAAAAAAATCATCTCAGGATAGATTATTGCTATTAATATGTTTTTCCTCTTATTATTAAACATATGTAACATTTACTAGGTATTAGCCCACCCTTTTGAGCAGATCTCTGCAGAACTACAAAGATGTACTGTCTTCTAGTGTTGCTATACAGACAAGTTAATGACTTTTTAATCCTTAATTATGATCCTATAATAATTCCTAAAATTATATCAGTATTTATTAAGCTCCTTTACAATAGGTCTTCTATTTGTCCTTCCTGATAGTCAAAGCTGCAATGAGAACTCTGCTAGTCTCAAAGTGACACCGGTTAATTGCTTTTACTACTCAGAGAATGTTCCAAACAGATGAAAAACCCTTAACTAAAGGTCATAAAAAGGAAACTACAATTTATTATAGGTTTGGGGGACAGAATATAAAATATTGACTGCGTTTATCTTTACAAAACTTCACTAATAACTTAGTTATGGTTTTGAACTTTCTATGAATCTATAGAGCTGTGTCAGATGATGAATTTTAGCCAGATTATTGCTTCTAATGGATATGCATGTAAACATTCTCTGTTACAAACTTCTTATTCGATTTATGATTTAAATTTATGTGTAAACTTGTGATGAACTTTTTACCATGTGATCATGTATTCTGAAAGATACATAAGCGCTGAGACAAAGAGGATCGCAAACTTCCCTTGTCCCACTTAGGATCATCATGATCATTTTGCTTTTCCCCTCTTTCTTAGAAAGCTTTCATAGGAAACTTTTTACAACTTAGAAATAAATGCTAAATTCACTTTTCAAAGTGTCTTTTTTTTTTTTTCCCTGAGACTTCAAATAGCAGGCTGAAAGTCGGCAAACCCTGTGGAGATAGAACAAAGGCTACATTACTTACTCTCCTGCTGCTAGGCTACAGGTGTTAATCACCTAAGCCAGCAGTGTTTTAACTCTCAGAATTAGCAAGAAAGTTTTTAGGACTTTTTAGACGTTATCATTAACATTCAGTATAGTTAGAGAACTAGAACATCCAAATGCCATCAGTCTTTAAAGCCACACCAGAGTCCTACTTTGTGTCTCATTTCAACTGGTTCCAGGCAGGGACACTCCTGGCAGTTCTGATAAAATATTTTTGGTCCTAATCCATCTTGTTTTATTGCTGTTATTTGTTCCTGCACCTCACTGTCATCTGGAATGTCTTCAATATGATTGGATAAGCATTCATAACTTAGCAACAAGAGTATTTAAATGTATATGTGTTGTTCAATTTTTTCAGAAGATAGTCCTTCACAGATGGCTTCAGTTATGCACTGAACATCCATTCTCTGTTCCCTCATTGAAGTATCAAGATTCTGTGTAATCATATTTGGAGGTAAGGCCCTTAGGAAGTCATGAGGATACAGTCTTCAGGAATTAGTGTCCAACAAGAAGAAACCACTTTAAGGTTTTTAAAGTGGAAACTTGAGGGTTCTTTGGAAAGTGTTGGATTCTGTTTCGCTGGGACAAAAACATGAAGGAGTGTTTTCCTGAAGACACTAGTGAAAGGATGTTCTACTAAAGCAAGCAGGTGAAAGGACATGTGACAAAGGATTCTTCTTCACTAATGATATGCAAGTATTGGTCTACCTTAAGCATTGCATAACTGAGCTTCATTTGTTGGGATTCCATATAGAGAAACACACCAAAAACTTCTGGTGGTGTGTTGTGTGGCTTCTTGCTGCTTTCTCAGACTCAAACTGATTGGCAGAGTGATGTCAGCTGAGACAGACTCATGTGCTAAGGCAAGTGGTGAGGAAAGACCCATGGAGGACACATGATGTTTGGAGGGAGTATAAATAGGACTGAATAAACAGTGACAGAGGCTGGATAAACACAAAGACTGGGCAATAGATTGAACCTCATTTCTATAACTGCGAGGAGTAAATTCTTACAGTTTAAGCCATTCATGTCAGGTACACATGTGATTATACCTTATCAGAATGAGCAAACTTCCTACCTAGAGTTCTGCCTCCTCTACTCTACAGAAGCTCTGTAGCCCAGACCATCTGCTTCTCATGATCAAGCAGAGCTGCCTTAGAACCGTCAACATCCCTGGGATCAGTTCCTGGACTTCTGAATCCCTATCTCTAAATACAGGCCCCTTAACTTTCTATATTTGTGTTGTGCCTAAAACCTTCTATGTCTACTGGCCTTGAGCTTCAGCTCAGGAGACACCAATCCTAAAGCAGACTTTAAAAATGAAATGTTCTGGTGTTTGGGACCTTCTTATTCTGAGCTAATACTTTTTTTTTTTTTTTAACCATAAAATGGGAGTTGTGGAGTAAGCAATTATGAAAGTTGTTATACCTGTTTCATTACTAATTCTTTCAACTGAAGATCCACAAGAATGATTTAAATTCTTTATATTTATATACAGAAACAAGAGTAGGGTCAGAACCAGAGCTTTCACCTGGGTGACCTCCTGAGCCCCAAACAGAGCTACATGGGACTACTACCTACTAGCCGTCTCACAAGCAGATATGTTAAGAGATAATTCTTACAATGTTCTTTCCACTCCGGCTGGAGGATTGACAGCCAGCAAGACAGGCCGACACATAGGTTATCCCATTGTCCCCACACATGGGCTCCCACTTTGAGTCTGAACATTTACATCTTGAGTTGCAATCTGAAAAGAGAGCTCGTTCATGATAAGAGACAGGTTTGGTTCTGAAAAGAAATGTAACAGTATAAAATATTACCTCTTAGCAAACCAGACCTTAGTTTAAAAAATATCAATGCTCCTGGGTCATATAAATGCTATGATATCAGCAGTCAAAATACAATTATTGTGTTAAAGACCTTAGCAGCTAAGTGTTAAAAATGAACCAAGTGTTAAATTTCTTTCCCTTAAATGGAACCTTGATATTGTAATGGGTTTACCCATTCTAATCATGTCCATGGCTTAGTGTGAAGGTCATATTAAAGTCTCCTTCTTCTAGGTTCTTTTAATGAATTTTTAGGCAGAGGTGGGTCTGTCCATGGTTATAAGACAGAAAAGTATAATTCTACAACAATTTATGATATTACACATGCTGTCTTTTGTAATTGTGTGGACATCGGTATGATGGTGTTATTTGTAGTAATAAATGAAAGCAGCTAAAAGTGAACACCTTTCTTACATCCATTGTGACAGCATAGCTACTTGCATATGTCTTTCCAATAAACACATCATACATCTTTTGTCTCCATCTTCTCCCCATGTATAGAGATCATCTGCATCCTATATCATCTTAGTACATACAGTTTTACATTATTCAGTGAGTTACCAACTCATTTAGTCACAAATATTTATTGGAACTCACTGAAGTGCTAGCTTTGTGAGGATGAAAAATGTTTATAAATCTTAATAAACAATATTTACTCTCCAAGTGTTGGTATTCTTGAATTGTGTTTTCTTTTTCTCTGATTTCTTCACAGGGCACTCCCCCATGGGAGTGTTATTTTGGCTTCATGCTAAGTGTTATTCCCATAGAGCTCTCATAATTCTGTTTCCTCCCCTTTTTTTTTCTGTTAATCTCTCACCTTGCTGATTTTTTATGCAGATATTTTGGAGACTGAAATTAACAAACAATATGCTGAAATGTACACTTAGTGGAGGCCAGATAACTTTGTGAATTTATTCTTATGATGCCAGTGTCAAATACAACACTTAGAACAAAGTGGAGTAAAAAATGCGGTCTATAGAAACTGAATCAGGATCTTGTTATGTAGCCTTGGTTAGGTTTGAACTCTCAGACCACCTGCTTAAGCCTCCCTAGTCCTAGTATTGAAATCATGCCCCACCACATTCATCCAAAGGTAGTATTTAGAGAAAGAAGCAGTGCTGTGTGGCCTTGTTTCTAGTGAATATTTCCTATATTATTATAAGGATAATTTCTTAATTTAGGTAATAGTCTATCTAACTGGGCTGCTGTGGATTGGACCATCTCAACAATAACCTCAAACAGAACAAAAGGGCACTTGACCAGGTCTCAGGGATGTCCACTGGAAGCATTTAATCTCCCCTTCCATTAAGTATTGACTGCTGGTTGAGATGATTGGTTTCATCTCTATTAAGTAATATTTTTGAAAGCCCATCATCAGGCCCCTAGAGGTCCTGTGAGACGGAAGTCCCAGGTGATCGAACCTCCAATGAAATTTGATGGAGGCCACCTACTCCCTTGCATATTAAGAAAACCAGGTTAGGGAAACAACTTGCTAGCACTCACACTATTTATCAGTGACAAACTTGGGAGTGAACCCCTCCCAGGCCTCTTGCATCCAAGTTCTTGTTTCTCATATCAGGATTATACTCCTAACTGAAAAAGAAATATTCCCCTAGTTGTCATATCTCAAGCTTGTCAATAGAGAACCTCTCTGGTGTCTAGAATCAAAATAATCTTTACAAACAAAGCAATCCCTAGGGAGCATTTTGCATAAAATTAATTGTTTTACATTACTCAGGATATGTTTACTCTGTCATCTATGGTGGCAGACTTTAATTGTAGACACATCTTATGGAAGATTTGTTTGACAGTAGAATTGTGGCTTAAAATTTTAATTGTAAGAATAGTTTCAGTAAACACATCAGAGTGTTTATCTTTCAACGGGACTTGTCTTTTGGAGAGCTGTACTGAGAGGACAGCGGCTCCCTAGTGGTGTTGCCTTGTCTTCTGCTGTTTTCAATGGTGCAGCTATTCTCAAAGGGTAAATCTATGCCATTGTGGGGGATGTTATAAAAGTGTGGAAAGCAGTTTTGAAAGAGGAGTTCAGAATGAACCAAATAATGGCAGCATGATTGTAATTCAGCTTCAGTCTCTCAAGGTAACTGCCGAAGAGGCTAGTACTCAATGGATATATTATCTTTTATTTCTCTAAAATATTTCATCTTTTATCCTGGAAGTGATCATAATATGAACCTCAAAATTTTACAGCTGCTGTCTATATATTTCCTTTTGCCTTAAAAACAGCATGATGTAGAAAGATGTAAACTCTGAGTCGTGCCTGTGCTCAAGGTCAAGTTCTGCCTTTGATAGATGCCAAGTTTGAGAAGCAAACAGACTTTTAAAAACTCACTCAGTTCAAAGAAGATTAGCAAAACTAACTTGTATAGGAGTATAAAGGGCATGCATTAGAAAATGGAAATCATGATGTTTTATAAAATTGAAAAATACAAATGATTCCACTATGCTGGTCTATATAATGAATATGAAAGGTACGGCCAAAAATGCCACAGGGCTTCTATTCTCTGCAGAATCTTCTACCAATTCATAGTTACCATTGACATTTTTTATATTAATTGCTGACCACAGCAGACTCTTCAGTCTCACAACCTTGGTAGTCATACTTTTTTTTTTAAAACTTTATATTCACAAAATTTTCATTTTAGATGAAAGAAATTATAGTGTGTGCTTAGTAAAAAGTAGAAGAAACTATTTTGGTAAAGAAAATGGTGGCTAGGATGTAGAGACAGGCAGAAGAACAGGAAATGGGGAGCTGTAGAGAGGAAGAGGCAGGTGATGAACTGCAGAATAGAGGGGAGATACAGAAAAGGTAAAATGTCCCCTACAAACTTAGGTGCTTGAATACTTGGCTCTACCACTAGGTGGAGGTCTTTTGGAAAGCTGTGGAAGCTTCCGGAGGTGCGGTCTGTAGGTCACTGGGTCAGAAGGCCTTCCTTGAGGTTTGTAGCACAGACTTCCTTGCTGACCCATCACAGCCTCTTATCTGTTGATGAGTGAGAAAGTAATTCTATGCACCCACAAAAACATGGGATCGCCTGCTGCTATGCTGTCCTTGCCATGATGGACTGTATATGCCCCATAAAACTGCAAGCCCAAATAAAGACTTCCCTTTTTAAGGTGTTTTTATCAGGCACTTGGTCACACGATTGAAAACAAAAAACTAAAAATGGTATAGTCAAATCACTGACCATATTCATGATAGCATAGGAATGATACCAACAACAGGAAATGTAAATTGTTCATGTTCTCTGGATTCAGTGCACAGTAAACAGCTAAAAACAGCTGCAGTGAGAAAACATTTTCCCCAGACCCTTGCAGTGATGTTAACACAATAGAGACTAGGAAGAATGTTCTAGAGACCAATCTAGATAATTAGTAGTCCAGAGGGGAAAGGGGGGCACTTCTTTCAACTATTTTAGACGAATACTAATCACTTTCATGTATATGACATTATTTAGGTCTTCTATAATCGTAATAGATAGTTATTATTTTTTAAGTTAAGAAAGTTATAGCCATATTGGTTCATCTCATTAACCATCACTTCACTAAGAACTCAAGGTCGGTAGGTATTTCCATGATTACATTGTTTCATTTGTCAGATTAATTTTCTAATGTAAGCTGTAGATTTAGCAATTTTTATATTTCTATAAGACAATCAAATTCAAATTTGTAAGAAGCAACAAATTTCAGTGACAATAACAGATTCTGAGTTTTAAGTTGTGTCAGCTATTCCATTAAAAGAATTCCTTCCTATAATTATGAGCCTTAAAATATTAATATAATCTTATTGGAAAACTCTATTGACAATTGAATTTAACAATTCTATATCCACAAATAATGTCATGAAGGAACGTACCCTTGGTAGGAGACGGTTAGTCCGGCCACACTGGAATTTTCGCATCCCAGTGCAAACAGAGAGAGGAAGAGGAGGTAGCCAAAGACAGATGATCCCAAGTAGAGTTTTGTTGCTTCACATATACCAAGCCTGAATTTTTTCATAACTATTCCCCCAGAGAATATTCCAAGGGCCACTGCAGGAATGTTGATAAGCCCTGAAGAATAAGAAAACCACCACGTCACTCAGTAACTGTTTACATGAGATCTCTGAGCACCACACATGTGGCCTTAGTGATTGCTAAAACATATCAGTGGTTCTGGTATATCAAAATTTGCTGTTCTTTTAATTTATGAAAATATTCAGTTACTATTATTGTTCAACATAAACCAAGGGTTCGTGACAAGTATCAAGGTCTTGGGTTGACAATAGCACAATTGTAGTCTCACATTCTCCAGACACAATGAATGACACAAAGGCAACTCTACCAACGCTGAATGAGTCAATGAAGTGATGTCTTTTCCGGCAGGTGCCCAGAACTGACACCCTCAATCACATGGCAGTTGGGTAGAGATTAATGTTCTTCAATATGGCCCATAGAGAATGAAGGAAATGGGTCTGTTCGTTTGTTTAATGTTTTGCTTCTCACTTTCTGGCTCAGACAAAATCTGATTTTGTTGACCCAGCTCCTTGGGCTCTTTCTTTGCTGGTCTCCTTACAGCTACAGTGGTACATGTTAGCATGTGCACGTCATGTGCCAGATGCTAAGTGATGCATTTGATACACTATTTATAACATCTAGTCTTCATCACAATCTTAAGGAAAGGCATAGTACAACCCTTTATTTAGAAAGCAGTTTCCTTGTGATTTTGGTTAGTTATGGGTAAGCTTTAATTCAAATGTAGGAAAGCTCATGTCAAGTCCTTTGCTTTCCATCACTAGATTCTACTAGTTACATCTTTTAAAAGGTAATTAGGGGATGGAATCCTGGACAAAGAGTTATGCAGCCTTACTAACCAGCAAGTAACATGATTTAAAACCTGCAGAGGGAGTGGTCCCACCAGGTGATAGAGGTCATGCATCAGAGACCCAGGTGTCTAACATCAGCTCTGCCGCTTAACAGCTACATCACTGTAAGAAATTTCCTAAATGTCTCTAAACCTGCCCACTGTCCTATAATGATAACTATCCACGACTGCCTGAGTATTCCTTCCTTAAATACTTGAGACTAATGTGGTTTTGAATTTTGGAAAATTTTAGAGAATGCATGCATAACACAATATCCTGGAGATGAGATCCACATCTTGATGAAAATTTAATTTTATGGATCATATACATAACACAATAGCACAGTCTGCAGGTAATATTATACAATATCTTAAGTGTGTCCTTATTCTGAATGGGCCAGGTGCGAACTTTCCCACTTGTGGTCTCACATTGTCATTTTCTATATTTGATTTGAGACGCTGAACCTGAAATGGGGTTGAGGTGGTGGAATGATGCTATTCATTATTGGCTCTTAACACAAAAATCTAACACAAAATGTAGGGAGTGTGTATCCTCTGTATCAAAGAAAGACCAGGTCTGAGATAAAAGCTTGAGATCCAGCTATGCAGGAGGCAGCTACAGGGAGGTCATGAGGCTTGAGGAGGCTATGAAGACATTTAAGGACAACCTGAGCAGTTTAGTGAAATGCTGAAATAAAATTAAGGAGAGAGATTGGGGCTGTTGCTCATTGGTAGAATGCTTGGCGGGCATGTGCGAGTACCTGTCTTCAATTCCTATACATCATAAAAGGATCAGTGAGCCAACCTTAGTAACTCTAGAATGTCAGAGAATAGTCACATGGTAGTCACTTTCACATCCTCTGAGTGCCCGTTTTTCAGAATTCATCAAAAAACTGCATCTTCTGAGAGATACACTCAGCTTTTTTCCTTCTCTTTTCTGATACAAATACATAGAGTAATGTTTAAAATATTGCATGAAGAAGGGGTGGAAAGATGGCTCAGAAGTCAATGTTTGGTTCCCAGTACACACCTTGGATGGCTCACAACCACCTATAGCTTCAGCTCCAGGAGATTTTTTTTTATTGATTCTTATCTCATGTGCATTGGTATTTTATTTGCATGTGTCTCTGTGTAAGAGTGTCGGATCCCCTGGAACTGGAATTACAAACACTTGTAATCTGTTGTGTAGTTGCTGAGAAGCCAGCACTCTTAAACACTGAGACTTCTCCAGCCCTCCAGGAATTTTGACAGCTTCTTCTGACCTGTATAGGCACCTATGCCCACATGCACAAACAAACATCCCCACCCATGCCCTCATGCACCCATATCCACACACCCCTATGGTCATCTATACCCATGAACAATAATAATAATAAAATAAATCCTTTAAATTTTTGTATGAAGAAATAAATTATTTTAAATATCTTATCTTTAAATATCATATTTTAAAGGAATATATCCCAAGAAACAGAATAAATCTAATACATGAAAATGGTAACTTTAGAGGACACATTTATGGAGAGAATGAGCCAATCTAGGTTTTAAGTCTCTAATTTTATACAAGGTGATAGCCCTCTATTTAAAAATTCTCTTCTCTCCTTTTGCTTCTTTATTTTTGTTTTGGTCCCTGAATGGTGTTTTTAATATTGGCTATATAAATATACTATAAACACAACTACTTTAAACAACATATCTGAGTCAAAATAGGCTCTGTTAGAGTGAGTGCAATTATGCTGTCTAAATACCTGTTGCATGCAATCCCAGATACCACACATGCAATTTTGCCAATGCAAGATTTCAACAAAGCTTAAAACATGTGTACCCAACATTAGCAATCATCTAAAAAGAATTTAGTCTAGATTCACTTCTTTTTACTTATTTAAGAACTGTGGGAAATTGTCTTAAAGCCATTCAGTCACAGCTATATTCTCATTGCAAAGTTGTAATACACACCCACCATGTGTATATTCATTCTACTAGATATTTTTTTTACAAAACCTTACTATATTACTTCATTTAAAATATCTGAAAATACTTTAGATTAAAATTTTTGAGCAAATCTAATATTACAAAGAATGTGCAAGATTCATCAAATTGGTTTCTATGGGAATACATGACAGACAGGTGGACAACATACCAATGACAAAGTTGGCTTTGGACGAAGATTGCCCATACTGCTGCTCAATGTATTTTGGTTTATATGTCACCATGCCAAACAGAGAATTGAACTGAACAGTGCTTGCACACAAGTATAAGATGTATACTGGATTTCTAAAAAGAGTCTTCAGTGATGGAAGAAAATCTGTAAGACAAAAACAATATAGAGTCCTTGAAGACAAGGCTGCAGTCTGCCTGGGTTTGAATCTAGGCAAATACACTTCTACAGGGAGAAGTAAGTTCTATATAGGACTCACAGGTGAGTCAGGGACATATCCTACCAGCTGATGTGCCAGTGACAAGAGACCAGTATATTTCCCATCATTCCCATATTTCTCAGAGCTTGGAACACTAGGCTGAATATCATGAACTCTCCTTGTGACTCTCTTTCTCTAAATGTATCTCACAGCTATCTCTTTTAATGATTGTATCTTGGTGTTAAAAGAACATCCCTCCTTCTCTCCACCCCACAACCCACCCCATGACTTGGGCCATCCACTTCAACAGTTAAAGATGGTCTATAAACATAAATACAGGATTGTTTAAAAAAGAAGAGATGAGGTCAATTTCTCAGCCACCAACTTCCCTGAGGGGAACTCCTGAGAACATGTCTGGCTTTTGCCTGGCTCCCAGTTATACCCTTGCCAAGACACACATTTTTATATATTGTTCAAACAAGTGGGTATCATGTGTGAAAGGCTCTCAAACATGGAGTTATAGCCTCTTCTGTTCTGCCCACCCAGACTTACGCTGAACAACTGCTGTGTAGAAAAACAATCCTGAATGAGAAGGTTAAGCCAATCATAAGGAAGATAGGAAGGATTTGCTCATCCACCTGCATAATGTTTTCAATAAGGAAGACTTCTTCTCCCCAGTTCTGCTTCCTATATGATCTCTTAAGCTTTCTTCAGACAGGGAGAGGAGACAAGTGCTGTTGTTCATATACCTCCTCTTCTCCCACTAGGAAGACAGTAGTAGCCCGTGATCAAAGAGAATCTGACTTACCTCTTGCCATTTCCATGATTTTCATTTTGTCTTCTCCGGGGCCCATTTGGTAGTTAGCAGGGTCATCTATGATGAACTTGGATTTCTCAGATGAGGAGCCAGAGTCCTCTCTACTTTGGGATCTTGGTAGAGTCTTGGGTAAGCACCAAAAAGGTACAGCTGCAAGGAGACTTAGGAACCCTGCTATTAGGTAACCAAGCCACCAGGCCCCGACCCACTGGGGATCCTTTGGGGTGATAGTTATATGGTCTGAAAAAGAGAGGTTGATTAAGTGGTGAGTTCTTCAAGGTTAGGGTGTTGAAATGAGTTACTGCAGGAAACAAATTCTAGCAACATTCTACCACATCATAAAAACTGCATGAGGACTTAAGATCAGATTACCCAGAACCTTTATAAATGCCAGATGGGCCTGGATGCTAGCCTTTATTCCAGCCTCCAATGGTAGACAGGAGAGCCACAGAGCAAGCTGGATAGTTACACTAGCTATATCGATGATCTCTAAGGTTGATTGAAAGACTCTGCCTCAAAGAATAAGGTGGAGGAAAAAATTAGGATGATTGCCAATATCAACTTCAGGTCTTTATATGTACACAAATCCATGTGCATACACTCTCACACATATTCCTTGCCCAGACACAGGAACCATACATACATACACATACATATATACATACATGTATGTATATATCACATTGGATTCACATAATGAATGGCTAGAATTTTCCTCAAAGAAAGACAGCTGCCAGTCCCCAAGATAATTGCCTAGTTGGGGAAAAGAGAGCAGAAGACAGAAGCTACAACTAGAAGAAAGGGAAGTTTGGTCGCTGGTGACTTTCACTCCTATGTTTGCTTTATCAGTCGATGCCACTATCATAAATGTTGACACATCTGAGACCAGCAAGAGCCAGCAGGAGCCACAGGTTTGCATCTGAACTGAGCTGGATGCATTTGAATGTGCAGCTGTTGGGAAGAGGGTCCACCTTTATAAACAGACCACAGGTCACCTTGTTCTAATTACTAATCTGTTTATTTTCCTGCACCAATTAAGGCTTGCATCTTCAGTATCAAGGTATATTCCATGGATTGTTTTTACTTAATGAAAGAGTACCACCTTGACATTATATTAAAAACAAAATTTGGGGGCTGAAGAAATGGTTCAGTGGTTAGAGTACTTGCTGTTCTTGGAGAGCTGGACTTGTACTACCAAGCACCCACATAAAGGCTCATAACTGTCTGTAACTCCAGTTTCAGGGATCTGACACCCTCTCCTAACCTCTTCCAACAACAAGCACTCATTTAATGTACATACATACATACATACATACATGCAAATATTCATATGTATATATTTTTTAAATTAAAAAAAGACAAAATGTAATCTTTTTCAAAGTCCATTAAAAATTATAGTAGCTGAAATTAACGAATAAATACGAAGTGAGTTCAGCCGGTAAGATGGCTCCTGTGGCAAGCCTGGACACCCAAGTTCCATCCAGGACCCACAGGCAAAAGGAGAGAACTGATTTCAACAAGTTGTCCTTTGAGCTTCCCAAATGCATCATGGCATGAGTACGCACAAAGAAAAAAGTGTAAACAAAGAGATATAAACAAATAATCTACTTACCTAGATTCACAAAGCCAATATCAACATACAGTTTGGCGCATAATGAGCCCAAAAGGAAGCCAAAAATGGGCCCTATAATTGCCACTGTCTGCACACACCCTGTACAAAAGAAAAACAAGCCAAACCAAAATGAAACACTAAAAAGGGTGATAAGAGGAAAAAGAAGAATATATGTCATTTTGCTCTGCTTCGATAAACTGACAAAATGCTAAGTAGGAAATATAAATGAAATGCCACTGGTATCTGCAAAATAAATACTTCACTCAGCGTTTCTTTTGTGGGTTTTTCCCTGGTTAAATTTTTCAGTTGCACTGACTCAGGAAATACATCGTTCTCTGTTCTGGGAGAAAACTAGTACTTTTAACACATTAATCATCTCACGGAAATAGCACCAGGACTCTGACAAAATTACTTTCCAAGCATGAATCAAACTTTAGTTCCGACAGGTATGGCTGTGCACAGGTTAGGCATCCTAGCACTTGAGGTGGAGGACGGAGCTAGAGACTAGGTGAGACAGAAACCAAACATATCAGAACTGTGCTGGTTTTGTCATCTTTCAACCACGTTTTATCATCGGTGAAGCAAAAAGTTCTGTTTGACATTAAAATGGGTTTCTCCCACCTCAGTAATAAAGCATGTGCACTCACATGGAGTTTGTGGGGAAACTCTGTGGAGAGAGCGCCAACTCCAGAAAGAGCTAGCAAAGGAGGTAGACTTTGGACCAAGTTAAGTTTATCTAGAAAGCTCATCACAGGTCAGAAGAAGCCTCTGACAGAAGATCGCAGGAGCAGGTTATTCAGAGGACAGTGTCACTAGTAAGCAGAAAGGCTGTCCTGCTCAGCAAGGGTCTCACACCTGCCATTCATTTCACAGCAGAACTCAAACAAGGATATTCTCGGAAGATTACATGAGCTGGAGACATAAAGAGCAGCTCCCTGGCCTTTCTCGGACAGATGAAGTGTAAGATTGTGTGTAGTCCCTGTGGGCCTCCAGAAGAAGGTAAATCCTTCCCAGTCCCCAGAATAATTGTGTAGTTTGCCCCATATAGTTCTTCTTGAGGCTCCTGAGTTATGCTCCAGTTTTCAATAGAGACAGAACCTGTGGCTAATTTAAGCCTGTTTGGGCGTGGTGTGCAGGATATCTGGGATTTCTGTGGTACATAGCCAGAAATACAGTAGTCCTTGTGTAACCGTTCCTTCAGTCTTACCCTTTGTCCCTAAAAGCTACACCTTCAAAATACCAGAATTCCAAGAATCAAAATTGATGTAGTAAATACAAAAGACACTATAGTCATTCCTACAGCTGTAATTTCTAGCTGAATTCCAGGGCATAAGAAACACGATTAAATAATGATTGAATGCATCTGACCTTAATAGCTCATTCCTACTCTCCATTTTGTGTGGAAGATTTTCCAATGCATTCCCTACCCTTTTGTAGTAGATATTGGTGACTATTGCTGCTCAACTGTCCTCTGGGATAGGGTATCCTTGTACCTTGCTTATATTTTCTTTATATTTCTTTTCAGTCATTTATACCTGCTCTCAAGGTTCCAGAACCCCTTCCTATCTCAAACAGGAAAAAATGAAATAAAAGATCCTTTAATTAATTATGGAATTATAGAATGCAAGGCCATTTCTAGAACTGCAAAATCAACACACACACACACACACATGCACACACACTTACACACATACACACATAAATACACATACAGAGGCCCACAAGCATCCATCACATATACACATGTGCACACACTTACACACTCACATACATACACAAATACACATACACATACAGAGGCCCACAAACACCTACCACATATACACACACACACACACACTTACACACTCACATACACACACAAATACACATACAGAGGCCCACAAGCATCCACCAGATACATGCATACACACACACACACACACACACACACACACACACACACACACACTCATTAAAAGCAATCTCTCAACTCTGCAGCCCGGAGGATGCTTTTATAAGACCCCATGACATTGAGGTCACAGCTACTTAGTTCCATGTTCTTTCTTTCACTCAGCAGATACTGATTAAAGTGCCTTGACAGTTCACAGTTAACTGAAGCATGGGGATTGAGTGCTCAAACCTCCCATGCTGAATTTGGAATACTTGGGAAGGGCTCGAACCAGGCACCCAACTTCCCAAGTTGAATAAGGTATCAGTGTTACCGATGTAGAAAGCAGCATTGTCTTCACTGGCAAAGTCATCCAGATAGGCGATGCCCAAGGGTTGGATAGGAGTTTCCCCTAGTCCTCGGAGAAGATTTCCCAGGAAGACATAAACCCACATGGAGGAACTGGCATCCCCTTCACATTCTGGAAAGAAAACCAAACAAGAGGACTAGAGCTAGCCCACTATTGACTGACGTTAAATGTTTAATTCTACGTTTCTACCCTCTGATTTAAAACTGAAATAGAAACCAGAAACAGAATTTGTCACAGTGCCAATCTGATAAGAGTTTGGATGAGCCGTTTTGATTTGTGACTTCTATCTCATTGACAGATATATCCAGGGGCCTAAGAGATTCTTGTTCTTGCTGTGCCTTTAACTTATTCTCTCTCTTCTTCTCATTTTGTACCTACATAGACATATTTGTCTTTTTCTACTGCAGCCATTTTCAGCATGCTATGAAGGGCAAAAAAAAAAAAAAAAAAAAAGAAATGAAAAAAAAAAAAAATGTTTATCCACCCCTACTTTAATCAAAATTGCTTATTTTTTTTAAACTCAAGTACCTGCCATTGTTGCCTAAATTCTACTTGAAATTTCAACATTTATGTGTGTGATAATTGCAACACTGGACTCTATTGCCTACAATTATATCTGCTAGTGATCAACTACTTTTAGAATTCTGGGAATAAGTCATATAAAAACTATACATCGTATATTCTTTAGCAATCCGTATCTTACAACAACAAGGTTTGACACTATTTTTAGAGTTGAATCTATTTAGAACTGACTAGTGAAGGATACATTGATAAGTGTCGTGCTCTAATCTGACTGTATGAGGCAGGGTAGTTATGTCAGTCATATAAATGAAAGACTACTTCACAGAGGTTGGGCACAGTAATACAGTTTAGGATGCTGACAGCCTTCTGTAATCACCCCAATCTAAATGCCTGCTCCCAGGCACTTGCTGGGCTAAGTAGTTCTCAGGTATTTTTAACTGGAGTCTTCTTGGCAACACTGGGAGGTGAGAGTTATTTTTAGCTAGGTGTGAAAAGGATAAAGAGAAAATTAAATTTAACCCTAGGGGGGAAAAATCACATTTCTTTCTTTTTAATCCTTTAGATTGATGTTTCTATTTGTGAAACTCATTTTATTTTCATTTCAAGACCCATCTTACTCAGAAACACTGGTAGATATTGCTAGTCACCACCAAGCAATTAATCCATAAAAACCAATCACTGGAATATCTTATTGGGATCATAGCATACTGCTTTTATACTTTAGGAGCTTTTAATTTGTTTTGAGTTCATGCAGTGTAGGCATGTGAACCACAAGTCTACATGCCTATCCCTCTATGTATGCAGAGGCCAGAGCACATTGGTACACTTCTTCTGATGGGTACATTGGTATATTTCTCTAGGTGACTCTTGGCTGGTCAGATATTCAACTTACTAGATAGCCCAAGACAGCCTTGAATTCACAGCCTTCCTACCTCAGCCTACTGAGTGCTAGAATTATAGGCATTTGCTTAGATGTGTGTATGGGTGTTCTGCCTGTGAAAAAGACAAGGCGATGTTCACAGGTTGGCTGAGCTGACCAGTGAGTTCTGGTGATGTGCTATAACTGTACTGTGCTATAAATGGGGGCATTCTTGCCCCCACTGCCTCAAGACAAAATTTCTCACTGATCAGATAGCTCACTGTTATAGCTAGATTTGTTGGCTAATGAATTTTATGGACCCACCCACCTCTGTCTCCCAGCGTTGGGTCTATAGTTGTGTTCAGATACAGCTAGATTTTTAAGTAGGTGCTGGGGTTTGAACTCAGATCCCATGCTTGCCAAGTGAGCCACCTCCCCAGTGCATTTTCAGGAATTTTCGGCACTTTAATATTTCAAATATTAATTTTTTCATAAAAACGCATGATAACGCTAAAACTATTCACTTATACAGGTCAGTTTTTAAAAACCATCTTACCGTGATTTAATTTGTTTTGTGATTTCCCCACAATTGAGCTGGGTGATGGGCTGCTGGACTCTAGGTAGCACGGAGAGATGTTGGGAGTGATGTTGGAGGAGGGAGAATACCTCTCATACTTCTCATAGCTGTACCTGCACATACAAAGCATTTTCTTTACCCTGACAGGCTAACAACATGCTAAAAACAAAGGTTTACTTTGTTTGGTTGAAAATGAAGGGATCATGTTGGTTTGGCAGTTTCCTTCGAATCAGTCTCACCAAACCGAACCAGCACTGAATAGCAGTTTGCTTCACGTCACCCACGAACCCACAGCAGAACATAAAAACAAGAATCATTTTAAGGCTTTTTAAAATAAAAGATAATGATTGTCCATCACCTCTTCCCTTAACACAAGAGGTAGCTACCTACATTTGCTAAACACCAAAGCTGTCTCCAAGTCAGAATAAAATCAGCGTTGCAACATCTTGAGGCATTAGGACATCAGAATCACAGAGCTACCAGAACACTCACAGGCCAGTTCTAGAGAATCTATAATGTGCATCATGGCTTCAGAGCCATTTTCCCAGAAGAAATTCTTACTCTGGTTTTCCCTCTCTAGGTAATTAATCAGGCTGCAAATTATTAGACACACACACACACACACACACACACACACACACACACACATTGTGGATTGTTGTCCATCTTTTCTGCCCTGTACCCTATGTTTGTATTCAGGTGAGATCAGGTGAAATCTTAATTAGTCAGATAAGGCTAGAGCCTGTGATTGGGCAGTGGAAGGGAAGGTGGAGCTGAAATTTTTAGATATGGGACACAGAGAGACAGACAGAAAGACTGAGATGGAGATGGGAAAGACAAGATGGAACCTATAGGAGAGGGTGATGAGCCAGAACCATGTGGTCCTAGAAGCCATAAGTTACAGGAAATTTCTTAGACAGGTGATTAAATAATGTGGGACACATCTGTCCAATCTAGATGTGCAGTTTGTATCTATATCAACTGAGTTTTGAGTTCTTTGTGTGAGCATTTTGGGGGCTGATGATTTACTGTTATAAATCTGACTGGTAAATTACAAGCTTCTGGAGTTTTCATTTTAGGGGGATAGGGGACTAGAGCCAGTGGCAGCCAGTTTCAGCAGGCTAGCCACAGGGGGCAGATGGCTTGGGAAATACAAGCAGGTTCAGTTAGTTATAACCATGGAAACTTGCCAGCCATAGTGTGATTTGTTTTTTATAACTACTTGCTACACACACACACACACACACACACACACACAAACACATTATATATATATATTTAAATAGGGTAAATAGGGGACAGAGAGAGACAGACAGAAAGACTGAGATATTGTGTGTGTGTAATCCCAGCACTCAGGAGATTGAAGCAGGAAGGCACAAGCCAGAGCCACCTAGAACGACACCTGCCTTCTGCAAACAAAACAAAATTATAATTTTTAAGAAAAGGAGGAGGAGACCTGGCATTGATGGGAAAGTTAGGGGAAGACAGATGCTTTAGACTTACTTCTCCATGAAGAACTGGGGTACAGCAATGAGCATAGTTCCAAAACCCATGACCAGGCATCCTGCTCCGATTATTTTTGGCCTGTGAAGTTTGGCGCCAAAGTAGCTAACAAATGTTATGACCAGAAGATTCCCTTTGGGGGCAAGAAGAAGCATTCATGATCAGAATAGGGAATCTATGAAACAGTCCACAGCATAAGCAAAGAAATGATGTACACAGACTGAGCAGAACTTCACTTGAAGGAAGTCCCCTGTCATGTTGCTTGCTTTCCTGGAAGCTAAAATAGCTGTTGATTCATGACTTTAATCACCTCATCTTCTATGTCAAAGTATTTTAGTTACCATACCTCTTCCATTTGGTTTTGCCACACCTGATCATTTGTTCCTTTAAAAGGATTTTATCAGTAAACTAAATTATAAGCAGAGGGCTGGAGAGATGGCTCCTTGATGGAGAGAGAGCCTGCTGCTCTTACAGAGGACAAGGTTTGATTCCCAGCACCCACACTGGGTGACTCACTGCTCGGGTAATCCTGCCTGCAGTGGATCTGTCCCCTTCCTCTGAACTTCAAGGATGCCTGCATTCATATGCACACACCTACACACATAATTATAACTTAAAAATAAGTCTAAATTTTACAAAGCTTCCTTTGGTTGATATTTTAAATGTTTCTTAGTGACTTTGCAGCAAATTCTATTAGTTTCTTCTTTAACTTACAATTTGGATTAAACCTTCTATTAGTTTCCCAATTAGTTTTGAAACATAGATCCTATATTATATCTACAGTTGATATTTCCCAGAGAAAGGTATTACAAAAAACAGGAATATACCTTTCTTTAAATGAAATAAAATATTAGACCCACGATTATACAAATGATACTTTGTAATTGTTCACGACTTCTTTACAAAGAGACTCAATATAAAAAGTTTGTCTTCCAAAACAACTCTGTGTGTCTGTCATATATAAACTATATATGTACAATATATGTCATATATAAACTATATAATGTACAAATACCATGAATAAAATGTTTTTACAAGACAGCCATTCAAAAAAAAAAAAGCTGATGTGCAAGTTGGAGGTCAGAGGTCAGACTTGAATGTCATCTCTAGATGCTGTTTACCTTGTTTCGTAAGATAAGGTCGCCATCATCAGCCTTGGGTTTTCTTGTCTACCTACTCGGGCAGGCCTATCTCTTCTGCAATAACAGGGGAAAGTTCTATATCATACCTGATTATGGTTGTTGTTATTGTTGTCATTGTTGGATATGTATTTGGGCATCAAACTCAGGTTGTCATGTTCATAGGACACTGAGTGAGCTACCTCCTGAGTTCTATGATTCAACATGTTTTAAGGGAAGATTTTTCAGGCTTTGTTATATAGAAGAATCTCAAGGAGAAGGTACAAAGGGAGATAAAAATTCTTGGCACATCCAGTTCCTGGTGCCATGGAACCATGGTCCAGTCAAGGAATCTGTATTTGCAAGGTAAACTCAAATACAATGGTGTGGATTATGACAGCAACACACCATGAGAAATCTGAGTTAGGCGCACACATTTTAAGGACCTTTCCGTTTTAGCTATAATCATTTGGGAAGGCTCATTTGCAGGAACTCCCATCTAGATAAAGAAGCAGACACTTCCCTATAGGCTGACTATGGGGGCTGATGGTTGGCCTGGCTCTGATGCTGTACTTGCTCTTTCCAATGTTACAGCAGGAACATGTTTCCTTCCATCTGCAAGCAATCATCTGATTTCACTACTGTTTGGACATACAGCCAGCATTAGTCAATTGGAAAATGAGTGGTGAATTTTACAGCCTGAAGGATAATAAGAAGAATGTAGAAAACGTAGCTTGAAAATGAGGCCTATGTGCTTGACTCTTCGAAGAATTCAGCTCTTTAAAATTTGCACATTAAAGAAACTAAGCCTGAGAGCACCTACTCGGCACTTGACTAGTGTAAAAACTACACTGATCATGTCCTTCTGTTTGTGAGGCTGGCTTACATTTTACAGCAAGACTTTTGTAGCCCATGTACTTTTCACCAAACCCTTAAAATAAGGGACTGGTTTGAAGGGTGTTTCTTTGTTACATTAATAAATAATGCCATTTCTCCACCATCCTATGACCACAAGATCTCGTCTCCTGTGCTTGCTATAAAGGCAACCTTTCTGAGTTCCCAGGAGAGATACATGGGGAATACACAGTGATTCAAAACGTACAAAAAATGAATTGGAGTAGCTGAAAAGAGAGCTAAGGGGTAAAGTGCTGGCTGTGTTCAGATCCTCAACACCAACATATAAGCTGACAGGCTGGGTGCCTGTAACCTCAGCACTAGGCTTGGGGAGGAAGTGTGGCGATTGGTAGATTCCAAAGGCTTTCTAGCCAGCGAATCTGGCTGCAAAGGTGAGCCCCAGGCTCAGTGAGAGACCCTACCTCAAAAGATAAAGTGGATGGCAGTAAAAGAAGATACCGGAAGTCTACCTCTGGTTACCACAAATGCATGCCTACACAGTGCTTCTGTGTACATAAGTGCACATACACATGTGCACACACATATCACACACACATAAACACACACACACACTAAATTGAATATGAAAACTCTTCCATACTTCACGTGACCAATTAATAAAAAAACCAACAGGTCCAAGGTGTTTAATAAATGTTTTACCAAACTTAAAACTTTTTATGCACACATCCAAAATTTCAAATCCTAGAAAAGAAAGCAAATAACTGAAGTTATCTTATGCACCAGAAACAAACCTGAACAAGTCCAGTGTAAGAGATAGCAATTAGAGACCAAGTACGGTTGCAATTTTGAAGTTAAAGATCCTACTAGTAAAAGGAATAGTCAGTGCAGTCTGGCAAGTACAGCTTATTCCGGGACTGTGAGAATCTGAGCTAAGAAGAAATCTGTTAACTAAATCATCATATAACAGGTGGGAAAAAACATTTTTGCAGAATAGAAGAAATGTAGTGAAGCCCTTAGTGCTGCCAGAAATTAAATTATAAAATCTACTGAGCCTCACATGGTGGTGCACACACTCAATCAGTACTCTAGAGGTAGAGGCAGATGGATCTCTGTGAGTATGGGGTCAAATTGGTCTATAAAGTGGATCCCATGCTAGCCAATGCCACAGGGCAAGACACCTTGTCTCAAAAATTCCAACAATGAAGAGCAGAAAAAAGAAAGAGAAATGTGGTGGTTAGATAAATTTTTAAAGTATACTTACTAAAAACCATGCAAAACAAATTAATAACTAATTCATAACAATTTAATTAATTAAAATAAAAACCATGCAATAGTTGAATTGCTGTATAGTGAAATTTTAAAAGCCCTGTATTAAGCCAGAAACAAGAGAAGGGTGACTATTATCACCACTGCAATTCAGCATAATCCCCAGGCCAATTGAGTAAGAAAAGAAAAAAAATTGACACATTTAAGAATTTTAAAAAAGTGTGTGTGTGTGTGTGTGTGTGTGTGTGTGTATGTATGTCTTCTATTTTAATCATGTAATTTTTGTACTCAGAAAATGCTAGAATTTCTATAGATAATCAATTGAAAGTAAAAGAATTTCAACCAAGTTATTGAATGTATATATTATTATATATAACTTTTTTGTATGCATTTGTGGGAGTATGTGTTAGGGGTGTGTGTGTGTGTGTGTTTTCACACATGTTTAAGTACATGTATGTGGGACTAAAGCGACCATGTGTGTGCATGTGTGTAGACACTCAATGGTAGCATTGGGTATCTTTTTGGACAGTCTCTGTCTTATATATTGAGAATATCCAAGCAAAAGTTTACATGCCATCATTTTAAAGCATCTCTAGCTGTATGTTTATGCATGGAAACCAAGAGTAAGAAAAATTAAATTTGTTTGATATTTCATTTTTACTGGCATATCGACTTCCATGCCAGCTTCACTCGGTAGGCAGAAGCTTCCTATCAATATGCCTTTCTTCACCTGTCCTCACCCTTCTATGGTCCTTCAGTTCAGGACCATCACTGGGGCAAGCATCGACTCTTGAGGTCCCTCAAGGGGGGTCACACAGTAACATAAGGGGCTGGTACAATCAGTGTGACGGTTTGAATAAAAATGGCCACCATTGGCCCATAGGGAGTGGCACCATTAGGAGGTGTGGCCTTGTTGGAGTAAGTGTGGCTTAGTTGGAAGAAGTGTGTCACTTAGTGGTGGGCTTTCAGGTCTCAGAAGCTCAAGCCTGGCCCCTGTGTTTCTGTCATTTCCTACTTGCCTATGGATCCAGATTTAGAACGCTCAGCTACCTCTCCAGCATCATATCTGCCTGCATGCTCCCATGTTTCCTGGCATGACCATAATGGACTAAACCTCTGAACTGTAAGCATTCAAGTGTTTTACTTTATAAGAGTTTCCATGGCCATGGTATCTCTTCACAGCAAGAAAACCCTAACTAAGACAATTGGGTATTTTAGAAGCATGATGTATGTGAAGTTATTGATTAACAACATTGATAGCCTCTGGCAACAAGAAATGCAGACTTGCTTTGAGATGTCTCAACAGGTCAAGACACTTGCCACCAAGTCTGATGACCTGAGTTCAATCCACAAGACCCACATGGTAGATGAGAAATGACTCCCTCAAGGTATCTTCTGACTTCCACATGTGTACCATGGAACTCTTGTGTATGAACATGAAAACAAACAGGTTGACTAACTAACTTAATTAATTAATTATAAATAAACAACTAATGCAATCTACAACAGAAACAAATAGAAACTTGGGCCCCTTCCCTGAAGAATCAGTACCTGAACTTGAACATTTCCCAAACACCTGAAAGGCCACTAAGGTGTGGTTGATACTGTTCTGGAAACTTTGTGAGCTGATTTGAAAGAATCCTTCACCTACAAAAGCTGATGCCTTGCTTAGAACTCCAGTGGTTGGAATTTTATGTGTTCACCATCTTAATCCCCTTCATCTACAGTTATCACTCACCTCTATATGACATCACATCTTTCAGATTACTGGGTAAATCCCTTTGAACGTGTTGCTCAAAAGCTAATATTGCTATCAGATAGCCTCTGAGCCCAATTGCAGAGGCTTCTCCCACTTCGCCCTAACTACCTACATGATGTTTCTACCAAGGTGTTGGAAAGCATGCTGATTTATGGCTTTCTTTGTTCTTACACAATAAGATTTTCATGAAACTGTTATCAGATTAGACCAAGGTACTTGGGGTTGCCTAGTCTGTGTCCCTGAGCTATGGCCATACATTTTTTTTTTTTCTTTTTTTTTGGTCTCCAAAATAAGCCACCTCCTATTCCTTTTGAAGTGAGGGCTGCATTTTTTTTTTTTTGCAAAAGCCATAAAATTTAGATGTTCATTGGTCTCACTTCCTCCATGACATCCCAAGTCACAAATAAAATCAAAATATCGAGTTAAAAAATGAAGTTGAAAACCTAAATTCCACTCACTACAGGGAAATCTGACACTAGAGCAGTTAAGAGATTTCTCTGTTATTTTTCTTGTCCCATGATGACCACTAAGGGAGTTATTTTATTTACTTTGAAAAGGCATTAAATGCCTCTTATTTTTATTAATTCAGGAAGTTGACTAACTGGAATGGCACACATTCCAACACCTTCTAATCGGTGATTAAAATCACTCTTTGAAGACGGAGGTCTAAGCAATGGACAAACCGTAGATACCAGAGGGTAGAGGCTTTACAGCCTGTTCTACTCTTGCGTTCCTGATAAAAACAGTCCTCCTTCTCCTTTAAGCAAATATGTAGAAAAATACAGTAAGTGTCTGCTTCGTTGTTTTTAAAGACTTATTTATTTTATGTATATGACTACATTATAACTTTATTCAGACAGACTAGAAGAGAGCATCAGATCCCATTACAAATGGTCGTGAGCCACCAAGTTGTTGCTGGGAATTGAACTCAGGACCTCTAAAAGAGCAGTTAGTGCTCTTAACCATCAAGCCATTTCTCTGACCCCAAACATCTACTTCTTAAATATTTGGACTCCATTTTTGCAGAGCCCCCTTGAGTGCTCCCACATTCTCACTCCTCCAAGAGGCACTTCCCCATATTACAACCCAAAACACCAGTCTTTACCTCATGTTCCCCTACAGAAAGTCTCCCCTCTGATGGGTAACAGACTTGTCTAAGCATCCAGTAATGAATACTGGGGGCAGGAAATTTATTATTGCTTGCCTGCTCTCTGAGAGAATATGTTTCCTTTATATCCTTGTAGCATAAGATCCCGGCAGATTTATCCAAACAGGTTTGTACAGGTTGTATCTCAGCAGACAATGATGGATGGCATAGAGTTGGCTCAGGAGAAAGACCTTGGGCTTAAAGGAAAAGTCAGACTTCTGTGATACCTACCGATTTCAAAACTACCATCAATTATTCCCACCAGAGAGGAAGGGATATCAAACCTCCTCTCTATCTGAGTGATGGTGCTCTTCAGATAGCCTTCTGCCAATGCTTTGGCAAAGTAAACAAAAGACAGGGCACCCAAGAACACCTGGAAGACACAAAAAGTTACAAGTAACCGGACTAGCATTGCATAGCTCAGAAGTTTCCAAGGAAACAAAATTGAGAGGAACAACAAGTGTGTCACCATTGATGGCTTGATTCAAGCACTGTTGCAGCTCACATCAGCCCCAGGACCATGCAGAGTCCCTCTCCTCCCCCCGCACAACCCAAGTTACTTGGCAGTTGAAATGCAAGCAGACTTTCATGTAAAATGTTCACAGGATTCCCCTACTCCTCCACAAAATATTAAAGGGAGCCTAGCTTTGGGAATAAAAGTGAGGGGCAAGGAAAGAGCCACTGATGGGTAAGGAAATAAATGAGGTAAAATCATCACACCCTTGTGCCATCTTCCCACAAGTCCTTGCCTAACACGCATTTTGAAACCACACTCCAAGCACTAGCGGGAATTATTCTGCACTGAAATGTCTAGTCTACATGACTTGTAGTTATTAAATTTAACCTTAAATTTTCAGTGGTTCTTTGCTATCTGGTTATATTTTAATAGACATGTTTTAATTATATGTGTAAAGCAGTATCCAGGTGAATTCAGGCTCACAGTTAATAAAGTACAATGTTATTATATTCCATGAGTGTTATTGGTATAAAGAAGGGAGGCTTGAATCATGCAGACATCTATCTCTTTCTGTGTAACTAGCCAAGCCACGTTTGCTTTCAGAAAAGGAAAATAGTGTGGGTATACTTAGTACAACATACAGGGCAGGGTAGTGCTTTAATAAGTGTCTGGTTCTCTGTCTCCCCTTCTTATCTAAGAAGAGCTTTCAAGGGAACCCAGGAAAGTCATGCAGCCTGCATGGCAGGCAAAAATGATTTCATTGCTGGGTGGGTGGTCTTAGTAATTTGCAGTTGAGAGCTTATTTTTAGAAAAAAAGAAGAGAAGAGAAGAGAAGAGAAGAGAGGAGAGGAGAGGAGAGGAGAGGAGAGGAGAGGAGAGGAGAGGAGAGGAGAGGAGAGGAGAGAAGAGAAGAGAAGAGAAGAGAAGAGAAGAGAAGAGAAGAGAAGAGAAGAGAAGAGAAGAGAAGAGAAGAGAGCAATTCCTCTTGTAGCTTCATTTGTCTAGAAAGAAAGTCAAGCTTGTGAACTGTACCCAACCCCTCTACCTTGAGTTTTCCACAGCATGGCCGCGCTTTCTCTGTGGACGGATATCCTGCTTTAAAGGACGGCCCTCCGGCAGGTTGCACTGAATTTTTGTGGAACAAACGGGCGTTTTCTTTGGATGAGGTGTCCATTATGAAAATGTTTCTTATCCCAGCCTGTCAAAGTTGATTTTAAAAGGAAACAGCAATTTATTTCCGATCCGCATGATTTAAAGACGTTTCCGTTTCACAGTAAACTACGGTTCTATAGGGATAATTTAAAGCTTCGCTATCTCCACTTACCACAGTAAGTTGGCAACATTTTTCAATTAAAATCAGACAGGATATTTGATTAACGAATCCTGCCATTGAGACCCTACAGCCAGCATTCTTTCTCAATCTTTTCACTTTGGGCCTCATTATAGCAAAGAATAAATTTCCATGTTGCCTTTGGAATAAATAACGAGGCAGAATTTTGCTGACTTTGTGGTCTTGCCAGATTCAACTGGGCGCGAGCAGGAAGGGGAAGAGAAATCCAACCTCTTGAATATTGAGTCATTAGAATTACAGCTTCCAGGACATGAATAGCAGAGGCTGACACCATCACAGATCCCCAAAGCACCTTAGCATTCCTCTGGCACCCAAGTAAAGCTTAAACTGAAGCAAAAAGGAAGAGGTCCCCTTGGTGTACCCTTTGGCTAATGGGGAAGGAATGTGAACGATAAAAGTCTGGTGCCTAGATTGAATGCAGATGAAAGTGCAGGCGGAGGTTTGCCTTAGAGGAAGGAAAACTCTTCCCTTCCCGTGCTTAATTCCCACCCTCCCGTCTCTGTTCCTCCTGACCAAACTCTTTAACAGTTTTGCACAATCTGACCCTATTTCTCCCTGTTCACATTAATATTTACACATCCTGTGCTACTCGTTGTTAGCTGTCTACATGAACCAG
Source organism: Arvicanthis niloticus (assembly GCF_011762505.2). NCBI lineage: Eukaryota > Metazoa > Chordata > Mammalia > Rodentia > Muridae > Arvicanthis > Arvicanthis niloticus. The sequence goes on along the minus strand of NC_047666.1, from coordinate 78,156,162 downwards.
AGTTTGTCTAATAATCTAATCAGGCCACAGGACTCAAAAATTAAAACAGCATGGCTGTCCCCATTGGATACAAGACTCCCCACTTGTACGCAAAAAAGGATATCTTCTAATATTCTTTACACTGACTAGAAATATAATATTTGGAGTAAATTTTCAAGCATGTGGTAGAATTTAAAATTGTTCTGTTCATGTGTATGATGTCTTTATTCCTTATTTTATGGGAAATGAATGGGGCTTAAAAGGGAGGAACAAGGGTCTTTAAAAATGCTATAAGAATATCTGATTTTATAAACATGCTTAAGTTCTTAAAAATGAGCAAATAAAGGGGAATGAAAGAACCAAGAAATATCAAGCCAATTAAAGTAGTTAACATTACTCTTGATGAAAAATATGGATAAAACATACATAAATATTTGTCTTCTTGATTTTCTCAAAGAACCAGCTCTTGGTTTTGTTGATTCTTTGTATTGTTCTTTTTGTTTCTAATTGGTTAGCCCTGAGTTTGACTATTTCCTGCCACCTACTCCTCTTCGGTGTGTTTGTTTCTTTTTATTCTGGAGCTTTCAGGTGTGCTTGTAAGTACAAGATCTCTCCAATATCTTTATGAGGGCACTTAGTGCTGTGAGTTTTCCTCTTAACACTGCTTTCATTGTGTCCCATAAGTTTGAGAATGTTGTGCCTTCCTTTTCACTGATCTATAAAGTCTTTACTTTCTTATTTCTTCTCTGACCAAGTTATCATAGAGTGGTGAGGTGTTCAGTTTCCATGAGTATGTGGACTTTCTGTTGTTTCTGTTGTTATTGAAGACCAGCCTTAATCGGTGGTTCTCCTATAAGATGCAAGGGATTATTTCAACCTTCTTGTATCTCTTGGGGCTTGTTTTGTGTCTGATTGTATGGTCAGTTTTGGAAAAGGTATAACCCTAGGAAGGTATAATCTTTTGTTTAGGGATGAAATGTTCTATAGATATCTGTTAAATCCCTTTGGTTCATAACCTCTATTAGTTTCACTGTATCTCTATTTAGTTTCTGTTTTGATGACCTATCCATTGGTGAGAGTGTGGTGTTGAAGTTTCCCACTATTAATGTGTGGGGTCCACTGTGTGTTTTGAGCCTCATGTAAAGTTACTTTTAGGAATGCTGGTGCCCTTGCATTTGGAGCATATATTTTCAGAATTGTAGAGGGGAGTGGGAAGGAATGTAGGGGGAAGGATCAGGTATGGCAAGAGATAGGAGAGAGACCCAGAAGGCCAGGGGAATGTATGGAGATGTGTAGCTTCTGGGGTTGAGGGGTAAGGTGAATCTCTAGGAAGTCCCAGAGACCTGGGCTGGGGGAGGCTCCTAGGACTCAATGTGAGTGACCTTAGCTGAAATGCCCAACCGTGGGGAGATGGAACCTGAAGAAACCACCTCCAGTAGTTAGATAGGGCTCCCAATGGAAGGATGGGATCAACAAACTACCTACAAAACTTTGAACTCAAAATTATTCCTGTCTCAAAGAAATGAAGGAAAAAAATGGATCAGAAACTAAAGAAATAGCCAACCAGTGACCAACCCAACTTGGGATCTATCCCATGGGTGGGCACTAAACCCTGACACTATTACTGATGTTGTACATGCAGACAGGAGCCTAGCATGATTGTCCTCTGAGAAATTCTACCAACACCTGAGATATATGCAGATACCCACAGCCAAGTATTGGACAGAGGTTGATCACACCTTTGGGAAGAGTTACAGGAAGGAATGAAGGAACTGAAAAGGATGAGAACCCTACAAGAAGACCAACAGTGTCAACTAACCTGGACCTCTGGGAACTCCCAGAGATTGATTCACCAACCAAAGAGCATAAACAGGCTGGTCTGAGGCCAGCAGCACATAAGCAGCAGAGAACTGCTTTGTCTGCCCTCAATGGGAGAGGATGCACCTAATCCTGTAGGGACTTGATGCCGAGGGTGCAAGGATACTGGGCAGGGGTACCTTCTCAGAGAAGGGGAGCGGGTATGAGGCAAGAACATTGCAAGGGAGACCCAAGAAGGGACAACATTTGGAATATAAATAAATAAAATAATAAAATAATTAATTACAAAAAGTGAAGGAAGCATTTACAAGGAAAAATAAAGTATATATATATATATATATATATATATTTCAGAAAAATAAGTAAAAATACTTAGTAAGCAAGACCAAAATTATGTATCAAATATACAGATAAATATAAAATGTTTGAAAAAATGAAGAAGTTTTCAGTAAATAATGCCTGTATTGACACAGTCCAGAAGAGAAAACCAGACAATGAGGAGGAGAACAGTACACTTTCCAACCATACACCAAAGCAAAGGCACTAAAGACAGATGAAATGGCAGGCCTGCTTTATCAAGGAATCCCTTTTAAGGAAAGCAAGCAGACAATGAAATGGATTCACTGTCACTATTTATTTCATACAAACTAAAGCGTCCTTCATTATAAAATCTCATGAGGACAGGTTAAAGAGAGAAACACCATAACAAACCTATAGATTATAAACTACCCCCAAATACTACCAAATTTAAATTAACAGCTCAATACTTCAAATTGGGTTTACTCTAAAAAGTAGCAATTGAATAATATTGCTAATTACTGTCATCCAACATCTATTTCTGATTGAAAGAATCATGAACAATAACAACAATAAAACAACAGCAACAGAAACAAAATCAGAACTCTAAGAAAAACTGTTACCAATTTGTGATACAAACTTTATACAAATACTAAGACTGATTTACCAAACTAATGCTTTGAAAGAATAATCCAAATGCTATTTGAGAAATGCAGGCTTCTGAAGTGTTCAGTAGCTCTCTTTCCAACAAGTCTACCTAGTACCTGAAGTAGAACATCTAGAAGGAGTCATTGCTTAGGATAAAAAAATATCCAAATAGCCAAATGATTTAAATGGCCAGCAGATTATGGCGATGTCTCACAATGAAATCTTAGAAGCCACTGAAAGGTAACACGAAGAAGTAAATATAGTTATAGAAATCAAACAGAAATGAGACGAGTTGATTTTTACAACAGTGCAAGGAACAGTATCTATAATAAGAAATGAACTTACATGCAGAGAATCAAAGTTCCAGCAAACCTAAAAATATCACTACATAAAAACATATAGGCCAGAAAGATTTTTAAAAACAACAACAGTAATAATAAATTTATACTTTAAAATGTGATCCTTTACAAAAAAATGATATAATTAAAATTGACCTTCTTAAGGGGTCATTGACATACTGTTTCCTGCTACACATGATTTTAAAGCTGTTAACAAGAATATGCAAATAAATGTTGAATAATGGCTTACATCATTCAGACTAAATCTTTCTTTAAAGGAGCAAATGGCTTGACTATGTTTGTGCCATACAATAACAATGCTGAAAATAATTTAAAAATTTGAGATGTTTCAATCTGCTATTTTCTTATATTTAGAGGTATTCCACAATCATTCTACTGGGAACAATAGCCAGATATCCTGATCTGGGTTGATGTTGTGTTATGACAAAGTAACACTTAAAAAAATTGACACTACATAGTTTTGCAGAAACTGAACTACATCTTAATACCAGATATGCAAATCAGTGTGCCTGCAATATATTTCAAAGAGGCTCTAGCTCCTGGGCATTGTGAGCTTCTTATTGCTTTGAAAGGATGGAGAGAAACGTGCAGCGACATGAACGGGAGCCATCCATGGTCAAGCCAAAGCTCACTTCTCCTCATCTGCATTTGTAGAGCAGGGCTAGAGCGAAGTTTAGAGAAATACACATTGATATAGCCTTTATCTCTCAGTTCACTTGAGTCTTTTTTTTTCCAAAAATTAAAAATAAATATTAAAAAGGCAGATGGAGTCGGGCGGTGGTGGCACACACCTTTAATCCCAGCCCTTGGGAGGCAGAGGCAGGCGGATTTCTTAGTTCGAGGCCAGCCTGGTCTACAGAGTGAGTTCCAGGACAGCCAGAGAAACCCTGTCTCGAAAAAACAAAAAAACAAAAAACAAAACAAAAAAAAAAAAAACCAAAAACCAAAAACAAAAAAACAAAAAAAGAGGCAGATGGCAAACTTTTCATTCAATATCCTAAGTTAAGGTATAACGAATTCCAGATTGTAAAGCAAACAAGCCAAGCTGGTAGGAAAAAAAAAAAAAAAAAAAAAAAAAAAAAAAAAAAAAAAAAAAGCTGAATTCTCTGTTCACATGAGTTGGTTTGAGAATCTAGTCTTTAAAGGAGCACAGGTAGCTGAGATAAATAGGTAAAGTTCAGTCACACGGATGCACACAGGCTCTACGCTCTGAACCAGTGATGGAGATGCAACCAGTCTACATGGGCTGTCATAGAGCAGCTCAGAGAAGTCCCCATGGCCAGCCTCCCTTCTGGAATACCTCTGCACCAGCCAGGTGTTCTGACTCTGAGAGACTTCTCTTCCAGAAGTCTTCAAAATAGCCTGTAGTTTTTCATGAGGAGCAGTGTGTCTTACACAGAGTTCTGATCTCCCACCCCTAACTACAAATGACTTTAGTATCAAATTCACATATCATAAACACCATCTCTATTCAGTGTGACATATGCATCTATTGTAGCTTTTAAATAATCCCAAAACTTCAACATCATCATCTCGACTTATAAAATGATTTAGTTCACAGCAGTTAAGCAATCTGACAGAAACTACCCAACTAATGAGTAACAAAGCCTAAATCTGAAAGCAGATCTGAGTTTACCTGTCTTCTTTAACCAGACTCCTCTCCTATTCCGCCCAGCTAACAAAGGAAGCCATTGACTTTTACTGACCTGCCATAGATAAGCTAAGTCTTGCAGAAATTAGTGTCAAATTAGCAATGTCTATTCACACAATTAAAAGTAAATGGATAGATAGATGGAGAGAGAGAGAGAGAGAGAGAGAGAGAGAGAGAGAGAGAGAGAGAGAGAAGAGAGAGAGAGGCAGACAGGCAGACAGACAGACAGACAGACAGACAGACAGACAAAAAGAGCCAAATCCTACCTGGAGGTAGAAGTCAAAGCTGTCCAGTTCCTTTCAGAATGTTCAGGAAGGGCCTCGATCACAGAGCACAGTCTGAAAGAGGAAACTGAGGCAGCATCACACAGCAGTTGTGAATAGTTCTGGCAGGTCAAGAGAGCTGGTGGGCAGACAGGACAGATTAGAGGAAAGAAAAGACTAAGGGTCTGATCTCGCCCCTAGGCAATCTCTCGCTTTCGCCTTTCCAGTTGGCCTCTTTTTTTTCTGGCAGTCTGCAAGGAATTGGGCACCCTGGCAAGGGCACTGCCCTGCATCTCAGCTCCCAGGGCACGGAAAGAGCTGGAGCCTTTGAGCCATTTCTTTGCAATTTGCAGCAAGTTTAAGGCCACACGTGATAAAGCTTTGTTTATAGAAGAACGGAAAAAAATGAAAAGACCACTTGTGCTTTTTACTTGCTGAACCCAGAAAACACAACTCTACAGGGGGTGGGGGTGAGGAAACAGAAGCCAGGGCAGGGAAGGAAGTTTGTAACAAAGACCCCCTCCCCTTCTCCTTCCAATCAGTCTTCCAGCCAGCCAGTCCTAAGGGACATCAAGGGGCCAGCCTTGTTGTGTTGTATTTATTTGTTTGCTATTATTTAAAAAAAAAAATCTTGGGCCAGTTCCCTGCTTTGTTTCCCTTACCATTGGGATTCTAGAATCTGCAGGAATACTTTCAGGTCAGGATCAAAGCTCTGCAGGATCCTTCCAGGGGGAGTTCATTTTCAAAGCAAAAATAAAAAAATCAATAGCTTCATCCACACACCCTATGAGCCTTGAAATTTGACAAAATAGCAATTGGAATTTTTGGCATTCAGTTACTTACACTACCTAAGTCTAAGAAAAGAGAAAACTTTGCTCTGAGAAACAATTCAAACCAAACCTTTTCCCAAGAGAATGATTTTAGAGGATTTGAGAAATAATAATTTGTTTTTCCATTTTGATTCCACCAGTAAGTTTGCCACCAGGATTCTTCAGTGTTCAATTAGTCTTCCAGGGCTGTGACTCTGAGCACCTAATCTCAACATGTTCTGCTATTGAGCTATCTATTTGTTATTCAGAATGAGATTTCCAGGGATAGTCCAAAAATTAAATGATGTCACTATCTACTCCAAACAAACGTTCAAAATGATCAGACAGTGCCTTTATCACAGATGTAACTCCAGCTTTCAAGGTGGTTCTGACAAGTAATCAGCTGTTTCAGACTTCACTTTTGTTTTCATGTGTATGTGTGCCTATGAGATTAATTGGATCACAGGCATATATAACTGCCTAGTCCAGAAACAGTACTGGATGCCCTGAAACTGAAGTCCTAAGTGGTTGTGAGCTGCTGTATGGGTACTGGGAACTACAACCTTCTGTAGGAACAGCAAGTGCTTGTAACCACTGAACCATCTCCATAGCTCTATTACCCAATATTTTTATGAGTATATTTTACTGCAAAAGATAAAAGAAGAGGGAAAGAAACTTGGAATTATCTTAAACTTTACAAAGAAGCAATGGGCTAGGTGTGGTGCTGAATTTAACCCCACCACTGAAGAGGAAAAGGAGGATCTATCTCTGTGAGTTCAAAGGCTGTCTTAGTAAAATAAAACAAACAAACAATAATAAAACGGAAGCACTGTAATGTAGACTCTTGTAAGACCAAGAACTTTAATTTAAAAATCAAGTTGGGCCTTGCCATCAGAAGCAGAGATCAAATATCTTTGTGTTAAACTTTTCAACATGTCCACAAGTGGTCACTGGCTATCAGAGGGTTCACCCTTTGCTGCATACCAATCAAAATGATGAAGGACTTGTTTATCTTTACCAAACCACACCAAATAAAAATGGGAAAATAGTTTTTCCATTTTTGTGTAATTTGGACTATTTCAGTGTTTTTCAAATCAGTCTCTAACACAACTCCTTTCCTTATACAACCCATAGTCAACAAAACTGCGAACAGGTGGCTGGAACACAGGGAAGTCCTTTACAAAGGCTGCATGACAGCAGGCCCCAGTGGCATGAGGAAGTCTGGGGCTCCAAAACGACTTTATTGACATAGTGGATGGTAGATGGTCTGGATGTGCACCCCTCTGAAACTCAAGGCAGACCTGAGTTAAATAGGGAGGGAGAAGAGGAGGATCTGGGAAAAGGAATACGCAATTGGCTACACCCTCTGGCCTTTAGGTAAATCATTAATATGGAAATCTCTCTAGGGCTGAGGCTTGTAGTCACGCCCTCTACCTGTGCTCTTTGGGTAGGGGCTGCATTGTCCTTACATGACTGAACGGTGCAGGTTAATGGAGATCTAGACCGTATGTCACAACCCTGGGTTCTGGGGGCATGGCTGAACACCTACCTGCCGTAGCCCCATTGGGGTCGGGGGTTCCAGGCCCGTGCCCAGCCAAGAACCAAGCTATTCTTACACGGCCCGACATGAGACTACATAGAATGTAGTTATCTATCATTTACACATTCCTTAGGGCTTCTGGAACACAGCCTTCTTTGGATTGTATACTACATCACTGTCACTCTCACCTTCAAATTCTAAATCCCCACTCCTTAAACACTGCACTGTGACCCTGAAATGGGGTTGCCTACCTATGTAAAAGGGGTCACAAAAAATGTGCCGAGAGTACAGTTTCTGGATGTGTAGCAGTCAGAGTTAATTCAAAATCAAATGAGTACCAAATGTGAGGTGTTTCTGGTAGAGTTCAGCTGTGTTGTATCGTGAGACTTCACCATAGCCCGGTTCTGAATAAACCACACATCCACTTGGCCTTGAACATGCCTGTGTCGCTCACAGTGCCCACAAACAGTGTCTGAAACATAGGCTCAGATTCTAGGAAATTTCATGTTATTCACTTGCAGGGTTTTAACTGCAGAGCTAAGTTTTCTGCTTATTATTTATTTATTTATTTATTTATTTTTAATAAAGATTTATTTTCGCACATGTTCAGTGTTAGCATTCTGTTTAAACTCTGCCCCACAGTTACCTGGCAACAGCCAGGTATCCCTGACTCCCTACAAAAAAAAAAGGCTGCTTGGCCCCTCCGCTCTCTCTTGCTCTTGCCTTCTTTCTCCTGCTCTCTCTCCCTTTGCTCCTTCTCTCTCCATGTGCTCATGGCCAGCCTCTACTCCTCTTCTCTGTTCTCTCTCTCTCTCTCTCTCTCTCTCTCTCTCTCTCTCTCTCTCTCTCTCTCTCTGTGTGTGTGTGTGCCTTTCTCTGTCTCTACTACCTTCTCAATTACCTTCCCCATGACCTGAGTAGACTCTATTCTATACTATACCATCCTGTGTGGCTGGTCCCTCAGGGGGAAGGGATACCTCAGCATGGGCCTGCAGAGGTACCCCCTTCCCCCATACCTGACTACACAATCACCAAAACATATCCTCTCTATATCTTTTTATAAAACACATCATTCAGCTGATTGAACCCGTTCATGTGTCTTCACTAGCAGCTCGTACATCTCCATCCCTTGTGTTTCTGGTGTAAATTACTTGGTCTCTGTGCTTTGAAACCAGCTTGGTAAGTCCTTTACTAAGTAGCTCCTGAAGGGCTGCCATAGCCAAGGAACTGCCAATCTTCAATAGCCCGAGACCACAGCAGGAGAAATGAGCTTATAGTTGGGAACTCTCTTACAGAGTTTGTTGTACGTAGGTTTGTCAAACAGGACAAGATTGTTGAGGTTGTCCCGAACTGTGCCTATGGACCACTTCCTTTTTTGGACTTGCCACTAGACTTATATACTGGGTCTTTGTCTTTTTTGGCCAACTTTCTGGCATCTTTCTTCTTGTTGTCCTTGGGCTCAGAGAGTGACAAGGACTGTAGCCTCACTAAGATGTCAGAGGTGGGGGGAAATTTTCTGCTTTTATAGAAGCAAAGTGTTTTACTTACAGAAAGCAAGGCTTGTAATGTTTTCCTGATGTCACTCTTCAATCTACATCAAATTAGCACATACTCATATCATATTAAAATATGATTCAAAAATTTATGTTTGTTGCTAACTTGAATTTTATTTTTAAAAAATCTTCAATTAATTTTGGTTCGAGATTAGGGCAAAATTTCCAATAATTTCTGAAATGACCTTAAGCATATTTCTGCTATTTTGTACCATATAATCTCATTCTCAGCATTGATGTTTAAAAACTCTAAGGTTGATTCAGTTCTGGAAACTATTGAATATGATTTCAACCCTGAAGTATCAAATATTTAACCAACACTTAATTTTTTATGTATTTCATTAGTATGCAAAGTTGCTCTGATCTTTATGTTTGGTAAAACTGTATGTATGCCAAAGGATTACTTTGAAATGAATTTCTTTATATCTTAATAATTGGATTTATTTGATACATCTGTGTCATGTAAAATTTCCCAGGAAAACAAATGTAAAGTAGACAAATTTAAAACATTTCAGGTAGGTCAGAGGTCAACCAAGACTCAGAGCATCTCTGTCTTAGTCACTCAACTCTGTCGCTGTGCTGAGAAGCCAAAGTCTCATCCCTAGGGATGCAGTGACAGAGGGCATGAGCCAAACTCGATCTCTCTCTCTCTCTCTCTCTCTCTCTCTCTCTCTCTCTCTCTCTCTCTCTCTCTCTCTCTTATCTCTTTCTCACACTCTCTCTCCTCTGTCTCTCTGTTTTTCTCTATGTCTCTCCATCCCTGTCTCTCTGTCTCTCTCTGTCTCTCTTTCTCTCTCTCCTCTGTCTTACTCCCCTCTCTGCCTTTCCCCATTTTTCTCACACTCTTCTCTCTCTCTCTCTCTCTCTCTCTCTCTCTCTCTCTCTCTCTCTCTCTGTATGTGTGTGTGTGTGTGAGAGTGTGTGTGTGTGTGTGCATGCATGTGTGTATGTGTGTCTTAGTGTTACTGTTGCTCTGATGAAAGATTATGACCAAGGCAACTTTGGGAACAAAGGTTTATTTGGCTTACATTTCCATATCACTGTTTATCATCTAAGGAAGTCAGGACAGAGCAAGATTCTGAAGGCAGCCGCTGATACAGAGGCCATGGAGGTGTTGCTTACTGACTTGTTCCCCATGTCTTGCTCAGCATCCTTTTTTACAGAACCCAGGACCACCAGCCCAGGCGTGAGATCACCTACAATGGGCCTTCCAACATCAATTACCAATTAAGAAAATGCCCTACAGCTTGATCTTATGAAGGCATTTTCTTAATTGAGGTACCTGCTTTTAAGATGACTCTAGCTTGTGTCAAGCTGACATAAAACTATGCAGAACAGTGTTTTCAAGGGGTGGGTAGGGTTAAGCTCATCTCAGAACTGTAAAGGAGGAGCCTTCCTTGTCTTTTCCACTTCCTGAGGTCAGCTGAGGATCTTTGGCTTTTTGCGGTGAGGTGAATTGGAGTCTTGGAGGAAATCTCTACATCTGTTGTTGATATGGAAACTTCAGACTGTCTTTGAAAACAGAGGAGCCTTCTTGACTTGTGTGTTTTTGTAGGGAAATAGGGTCCTAGAAACTCTATGGCTACCAAGGCCACTAGAACTCAGTGGTTTTGAGTGTCTGTTTTGTAAATCTGAAAAAGGAAATCCATAGATTTCAGAAGCTTAGTTTTAGAGATGTATCTTATTAGAGGTATCTTAAGAGAGAGAAAGATGGCCGAGTGCCTACATAGCTGGAGGGGTCACTGGAAAGAATGGAGCTAAGACACTGGGTGTTCCAGGTAATTGCTTTGGAGTTAATAAGGACTTAGTGGGTAGAGGAAGACAAGGTGGAGATGAACTTGTCCTGGTTGGTCCAGTTTCCATTTTAGGTATGAAGGTAACTCCCAGTTTCAGGACAATTCTCAGTATGGGTTCCAGGAAGCATACTTTAAGAGAAGAGAGATAAGGAAACATCTCACCCCTTTCTGGCACCGCCAATCTCTGGCCCCAGTAGAACCAGAGGTATTTTTGAGTTAGATGCTTCTAGCATTTTGACCTCTGGCATGAACAAGGCTGCAGATATAACCCAGGGCATTTCTAGCTTTTAGACAAGAAAGAAACTGGTCACACTTTGGGGTCCCTTTACTCTAAAATGCTTAGTCAAGCTAAGCACTTGGCCATGGTGTCTCCTAAGATTCTTCCTTCTGTTCCCTAAACTCTACTGAGATCTTTGGGAATTTCTAACTTTGTTTCACCTGCTAAATCCCTCTTCCCAAGGGAGGGTTCATTTAGAGATACAGAAGATTAGAATCACAGCACAGAGTTGCAATGAGGCAGTTGCAATTTCCCCAGAACACCCATTGTCTCATGCCTATCCTTACCTCAATAGCATCCAGTGCTTGTTATTCACTACCTCCTGGATGCTCTTACTTCTCCTGTCCCTTTTTCTGTTTGTTGTTCTTTCTTGGCAAATTTCACGAACTTGCATCCAACTTTCTGTTTATTCCACTTTTATGCCCACACTCTTGAAAATAGAGACCATTCATTAACATGCCCTCAGGGTTGATTTTGAATTAGTCATCACTAATTTAACTGGACAGCAGATGAATTGTTGGATAGAATAAACTTTAATGATCCAATCATCTTCCCTCTTTCTTAAATACCTTCTCTAATCTTTTCCCCCAGCTCCAGACTTTAGCTAGTGCCTTAACCGAGGGCATTCACTGATAAATAGTGACAAAGGGGCAGAATAAATGTTACAATCCACCACTGCTCTATCTATCATCTACCCTTAAAAACTTTAATAATGACTGTCTTCCACCTTCTTGGTCTTGTAGAGAAACCATCCCTGCTTCCAATCTTTAGTTTGAATATAGAGCTCTCAATTTTATTTCCTCTTGTTTTTTTCTAATAAATCGAAATCATTTCCATCAATAATACCAATGACATTTGCGTTAATGAATGAGGTGATTAAATTTTATATCTGAATTTAATTACATAGTAATGCGGTTGTAAATATAGTTGCATTGCTATTGTTGGTCACATGCTTTTCTTTGGTCTTCCTTCCTCACTTGAGTTTTACAGGGCCCCTCTCCCTTGATTTTTTTCTTCTACCTCAACACCCTGTACTTTTAGTCTTTAGACTGGAATTCCCCATAATTCTGTCCTTGATTTATCTTCTTCGATCTACTTCTCCTTCCCCATATACGAGTCACTTTTTTGCTGTCATGATTAATACCACGACCAAAGACAGCTTAGGGAAGGAAGAGTTTATTTTGGCTTACTCTTCTAGAGGGATTGGGGTCCCTGGCAAAGAGTCTAATTATAAGCTAGCAAGTAGGTGGTATGAATAAGGTAGTCCATACCCCCAGCTTGACTGGAAACAAATTTTTCTATTCAAGAAATTTCTGAACCAAGTTTGGAGAAATTCCTTGATGGGAAGAATGGTTTGAATAGAAATGGCCCCCAGAGACTCTTAGGCTTGGCCCATAGGGAGTGGCACTATTAGGAGACTTGCCCTTCTTGGAGGAAGTGTGTCATTGTGGAGGCAGGCTTTGAGTTCTGATATGCTCAAGCTAGGCCTAATGTGGCAGTCTCTTCCTTTTGCCTGTTGATCAAGATGAAGAAATCTCAACTCCTTCTCCAGCACCACCATGTCTGCCTGCATGCTGCCATGTTTCCTGCCATGGTGATAATAGTCTAAACCTCTGGGAAAGGTAAGCCAGCCCCAATTAAATACTTTCCTTGATAAGAGTTACCAAAACCACTGTATCTCTTCACAGCAATACAACCCAAACTAAGACAGAGAGTTTCTTTTCTGGTCTCTTAATGCTAGTCTTCCCTAACAGGCATTATGTTACTGACACCATAGCTGGAGATAGTATGTGAGCCTGAAATGTCTTTTCCTAGAAACAAGATGAAAATCTTCAAACACTACCTTGTGTCAGAAGGAATCAAAACCCAACTTGGCAAGTTTCTACTAATCAAATATAAGAAGATTTGAGTATGAATAAGACCTGAAATATTTAAATGATAGAACTAATAAATTCATAATAACACTTTAAAGATTATAATATCACCGTGTTAGGAAGTTAAATCTATTTCAAAGAAGAGATACTTGGGGAGAAACTGTCCTTGTATGTCACTTTCTTACTCAATTCATTTCTACTTATAAAAACAGAGATGAATTATTCTCCATATAAGTTTAAGAATAATAAAAAGAGACAGGAAATTACAGTTTTCAAGCCTCTAATTAATTAATGAAAAACAGTCATCACTTATCCATGAGTATAAAGATAAGATTCAGAGTGTAGTAAGGAATCACACTTGTTTAGCAAGATCTCAATTTGATGGGTGGGCACAGGAGTGGTTGTAAGAAAGAGACCTTGGAGACACTGGAGGGAGTAAAGGGAAGAGGGAAAGTGATGTTATTCTATTTCAATTTAAAATGTATAAAGATTTTTAAATGGAAAACAGTCACCAGTGACCAGTAATATCACAAAAGAAACTGCCATTGTGGCTGTGGGTCTGCTTAAGCCCTCCTGACCTCTAGTCACCTCACTAGAACGGAGAGCTCTGATTCGGGCCTACATGGCCATAGGGCATGTTTCTTTTATGTGAAGAGCATGGCATGTGTTCCAGTCAGGAATCAGGCAGGGAGTCACTTAAGTCTCAGGTATGTGCCTGAGACTTAATCCCAATCCCCAGGTCTCAACCTGTTCTACCACTCCAAACTTCCTGGCATGGTTTTAAGTCCCACTTGTGACCATCTTAGCAAGATGCTTTAATATGGCTGTTACCTTAGTCTTCCTCCAAGCAGAGCCTTGGCTTAAATATAAGTCTTATAGAGAATCCAATTATGAACATCAGTCTATGAGAAGTCCTGGACCTAAAGGACATGGCATAAACACAACAATCAAAGCACAACATGCAAAATCATATTAGAATAAACACGCCAGGCTGCTTCCAATAAAAAAGTACAAGGGTAATAAATTACATGTTAAAACAGAAGGGATGAATCAGCCAATGGCAACCAATGCTTATATCCCTGTCCAAAGGAAATGTTCTATATGTTCATTAGATTTTTACAATCTTCTTGATATATTTATAAACTCAAAAACTATAAATTTGTGGTTTTGAGGAATTTATATTTTTTAGTCTGTTTATTTGTATAATACATACTGGTTTCTATTGTCTGTGAGTACAAATACTTCAGAGGCAAAGACACATTTTTATTTTTAAAATTATGTACCAATGTAAAATATATTCTATTATCTTGAAAACAACTTAGGGGGTGCTAAGTGTTTTGGTGGTACCTATAGAATGGATTTCTCAATCTGTGTTCCAGGCAATGGGTACGCAGTGCTCACTGTACTTTTTATGTCTAGTTTGAACATATTCAACAATTTCTAGAATTACATTTTGAATAAATAATGTGATGGGTAGATAAAATGTGTTTGAAGATGAATTTTGAATTACTTTCTATAGGCTGCAAAGCTCAAAGTGACGCATACATTTATCAATGTACAATTTCATACATATACTGAGATCTAAAGAAATAGCTTATCAGTTATTAGAACTGCCTGGTCTTTCAGAGGACCCAAGTTCTGTTCCCAGCATCCACATCAGTGAACACTGAAAAATCTGTTCTCCATGCTTCTTTTTCTGTACTTCCCTTCGTTGAAAGCCTTTAGTAATAACATCATCCAAAATTCTCATTCCTTCAGGGACAAGTTCTTTAGGGACCTTGTTTTTATTCTGTGGCTCAAGTTTCTCATTATATTCACTATTCAATGTGGAAACCTCCATAGGGAATTCTCTAAGTTCCAAAACTGGTCTTTCTTGCCAAACATTTGTATCTGAACCCATATTTCAGCTAAAGAGACTGGGTTTTTTTTCTGTCTTCTTTGGGTGGTTCAGTAACACTATGATTTCAACTCCAGGGTGAGGAAACCATTGTGTCTCTTGGCAAAACCATTCTATACTTGGAAACTGTCTCCTCTAAACAAGCATGAAGATCTATTTGTGGAGAGGAAGAACATCAACATGAGGAGAAGATCCCAGTGAGGTCAAGTAGGTCAAAGGTCAAATAAGACAAGTCTAATAATATGGAATCATGAAAATTACTCAACGAGACCAATTTTTTATATATTAATTAAAATTTATAAAAAATAAACAATCAGAGTCAAGTATCCTGTTTTCTAGTGTTACACTTGATTATTCTAGCCTCAAAACCAAGCAATTTCTATCTTAGGGTGTTCAGCTGTACCCACTTGCATCCCTCTATATACAGGCTGTAGGGAATCCCAGTACAGTCATTGGTTCAGCAGACTGAACAAGTTGTCTCCATTTGTCAGATATGGCTTTGATTTCATTCTACTGAATGTGGGCATGCAGTTTACCCAACACTGTTTGTTATAAAATGGTCTTTCATCCAGAGTGTGTTTTTTTGATAACTTTCAAATATCAGATGGCTGCGGTTTGTGTATTTATCTTTGAGTCTTCTGTTTTGTTCAATTTGTCTACGTCTCCACTTTGGTGCCAGTACTGCTTTAATTGCTATGGCTGTGTAGTAGGCTTTTAAATCTGGAGTGGTAATCTCTCCAGTGTTGTTATTTTTGCTGGGTATTACTTTGGCCCTCCAGGGAAGAAGGGTCTTTTGTGCTTACAAATAATAAACTTTAGGTTGTTTTTCCATTCCCATGAAGAAGAGATGGGAATTTGATTAGTATTGTGTTCAATCTATAAATAGCTTTTGGTATAATTTTCATTTTCACAATATTAATTCTACCAATCCATGAGCATAGAAAGACTTTCCATTTTTTCTTTTTTTTTAATTTGATCTTTTTTTTCTTACTCACTTTACATCCTGCTCACTGCCCCCTCCTGGCCAGCCCCCTAGCAATGCTACCCCACCCCCATTCCCTTCTCTTCTAAGCAGGTGAGCCCCACCTTGGTATTCCTCCACTCTGGCACCTCAAGGCTATGCAAGGCTAGGTGATTCCTCTCCCACTGGGGCCAGACAATGCAGCCCAGCTAGAAGAACATATTCCACATATAGGCAACAGCTTTTGGGATAGTTGCTCCATTTGTTTGGGACCCACATAAAAACCAAGACGCACTTCTACTATATATGTGCTAGAGGCCTGGGTCTAGCCAATACATGTTCTTTAGTTGGCGGTTCAGTCTCTGAGAACCCTAAGGATCCAGACTTTGTTTGTCTTCCTATGGAGTTCCTATCCCCTTTGGAGCCTACAATCCTTCTCCTATTCTTCCATAAGAGTCCCCAAGCTCTACTGTTTGGCTGTGGTATCTGTATCTGTCTGAGTCACCTGCTGGGTGGAGCCTCTCAGAGGACATGCTCCTGTCTGAAGCATAACATAGTATCATTAGTTAGGGATTGATGCTTGCCCATGGTATAGGTCTCAAGTTGGGCTAGCTATTGGTTGGCCATCATGAATTTTGCAGGTAAGTGGATGGAAATTGAGAATATCATCCTGAGTGAGGTAACCCAGTCCCAGAAGGACAAGCATAGTATGTACTCACGGTATGTAAGTGGTGCCATAAATACAGGTACAATGCTACACTCCACAGACCCAACAAAACAAACAAGGAAAGCTCAAGAGAGGAATTTTGAATCTTAGAAGGGGGAATAAAATAGTCATAAAAGGCAGATGGTGGAAGGAACTTGGAGGGAGGGGAGAGAGGAAGGGGGAGACGGAGGGAAATGAGGGGCTCAGGATCAGGTGTGGGAAAGGATAGAAGAGATGCCTAGACAGCCATGAAAATAAATAGAAATCTGCACCTGATGGGAGTGAGGAGGTAGGGGGCATCTCCAGAACAAGACAGAGACCTGGGATAAGGGATGTGCCTGAGGATCAGCAGGAGTGACGTTAGCTGTGTCTCTACATTGGGAATATGGAACCTGAAGAGACCACCTCCTGTAGTCAGGCTGGAACCCCAGTGGAGTGACAGAGACACCAACCTACCCACAAAACTTTCAATTCAAAATTTATCCTGTCTATAAGAAATGCGGTCACAGGGAACAGAGCAGAGACTCTCCCTGTTCTGATGTCTTTATCTCTGTCTAGAGACTTCGAGTTTTCATAGAAGGCTTTCCTGAAGTTTGGTAGAGATCTTTCACCTCCTTGATTAGGTTTATTCCTAAATGTCTTATTTTCTTTGAGGGAATTGTGAATGGGATGTGTCTCCATGATCGCTTTCTCACCTGTTGTTTAGAAATGCTAAGTTTTCCAAGTTGATTATAGAATCTGCCACGATGTTGAAATAATTTTCAGAAGTTTTCTGGTTGAAATTTTGGAATCTATTGTGAATAACATTTGTATTACCTACAAATGGGATAGTTTGACTTCTTTTCCTATTTACAGTCTTTGATTTTCTTCTCTTGCCTTTTATTGCTCGAGACAGTGATTTAAGCACAATATTCAAAAGGAGTGGGGTGGTGGACAGCCCTGTGTCAGTCCTGATTTCAGTCTGATTGCTTCAACCTTTTCTCCATTTCAGATGCCATCGTCTATGGGTTTCTCATATACAGTTTTTATTATGTGAAGGTATCAGAAAGTCATGTTGGACCTTGTCAGAAGCTTTTCCCGCTTCCATTGACACACTCATGTAGATTATTATTATTTTTTTTTTTTTACTTTTAAGTCCATTGATGTGATTTAGTACATTTATTAACTAGCATATGTTGAATCATTCCTATGTCTCTGGGTAATCTTTTTCATATATGCCTATATGTGAATTACAAGTATTTTACTGAGGATTTTTTGAGTCTATGTTCATCAGGAATATTGGCCTTTAGTTTTCTATTTTTGTTGTGTCATTAGATGTTTGGGGTATTAGAGGAACAGTGGCTTCGTAGTTTAGACATACTCTTCAGTTAATATTCTTTTAATAATTTAAGAAAAACGGCCATAAATCTTCCTTGAAAATCTGGTAAGATTCTGCTTTGTGAGTCCCCCAACCCAGTAGGTGGCCTTTAATTATTGTTTCAAGCCCTACTTCATTATGGTTCTTTTAAAGTTGTTGATCTCTTATTGCTAGATAAATGTAGACATTCATCCATTTCTTTCCCATCTTCCTTAATGGAATTTTAATGTATTCACTTATGTTTAAAATTTCTTTAGTGTCTATTGTAGTCTTTCCCTGTTCATTTCTGATTCTGTTCATTTGAATCCTCTTTTTCATTCTTTTGGTTAGTTGGGCCAAGGATCTTCTGACCTTATTATCTTCTCAAAGAGTAGGCTTTCAGATTCATTGATTCTTCTGTTGATTTCATTGGTTTAAAACATGTTGGTTAATTTGGGGTGGTTTTTTGTTGTTGTTGTTGTTGTTCTTTAGTTATATTATTAACTCATTTCTTCTCTTTTAATTTTTTAATGTAGATACTTACAGCTATAAATTCCCCTCAGAGAGCAGTTTGTAATCTGTTCCCAACATTTTGTTTTGTTCTTTATGTTTTCACTTAGCTTCAGGTTTTTTTTTTTTTTTTCTTAATTTCTTCAATTCACTCATTATTTGCTAGTGTGTTGTTAATATCCAGGAGTTTGCACAATTACAACAGATTTGTTGACTGTTTTTTTTTTTTTTTTTTTTTTTAACTTTTATTGCAGTATGTTCAGATAGGATATACAACATTGTAAGTTCTTTAGAAATTTGGGGGTTTTTGTCCCAGTATGTGGTTTATATTAAAGATGCTTCTGTGGGATGCTGAGTAGATTGTATATTCTTTGGAGTTTGAGTGTCATGTTCTGTAGTTACCTGTGAAGCCCATTTCTGTGTATAATGCCACATAATCAGAATGTTTGTCTATTCTGATGTTTATCTTTTGTTTAGATGACCTGTCTATTGACAAGAGTGGGGTACTTAAACCTACCATTAATGTTTGTCTTTAACTCCAATAATGCATTTTTTTTTTTTTTAGCAAATTTAGGTGTGCCAGAGTTTAGTGCATTGTCTTAGTTTACTGTTCACTTGATTAAAGTGAAATGTCTTTTTTATCCCTTCTAATTGGTTTTAGTATGAAATCTATTTGTCTAACATTAGGAAGGAAATATCTACTTGCTTTCTGATCTAATTTGAGTACTTTCTTTTCACCTTTTCATTTTAAGGTGATAAAGTAATACCTATATTTAAATTGAGCTTCTTGTAGGCAACAAAAAGATGATTTTGTTTCTTAACCCATTCATCAATCTTGTGTCTTCTGTTGAATTTAAACCACTAATACTTAAAATTATTGAATAAAAATAAAAAAATAAAATAGTGTATACTTATTTCAGGCTTTTTCTGTTCATATTCTTAGTCATACTTTATGTTGTATCAATTATATCCATTTTTTCTATAATTTCTTATATGTGTATTCCTCTCTTCAATATGCAGTATTGCTTCCCATATTCTGTATAGAGATGATCTGTTGGGTATAATACTTTTAAGGCTGCTTGTATCATGGAAACTTTTTTTTTCTTTTCCAACTACAGCAAATAATTTTGCTTGGTATAGTAGTCTAGGTTGGTAGATGAGATGGGATGACCAGTGGTTTATTTTACGGTACTAGGCATTTCTGGAACAATGTGTATGCATGTGCACATGCATACTGATAATGGGAGAGGGAAAGATTATATATAAAGAGACTATTTGTCTGAGACAAAGAAGTATAAATGAGAATGTGTTTTCCTTTGTGAAAAGAGATTAGTTTGCAGTGAGAAGAAAAAGAACCTCAGAAATAACAGGCTTGGGAATTGGGGTGGAATTTCACAAGCAATGGCAAAATCAATATTTGTGGATTAAAATGTCAATTCATCTGGCCAATGCTGCACTCTAGATTTGCTTCTGAGGTCTCTGTCAGTTAAATGAAATACTCAACGTTTGGCCTAATTCAAGCTATGTTATTCGTAAAACACAGAGCAAAACCCTCAATTTTGCATATGAATAATTATAATACTCCCTACTGCATAGCCAAAGTCTCCATATTACTATGGGATTATTTATAGTATAAACAGAAGTACTTCATATTATTCTGAATCTGAATGTTTGAAGTTGGGCAATTTGGTTTGATGCTATTTGATTAAGGAAAGAATACAGCACAGAGGTTAAAAGTTAGGTGATGTCAATGACTAAAAATTCACTATCAATAGGGATAGAGATATTGCCATGAAAATTCAACCCCACCCAGGACCTCAGGAACAGGTTGGGTACAAGAAGCTCAGAGGACTTGGAATGTACAAATAACTATATCAAACACGATACCACAGAATCAATTTTATATTACATATCATCTTCGCATTTTAACACACATATTGATCTATGACACAATTTTAGTAATTTTGAATATGTATGTAAATATATAAACTAAGAGGCACTTCCAGTAATTCTGGCAAAAAGGGAGTATCAATATACTTTCTAAGCTAAAAAACAATAAAAATAAATATAACGTCTCTAATTTTCTTTCTATACAAATCCTATTTTTACAAAACTTTTATCATCCATTAACTGAATCACTTAAGAAATACTTGTGTTGGAATAATACTAAATATTGCTACATATACCATGTCCAAGATACAGGTAACAAGACCAAATTGACTTAAATTATAAAACAATCATTTAAGATCCAAGTTTTCGTGTTTCTAAAAATGGGTAAATTTGGCAAAGATACTCCTTAATGAACATACTCAAGCTGAGTGTGGTAAAAAAAAAAAAAAAAAAGCATTGTTAAAGACTGTCATTTAAAAATGACACCTTTACCAAGATCACTTCAGTTGGCACTTATTTGAAAATAATGGACATTTTAAGAACAACAAATTAAATCCAACCTATACCTTCTGGGTTATAAATATTATTCCACAGAGTTGAATATTTATAATCTTCTATTTAGAGAACCACAATGCATTTTTTTTTCCTTTTCACAAAGAAGCAATAATGAATCAAATCAACTGTTCCATCAGGAATCAGAATGCATTTTCTACAAGAACAAAAGAAAATCCAATTGACCATGTCAACCCAACCCAAACCCAATGGTCTCAAATTAAAGTTCCTTACATTATTACAGAATGACATAGAGAATCTTTAGCCCCCCCACACATACCCCATATTTTATATCGAGAGCTCACAAAATATGTAAAAGCACCAATTTCCATTTTGTGGTTAAAATTATTAAAAATAAAAACCCTCTAGGAAGGAATTCCAGGGATGTGTGGATTCAGACATATTTATTTTCATTGCATGTTGGCTAGCAGATCAGCCTTATTGGTGCAAAATTTTAGGATATATGGTCTAAATATATATATATGTTCTAAATAGATATATGCAGTCAACTGACACTCATAAATGCAAAACATAAGCAAATATAGTATGTTAATAATCTCATGCAAATATTTTACATAGTATTTAAAATTAGTGATTGGTGAATAAATACATATTAAAAGTCATTGAACTCCCTTTAACATATAATATATAGATATATTAATACTATTTCTTAATGGCAACAACAGTACAGTTCTTCAGTATGTGTATAAATAGCTAAAATGAAATATCTGGTATAATAGAGGTTTTCTGAGTTAGAAAAATAACCAATTGACAATATTAAAAGAGAAGTGACAGAACCCCTATTCACCACCAAGTTATATACAGAGAGGACAATTTAAAACAGTTATTATGGATTTCACAATAGCGTCTGAATATTTTGCTATATAAAGGATATGTAATTACCATGAAAAATTCCTTCTCAGCAGCACCAGCTCAGAGCACTAATGGTTCACATTCAGTGTGAAAAGTGTTTTTTATGTTAAATTAAGTCGAGGCTGTATCATAGGCCTACAAGATCATTTCACTACAGAGCAAACAACTGAGCTGGTTTGTGAGAAGACTGGACAGGTGTGCATCAGGGTTTTATATAGTCTTCAGTTCTGCTTTTATCTCTTTCTTCATGCCACTGTGGAAATGGAGTGGGAGTGATTTGGACCCTGGCATTAAAAACATTCCTTCCCTCTCTTTCATCAGAAGAACATTTCTGATTACACTGTCTTTGCTAATATTGACTCCGAGAAGGAAAATTAGTGAGAAAACTCCTTTTTTTTGAGCTGAACTTTGTTTGCTGCTGTTGTTATTTTCTTTGTTGTTGTTGTTTTGTTCTGTTCTTAAGAAGTAAGAATTTCCTGCAATAGTTTGTTTCAGTTGAAAGAAGCATGTCCAAAAAAACCTGGAAATTAAATGTGTCAAGGCTCTACTAGGTTTTGTGGAATTTTTTTTGTTTGTTTTGGTTTGGTTTGGTTTTGGTTTTGTTACTCTTCTATATAGGAATTTCATAGTTTACCCTACTGTTTGGTCAAACATGGCAGATGAACACAGTTGTGTGGTTAATCCAAGGATAAGCCTTCATTTATGAAAGCCTAAATTAATAATAGTTAATTTTTTTTGTGTTGAAGAATTTGAGTTTTGAACTATATATTAGAATTTAGTAAATAAAATATATGGTAATAGATCATGTATCATTTTTTAATGTCTGATGATAAACTACTGGATGATATCACCCTGTGCATTGGGGTAGCTCAAACGAACTAAGCTGTAGACAATGCATAACGTTAAATGTATGAAGATAAGGGACTGAACAACACCTTCTTGTGAGGGTCCTAAGAGGAACTTAGCTATAGTCAATGTATCACTTTTAAATGTATTGTGATAACTCACTGGATGATGCCTCCCTGTGCATTGGGGTAACTCAGAGGAACTTAGATTGCAATTTGGGTACTACATTCTTTGGTATATTTTGTACAAATTTATTTTATGCAAATGGGTGTTTTGTCTGCATATATGTCCGTGTACCACACATATGCAGTGCCCAAGGAGGTCAGAAGAGGGTATCAGATCTCTTGGAACTTGTGTTATAGTCTGTGTGAGCTGCCATGAGGACACTTAAGTTCTTAATGTACCTTATTAAATTTATGTACTTATTGATCCCCTTATAAAGCACTCTTCCCTCGAGAGCATTAAAAAATATTAAATCCTGTCAAACTATGAGTATTTTGGTACCAGGAAGCAGTGCTTTATGGGTTTAATTTTAATTGATGTCCCCCCCCCCCAATAATCTAAGAGAATGGTGGTTCAAGAAACCACATCAAATTGAAGTACTTCTGTCAGTAACTACACACAAAGACTACATTTATTCTTGTTAGTTTTCATGATTAAATAGCCACTTCTTAATGCAAACCAAAGAGTCTGGGTTAGACATGGCTCCAGTGAGCATTTATCTATTAGAAGAAGGGTATTTTTTCCTCTGTGCCACACCACTTTGAGAAGGAGGCATACACTAAGATTCCAACACATGATGTTAAGAAATATGAGATCAGTTTAGAGCCTTCAGCCCAACACAAAAGCACACAGTCTATGTACTTATGGTCTTTTCTACATTAAAAAACTGAAGGATCAACCTTATCCTCCAAAGCAGCAGATTAGGTCCCACCAATTGCATTTTTGCATCTGCAGACATATTTAAAATATTCACACAGAGAAGGGCAAATACCTTAGTCACAACATCTTATCAGTTCTTAGGGTTAATTTACTAGCATGATCATAAAGACAATTATTAGGTAAGGCAAAAAGCAGTATTAGGTAGTATAGGAAGTAACATTATTTTAGCATATGCAAAGCACAAGGTAGCAACATAGATTATTGATATTCATCTTGCATAATGTATACTAGTATGTTCTTATTCTCTAATCATGGTTCCCTCATGTGAGACATACAAATACTCACCAAAAGCACAATTTAAACCTCCTAGACTGAAGAGTATGGTTCAATTTAGTCAGTGCTAGTAACTTAATCCACTTATTTAAATTTTAGTGAGTACCTAGGCATTTGCTGGAGGATAAATTAACATGATATGGATCTAGGACCCCAAACTGATTGCTTAATTAGAGACTCTAATATGAATTTAATTCTGAGCTCTCTTCTGCTTGAAATGGTGAATTGTTTTCTCTATCTTCAGTTTGACTATGCTTGGATAGATTTTAAAACATGCTGATATCAGAAAATTCATAATTTCCTTTTACAAATTCATAAAAGAAATGAGTGACTTAGAACAAGGAAGGATCTTGAAATATTTCATTGCTCAGGGGGCAAGATAAGGCAAAAAAGTGATGTCAGTTTCAGAGCACATGATTATTGTGGCATTTAGTTTTCTGGGACTGAACTATTAATATGCAAATTTTTCCTCTCACTCACAACACAACACATCTAAGAGTAGAGTGCTGACTTTGTCTGTGGAAAGCCATAGAACTCTGTTGCTGTAACCTTCGGGCAATTGTAGAGGCAATTTAATTGCCAATGACACAAAACTCAAGGGGGGCATCCAATGGGATTCAGGATTAGCGAGAAGGCTAAGAAGCCCCTCAATGCTTCTAAGACACCCTAAGGAAGGTCGTCGAGGTGTCTGCTTCATGGAAGCACCAAGAGTGTGCCCCAAAGCAGAAGAGAGAGAACTTCCAGATTGTTCTTTTACCATTGGTCAGGAGTTGTTCACCACACAAGCACCCCACTTTTATAAAGAAGTCATTCCAAGCTTTAGACTTTATTTACAATGATAATTTTCATATTTTTTATTACTTAGAAAATAATTTATACTTTTCCATCATTTAACAAACAAAAGAGTAGGCCTGAGTCTCACGCCTTTTGCACAGCTTTTACCTTCAAGGAAGTTCTCTGGGAAAGAAAGGCCAGAGGACATGGGGAAATTGCAAATATCTACACCTAGTAAACAGTCTGCAGGGTATGCACTTCCTTCTCCTTAGCATAACTGGGACTGCCATGATTAATGCTTGTTCTGGAGTAAATCCCAAACAGAACAGGGTTCAGTGACAGAGGAAGGCAGACACTTTTTCAAACTGGAGGCAGTTCTCTTAATGCCAGAAGATGACAATACACTGACTATCAAGTACATGTCCTACTGAGAACAAAACCAGGTCTTACATAAACAAGAACATTTTTTTTCCTTACAGTTAAGTAAAACAGGAAAAGGGTCATTTCTACTAAGGAAATGCTACTCAAAAGGCCAGCCGGCTTCGATCACCATAAAGACATTCAATTATTATGTTGAAAATATCATAGATAACATGCAGAACACACTTAGGCCTTTACTCTGTAGAGAGCAGCTGGTTCCCAATTTCTCCTACCATTGACATGTTATGGCTATCTATAAAACTATCTTTTCCCTAAGTGGGTAGAGACCCCTCCACTGGGAGACCTGAGTTTATCGAATGGCACCTGTATAGGCTCATATAAAACTGTAGTAAATCACATCAAACACATTGGCACCACAGGAAGTTAACTCTGAAGTTGGAGGTGAATACAGTAATATTGCTGTCGCCAAGAAGGTAGACAACATCATTCATGGAAAATACTTTTGAAGATATTTGATACACTTTGAGAATTACTAGGTGGCTCTTTAGGGCACATACTTGGTGGGTTTCCACACTTCCATTCAGTTTGTTATCTTTTGGTTTGAGTAGAATGATAACTTGTTTGCTGAGAAAAAAAAATCAATCTGCCTGGATAAATGAGAACAATTCTAGAACAGATAGTGTCTAATGCTTTGTTCATTATCCTGCTATTTCATGTACTTTAAAACAAGCAAAACTAGACAGTTTGCTGAGATCCTCATGATGTAACCAGCCTGTCTCCTACTCAGATTCTGCGGCGTTATTCAAACTGTTATTCAAACTTCCAATATAAACACTCACAATAGATATGCCAATCCCCTCACTCCATACCTAGCTTGTTTGACTATTTATACTTATGTTAGACACATACGTCCACTTGATGACGTGGATGAGCTACTGAGTGATGAGTATATGAATGTAAGTGTAAGTGCTTTGTTTATCATTTTTATTGCAGGGCAAGGTTTATGTTTATTTACCTTCACTGAAGAAGGGTTCTTGCTTCAGAGCAGATTTACAAACAGGGACACATGGGCACCATAAAGAAAGAAAAATTATTCAGGATCTGCTAACTGCTGAAGCCCTGGTATTAACTCCTAAATACACAGAGACACATTCTAGTTATTTGGGTGAGGCCCCAATCCTTCAAGTCCTCTTTGCATTGTCCTCTGAACTAAAAAAAAAAAAATCTGCCCTGAAATATTTGATTTTTTTTATTTCATCTTTGTCTATTAAAGGAAAAGCTGTGAATTAACAGAAAATGTTGCTTTTGAAGAGAAGGGTGCATGACCCATTTATGGGAAACAAAGGGGTCTTTAATGTAAATAATCAAGGATGAAAAAAGGTAAAAATCTATGCACATGTCTCAGAGGCTATGACTAGAATTTTGTCAACACAGTACTGAACCAGAAACTACACGCAACAGAGTTTAGGAGAAATGCTAACAATTTGTTTAAGAAATGCTTTCATCAGGCAGGGAAAGACTTCAAATTAATTCAGTTAGCAAAAAAAAAAAAAAAAAAAAAAAAAAAAAAAAAAAAAAAAAAAAAAAAAAAAAAAAAAAGCTTTTTTTTTTTTTCAATGCCTTAATTTAACAGCCAACAACTGTATCAGATCATGAATCAAACTAGAGTAGGCAGATGGCTGGTGGCTCTCAAACTCCAAAATAAACCATCACCCAGCTACTGTGCTTGAAGATAGGTACAATGTATAAAAATGGTGACTAAAATATAACTATAAAATGTTTCCCTTTCCCCTTTTTTTTTCTTTAAAAAAAGTTTGCTATCTACAGAAACAAAAAAAAACTTTATATTTACATTATGGTAACTAATCATAACATATGTAATAATATCCAATAAAATATTGAAAGTGAGTATCAACTTTTTAAATAGAGGTTTGGCTCACAGCATAAACAAGTGTAGAAAACAAAACAAAATAACACAAATAGCTTCCAATAGTCTATCTTCAAAGAATAACTCCCACTCATCTTCCTTTCAGAAAAGAAGCACGACCATGGTCCAGGCTGTAAAGCCATGCTATGCCTTCACACAGTGTATGGAAGACCACAACAGGGATGTCAGAGCGAACAATCTTCAACAGTTGCCAAGAGGCAGCTTCCCCCAGACCAACTTCCAAGCCCTAAGTTGACATTTTGCCTTTGTCCATGATGTCACAGAACCCATGATGAGTTTGCTGACTTTATTCTTTATTACAACATATCTTGCATCAAATTGAGAAGACATGGGGTATCATTGTTATAGGTACTTTCCCAGGCCTTTCCCAGTGCTCTCTTAGAACTCTTACCTGATGAAGAGCTGACTCCAGCTCCTTTTGGGTGTCCACCAGTAAAGAACACTATCCCCTTCACTGGTGATTGATCCTAGGTGAGTGACACGTGTACTCACACAAACCTCTTATACATTCATTAAGCAGGGTAGACCAGAAAGCCTTAGTCTTCTGAGTGTGAGGCTGGTTGTAGAGTGCCCCCAAGTGGCAGGTAGCAGTGGTACCAATCATGTGGCCCACACAAGCCCTCCCTCTGCTAAGGAACCTTCTTAGAAGCCAAAAGGAGGGCTGCCATTCTTTCAAAGACACTGCAGAAAGGATTTCCTTCTGTGTGTTCACATGTACTTCATCACCTGTTACAGCTATTCTATGAACAACTAAAGTCATAAACATCACCCTTTCCTCATGCACACACAAGTACAAGACCACTCTCCCCTCTCTCTCTCTCTCTCTCTCTCTCTCTCTCTCTCTCTCTCACACACACACACACACATGCACACACACATACACAAACACACACACACACACACAGTTGGCAGTATGCATTAGAATTCCAACAATGCTCTGGAATGTTCATCCCTCAGTAGGAAGAACAAAAGGTGCCCAGTCTGGAGCCTACATCTGTTTCTTCTCTAAGCTGCACAGTTCCTCATGAGTTCTTGTTCTTTATGATTTCTTATGTCACAGTGACCTCTATATATCTTAATATGACTGTTACTACCTTGTGGAGTCAGGCGTCCTGGCTCTCAGTGTGCATGTGTGTATGCGTGAATACGAGTCTTACATGAGCCTATGTGGGAATTTATACACACACATATAATTTCTTTCTTATAAAACGATCTTTAGACGCTGGTGTCGCAAAGTGAAAAAGCTTCTTTGAGCTAGAGTCTTCAGCGCTGTCCTTCACTGTAAAAATAAACACACAAAATGTGAAGAGTTTCCCAAACACTTTAGCCATTTGCCCATCTTCTGGTATTCTACAGTGTTGTGTCTAAGTGTTGTGCTGGCTTGGAACGTGTCTGAGACAAGTCATTCTGTCTGCAAACACAGCTCGCTCTACCCATGGTCACATGTCTGGCTGTGAAGCCAGAGTCTCCTCTGCTCTTGGCTTTCCCTTCTCTTCCTCTTCCTCCTTGATAGCCTGGATCTGCTCTGAGGAATGCTGCAGAGGAGCCTGGTCCAGGGACTGGTTCTCTGTGCCTGATAAACACTGTTCCTCTTCAATCACTTTCTTCCACATCATGTGGTTCTGCAGAAGGTGCTGAGTTATTTGGCAGTAGATTCTCCTTCTTTTGAAACTTTTCTTTCCTGAAAAATATAAATCATCAGACCTATTTGTGAGCTACCTATATGAAGGTTATTGGTTTTCATATTATAAACAGAAATTAAGTATCAAAGAGACATCTATCTGTCTGTCTTTCTGTTTACCTATCTCAGTTGATTTACACGTGCTAACAGTGCAGTTTTCAAGAATGGGAAACAGAAGGAGCATGACAATAAACTATTACTGAGGGATAAATGTGAATAATATTTCATATTTAGTAATATTCATACTAGGTTCTACTTGTACTTCTTTGTTAAGAATATGTGGAGTGTGTGTAGTGTAAGTACGCCTGTATATATGGATATGCCTGTATAAAATTAGAGGTTTGCATTACAAGCCTTTCAGAGTTCAGAGGGCTAATCCTTATACCATAAAACCCCACAACACAAGCCTTTCTCTGCCACTTCCCACCTTCATCCCCATTGAACTTGGAGCTTGCCAATGGTCATGGGATGTGCCAAGTGTGCTAGATCTCTTGCTACCCATATATAGCACCTTTGTGGAAGGGCTAGTGAATATTTAGCCAGTTTTATGATAAGAGGAATCAGAAATTTCTTGAACCATGGGATAAGATCTATTGTTAAAATTGCTAAAAAGAAGAATTGAGTTCAATTATTTTGAATTATTTTTGAGCCACATTGAAACAAAAATATTAAATTAAATAAATGCTAGGAGATAGTAACATAGGCACAGGGTTACAAGACAAAATTTAAATTCTTTTTTTACTGTAGTCCTCATTTGTTCGTGAGCTAAATTCATCAATCAATATTGGCCAATTGACAAGCACTTTCATGGTTTCTATGTACTTTAAACAAAGATCGGTTGGCCTCAGAATTTTGTTTCAAGGTGCTCTCACTCCATGTGTAAGTACACGTGGGAGACGGAAATTGAGTAAGTGTGCTGTTTTAGGAAAGAGGTAGCACTTGTGACAGAGTTGGCATTATGGTTAGTGTCAATTTTCAACCTGACAGAAATTTGAATCACCTGAGGGATTGGCCTTTGGGCATACCTGCAAGAGTGAATGGAGTGGGAAACCTCACCCATTATGGGTGGCACCATTCCCTAGGTAGGAGTCTTAGAATGCTTATGAGAAGAGACAGTGAGCAGAGCACTAGCATGCAAACACTGATCTGATTCATTGCTTTCTAATTCCTGACTGTGGATGCAATGTGACCAGCTCTCTATAGATCTTGGCATTGTGACTTGCTCACAATGATGAGCTGTAACCTGGAATCGTAAGATAAAATAATGTTTCTCCCTGAGTCATTTTGGTCAGAGTATTTTATAACAGCAATGATAAAGTAACCAAGATACTGTTGCTCTTAGCTTGACTGAATTTTAAACAGGGACCCAACTCCTACTCCCAGATCCTGATCTCCTTCCTCTCAGAACTTTTACTTTAGAAAACTTCTGTTTGAAAATCAGTTCTCTGATCCTTTGTGATATAGATAAATCTAGACTGGGGACCATCCCTTTGCAAGGTGATCATAGAGAAAAACGGTACCAACATAGTGATGTGACCATACATCCAACGTGTATATCAGATCTCTAGTTCTGTACTCCTAAAATGCTGTTAGAAATCTAATGTTAAATGACCTTACCAAAATAGAATTTAAACAGAAATTAAGGTGTCTGTCTGTGTGTGTGTGTGTGTGTGTGTGTGTGTGTGTGTGTGTGTGTGTGTGTAGACAAGTAAGAGATAGGAAGGGAAGGAAAGAAAAGACCACAGAAGGATACAAGGAAGAAAGGAGCCGCTGCCCATTCTCCAGTAGCAGGAAGGGGGAAGGACAGAGCAAGGGAGGGAGGGGTGCTGCCCTAGCTGGCCAGGAGCTTCTAGGTGATTTTCTGTTCTCAACCACCCATTTCTTAGTCTATGTGCTGAGATTAGAAATGCTAAGCCTCACCACCACTACCACCACCACATCTAGCCTTTCCCCATATGGGTTCTGGGATCAGTCTTATGCAGAAAGCTTTTATGTGCTAGGCCATCCCAGCCGTAATTTGATTCTTTTAATTGGGTTTATTTGATAAGGGTGACATAGCCTGGCTTGCTGCCAGAGCACAGGCAATAATTGTGACAACAAGATACTTCCTCAAAACAACAACAATCACTTAAATTTGTTACGGCTAATATAGCTAACTTGACAAGACCTAGAATCAGCAAAAGAGGCAAAGCTCTAGGCATGTCAGTGAGGGAGTTTCCAGATTAGGTTGAGGTGGGAAAAATCCCTCCGAAATGTGGGTGGTACCATCCTGTGGGCAGGATCCCAGACTGAATAAAAAGGAGGAAGCTAGCAGGGTACCAGCATTCAAAGGGCTCTGTGGTCTGATGTCATGTGACCCACCTCTTCAAGCTCTTCTGCTGTGCCTTCCTGCCATGCGCACTAGAATCTCTTTCAACTGTAAGCTGAAGTAAACCCTGTTGTATCCTTGAGTTGATTTAGCTAAGCACTTTGTTGGGGGTGGAGGGAACAGGAAGAAAAGAAACACAATATCCTACTTCAGTAAAGAAAATACATGAGCACATATTATTTTTAAAAGTAAATTAAAACTATTTTCCTTGCAAAGCCATTTACTCCAGTTCTATTGTGGTGGTAAAGCATGACTTTAAATGTCATGAATGTAAATGATTTATATTTATTTATATGTATGCATGTAAGCCCGGTTGAGTGTATGGGCACTACCTGTGGGCAGAGTCTGCAGAAGCAAGAAGAGGGCACTGGATTTCCTGAAACTGAGTTACAAACAGTCCTTGACTTGTGGGTGCTAGGATCTGATCATTGCAAGAACGTTAAATGCCATTTTTCTAGCCCCTGAATATACTTTTTACCCAGAATTTGGTCTGAATCTCAAGGAAACCCTCTACGGTTCACAGTGTGAGCACACTTTCAGGGAAGAAGATAACAAAGACCCCCATTCCCCCCCCCCCCTTTTTTCTTTTGAGGCAGGCCCCAGGAGAGCAGCTGTTCTTTAGATAGCAGTTACACATTAGCAATAAACGTAGAAGAAAGTTTGTACCAAATATATTTGTGTAGATTAGAATCTGCAGGTGGTCTGAAGCTAGCCAGTGTTGGGAGTCAAATTATTCAGCACTGGAACCTTTTGAAAAGAGAACAAAGCGCCCTTTTCCTTGCTCAGATTCAAAGCACAGCTTAGTACTTCATTAGAAACCTCTTAGCTCGCCCCAGGAACCTTTCAGATTTAATTATGAGGTGGAATAAAAGCCCCCTCCCTTTGGACATCACACTGCAGCACTTCATTCTGTTTCCAGGGAGACCTCCAAGTTTTGCAAACTGCACAACTCACTCGCCAGTATCTATTTAATATTTTCCCCTGAAATCTAAGAACAAGCTAAATCAAAGTAAACATCTCAGCCAATATGAGTTCTGTAATGAAAATTCCAAAAAAAATCAAAAGCAATGGAGTTAAAAATGTAGAAACCTGAGTGCCTTCTCTGGCTCTGCAACCATGCCATGTTGCTTATGGTTGGCCGTCAATCTCATTTTCTCATTTATTAAAATGAGGCGGGGTCTCACTAAATGTTATGACTCTATTCCGTGGCTAAAGTTTAAACCTGATAATATCACTCCACCTTTATCGTTTTGGGGGCCACAAAGTTGCTTCAAAGTCATAATTTTAGGGAGCTCAAAA
Source organism: Arvicanthis niloticus (assembly GCF_011762505.2). Lineage (NCBI taxonomy): Eukaryota > Metazoa > Chordata > Mammalia > Rodentia > Muridae > Arvicanthis > Arvicanthis niloticus. The sequence continues at coordinate 78,124,061 of NC_047666.1, read as the reverse complement.
GATGGACCAGTGGGTAAAGTGCTAGCTGCACCAGCACGAGGACCCTAACTTGATCTCCAGCATCCATATGAAAAGCTGACCGTGTTCGCATACATCTTGTGGAATGTCACTGTAATCACAGATATGGGGAGTTAGAATCAGGCAGATTCCTGGATCTCACTGATTACCAAGCTTAGCCAAATAAATGAACTTCAAGTTCACAAAGAAAACCCTACCTCAAAAAATTATAAGGTGACATTAACCCCTGGCCTGGCCTCCACATACACCTGAATCTTCATACACACACACACACACACACACACACACACACACACACAAACACACACAAACACTCCCATACATATGCATACATGCATGCACACACAAACATGTACACAAGCAGATCATACTTTTAAAGCTACAGTATCTGATTGTTGTGGCAGAGATGTTTTAAATTTCAGTGTAAGGAGGCTAGTTAATTACTGAAAGCCATGTTTAGCTGAATTCATAAAACTCTCATGGATGCTCTGCTAGACTTGACTAAAACAGAAAGAACAAAGGAACAACATATCAGAGTAGAGGCTAACGTGCAAGCCCAGTGTTTGGACAAAGCATTCCCTACTAAAGCATAGATGAGTAAGCTAAGCCTGCTAAATAAGTCTTGCCACAAATCTTTCAATTTCCCATGTCTGGGTATGTGCATTACTAAATGTTTTTGAGTTTAAATGACAATCCATCAAGACTCTTGGAAACAACACATTTCCAGGGGCTTGATTGACAAACCTCTTTCAGGATATTCACTGGGAGAGCTGTCTTACCATAAGCATAGCAACAGGCTGACAGCTTGAAATGGAAATAAGGCAAAAAAGAAGACTAAGAATAAATAGCTCTTGAATCTTAAATCTTAGGCTCTAGCTCTGAATCCCAAAATCAATAATTTCCATTTATAAACATCAGAGAAATACTCTGGCAATAGAGTATTAGAGAAAAAACAAATTTTCATTTTCCAGGATTCAATTCAAAAGCTAATGGGCTGGGGAGGTAGCTCGGTGGGTAAGCAGTGGCTGTGATGGTGTGAGCATTTGTGTTTGGATCCTATCATCCACTTCAAGCTGATTTTGTACCAGAGCATCTATATTCTCAGTGTTCCTATAGATAGCAGAAGGTGGAGAGAGGAGAGTCTTTGCAAGCTCATCAGCCAGCTAGCTTGCCTTAGGCATCAATAAAGAAAAAGAGACTCAGTGTTAAACAAAATGGAAGGGGAGGAACACCACCAAACACTGTCACCTGACTTTCACATGCATGTCTACAGACAGACCACACACACACACACACACACACACACACACACACACAAAATCAGGAAATGCTAACAAGTAGGACAGAAGACACAAGAATCTAGCCTAAATCCAGTAAGGTTCTGTCAAGTATGTATAGAGTTGACAACCAGCTCTTTATTTCTGCTAGTGTGTACTGGAAATCAGGGTATATCTACCTATATCTATCTCATCTATACCCATACCCTCACACACACATATATAATCAGAATGGACCATGACAGGTTAGAGAACCTCCCTACTCTATGGTAGACTTGAACCAAATCTTACATTTTCCTGACCAAACTAGAGAAGAAAATGACCAGGGTATCTTTCCATGATAATGCCAACCAAAGACTTTGAAAATATTAAGCTTTTGCTTTGCCCATTTGTTCAAGTAGATAAGATACATGCTGTGTTTACAGGAACACAGGAACATAATATTTAACACTGTTTTAGGGGTTGTAGGTTTTACCAATTATATTATTAGTCACTGTGTTTTGTTATAAGAGATACACAGTAGTGTATCTAAAGGCATGACAGAGTCTTAACTTTATAGTCACTTGAATTACTGGTTGCATGATAGACCCAAAGCCAGTTATCAGATGCAATGGGGCATTGGTGAGTTGTCATTATTAGCTCACTATAACTCAGGATCACCCGAGAAGAAAGTTTGGCTGAGAAACTCTAGCTCAGGTTGGCCTGTGGGCAGGCCTGTGAAGGACAGTCTTGACTGTTAACGGAAGTGGGAAGAAACATCCTAGTAGTGAGTGGCTTCATCTCATGGGCTAGCCCCTGAACTGTAGGAGAGCGAGGGAACATAGTGAGCAAGCAAGGATCCTTATGCTTATCTCTGCTCTCTTACTATGGATACAATATGATCACCTGCTTCAAGTGCCTGCCACTGTGACTCAGCAATGGAATGTAAGGTGGAATTCTGAGTCAAATAAACTTTCTTCCCCCAAGTGGCTTCTTGTCAGTGTATCTGTTATAGCTACAGGAATGAAACTGTGACAGACTCCCATTGTCACACCACCGACACTACCCTAAACAAGTCATAATCAGTAATCATTCAGATCAGTTCGGCAGTCAAAGCAATATTTCTATCTCCACCCCAACCCCCAACATTTTCTTAAGCAACATGGCTAAATGTGAGGTGAGTCCACCAAACTGTTTTGTTCAAAACACCTCTGCTTCTCATCTTAGTGGAAAAGGCCAAGTTCCAACTGGACCCACAGAGCCCTGTCTCTGTCTCCTGCCCTATCACCTGGTTCCCTGTGGCTTCTCCCATGCTTCCTCTTCTTCTTCTCTGCTTTAGCAGCCCTGACTCCTCCAGTCAACATCCACTGCAGAACCTCAAAACTGCTACCTCCTCAATGTCTCAAAATCAATTTCCACATAGATTCCCATGAAACACTCCCTCGTTCTTTATGGATCTTTTAAACATACTATTTTTTTCTTTCTCTCTTTATAAGTTATTTAAAAATTCTCTGAATTATTTTATATCTCCCTCCCCCCCCCAAATAAGACAAACCAAGAAAGAACAAATTCCCAAACAAAACAAATCTCTCGGTACCTAGACTATCATGGACATTCTGCTTTGTCTTGCTGTGTATCTGCTGCTCTACTAAAATGTGCATTGAAAAGAATAAAGATGGACTCCCTGTTGGTTTTTTTTTTTTTTCCTATATGTCTACCAGGAAGAAGACCTAGGCACTGGGGATTTGTACAGCAAGGAGTTGTTAGGTAAAATCTAAACTCTTCTTATCTCTTACCATCCCCAACTAGGCCACAAAAAAAGCCAGCTATTGGTCCATATTATAACCCAGATTCTACATCATTAAGAAATTCTGAAGCTGGTTGTTAACTCTATATCTAGGTGAAAGCATCTGTTAACATGATGTCTGGATGTCATAAATCCCATCTCCTGCTGTGTCCATTGTAATAGCAGAGAAGGCAGCTTTGTAGTGCCCAAGCTAGCAAAGGGCAGCTGGACTTAAAGTATGTGGTTTACAAGAAGCATGACATCCCTCTAACTCCAAAGCAGGAAAAAGGCCCTGGAAAAGCTCATCAGAACTGTGTTTCATGGCTTACTGGGAGCTGCACTGCTTTCACAGGTTTCTTCCTCATGTGGTATTTCAGCCTCTTCCTCCTCTTCTTCAGGGTCATCGGTGTCTCCCGAATCATCACTGTCATCCACCCATTTTCCTGGCATGAGACCCGCAGAGTCATAGGAGTGGCAAAGAGGACCCACGATGTGTGAGATAAAGGATTCCTGAAGATTGGCCAGCTGTGGGGCAGAGCGGTCCATAAAGGGGCTTATGGGCAAACCAAGACTGGCTTCTTCATCACCCTAGAAACAGGGATTCACAAAGGTAAGTGACAGAGGAGTATAACATTAGGCGAGTCAGCATTCACCTGGCATCTAACATGAGGGTACCCCATAACCTAGATAGTTACATAAAAGTCCCTTGACATCACTGATCAGAGGCACTGACCTGATGGCTAAGATGCCTAGAGGAAGACTTTGTACCTTGGTTTTGTTAACTGTGCAGTCATGCATTTTTGGTTCATGTTCAAGGGGACACATAGTGAGATTACTGATGTGCACCTCAACTTCATCAGTGCTATGGTTTGAACTGAAGGCTTCCTATACACTAGACAAGTATGCCACCAGCTGAGCCACATCCCTATGACAGTTAACTTTTGCCTCATCTGCTACAAAGCATAAGACATTTTTTTTATCAACTCAAGTTGCTATATTTTTCCAAGTTGTCTGATATGTATCTTCTGATAATTAAATGGTTTTGATCTTTTTAGAAATTTTGTCTTAACTGCCAAATATTTATGAGAATAAACGTAACTGAAGATAAACAGTTACCTACAAAACTTAAGGGGATTTATAAAATTTTAAGCCAAGGTATGTGAATTTTCCTTTTCTATTTTCTGCATTTTAACATTTTAGCATTGATTGATAATATCATCATTACTAAAAAAAGGCAATAAACTATTTTTAAAAGCACAAATATTTCATTTTATATATGAATGTTGACTACATAAACCTTAAAAGTCTAATCCCCCTATGTAAGTATAAAGTATCTCGTCCTGAAGGGGTGGGCACCTTGAACATTAACAATTTTTATTTTCTGCCATTGTCCCAAAGTCTGTCAACAGTAACTTGGACAAACCTGTTAGGTGACCTCCTGGCCCCTTTCTTCTGAGACCTGACCTCACATTGCAGCCCCACCAGGTCTGGTCTCAGCCTTGCTTACTGGGATTCTAAGTTTGTACCACCATGTCAGCTAACCCCTATGATCTTTAGGTCACTCCAGATGAATTTAACATTTCTAATGGATCAGCTCAGTGTTAAGTACTTGATAGGATTATCCTGCCCAACCTCCACAGTAATGTTCTGACAAACTTACTCCTAAAGCTGTATGTGTGGTTTTTAACATTTGACCACAGTCTGACATCATCTATATTTCCCCTCAGGGTGAACATCTTCACTTTTCACATCCCCTATGTCACTGATACCTCTCTGTTATTCATTCCCTTTTACTTCCATGTTCTTCTTAGGAATGTTGTTCAGAACTGTGAATGTAATTAGGACAATGTAGGCTTCCATGGGGTTCATCATTCATGCTTACCAGACGTTGCAGCGGGTCTGTTAGTGCTTATGTTCTTGTGTCAAATGTACACGCGTGTGAGTGCACACACACACCTGCACCTTTCTCATGCACTGCTGTTATTTTGCTCTACTAACAAAGCAACTGGTACACATTTCCTTATACACATCTAAAGCTGCCTTTACTGCAATAAACGAACCCACAGAAGCTCAGCATTTAAAGGGCATTAATAACATCTCACTAGATCACTGTGATACTAGCATCACTCTGCAAGATAATTCTACCTCAGCGACAACAGCTGAGTTCCTTTTCATACATGCCATTTGTAAATTCCTGCTGAGACTGTCCTGTGTCTATCTGTTGCAAGTATGAATATAAGGTGGATGGATCATGCTGACATGGCTTAAGGGAAGCTCCGGTGAACTTGGACACAGCAAGGACACACAGCTTATGGTAGATAATGGGCTCTGCAAGTTACCTGCTCGTAAAACTCACTGGCGATGCCCTCCGTCCACCGCAGGTGGAGTTCTTTACATTTAGCAGGTCCATTGATGTCAGCTAACTTTATACACATTTGACACACCAGAAGACGATCATTCTCATTGGTCCAATCTATCCCAACATCGTCGTTGACCTGTTTGAGGCACAAAAAAAATATCATTTTCTGTCTCCATGTCTCACTTAAACATGAGAAAGACAATAGAATTTCATTAATCTCTTACTGTATGGGGATCAGAACATCAAACATCAAAATTTTGGATACTGGATCTAATATCATCAGCTTGCATTAAAAAAAAGTGATGCAGCTCATTCAAAATTACAGTCAACGATAAAGTCATTATTACTTACTGAGCTTATAAGAAATTAAAGTTAGCACATAGTATCAATTTCTATTAAATAATAGAACTACAATAAGAAGTTTTCTTTTGTATGTGTATGTAAAAATATACTTACAGGAGCATGTGTGTGTAAGTGGTATGTGTGTGTGCATGTGTGTGAGTATGCATATGTGTATACATGTATGTGCATATATATGTGCCAGTATGTGCATATGTATCTTTGTGTGCCTGTATTTGTGCATGTGTGTACGTGTGCATGTGTGTGAATGTGCATGTGTGTATGTATGTATATGTGTGTATGTGTGCATGTGTGTGAATGTGCATGTGTGTATGTATGTATATGTGTGGATGTGTGTTGTATGTGTGCATGTGTACATGTATGCGTGTGGATGAGTGTGCATGTGTATGCCTGTGTGCTTATGTATATCTGTGCCTATGTGTATGTGTGCATGTATGTACATATGTAGGCCAGGGGCTTCCTCAGAAGTCACTACCTTGCTTTTTGAGACAAGCTATCTCTGATTAGGTTAGGCTGCTGTCCATTGAGACTCAGCAAGCCTCCTGCGTCTGTCTCCCCAGAGCTGAGGCACTCATATTATATACATGAGTACTACTGTGCTCAGTTTTTAGTCTTTATTTTTTAAATGTGGCTTCCCAGGGTCAAACAGGTATTCATGCTGACAAAGCAAACACTCTACTGCCTGAGGCTTCTCCTCAGGAATAATTAAGAAACTTTCTTGAAGAACTATGTTGGCTTTTATGTTTGAAACATGAAATTTTGCCTCATGATTTCTTTCGTCTCTACTACTGTTGGATAATTCACCTCATACACTGTGGAAAGAATACATTAAAGAGCAGTAGGCTGATAGTTTATAGAACAAAGTCTAACACAGACAGCCAAGACCTCAACTTCTTGGGCATCTAGCCTCAGAGCAATGCCTATCTGTATGGATAAATATTTCAACCATTTCTTTCTCATAGTAATCTCATGGAAATCGAGTTTTGATCAATATTTTGATTCTAAGACACCTTTTAATGAAGCCACAAATGAATACTAGTAGAGATCTGGTTACCTTGGCATTAAATTTGGCTACAAAGTCAAAGTGTTTCTTCAAGTCAGTAGCCAAAATTGCTTCAATGACTAGGAACCGGAAGTGCTTAAATTCAACATGGTCCAGGTTAACTAAGAAGTTATACTCTGGCCGGGACATGAAGAGATTCCAGGCTGCAGCTGCATGATGATTCTCCAGAACAGAACGGTCGTTATATAGCACCGCCTAAGGTGGAAAAGAGGCAGAAAAGAGGGTCCAACATTTTAAGTTAAAGAGCAATCAAGAAAGTATGGAATCACAAAAGACTAGGCTTTAAATTATACATTTTTATGTGGGCTATTAAAAATATTCATTGTGCCGGGCGGTGGTGGCACACGCCTTTAATCCCAGCACTTGGGAGGCAGAGGCAGGCGGATCTCTGAGTTCGAGGCCAGCCTGGTCTACAGAACAGCCAGGACTACACAGAGAAACCCTGTCTCGAAAAACCAAAAAAAAAAAAAAAAAAAAGTCATTGTATTATCTTGACTATTGATGCTTTTGTATTTTTTTCTGGCATATAAGTTTCTCCCCTTAAAACATTTTTTGCAAATTATTATATATATTTATTATATATAAATTATATATTATATATTTATATTGTATGTAAATTTTACATATTATATATGTAAATTTATATATTATATGTTGCATACATTGTAAGTTTTTATATTATATATTGTATATCATATATAATCATATATTTATTATATATTCATATATATTAATTATGTATAATTATTTTCTTTAATAATTTTTTTGTTTAGAAAAACTTTGTTTAGGTCAAAAATTCACCCTAATATATAAGATAAATGGATGATAAATTTTTATCAATGAATGCACATACTAAGAATAAATGTGGTCATGAAAATATTTTGAAAGAATAAGTTTTACATATAAAATGTGTCCTATACTCTTAACAGATAAAAGGAAAAAATGGCTCTCTAGTCTTTTCAGAAGGGGATGTGAGTAGGGTATCTTTGCTTTGATGAGGATATTCAATACTAGTCATTTGCTTTGATTCTCCTCAAAAAGGCAACTGATAAAAGACCTTGTACATAATGAGGTTAAATATCTACTATGAGTGTCTTAGCACAGACCATGATATCTTTAGAAATTAACCAGGTCTTGAAAATTCTGAGGACTAAGTACAGTTTGGTGTCTACAGATCTAGTGCCTCTTACTAGTCATATTTGTAAAATTAATTTTATTCTAAAAAATGTAGAACCTAAATTATTATCTCCTCACGAAAATCTAGGCCTTTACCTGAGGGGCACTAGTGGCAACCAGGAAAGCGTTTGTCCTCCCTGGGTGATCATAGTCATGCATGGCTGCAGCAACATACAGGGCCATCAACTCTAGGGCTGGAATATTCCCAGACAGACATCCATATTTGTCATCTGGCACATGATACGCTTTTGAAAACACATATCCCATGTGTCCGTGTGTAAATCCGCTGTCAGAATCTGAGGAGAGGAAGGAAAAGTGAAGGGCAGGCATTCTTTAAAACTGTGAAGCTGGGATTATCTGATTTGGAAATATAGCATACAAACTGCAAAGGCAACACACAGTTGAAGTTCCTGGCTTTTGTAAGAAGCACAGGCAGAGTTCATACACACCAGAGTCGCTTGCTGAGCCGTGATCACCAATCACACTTGGGAGGCCAGGAATCGGCTGCGTTGTGAGATACCACACAGCATGTAAAACATCAGTGGCGTGAATTCTGTTATGATCTGTAACAATGGGAAGGAGAAACCACGTATCAGCTTGTGAACTCTGGGGTCCAAGGATGAAGACTGCCATCTACTGGGTACACACTCCATCTTCACACTTCAACACTTCAGGGAAAGCCCGCCAGATTTTCTAAAAGAGAGACTCTTAGAAATTCCACCAACTACATCATTTCTACAGTGATAAGAAACCACACCTCGGCATTTATTTTTCATCCTGATATCCAAAATGGAAAGGCCAGTGTCTGGTTCTTCCAGAACCCTATACACACAGAAACTTCATTGCATAGTGTTTACATTTCTGTCTCTGCTCCCTTCCGAGAAAAACTATGCAGAGCAGCAGAAAGAGAGAAACTCATGTTAAGTTCCACACTCCCCTTTGCCTTGAATGGTATTACAGGTGAACTCTTACTAAAGCCTCTACCACTAAGATGTGAATAGATTCTTCTGACACCGTTCATTTGATTCCGTTTTCACGGTTTTTCCATAACCTTTTAATACTAATTGTGGATTTCTTTACAGAAACCCATGAGACATAAGTCTTGGGGAGAGTAAGTGTTAAAATAATTTAAGCAGTGGATGTCTGCACTTGCAATTAAAGCTATGGCAAGCACAGCCTTTATTAGCTTACCCACATTAATCTAAGTGTGAACTTCAACACGTAGAAGATATTACTATCTCAAAGCAGTGCCACAAAAGATAAAGCTCCCCCTGAGAGATGTAAATTCCTTTATGGAAATGCAAGGAAGCTCAAATGGTACAGGCAGGTTTGTTGTTTGTTTTAACATTTACTTATTTTGTGTATGTACATATGCACATACACACAAGCATAACCTGGAGGCCAGAGGACAACTTATGGGAGTCAGTTCTCTCCTTTTACTATGTGGGTGTGGGGGATCAAATTTATGTCTTCAGCTCTGATGGTAAGTGTCCTTACCAACTGAGCCAACTTGCTTGCCCCATAAGCATCATTATCACCATAAATTATTTTTACTTGAAGTGAACAAATCAATAGTTTACAAAAATAAATTACTCACTCATCTAAAAATGGGAACTCAAAAGATAAAGTAACAAATGTTGAATTCTGGAAGCTGCTTTTGACACTTGAATGCTGGCCTGGTCTTCCCCATGGCCTCATGTGACACTACATACAACACAGTATTCTAGGTCATAGCAAAGTGGTATGACCACACATCAGAGTGTTTCTATGCAGTGCGGCTTCCAGGTAAATTCCATAGGATCCACTGATTGAAAACTAATATACCTTTGGAAATAAAACAATAGTTTGGAAATCCTGTCTGGATACAACTGTGCTTTAGTTTTCTTGTGGCTTCCTTTCTAAAAATGTTTATTTATGTAACTCCTTAACCCTTGTGAGATCACTAACATTTATGTCACTTGTTGGCACCTGACCAGGCTGAGCCCTGGGAAAGTCACATTAAAGGAAGCCAGGCTTATTGCCAGATCCTCCCCCTGCCCTGCCTCCACCATCAACCCCCTTTTCATCTCTCTCTTGCAACTTCCATGACCTCAGCGGCTGAACTTTCCCAAAGGACCTAGTATCAGTAAGCACCTCTTCCCCAAGCCAATCTGTCTATCTTGCCTATGCCTTGTCTGTAATTCTCAGTATGTCTCAGTGTCAGCCTGCATTCTTCCTTCTCCATTCCTGCCACACTATATGCTAATGCACTTGCATGTGCTTATTTCATGGGAGTATTTTAAAATCATCATGCTCTCTAAGCTAGCATGTTCATGATCTTCAGAGATACTTGCCAGAGATACTTTGCAGAGATAATTGTGTCCAAGTATAAGCATTTTAAAATTTTGGCTTTAACTTTTTGTTGTTTTGTTTTGTTTCTGCTTTTAAGACAGGGTCTCCCTATACATAGTTCAGCCTTGTTTTAAACTCATTATGTGCCCAGGATGGCCTTGAACTTCTGATCCTCCTGACTCAGCATCCTGAGTGCTGAAATTACAGACATATGTATTGTTTATGTTGCTCTGGGCATTGAACCTCTGACTTCCTACTTCCTAGGCAAATTCTCTACCAACTATGTGACATGCCCAGCCATTCATTTCAAGTCTTGGTAACTACAAAAGACATGAGCTTTTGAAGTTTAATATACGTAAAAGCAGACTTAAAAGAGAAAGCATATTTTCAATGATACAAATCCAGTAATATTGCATAGGTTATCACAGACAACACAATGAGCATATTCCTAGGATGTATTCAAATTAATAGACTGATAGGATTGCTTTTTCATCTATGTATTTATTCCTTTGAAGCACCATATAGATTCCATACTTCCTGTACTTGGGTCTCTGGGAGTTTTCTTCATAGACTTTAAGTACTGTATAATCATGTGGAGATTGAGTGGATTGGATGTGAAGAGTTAAACCTCTTCTTTGAACCATGTCTTCATTATTATAATTTTCTCAGTAATCTAAACTGGAATCCTTGACTGTGCCCTCATCTTGGGATTTCCTATGTACCTGGTTTTTAAATGAGGCTAGAGGAAGTGTATGAAGCTCTAGGTCTCACGTGCTGTGTGGGGAAGGAGACAGGCTTCTAGTCACAGCCATCAGTACAATGAGTCACACAGAGTGCACACAGCATTGGCCACTGATGCCTTGACCTCCCATTGGTCTGTAGGTCTGACAAGCATGCACTGGATTATCTTATACTCACAAGGAATGTCCCTGTATCCAATCTCCAAAGCATGAAAGTAATTCATAAACTCCCTAACCGGGATTTTAAAGGCTTCAAACAGTCCCATGTCTTCAAACAGTCTGTATGATACCTGGAAAAGAGAAAGACAAGGCCTTGTATGACATCACTCACTGTGCTAGAGAGGGAAAAGCTGAGAGTGTAAGTCCATCAACCTCACAGATACACTGCCAGCAGCTATACTTCTACTGGGACCAAGAAACACACTGAAGACTTCTGTAGACTGTGCCCATGCAGCTCCTTACTATAGGGACTACATCATCTATAGTCAAGATAAATATTGTGCATAAATTCCATAGACATCCAAGGGACCGAGAACCCCAGCAACACTAAAAACAATGTACTAAGGTATTAAATTGAATGACTACTGAATGTTAGGAGACAATATATACGTGACACATGCTAAGTTAGGTCTGGCATTTGCCACCTACAATCTCAGCACTTGGAGAGGATGTAGTAGATATGGCTTTGAGTCCAGGCTGGGTACAGAGTTCTTACTATAATTTTTGTTATTATTATTTTACCCCTAGGGGAGTTAGCAAAGCATGTTGTTTCAACAATAATTAGAGTAACTATGGCAGCAATGTGTATATACATATCATCAAATGAGACCCTTGCCCTAGTCAGTTGGAACATAATAATTATTACGGATACTTCTCAGGGTACCCTTTGAGACTGAGGCTATAGATTCCTAATATCTGGTAGCAGAGGATGCTGAGCACAGAGAGGCTGAACAACTTGCAGAACAACACCCAGTTGATATGGAGCAGAGCCAGAATCCAAACTGTACATGTTGGTTTTAAAGTTTGTTGTCTAGGCTGCTTCATATCCCTCAACCATGACTGGGAAATCAAAAATTAGAACTTCAAATCACTACATAAGATTAAAAGTAAAAACCAAGGCCTCACAATATAGATCTAGCTGGTCTAGGACTCACAACATAGATCAAGCTGGCTTCAAACTCACACACACAAACACACACACACACACACACACACACACAATTCTCTTACCTTTGCCTCCCAAGTACTGGGATTAAAGGCATGTGCCACTATGCTCAGCCTTTGCATGAGTCTCTTAAATCCTTTGAATGATGAACTAAAGAGTTAAGTAGTAGGCTATTCTAGAGTCTGATTTTATAATAGGGCATTAAGGCTGAAGCTATATAAGGAGTTCCAGGTAGGCTAGCCTGTGATACAGTATGACACTGTTTCAAGAAGATAAAATAAAAAGTCCATGGGGAACCTGTAACATGGATCAAGGGCAATATTGCGTGAGACTTTTCTCATTCTCCCTGCATACACTGCACACAATCTCTAGTAGAAGTAATGATCCTGCCTCGATCACAGCCATTCTTTGTGACATGATATACTACTTGTCTGTTTCCAGAACAGCCTTGCTCTTGGAGTCAACCCAATTTTGCAATTGGATTCAAACAGTCCTAGGAGGGAAAACAAATTCTCACACTAAAGTGAATGGGATACAATGGCTGCCTTGAGCTTGAGAAGGTCAGTGAGCCTTAAAGACACTGTTTAGCACACAGAACTCAGGAAGAGGTAATGGAACTAACAACTCTTAACAAACATGGCTACCTGCCACTGTATCCTGGTCATGGCCAGGATAAAGTCTTAGCAAAGGGTCAAGGGAATATTATACAGACGGAAACTAGCATCTGCTCATACTGATAATGACCCTCATCAAAGTGGGCTGTGTCCTGATCCCATGAAGCAGTTTTGTTACTGCTGCTGTTTCTGAGGTAGAGCTTCATGGAACCAAGGGTGACCTCGGACTCACCAACGTCAGCAGTCTTCCTGCATGCTGTGACCTTTACTCATACCAATATTTTAAATATATACTGATATATCATCTTATCATCTCTTGAATATCTCTTTGTACATATTTTTATTTTAATTGATGTGCATCATATATTTGCCTGTATGTGTACATGTGCACCAAGTCAATACCTAGTTCCCACAGAGTTCAGAAAATGGACACCAGATCACTGGAACTGGAGTTACAGATTGTCGTAAGCCACCATGTTGGTACTAGAAACTAAACTTTCATCCTCAGCAAAAGTAGCAACTGTACTTAACTAGTAAGCCTAGATTATATGTATTTTGATAGCTATTTTATTATACAACCAATTCATCACTTGGCTTTGACTTTTGAACAAATATATTTAAATGTTTTCCTAATATTCAGATGTTTCCTTTCCATATCCAGCAACCAATCCTTCATTAGGGAAGTCAAGGGGGTCTCCCTTACAGAGACAAGACTAACATATTTGTCCAGCACTCTAGTCACCCAGTCTGTATTTCCTGTAAAAGACAGTGATGGTTTGATTTCCAAACAAACACAACTCTGATGCTTCCTGTGCTAGTGGTGGAGATACATATTTCTCCACAGAATCTTATTTTTCATGAGGCCTAAGCACCGTGACACTCAGAAGTTAAAACAACTCACCATATACAATTATAGCAATGAATCCACCACAAACAGGAGTTTCCTTTCTGGGGCCAGGCCAGTCTCTCTTTGGCTCAATTCTATAAATTTCAGTCACCTGCATCTTGCTTATCTACCCCTGCCTCTGTTTCCTTTGTCTTGAACCACCAACCAAAGAACACACATGTGCTGGACCTAGGCCTATATATGTAGCAGATGTGCAGGTTGGTCTTCATGTGGGTTCTGAACAACTGAAGCAGAAGTTATCCCAAAAGCTGTTGCCTGTACATGGGATATGTTCTTCTATATGGGCTGCTTTGTCTGACCTCAGTGGGAGAGGATGCACCTAGCCTTGCAGAAACTAGAAGTGCCAGGGTTGGGGAATAACCAGGAAGTTCCCACCTGCTCAGAGGAGGAGGGGAAGGGAAGAAGAGGACGTATTATAAGAAGGGATGACTGGGAGGGGGTCAGTGATCAGGATATACAGTGAATAAGTAAACAACAAAATTATATTTAAAAAGAATTGCATATTATCTTAAATGTAGACTACAATATTCATTTGATTTTCCAGTTTCTTTTGATAACACACAGCTATAGAACTTACCAGGTGTTCTACCATAAAATTTCATGTCTATGTGTACATCTGCCCACAGGTGCTGAGAATATACAGAGGTTCTTACAAACCAGAAAACTGTTTTCTCCCATGTTTCAAGTCGGCTACTTGAATACATTTCTCACCTGGCTCAGAATACGGCCACATGTTTTCCCTATATTTTCCACTAAATCAAAAATTGGAAAATTCCAGGTGTTCAACTGATCCATAATTGAGTCCAGATTATCCATGACCAGGGGTTCTGGCGCAAGAATTGGTTTGTCCTGTAATAGAGATGAAGATATTTGAACCACATATAGTTTTTCTATTAAAAAAAAATCATTTTGCTAAATTTAAGAAACAACTGCATCTCTGAAGTAATTCTATGCATCTTAAAATCAGTAAACAAACAAAACATAGGACGAAATGAGCCTAGAGTAAAGAGGCTAGCCTCGAAGCCAGTTGAGACAGGCTTTTATGTGGTTTGGTGCCCGCTTGTCTCTCTTTCACATACAACCCAGCCTAACACAGGCATTCCCCCCTAGATGTCAGCTCTCCTACTACAGCATCAATTGCAAGATTCTCTAATGAAGACTAAAAAGCTTTGGAAAACTCTGTTATTTCTAAACCGCTTTCTCTCTATACTTCAGTAAATGTCTGAGATGCAAGACCTGGCTTATGTTGGACCCTAGACGGACTTGCATGAGGAAGATGAAAGCTCTACCCCTCCGAGTCAACTG
Source organism: Arvicanthis niloticus (assembly GCF_011762505.2). Classification (NCBI taxonomy): domain Eukaryota; kingdom Metazoa; phylum Chordata; class Mammalia; order Rodentia; family Muridae; genus Arvicanthis; species Arvicanthis niloticus. The sequence goes on along the minus strand of NC_047666.1, from coordinate 78,108,981 downwards.
CATTTATATTTCAGCCATTCAGATCACTATTATTTGTAGAGAATGACAGAAGCCACATATTTCAGGAATATTATTTCATCCCCATCACCTGCCCTATGCAAATGCAAGGACATTTAGTGTACAACATGTCCTGAGTCTGGGTACTCCTATCTTCCCACTATCACAAATGTTTTAAAAAGTAAAGAAAATGAAGAGAAGAAAACATTCGTTAATTTTTTTTTTATCTGAAAACCTGCTTTAAAGAAAGAGTAGCAGAAACATAATGAAAGAAAAATGATAACAGCAGCAGCAGCAGATTACAATCAGGTCAGCTACGTTCTGTCCTCGGCAGCTGTGCTTAACCTGACTCAAACACACACCAGTAAGTGTCTTTATGCCAGATATGTCACCATCAAAGGACCTTTGAGAATCAGTAAAAATATGATCTAATATAACAAGAAAAACAAATACTGGTTCACATTGTAATCAGGAGGGCATCAAGGGTAAAACAGAAGATGCCCTAAGAAAATCAGTCAATCAACCCCTCTTTCTAATGTTATATTACCACTTAGTTTTTATTAGTTTATTCATTTTTTCTTATTCAGTTTTTTTATTACCTTGTTTGTAGTCATATGTAAAGGTTGAATACATGGGGCTGGGGAGATAGCTCAGCAGTAAAGACCTTGCCAGGCAAGCATGGCAGCCCGAGTTTGGTCTACACAACATACTTTAAAAAATAAGTGTGATTGTGGGCACTTTTAATGTCAAAGCTAGGTACAAAGAGAAGGTGGGTTCTTAGGGCTTGGTGGTAGCTGCCCAGACGCCTTACTGAGTTAAAAACCGGTGAGAGACCTTGTCTCAGAATAAAGTAGATGCAACTTGAGTAAAAACATCAACGGTTGTCCTCTGACCTTCATTCCCATGTGTGCACACCTGCATGTGCACCTGCAGACACAAGAATACACATACACACACACATGCATACACATGCACACACACACATGCATTCCTTATTCTTTTCATTACCAAATAAAGGAATCATGAAGAAACCAATATGTGCAGAGAGAAGAAGGCTGCAACAATACAGCCATGTGGTTCCAAAGGGATGCAGCTATAAACCTAAAGACAGCAGGACCTATCTCTAAACCAGTCTCTGCTATGGAAGCAAGTTCTCATGGAAATGAACGAGTTTAGTGATGTGGGGCTACCAGGAAGATCATGGTCTGGGAAGTATAGGTGCCACAAGCCGATGCTTTCCTCGGGGGCTCGCTCTGGCACTCGGCTTCCTCTTCATTCTGCAGGATGTCGCTGCTGTCACTGTTGTTGTTGGTCTCATAGTCGGAGGTAACTTGAGAAATGTCATCTGCAGTTGAGAGAGAAAGGCCTGCTATGAGAGACCAATGATGGGGAGGGGCCATGAGGAAGTAAATCCTCCTAAAACATTACCATATGATGACATTTAGAGGGGCCGCCTTCATGGATCTCTACATCAAGAGCATGGAGGAGACCAGATGAGGGGGTTAGATCTCTTGGAACTGGAGCTATAGACAGCTAGTAAACCACACAACATGGTGCTGGGGACAGAACTCGGGTTTTCTGGGATAGCAGTATATATTCCTATACTCTGTGCAATCTCTGCAGCCCTGAAATAACATTTTGAAACTTAATGAGAAGATGGGAATTAAAATGTGTGATTTATGTGACATTAAATGGCTCTCAATGATACCTTTTAGATAAGTCATTACATTTAAATTCCCTCTCCCCCCGTCTGTCTGTCTGTCTGTCTCTCTCTCCCTGTCTCTCTCTCTCTCCCTGTCTCTCCCTTTCTCCCCCTCCCTCCCTCTCTTCTCTTCTCTTCTCTTCTCTTCTCTTCTCTTCTCTTCTCTTCTCTTCTCTTCTCTTCTCTTCTCTTCTCTTCTCTTCTCTTCTCCTCTTCTCTTCTCTCTCTCTCTCTCTCTCTCTCTCTCTCTCTCTCTCTCTCTCTCTCTCATGATGGTGATCACACTGGGAATTCACACATGGCATTGAGAACTCCACCTTTAAGCTACATCCCCTAGCTGGATTTAAAATTCTATCCTTCCATTGCATTAAGCCAGGAAACCAGGAAACAGCTGACTACACACTAATTATGGGCAGATCAGATGAGAATAACTATATTGACACACTTTGGAATGAGTGGTCTACAGGGCATGAAGTAGTGACTTATGCCTGTGAATAGACAGATGTTATGAAAAGCCCAGGTCTTTTGAGTCTGGGCCTCCCCTTCTTTAGTCTTCTTCATTATCTCTCCCTCCAGTCAGTAGTCAACTATTAGCTAAAAATCCAACCAGAGAACACCAGTTGTCTGAAGACTATGCTTTTAAGCAGTTACCAGGAAGAATGAGATATTTGTAAATTGTCTCAGGGTTCTCTTTTCTTCCACGTTTCTAATTAACTACTTGCAGAGTAAAATCAGAGACTATGAGCAGCATGAGAACTGCACTGATTGGGTATAGTTCCTCATCTGTGGAGAACAGGGAGACACTGCAGTGGAAGGCCATGGTGCTATGAGAGCCATCAGAGGTACCTGAGCTGCTCCACTCACTCTGTCAGCCCCGGGAGACTTGGAGGAACATCCTAAGTCTTCAAAAGGCTACACAAGGACCACACCAATAATTTTCCCTTGACTTTTCCTTGCCCTTTATATATTCCTACACAATATTCTCATAAAAACAACTATGTAAACAAATCTTGCTTGAGGGTATCTACCAAGAAACACTGACCTAGACGTATAATTATTTCTGATGGTGACGTGACCTTAAATTCTATATTTCATATTTTGTTGTTTGTCTTGGATACTTTCATAACAGTAAACTCAAGTCCACAGAGCTGTGCCAACAAAAGTAATTAAAACAACAGCAGTCATAAGTAGTAGCTGCTTATAGTGACCCCATACTTCAATGGGAAATAAATGCATCATATAGTTTATTTTTCATGTTATAAAAACTTATTTTCATCTTTATTTATTTTAGCTGTATGTATGTCTCTCTATGTGCTCCATGTGTGTGGTACCCAAAGAGGTCACAGACAGCATCAGTTCTTGGAAGTTGGAGTTACATGTGCTTGTTGAGCCACTTGATATGAATGCTGGGAATCAAATGTGGGTCCTCTGGAACGGCACTCTATTCTTACCACTTCTAAGCCATCTCTTTAGCTACCTCACATGATTTATTTAGTCTTTAAGTGATCTTATGTGGTGAATATTTTTCTTATTCTTCCATTTTGCAAATGGAGGAACTAAGGTGCAAAAATGTATACCACACATGAGGAGGGAACATAAGTAGGGGTGAACCAGGCCACAGCACCTCAAGGAAAATAATTTATGTTAACATGAACAGTGGTACAATCAAGGTCATATCTTAGCATCTGGGTTGTGATCTCACTAGAGCACGCTAGGACAAGTACCCCTCTCACCATATAGTATAACATAAAACATACAGTTCTGTAAACTATATAAAGGGGCTTCTGACATTTCAAATAATGTACATTTGTTTGCAAAGTACAAAAATGTTTGGGAGAGTCCCACATCAAAACGTTGCTATGAGTTAAATTTAGATAGTGGGTTGATATTTTTTTATTTCCTCATTAGTTTTTTAAAATTTATATACTTGGGGCTAGAGAGATGGCTCAGAGGTTCAGAGTATTTACTCTTCTTGTACAGGAAGTTCAGTTCCCAGCACCTACATCGGGTGGCTCACAGTCCCCAATAACTCCAGCTACAGGGATCTGTTGCCCAACTGTGACCTCCATGGGTACTATACTCATATGAATAATACTCTCCCCCATACACATAAAATTACAAACTTAAAAAAGTTAAAAATTTATATATTTGACCAGAAAAACAAAAACAAAAACCAGAAATTCAAGTTGCCTTTTTGGTCAGGAAGAAAATGTAAAAGAAAATGACTTGAATTTTGAGCAACAGATTCCAAACTAGTATATTACCTGTTCTGTTTGGTTTCTGCATGGCTGGGCCACTTCTCTCTGAGGGTCCATCAGCAGGATTCCCTTGTGAATAAGGTCTGCCACAGCTGAGAAATGTTGGGAAAGCCATAAGTACTTCGGTACATTTTAAAACTCTTAAGCACATAGTATCTTCATAAACATCAACGTCTTTGTCTTGGTCTTTCATTGCTGCCACCAAAGCACTGAGATATATATCTCAAAGGGGAAGGACTTGTGCTGGCTTCTGGTATTAGGGGTATTGATCCATGGTCAGCATTTCCACTGCTTTGAGACCGAGCTGAGACAACATAGTGCAGTGACATAGTGTGGCTAATATGGCTTACATCATGGGTCACAGAAACCAAGAGAGAGCTAATGAGCCAGGGATAAGAAACATCCTTCAAGGCACAATACTAGGGACCTAATTCCTCCAATGAGGCTCTCATACCATGTTTCCAACAATTTGTCCAGTTATAAGGGTATCAATAGATGAATCCATTAAGTCAAAACACCCGAGATCTGGCTATTTTCCAGTATTTCCATGTTCTATACTGAAATCACAACAGCTACTTTAATAATTTACCAGTCTTATACTGGTAAATCTAATGGAGAATTAACTTTAATACCATAGTCTTATATGGTATGTCTAACGCAGAAATTGACTTTGTTTTACATGCATGTGCTGACAGGTGGTCCTCTTCGGAGAGTGATTGATCGGTAAAAGGACTTTAAACTTCATCTTCCTCTCCTCATTTTCATTCTCTTCCCCCTTTTCAGTCTACATGTTTAAATTGAAATGATGCTAAAGTTAAATTATTTTTTAAAAAATACTGGAACAACTGCCATTTATGAAGTAGATCTGAAGAGCTCCTCGTACATGCTTGGCTGTGACCATCTTCTCCAGTGTGGTAACTTTAGAGCACTGTTGCTCTATTTCTAGGACATAGGATGGTCAATTTCTAAACAGACTTTAGTAAGAGGACAGCAAAAGTTAAAACAGAATGACAGTATACTAATTTTTTTGCCCCAAATAAATTCATTTATTTACTTTAGATTTTTCAGTTGTCATTTAAGTCCTTAAGAAAATAAACAAAGGAGAAGGACATTTTGGGGAAAAAGTGAATGACTGATTATACACACTGTTATTGAAAACAATAAATGAGCTAACATGATCTGTGGACAACCAAGAAGATGGAAGGTTCTAGAGAAGTGAATGGTGCCCCCTCACAGAGCTGAGTAAAACACAAAGATCTTTTTGTTCTATTTTCTCAACAACCTGACTATTTTATAAGTCTAAATGTAATCCCACCACACCTTCTATGTTTTAAACTGGCCCTTCCTTTATATCTTGTTAAATACTTTATGATTAGATTTTTAACCTTCTATTTTGTGTCTGGGCTCTTCTCTTTCTCATAATATAAAAAATCTTGAGAGAGAACTTTTTGGTCTCATGTTTACTTAACTCCAAGATTACCCAGCATAATGGAAAAGAAGTTACTTTAACATCTAATATTTACTATCTAAATGTCTCACTGTTTTCTTAAGTAGACATATAATAAAACTATGTATGACAGTAAACTGTCCTTCTACGTAAATTAAGTTTCCAACCCTGAAATATAAACAGAAAAGCATTACAAGGGAAGTATCTCTAGTGAGGAAATTTGCCTTAAGGAATCAAAAAAAATTACAGAAATCAAAAGAAAGTATGTACTAACTTATGACTTCTAGTCGTGTGTGAAAGCTGAGAGAGGGAAGAGTTTTCATTGCCTGGTAATAACTAAAAGGACTATTCGAGTTACTAGTTCAAATAGAGCAGCTCCTGTTCAAAAACAAAAAGAAAAAAGGCTCATGCTTGTTGCAAAGGCATTACAACAGCCAAGAGACTAGGGTTCAATGCCAAACCCTTCGAGTTCAGCAGGGGAAACCACAATAATTAGTCGTGTGTTTCTGGAGCATTCTGTGACTACATGGGTGGCTGCCTTGAAGGGAATAATAAAACCTGGTTTGGATTATAGATTTATAAAGCCCAAACAAATAAAACACACACTACTGGATTTCTAAACATTGCTGAACAAGGAGACAAAGAAATCCTCTCTCTCTCTCTCTCTCTCTCTCTCTCTCTCTCTCTCTCTCTCTCTCTCTCTCTCTCCTCTCTGTGTGTGTATGTGTGCGTGTAGTGTGTATGAGTGTGCATGTCTGTGTGTGTGTGTTTCTGTGATAACTCTGCAACATTCTTCCCTCTTAAAATAACCAAAATAATCTTGGAGGAGCTAAGCTGGGCAAATAGTAGACCTTTCCTGAATAATATAATACCCCTAGCTTTTCTTTAAGATGATTATTTCTCACAAGTCTTGAGGGAGGGAGGGAGGGAGGGATGGAGGGTGAGCCCCTTGGAAAAGCCAGAAGCAGATGTTCTTAACCCAAATTACTCTGCTGGGTTTTATCCTGGCTTAGGGTACAGAACAAAGAACAATGCTGCCCTCAGCAAGTCTGTCTAATGTCAGATGCTCGAACAATTACAGGGTGTTAACCTACAGGAATTGGCACTGGGGTCCAGTGAACTCAGAGAATTGGACATGAAACAGACCAAGAATTCCTGAGAGACTTTGGCACAGTGAGTGTGATGTGGCATGTCTCTTAGACATTTACTTCACAGGATCACTGGCAAGATGGTTGTGTAAGGTGAAAATCCCACAGAAATTGTTTTACTTAAAAAGCTGATGTGAGACGAGCTTGGGTATTTTATTCTAGTCTTTGTCCAATAATCAAGGTTGGGTATTTTTCCCAGTTAAAAGTAGTAGTAGAGAAAATTAAAGTAGAAATAAATATGATAAAGTAAATGGCATTTATTTATCTTAAGGCAGAAAAGTTTGGATGAGGAGGTATTATATGTTCAAGTCTTGATCAATATTCTGTGGTGCTGTTTGAAACTCGGGGATCCTTTAAGAAGTGGTCTTATGGAAAAGTAGGTAGGTCATGGGGGCGGGGTTCAAATAGATATTGGGAGCAGCAATCTCTCTTTCTCTGTCTTCACTTTCCCTAACAGTAAGTATCCTCAGTTAAACACTTCCTGCCCTGAGATTCTGCTTTGCTACAGGTACATAAAGCAACAGGATCAAGGAACCATTGACCAAATCCATGAAAGCTGTAGGTACAAGTTAACCATCCCTCCTGAATGTCAGGTATGCTGCCTGCCACAGTGATGACGTAGGTATGGACAAACTACATCCAATGAAATGTGTGAAGCTTTATTAGCTGTTAGCTACTAAAGAGTGTACACTGATGACATTAGACACAAGAAAGCTGTGTGCTATTGTGCATGCAAATAGCCCTCTTCATTAACTGTGGACAGTAACATTAGGCAGCCTCAGGACTGTACTTAAAACACTTGCTTCTTTTCTACTTAAAAAATACTTAATACTAGGAATTGGAGAAATGGCTCAGTGGTTAAGAGCACTGGCTTCTCTTCCAGAGGATCTGTGTTTGATTTCTAGCACTGACATGGAGTAGCTTGCAACAATCTGTAACTCTAGCCCTGGTTGATCTGTCTTCCTCCTCCACCCTCCTAGGTCACACACACACACACACACACACACACACACACACACACACACACAGAGAGAGAGAGAGAGAGAGAGAGAGGCCAAACACCCATATACTAAAAATGAAGTTGAATAAATCCTAAAAAAAAATATTTAATACCAAGATTAAGGAGCCAAAACAAAGACATTACTGGAAGACAATATAAGTATGTTCATCACTAATTCAAGGTGTTTTCTACTTATGGACGATGCCAGCAAAACGAATTACACCAGGCACATTAAGATCTTCTTTAATCATCCTCTGATAGTTCTTGTAATTAGTTTCTTTTCATTTTCTCCTCCTCTCCTACCTTCTTTCTTCCCTTTCTCCCTCAGCTCTCTCCCTCCCTCACTTTTTGATAAATGGTTTTCAGGCTAGCCTTAGAGTCACTGTGTTAACTCAAGCTGTCCTTGAACTCCAAACAATCCTCCTGAGTGCTGGGATTACGAGCATGAGCCCCATGACCAGCTTATAAGTCTATTTCTTTGTGATGTGAGGATAAATAATTTGCTTAATTTCATTTAGGAAACCATTTAAGTCCAGCCATAATATATTATGTTATTAGCACATTTTGAAAAAGTTAATGAGAAACATACATTTCAGGTAAAATGACTTAAGTATAGTATAAAATAGTCACAAGACAACAAATAAAAACATAAAAATCAATGAAATAGTCAACTACATCAGATTACTTGATGCGATTTAAAAATAATATATTTTATTTACATTTTTAAACTTTTATTTTTATTTACATGTGTGTGGGTATGTGCACAAAAGTCGGGTGATTTCGGAGCATAGAAGAGGGCATCAGATCCCAGGGAGCTAGGGTTACAGGTGGTTCTGAGCCTGTCTAGAACCCAGGTAAGGTTCTCCATGAGAGCATTCAGCACTTTTAAGCCCTTGATCTAAGTCTCAAGCACACAAAACAAATACTTTATCCATCAACGGTTAGTACGTAACCAAATATACACATCTAATTATTTAGTACTATCCAAAAATCTGTTCAGACTATAGAAAATGAAGTTCCTATTTATAGAGAGCTATGGAAAACTCAAGTTCCTATTAGAGTCACAAACACAGCATCACACTATACTTTCTTGGTACGATGATAATGTTCTTACCTGCTACATATGACAGATGGGGGTGGGATTTGAGGGGACAGGTCAGGGGCACTTTGGGTGTAAGTTAAGGCCCTGTGAGATCCAGGGCCTCGCTTGGTGGTTCCTTCAGGGGATTCTGGGAACTGTTCTGAAGCATTGCTGCTGACGGGACTGCTAGCAGGTGATCCTTGGGGAGGTGAGGAGGAGGGCGAGGGAACGGGTGAAATTTTAGCAAAGCCACCTGAAAGAGAATGAGAGTTATGGTGTCATTCAATGAAAACCCCTGACATGCAAACCTGTGTCTCCTTCCTGTCATCTCACCCTGTACACATATACTCAGCAGCAACCAAGGACATGCTTAGCCCCAGATCTGTTTTCATCTCCACGCCACCATCTGGAGACAGAACATGTACCTGAGATGTCTACATGGCATGAAAATATGACCAATAAATCATCCTGAAAATTTGGTGGCAGTGCTGGTACATCTACTCTAGCCATGGTGACCTGAGGCTACCTCAGGCAGGATATTATTTTCTTCTCCCATTTTTTTCTCTCTTGTCATCTTGACTTGGAAATAACAGTTACAATTTTCTTATGTAAATTTCTAGCTGGAACAAAACACACTATTTTTTTTTTTAAAAAAGACAAGCTTACTTTTTTTAAATTTACATGCATGTGTGTTTGTCTGCATGAGATTATGTGCACTACATGTGTGCAGGAGCTTGTGGAGGCCAGCAGATGGCACCAGATTCCCTGGACTGGAATTGTAGGTGGTTGTGAATCACTGTGTGGGTGCTGGGAACTCAGATCCTCTTCAAGAGCAGCAAGTTCTCTTAATCTTTTAAGATCTCTAAGCCATCGCTCCAGCCTCTCTGTTGCTTTAAATTTTCATCTACAGCACAAGATGGCAGGCATGGGATGCTTAAAATATGCAAGTGAAAATGATAATTTGGAGGAGGAGGTCAGCCTTTGTAACTGTTCACACACTCAATGAAATGTATATTTGTATGTAAAAATGCACTCTGAGAAGAGTAAGTGTGAAGGGAACATTTAAACATGTAATACATCCAGTAAAAACTACACAGTAAGCCTAAAGTTTAAACTTCAAATTAGGCAGTACCACATTTACTTTTATGCTACAGCTTGAGGTCTGACTACGTACCGGCTTGAATTTCAGCAGCTCTCTCTCAGTAAGATAAGGTGAATGTTTTCTGATGTTGCTGTCTCCCAAATACAGAGGAGGCAGAATGCAAATAAAACTGGGGAGGGGGGCGTAGGAAATTTAAAAAAATGATAAATCCCTTCATCTACAGGTTTCTGTTTATCCCCTCTGAGGGACACTGAGAGATCTGATGTCATCTCTAGCTGGTATGTGTGGCTAACTGACAGCAAAAGTTTGACTTTTCCCAGTCCAAAGTTTCCCTCTCCATGAAGTGGAATATCATGGCATGTAGATGCCCTTTTATAATTTTGTTGGTGCTATGTTCCTTCTGTGTAGGTTCTTGAGATGAGAGTTCTCAAGTTTCTTGGCTTCAGTATGGTAGACAACCTCCCTCTCAAACCCCTCCAGCAGATTTCTTTGTTGTTTCCTAATCAATATATCAATCTTTCACCTTTGTCCTTAACGAATGAGCCCATCTCAATCCTGAGAGGCTGAAGAATGGCATCATTAGAACCCTAATGAGAACATGTACATAGGCTCGAGGTAGAGGCTAGTCTGTTTGAGATTTATTGAGACATGGCAAGGATTTAGTGGCTGCCTGTTTTGTAGTTTTCCAGGACAGCCTGGTCTACAGAGTGAGCTCCAGGACAAACAGGGCTATGCAGAGAAACTGTGTCTCAAAAAACCAAACCAAAACAAAAAGACTATCAACAATTCTGTAGGCACTGGATTCATCATAGATTTGGGAATACCTTTCTATAATTTGCTTCTTATTTCTTTTGTGTGTATACATATTCATGTCTGTGCATGAGTGGACAATGATATGAAGGCAAGTTTGTTCCTCCATGACTTTCCACCTTGGTTTTAGAGACAAAGTCCCTCAATGAACCTGGAGCTTAGTGATTCTCCTTGGTTGCTCATCAACAACCCAGAGGGATCCTCTGGTCTCTTCTGTTTAGTGTTGGGATTGCAGGTTTGCCTTAGCCTTGCTTGGCTGTTCACACGGGTGCTGAAGATTGAGCCTGTCTTGAGTCAAGCCCTCCACTGACTGAGCTTTTGGCTTAGCCCCCTCTCCCTGCACCTTTTTTGTTAACTAACACACACACACACACACACACACACACACACACACACACACACACATCATTAGTTCAAAGCCCTTGGGGAAACTTCTCCATTCCTATCTTGACACAAATGTGTATTCTGAGAGCAATTTATGAGAAGACTGATTTTGTTTTAATAGCTGAGAGCTGAGAGCTGTAGAGACGTGGGTTTCATTCTTAAATACACATTTTAAAGTCCATATAGCCATTAGGGTTCTTGGAACTCAGGGACTAACTACATTTAAACTAATAAGCAGACCTCAAGGCTCCTGTGACAATCTTTTAAATAAACATGCAGCCAAGGAGAAGCACTTTGCTTTCATAGTACTTTGCTCTACACATTTTTTAACAAGCAGTGGGTCTCAGCACCAACAGCAAGCAGCAGAGATTTAGGGGATAGAGGGTGGGGTGAGAAGATGGACGTGTGAAGTTTATTGCAAGTTAAAAAAAAAACAAAAACAAGAAGCATTAGGGATGGTGTGGCAACAGGACACACACGTCCATACACCAGTCTTCAGAGGGATGGAGACATGAATGATCAATGCAGAAACAGGCAGAGTACCCCTTATCCACAATGCTCCATTCGGAAGGACTTCAGATTTTTTAGTTTTGTGGATTTAGGAATATTAACACCAAGTTCAAGAGTTGAGAATCTGTAATGCAAGTTTGGCAATCTGAAACATTCTCATTTAAACTTTCAGATCAGGACTGCTCAATATGCAATCACTGGATACTCTTCCACTTTAGAAAGGAAGGCTAGAGGAGAGGCTGAAAGAAAAAAATTTAAAAAAAAAAAAGAATAAAACCCAACAAAAATTCTAAAAGGCAGGGAGGGGAAAAATCAAGTATTGTAAAATAAAGTATCATAGATATAGAAAAGGGATTTCTCTATGAAAGTTAGAAATAGCCAGAAAGAAAGAGGCCCTTTAAAGACCATCAGAAGGAAGACATTCAATTTTGTATTACACACACACACACACACCCCAAAACAAAAATCAGGATGAGCTAAAAATGCACACTTTCTTAGATATTTATTGTCATTTTATAATTGAGTATTTTAAGAGACTCCAGGAACAAGATAGAGGTCATGAAATATAAAATCCTCAATGATTTAAGTTGTCCCAGCATGAAACAGTTAAAAACATTAGTAGACAATGAATAAACAAACAAAGAAACAAATAATTTAGAGACTCTAAAATCCTAATTCCTTTGAGTAACTGAGCCTTTGCTTCCTTGTTCCAAAGAGCCTGAGAAAATATGTGTTAAGACACAGAAACAACCAGAGGGAGACGGTGAGGAATGTTTTCTAGGATTTCTTTAGGTCAATCCAGTTGCTTTGCAGTATAAAAATCTCTCAGATTAACTTTAATTGAGCAACAAAGAAATGGAACAGAGAAGATGGCTCAACAGTTAATACACTTGCTAATCTTCTAGGGACCTAAGTTCTGTTCCCAGCATCCATATCAGAGGTTTACTAACACCCGTAAGTCCAGCTTCAGGGTATTTGACCTTCTATTCTGGCCTCCTCAGGCACCTTCAGACAGGTGTATATATTCACACAGACACATAAACACATATACCTAATTAGAAATAAAATTAATCTTAAAAATAAAAAACCAGCTGTTCTGATAAATATATAACTTTGTACTAATGTTTTAGAAAATTTATCTAGAGTAAAAACAATACAAGACAAAAAAAATCACTATTATATAAAAGTTTTCTCTCAAGTCCAGCTTATAGGTGTTAAATCATATGGTTTTACCACAGTGGAAAGCTCACACTTACAAGACACTAGCAAAGGATCACTACATAGGCAGAATCAGTGAATCAGGGGAACTTAGAAGTAACAGTAGCTCCCCATGGTTAGTGGCTCACACTAGAAAGGCAAGGTGGAAAATTTCAATAAGGGGTCGTAGAGATGCAGGTTAGTACCGAACAGCCACATGGCAGCTCACATTGTTTGTAACTCAAGTTCCAGGGAATCCAATGCCCTTCACTGGCCTTTGCTGGCACTGAGCACATCTGGTGCACATGTATACATGCAGGCAAACATTTTAAGAAGTAAATGCAAAAGCAAATTATTATCCTTCATCAGAGGGCTCCTGTGTGATCTGACCCATGTAATTTTCTTTTAGTCGTTGACAAAGATTGCTTGTGTTTCAGCTATTTCAAACGAATGTTGAGTAGGGGAGTTGGCAACACACTGTTCACTTGATTTGTGCTCAGGACAGATCCATCAATCTACTCTGGACACAGATCTTTCAACTTTAGTGTGCTCGGTCTTCTGCACCTCACCACCCAGGGTGCATACATTCCTCCTCTAGCTCCTCAGACGCCATTTCCTTATCCTCCTTCCATGCAAAGGACTTTCCCTAGCCTCTTCACACATAGTTTCTGGAAAAGCAGGTGACAGAAGAGTGAATCGCATCAAGCACAGCCAGGTACTTGCTTAGCAGGGACAACCAAAACAGGTGACATCAATGTAAGGGATTAGTGGAGGGCTGTCTAACACATGTGTGGGCAGAAAGAGACCCGTGTGGGCAGGAAGATCCAAGCAAGGGTGAAGTGCTAGAAAGTAAGTGAGAAGGAAAGGATGCGCAATCAGAAATAGGCATGTGTGAAAACCCCATAAGGATTTGCACTTTATACTGATTTAAAAATTGCACTAGGAGAAGGAAAAGCAAATAAAACCAAATGAAGACAAACTAAACCAGAACTTGATTGACCAGGGAGAGGTGGGATCTAGTTTGATTGGATTTTTAATATATTTCTGTATTTGGGCAGGATTTTAGTGATTGATTTGAATTCAGTATATACTGGATATAGATTATATTATAAAGTGCTTTTTTTCATGGTGACAGCAACCTAAAAACACTACAATACAAAGTACCTTCAAAATTATCAGGATGGAGAAATGCCCAGCCTACAAGAATGACAGATTGCTATTCAGTGCAGTGATTTCTACTATCGCCCCTTATGGCATGTTGAGTGGATAATCTTGAGTTAGTAAGTAAGACATGAGAGTAAGATGCAGGGACATGAAGCTACATCCTCATATACTGTTATTTCCAGGGTAACCCAGAGTCACAAGACTCAAATTTAAAAACAGGAAAAATTTGATTTTAAATTATGTCGATGTGTGTCTGTCCATATGTGTGTACATGTATGTAGCATGTGTGGTACATTGCTTCCAGAGGACAAAAGAGGGCAGTAGATCCTTTGAAACTGGAGTTACAGGTGACCTGATATGGGTGCTGGGACCATAACTCCTATCCAATGGAAGAACACTGCACACAATTAAGTGCTGAGCTATCTCTCTAGCTCCAAGATTTTATATATAATATATAAGTATATATTACATGAATAATATTTAGTATGTATATAAGGTTACATATATAGCTTTTATTTACTTATACTTATTAATTCATTCATTCGTGTGTGTATGTGTGTATATGTGTATGTGTGTATATGTGTGTGCATGTGTGTTTATGTGTGTATGTATGTGTGTATATGTGTGTGTATATATGTGTATGTGTATTTATGTGTGTGTGTATGTGTGTGTGTGTTTTGAGTTTTTTGTTGATGCACATACATGTGGAGGCCAGAGGGCATGTCTATCTGTGTTTGTCTCCTGGCATCTCAGCTAATTACCACTCTCCATCATCTGTTGCTACCTGGTTGGAGTATAGCTCAAGGCTATTTCCCAGCTCAGAGATGATGTCCACTTTAAAGAGCTTAAGGAACATCTATACAGCTCAAAGGACCACAATATTTTTTTGGAGCATTGGATTGCCTTTAATGGTTTCTTTGAGGACTGGAATAAAAATAAACTTGAACTCTGTAGAGAATGTGTCTTCCTTTACTGAACAGTAGAGATTTTAAGAGAAGGGACCAAGTGGGAAGTGAACAACCAGAGGAAAATGGGCAAACAGGAGTCCTACCCTAATTCCTGTGTCTTAAGGTTAGGTTTGCCTCTCCAAGAGTCTTTTGAAATATCACTGGAATTTGAGCAATTTTCAAATGGTTCTCACAGAAATCTCATCATTTGAAGGATATCCAGTCTGTTTCTGACTATTATACACTCAGTTGTAACCCATACTTGCTTCCTTAAGAACAGATAGAAAAGGTGAGAAGGAAGAGAGGAAGAAGGAAGAGAGTTAGAAAGAGAGGGAGGAATGAGGAAAGATAGATAAAATGAGGGACAAACTAGGGAGAAAGGGGAGGGAGAGAGGGATGGAGGGAGGAAAAGAAAAGCAGAAGAATAAGGAAGGGAGAAGTTGGGAAGAAAGGAACAGGAGGGAAGAAAGGCAGGGTTCAAGGGTCAACCTCAAATCTGAGGGATTAGTTTTCAGAAGAGACCAGAGTGAGCAAGCTACAGTTCTGCCAGTTGTTGCCCCTCAGCTCTGATACACATCTGAGCAGAGGGCACAGCTACTACAGAGGCTACCAGCAGAGCTTTTAGAAATGTCATGAGGGTGATGACAAGTTCATACCTGTTATGGCAGCCAGACTGGCATGTTCAATATCACAGTGAGAGGAGGGCTTTCCTGGAGCCCAAACTCAAATTTTTAAGCTGCTAAGGATAAACATCTCAGAAACAAAGCAGAAAGTAACTGAAAACCCCAAGAATTTCTACAGAAGCAAGTGTATAGTACTTCTCAGAAGAGGTCAGAGGACAGCTCAGGTCCTCACCTGGATTCTAGGATGGAAATTCAGAGGCAAATGTAAGGAAGTTGTGTGTGTGTGTGTGGGGGGGTGTATTTGAGCACACATATGAATGTAGTGCCTAGGGAGGCCAAAAGTGGGTGTTGGATCCCTTGAAGTGGGCATTACAGGTGGTTGCCTGACATGGGTGCTGGGAACCAAACTCCCAGCAAGACAGTTAAGAGCAGCAAACCCTCATAACCACTGAGCTAACTCTCCAGCTCCTAAGGTCTTGAACTCTTTTTCCTCCTGCATCAGTATCTTAAACTTCATTGTTCTTCATTTTACTGTCACAGTTCATTATCACATCTTATGTATGGAAAATGGGTCTATGCACCCAGAGTATACAAAGAATGTGACTTACCTGGCCTGTTTTGCTTTTTAGCTTTTACATGGTTAGCTGCAGAGACGGCATAGGATGAAGTGAAGGACCTGCTTTTGGTGAGCGTCATCAACACTGGGGCATTCCAAGAGTCAGGATTGACAGCACTACAAAGACAGCAACTAAAGCTCTCAGAGATATTACTCACTGATACTGAGCACATCTTTCCAGAACCTTCCTGCCACCTCCAGTCGATATGCCCACCTGAGTATTCATTCCCAGATTGCTGACAGAACCATTTAATTTGCAAATGGCAGACTAAGCTAAGCTCCGCATCTACTGCAGTCATGTGTCTATTCATCTCTCATCAAACACAGTCTACCAAGAGAAAAGATGACTTTCCCAACCCCCAAAACACGACGCACTCTTCTGCATGTATGAATCATGTTCCATACAGAGCTTTCACAAGCTATCTTGCAGATTCGTTGGCTCTGATATAACTGTCCTTGCAGAAGTAGAAAATGACATAATGTTTACTTTATATATAATAATACACAGGTATACAGGTATCGGTATATATTTTCTATGCAATATTATTGGTGAATACATTTAACATTTAGCATTTGAGCAAGCCACTCAACGACAGTGTCTTGCATTACTTACTTATCAAGTAGAACATGAAAGCAGACCTATAGTCTGTCACTTCTCTCTGTTGGCAACATAGCCTTTCGTAACAAAGAAAATTGTTAGCAGCAGCCTATAGCAGTGTCCAAAGATTTCTTTCTACTGGTGACACCCTCAAAAGAATGCTATACCCAGTCACAGCCCAATTGAAACATACACACAATGAGCATGGTGCGGACACACTGATCCTATAAATTATAGTGGAGGAAACAAGTTCTCTTTACCTAGATAAAGCATATGATGACCATCACAGATTGATCATCAAGTTGTTCCCTGTAAACTAATCTGGAATCAATCAATCCATAAAGGATTGGACCTAGAGAAGGTTACAGAAGCCATGTAATTAATGGGATGGGATTCTTGGAGATCTTCCAAGCTGAAATTCCTCTTTACATACTGCTTCAAGCCTTACTTGAGGAAATGGAAACATTATCCACCCTAATTTGGGAGAGAAGTGAATTCAGGAAGTGGACAACCTTGGACTGCTCCTAGCAAAAAGTGCTTGGTCTGTGTTTTGCCAGCACCTGTGTCCTTTCATGCACCAGTAAATTTGGTGAAGGTTAAAAGTCTATAATTTACATGAATATAGCTTGGATATTTGATCATTCTCCAATCTTAGATTAGGCAGGATGTATCTGATCTGTCTGAGGGATAGACGGTAAATAATGCTGAAATGGATGGAATTACAGAATCATGGATCTATGAAGTTTGTCATATAAGATGTAAAATTAATGGATAATTTGGAGGTGGTCCCAAAGAATAGGGGTTCTGCCTCTCCAAGCAGTCGTCACGCCCAGAGCTCTTTAGTGAGGGATGGGACTTCAGGATTTCCTTCCCCATGATATTTGTCTTCAATGATTATATTTTATAAGCTGCCTTTGCTCTGACTTCTCATAGAAATTTACCATATAACATACATGATGAGAGAGACATTTGAAGAGTGAAGTAAACTTCAGCAATTGTCAAGAACACTGGAAGCCTACAAAACATTTGTTTTATGGCATCTTTGGATGGTTCATCTTTAGCCTTTCCCAAATACTTGTAATTTTGTGAATGAGATAAAAAAATATGAACGAGTCAAAGATTTCCTTGTGGTGTTAGTCTCTGTTGGCTCATTCTACTTGCCTGGATAACTGATAAAGTGACTATGATATGTTAATATATAGGTCTATCTTTTCATTTCTTAGATTATTATATAGTCAACAAACTATTGCTCATCCATGTAGACCTTTTGAAGAGCTTAACATCCTAAAAAGATATCTTATTGAGGCTCACTCAAAAACTGCCTAATTATGTTCCTTTACAGCAATAACAACAAAAATCAAAAAACCATTTAAAAGGGGGATACAAAGATGGCTCAGTGATTAAGAGCACTGGCTGCTCTTGGAGGGGACACTGGTTTGCTTCCCAGTGCTACCAACATGGAAGCTCACAACTATATGTCATTTCAGTTCCAGATGATGCAATACCCTCTTCGTACTTCTCAAGGTGTTATAAACATGTGGTGCATATATACATGCAGTCAGGCAAAGGCACTCATATCATTTAATTAAAAATCTAAGGAAGTGTTCTTTAAAAACAGGTAAAACGTCTTTATTTTGAAAAGTTTATAAAATGGAATGTAATGAAGGCAGGTTAATTATGTTTTATCTATATCTATCCCATGTTAATCTGGAATATATTAATTTATTATATTATACTATTAGCAAAACATCATAAATCAATGTATGTTGTTTAAATGCATTATAGTTCAGGATCACATTTGTGTACTGATTTGTGTGAGCCTCAAGGTAGTTGTCAGTAACTACCAATGCTGGCTCATCCCTGCTTAGATCCAATGAACAGATAATAATTTGGATTCTAGAGAAACATACACATATATACACAAATATTCACACATACTAACATACACACATACATGTGTGTGTATATATATATATTTGCACAAAGAAATGTAAAAGATTTGAATATGTCCAAGGGTTTTTAAGATGCTATCTACTTTTTGATCTATAATTCTTGCTAATTCTGAAGATAGTAAGCAGAACTGGTCTGACAGCCATTGTAAGAATCCCATGTAAATGTCAGACTAGATGCGTTCATTTTAAAGTTCTCAGTATGAATCTCGATGCAGGTATAGTGTAACTGCAGTCTGACCTTAGCCTTTTCCGGCTAATGCTCAATGCCATAGGGGCAGGGCTCATACCAACTCACTCTCAGTATTTACATTTAAGGTCATGTCAACCAGGCCCTAAGGTACTCTGTGGTTAAGCATGCAAATTTGGCACATTCAAAGCCCACTTCTCGTAACTCTGGTCGGGCCTCTCTTCTCATGGACTCCATGAATCCTCTTTGGAGAGTAAGTCCCCTAGGGAGACCGGAAGCCAGTGGAAGTGGGGTCTGACCTGGGTGAAGGGGCTTCGTGCGGCTTTATGCTGGCACTGCGGTCCCTCCGCACTGGCGCAGGCTCCAAGGTGGGCAGACCTGTGGCAGAGGTGGTAGTTGTCCAAGTTGATGAGACTCTTCTCAGCAAGCCTGGAGGCAAGCTTCTCCTCAGGCGCTGGAAGGAAGATTCGCTTTATCACTAACCATATTTTAGCCATGAAATTTTATGTAAAGCAGTGGGCAGAAGCGAGGTAAACGGAAGCAGGTGTTGAACAGTTCTGGCTGAATTTCATCTACTCCGATCTTGGAACACTGAAAGAGAAACTCGGAAGTTGAGTGCAAAGGGTAACAGTGAGCCATGTTTGCTGTCCCCTGGGGAATTTCAGGCCGTGAATGTGAGAAGCAGACTGGCTACATAGCAAGTACTAGGATCCGAGGACTACACAGGAGAGTTCTGTCTCAGACTTCACAGAAGTAGCAGGAAGGAAACCTGAGAGATAGTGGAAAGGCTAGCTAAGACCACGCCCCTCATGCCATGCCGCACCTACCTTGGGAATGGTCAGCTTGTCTTTCTCCAAGCCTTCCTCAGAGTCAGAGCAGGTATAATTCTCACTGAAGGTCACAGTCGGGTTCACTCTGGGCTTGTGGATGGCTTGGAAGGTGAGCTGGGTGCTGAGCAGGTTGCTTACGGCCCTCAAGGATGTGCATACATTCGGAGGCAGAGAAGGGTCGGCCAGGAGGTCAGTAATGAGGCCGTGGGCCTCCCCCATCACGGCAATATCCACAGTGATGCTGGTTCCTGACTGGGACACCAAAGCAAGAGGTCAGGGAAGGTGAGTGTGTGTGGGTAAATTGACGTAATCTGAGCTTTATCAACGAAAAGCAAACAGCTGTCAGGCAAACTGCAAGTACTGGCAGCTGAGGCAGGAATATCTAGGGACAACCTAGGGTGGGTAGTAAGAGAAGACCCCGTGTTACTTCGGAGCCCAATTTGAAGGAAAAGGCAAGCAGATTGAGCTGAGCACTTCAAAACAACGCAGTTCAAATGACATTGCTGTTTTAACGCTAAAACTTGCCAAGGTTAGTTTTGTAGGTCTCTACTTTTCAAAAGTTTATATTTTTAGAATATTTAATACTGACCCATAAAGGTGTGAGATATGGGTTCGAGTGATGCCTCGGTGGTTGGGAGCACTACCTAGTCTTGCAGAGGACCTGGGATGAGCTCCCAGAAGTCACATGGCAGTTCCTAACCATCTAGGACTTCATTTCCATTGGGTCCCATGCCATCTTCTGACCTCTCTGGACACTTCATAACAGATGGTGCACAGCAGTGGTTCTCTCGTGTTGTGGTGTTCCCCCAACCATAAAACTATTCCATTACTACTTCATAACTGTAAAATTCCTACTATCATGAATTGTAATATAAATATCTGATATGCAGGATAGGTGATATGCGACTGTCAAAAGGGTCACAATCCACAAGTGGAAAACCCCTGGTGTCCGCAAAACACTCGTACACGCGAAAATCAAACTAAATATTTCAAAAACCATTTCAAACAGTTGTACATATGTGACATTTTAATAGATAACATACTGTATAATATTCAAACCATGGTCAGTACACCTATGCCCTAAAACATTCATCATTTCTCTGCCTGCGCTGAAAATATTCAAAAGGCCTTTCCTCCAGTTATAGGTGGAAACCTATAACACATTCTCTTCCCGAACAGCCATCGCACTGTGAAACAGCATGGGGCAGCTTCTTTCTCGATCTGAAGTACACTGTTCAAAGCTAGAGCTGGAGGAGGCATATAGAAGACTAAAACCGCTCTAGGGCTGTGTGTATCCTAGTGGTAGAACAGTTGCCTAGCACGTTTAAGCTCTGGCTTTGAAGCCAGTATAACCACTATTCCATGGCAAAATAACAAAAGATCGAACCAAACAACACCTGGTTTTAAAAAGCAGAGAATTTGAGGGGAAAAACATCAAACCTTCCTCATGAAGAGTTCTCTGTTTTACTAGGCATCACTGGGAAATCTCCTTGGGAAAGTAGCATTAATATACAAGAAGATCTTGATTCCAGTGAAGCTTTAACGTAACACTTGAGCTTAACACGTGGTAGGGAGTCCACTAGTTTTAGAGACAGACGTGAAAAGTCACCGAGTTTGTGTACAAATCCACACTCTGTCTCTCTTGGTTGCTAAGATCTTATGTCAGGTCTGTATGTTCGTGACACATTTGTTGCATTTTCTCAAGTGGTCCATTAGAACAGGATGTTAGGGTAAGAGTCAGAGAAGGAGGAGGGAGGTAAAGAGCGACAAAAACTAAAACAGCAAGTAAAGGCCAGTGTTCCGCACAGTGCTGTTCTGGAAAGATTGAAAGTAGGGAGAGGAGAGACTCAGCAAGGCCAGATGGCCAGGGAAAGCCTCCAGCAAATGGCAGAGGACCATTTGTCCTGCAGTGCTGCAGTGCAGCACATCACGGGGCACACAGAACCAAGTCATCTCAAGCAGCGCATCGTGCTGATTCAGGAGGTCCTGCATCCAGGCATTTAGATCCATAATCCACCACTTCCCAGCACCATTACCTCTACCTTTTAGGTCACTAAAATCTCCCTGTTTTTCATTTCGTCAGCCCATGGTTTGGGGATACAGTTTCTCAAACAACGGAACAAGAAAAGAGAAAAGCAAAATAATAATGACAATACTACCCATGAAGAAGAAAGTTTTAGTTTCTCATTTTTATTTTGGTACATAAGTAACTTACTTATTTTATTTATGTACCAAATGATGTTTTGTGAGGCACACAGGTGAAAGGACGTTTCCCTGAAGCAGACACAGGTAAAAGAATGTTTGGGTAAAGCAGACACATGAAAGGACTCTTGATGAAGGAGCATAACTACGACCGCACAGACAGTGGGAGACGAGCACTGAGCACTGGTTTGATTTGCTTCACCTCGGTATTCTTTGCTAACAACATACACGTACTGGTTTGCCTTGTGTAGGGTTGTTGAACTCAACTTGTGGTAACACCACCATTGAGAGAAACTCGCCACGAGCTGCTTATGAGGTTCCTGCAGCAGTTTGTCAATGCTTTGGAGGCCTCACGTCAGGTCAGTCTGGGAGCCTGGCAGCTTCTTCAGGATTGAACTGCAGCTGCCTGGTGCCTGCTTGCTTTAAGATCTGGACTGTAGCTGTTGGTTCATGCCTGGTGTCTGCCTGCCTAGAGGACTGGTCTGCATCTGCTGAATAGTATTTGGTGTTTGCTACAGGACTGAACTGCTGCCAAAGAAGATCAAGCTGGCCTCCAAAGAACTAATGCTGACAGGTCTACTTCCCAGATATCTTAATAACCTTTTTTTCTACTTCCTCTGCTGGGTGGTAGGATAGAGGAGAGATTAAACCCTTAATAACTGTAGGTTGTAAAAAATGTAGGTCTACCTACCCATAATGCTAATGCTACACTACAAAGGTAACTGTAAGAATAAAAAGAGATAGTGTAATCAAACAATTCTGTGCTAGCAGTTATGAATCATGTGGTATAAACAATAATATATGTAATCATATAGATAGAAATATAATCACCCTGAAGCTTTTCTTTTTTTAATTGGATATTTTAATTTACATTTCAGATGTTATCCCCTTTCCCTATTTTTGCCCCCTAGATACCCGCTATCCCATCTCCCCTCCTCCTGCTTCTATGGGGGTGTGCCCCACCCATCCACCCACTTCTACCTCTCTGCCCTCAAACTCCCCCACACTGGGGCATCCAGCCTTCACAGGACCAAGAACCTCCTCTCCCACCTATGCCCAAAAAGGCCATCCTCCCCTATATATACAGCTGGAACCATGGGTCCCTTCCTATGTGCTCCCAGGCTGATGATTTAGACCCTGGGAGCTCTGGTTGGTTGGTATTGTTGCTCTCCCCATGGGGCCACAAACCCTTTCAGCTCCTTCAGTCTTCTCTCTAACTCCTCCATTTGGGAACCCCTTGATCAGTTCAATGGTTAGCTGTGAGCATCCTCCTCTGAATATGTCAGACTCTGGCAGAGCCTCTAAGGAGACAGCTATATCAGGCTCCTGTCAGCATGCACTTCCTGGCATCCACATCAGTGTCTACCTTTGGTGACTGCACATGGGATGGATACCCAGGTGGGGCAATCTCCAGAAGGCCCCTCCTTCAGTTTCTTTTCAATCAGATACTATTAGAGTTTTCTCACAATAGACTTGAATTCCAGTGAGATGAAAAAAAATTAAATGTATAAGATTATAAGGGGAAAAGGAAACGCAAAAGAATATTTCATAATCTGGCAAACAGAAACATTAAAAATAGAAATTCATAAGCTGTCCAGGAAACCCTCAGTATGCAAAGATAGAAACATCCATGTAAGAAAATACATTAAAAGGAAGAAGTCTGTGGGAAAAGACAAAGGAGAAAAAACACAGTAACTAAAGTGCATTTAAAAAAATCAATAAAAAGGAAATAATATGGAAAAGGGAAACAGGAAACAACCATTTGGTGCACGATGATGGCTGTGGGCTTGCTGTATATTACCCTTATTATGTGACATATGGGTCCTGTAGCCCTAGAGTCATTGTGACTTTTATCATGTAGAGAAGTTGCATGTAGTCAATGGCCTTTGCTGTATCTGAAGGTGATTTTGCATTTCTGCTTTTGAGTCTATTCATGTGACCTTGTCCTGATTGGTTTCTGCCAGCTTGACACAAGGGATACTTATCTGGGAACAGGAACTGTAGAGAGACTCTGTACTGTGTGGAAGCACCTTTATGGCAGTGAGCTCTCTTGCCAGTCCCATGTTTGTTCATTCATTCGTTTCATTCATTCATTCATTCATTCATTCATTCACTTGTTTGTTTTTAAATACAGATTATAAAAGAATGCCATGCATTCTATATGTATTTAGAGAAAATATTCCAATTTTATGACATATCTCTAAAAAGAGTGGACTAGGGAGAAGTTAGAGGGAGAAGGGGGAGCGAGTATCATCAGAGTACATCGTGTGCATGTATGAACACTACCTGGGGTTGCATGTTCCATCAGGAACATGCCAGAGACTAGAAGAACCCTGCCTGGTACCATAGACCATGGGCAGGAGTGATCTGGAGTGAGCCAGAGAGAGATGACTCCACAGGGGACCACTCAGCCAGATTAAAGAGAACTTCCCCCCCAAAAAAACCCCACCAGTCTGGCACCATGGGGCCCAGACAAGAAGCTACCCTGAGATAACCATCAGTCTGGTGATACACAGGCCGGGAGAGGAAGACCATGTCATTTCCTATATATTGTACAGTTCTTAGCAAAGGGCCTTAAAAAGAAAAACAAGCAAAAAGCAAAACATAAAGATTGGAATCAGCTGAGGAGCCAACATGACCACACTGCCCTCGGAAAAAGGAAATAACAACACGAAAAAGAAAGTTCATGCTGCCTACTGATATCACGTCATGCCTGGCTTGACTGGGTTTTGGATTTAAGAACAGAATTGTGAGAGTTAAAAGCTGCATGGTGTGTAAGAACTTATCACCACCCTTTTGGCTCAGATAACTAAAGAAGCCACTGAAGCATGAAATGAAAGACTAACAATCAAATTTGATTGCTCAAAACCTGCCAAGAGTAACCACACTTGAGATACTGAGAGGTACACCGACTGCCAATAAGCAGCAGGAAAACCATAAAGCTACTTGCATGCTCACTCAGAGACTGTTAGCGAGTGTCACGGCAATGGGGGCTTCTATACTTGAGATGATGTTTAAAATCATGTGCAAAGTGGAAAAACATGGAGGATTCACTCAAAGGTATTTTCACACATCTTTTCAAATAAAAATAATTAAATGTCTAAGTATCCTAACAATAACTGTATGTTTCATTTAGCTAGTAAAATATTTGATAATGACAATAAACACTGAAATCATGTTTATGCAAAGACCACTGAAAGGAAAAGCATTAAACTAACAAGCTGAGCTCATCCTCAGTGCATTTAGCCACAGACCACAACTGGACTGTTAGGGTAGATGATTAAACAAAGCTTAAAAAAAAAATCCCAAGCACAACATAAAACGTGAAAGCATTCTACCTTATTCTTTCCTTATAATGGAAACATTGATAGTTAGCATTCAGAAAACAATTCTAGAAACACTGTTTAGTGACAGCCAAATCTGGAGCCCCATTTTAAAATAAAAATATGGTATTTAACTCCAATAAACAGTGGAGAAAAGTAGAGTTTTATACATCAAAGTGAAAATAATGACTGCTGTTGACACACCCACTACTTCACTGTCTCTCCCCTCCTCTCCTCCCTTCTCTCCTCCATCCTCCTTTCCTCCCCTCTCATCTCCTCCTCTCCCCTCTCATCTCCTCCCCTACCCTCTCTTCTCCTCCCCTTTCACCTCCCCTCCAATCCTCTCTCCCCTCTCCTCCCCCTCTCCTCCCTTCCCTTCTTTCCTCCTCTCTCCCCTCCCCTCCCTGTTCCCTCCTCTCTTCTCCTCTCCCATGACTCCCCCTTCTCTGCTTCCTCCACTCCCCAATTTCCTCTTCTTTTTTCATAATAAATTCTCTCTCCCTCTCTCCCTTTCTCCCTCTCTCCCTCCCTCCTTCTCTCCCTCTCTCCATCTCTCCCTCTCCCCTCCCTCCCTTCCCCCATCTCTCTTTCTCCATAGACCATGATGGCATCTACATCTGTCTACCTTGCATAGGTCCTCTTGCCTCTGCTTCTTGAGTGGCGGATTAAAGGAGTGCACTACCACACGCAGGTCTACCCACTGCGTTTTTGAAAGCATCCTCTTTAAAGCATTCCTTCCTCCAATCTTTTCTCCATCCAGTTGACTTCATAGACTCCTGATAGTGGCTCACATACTGACTTTTAATTTTCACAGGCATGAGTGGAATCGTGACAAAAGAGCTGGACAATTGCAAAGTACTGTTTTTATCTTCCACCAAAGGCTCAGGATGACATACTGACTATGCAACATCAACATAAGCTCCTGTATTTGAATTCTTTGTCCCAGCTTGTGGCACTGCTGGAAAGGCTACGTCAACTTTAGGAAATATGAAATGTGGTCTCTGGGGAGAGGTTGAACTTGGGGTTTATAGTTTGCTGCTACTTGTGGCCAGATCAGATCTGAATCAATCAATCTCTATCTCCGTCTCTCTCTCTCTCTCTCTCTCTCTCTCTCTCTCTCTCTCTCTCTATATATATATATATATATATATATATATATGTATATATATATATATATATATATAAATCAAAAATATATATATATATATTTTTCAAAACCCAATGTACTAGCTCCATCAAGGGTCCCCAGGAATGCCTCTCTCCACCATGAAGGAATATATATATATATTCTCTAACAGTGGGCCAAAATAAACCTTTCCTTCCAAAAGTTGCTCATTTCAAGTATCTCATCATGGTAACTAAAAAAATAATACCTCAGGAGACAAGAAAAAAAGATGAACAATATAGCTGAAATCAACATTAAACTTGAGTTCAAGGTTAGACATGTATGTAGCAAGTCAACTATAGGAACTGTATTTTTAGTCTTGATATTATTAATTATTATGCATGTTTATGGTTAGGCAAAGGGTAACTCTGAATATGGACAGCCATCAGAAAGAATTCCCTCTCTGAACATAATCATTGAGCTTCTTATTTACCATGAGCTGTAAGTTGTAAGAATCCTAGTAAGTATATGTAAACAATTCACAACAGATTGTAAAATACTGTATCTTTAATATATCAGATTATATGCTAAAACACTATGTTAGGTTTGGGCCAAAATATTCATATCCTAGAATTCCTAGTTTTTTTAAAAAGAAGGCTTAGAAAATAACTATGGAAAGAACACGGGATGAAATCAGAAGCTAATATACATTACTTCCTTAAAGGAAGGAAAGCAGAAAGGGAAGAATCAAACCTAAAGTGAAGACGTTAATAAATGTTGCTTCAGATTAAGGAGGTTATGTCTTACAAGGGAATGAAGGGGAAGACATCTACTCTGACAAATCTCTGTTAAGGTGACACGGAACAGTCACATTTCACCTTTGCTTCCTACAGAGTCAAGGACAATAATTCAATTAATAATTCTATAAAACAAGTTGAGTATATCCCTGCTCTGGTGCAGAACTTTTAAGAACTCCCAGATCTTCCCACTCAGTACATTACCTGATGTCTTTTGTGTTGGAGGAGACAGAGAAGTGATACAAAACAGACTTTGCAAACGTACGTGAAACAGACAGATCACACATGTTCAAGGGAGAGAACTGAGAAATGATGTCGGTAACCCACTGGACATACTAAAGCCTCAGACTAGGACAATAAAAAGCATATTTTCAAATATCGTGATAGTTTTCTAAACCAAACACTGGTTTTCATATGCAATATATCGACTATAACATTTGGTCTTGCTTCCTATAAAATCAGAGACTTAGCTGGAGTTCTCACTGGTCCCCTCTAGCATTGTTCTACATGAAATATGCACACAGAGAGTAGAGAGAAATCAATAACTTGTCGAGTATTTTTGACATCATTTTATTTTATGTGTGTGTGCACATGTGTATGTTCATGATTATGTGCACATTTTCATGCTTGCGTGTGCATGTTCTCATGTGTGCATGTATGTATGTATGTATGTATGTGTGTGTGTTCTAGAGGATGCTACTTTCTGTTTTCTACATCCTATATGTTGAAGCAGATTCTCTCGGTAGAGCCCTGCATTTATTTAAATGTCCTACTTAGTCAGTGTTCCTCTATATGAGCCTCCCAAGTGCTAGGGTTGTCCTTATTCCACCTGGAATTTGCTTGGATGCTGGATATCCAAGCTGCAGTCCTTATAGTTGCATGTCAAGCATTTTATCCACTTAGCCATCTCTCCAGCAGCTATCACTTTAATGCTAAAATTATTTTAATATTACATTGCAAACTTAGTAAAATACTTGTTTTGCTGACTGCTAACTTTAGGACAGTCCTATCTTACAAATTATTATAAAGTCACTTATTCTTTTCCTTTGCAATGGACACTGAGATTGACAGGGAACAAACTAGTATCTCCAGCTTTCACACACTCCTTTTTTCCCAATTGTCAATATGCACTTTGCCCAAAATGTCAGTCAGTTTTGCTGGTTCCCAGGTCTGTTTAGGCCAGATTATATTTAGCACAGTGCATTGCATATGGGAATAAGATACCAGTAAATCAATGAGGCAGTGAAATCCATTCCTTAGGAACTAGTTTATGTGAACTTGCACAGATTTTTGTAAAGAGACCTCAGCATGTGTATTTCATTGAACTAGGTAAGTCAGTCATGTGTGTAAAAGTTCAAATAGAAAGCCATGACTTACTTGAAAGGTTCTCCACTAGCAAAGCTCCCAAGTTCCCAATTCATTCCCAGTAAAAAGAAACTGAAATTAGTAGTCATCCATAGTGCAGCTTTTGGGTCCTGAGAGAAAGGCAACTTGGAGCTGCCATCCACACAGGGGATACAACCTCCACAAAGAGGCATTCTCAATCCCTCATCAAAAGATGTGGGAAAGCTTGCCTGCTTCCATACTAAGTGAAAATACATTACTAGAGGTATGGAAAATTTTATGAAATATTTTATGATTTTTCTGATTGAAAGACTTTTAAAATTCCACAACTTCTGTTCCTAATTAAGACAGTTAACAGGGCTTCAGCATGTTTTTAATCTGGCGTTTACTTTTGGTTGAAATAAGATGTAATAAAAAATAGCTGTGACAAGCTATTTCTTATGATTCCTGGAGCTGGAGATAAAACGTACAGCTCACTTGAAAATAAGCACCAAGAGATACCATGCAGCTTCCAAAGCAGGGGAGCAGGTAATGGTTCTACCCATCTATGATGTCTATGAACTGTGACAATCATTAGGAAGACACAAAGGCTCAAGAGTGTGCAACAGCAGCATGCATTCCTGTGGTAACCAGAAGCATTTTCATCAGGTCTGAAGCCCACTCAATGAGAGCAAGAGAGCAAGAGCGAGCATGAGAGCGAGATCATACTTGATACTGAAGACATGGGCAGCTCTCCAAAACGAGTGAACTCCTGAATCTTGGAGGAGGACATACAATAGCCGCTCTACTAAATCAACATGGATCTCAACTGTAATCTAAATATTTATCCTTATACCCATAGATACTTGTAATTCTTACCCTTTATCAAAGAAATGTCTCTTTGCAACAGATGGAGGTCATTACAAAAAAATCATGACTGGTCAAAATGTAGATAATAAATGATTATGGGGTATGCAGCCCCAATTGATATATCTAGAATACCGCTCCTGCACCGGAACCTCAGGGAACACCAGAAAGAGGGGGTAGGTTCATTATAAGAGACAGAGGAGCAGGACCAGGCTGTCTGCTGTGAGGCTGTGTCTCCTAGAAATGATAGGGCAAGTTACATTATATGGACTGAGAAGGTTGCGCTCATGAATTTAGGAGTATACACAAACGCACACACACAAATATGCAACAACACTTAAAGAATTTGAGGAGAAAAAGCAGGTGCATGGGAGGTGTTAGAAGGTTAGAGGGGATAAGAGAAATCATTAATATTTTTGATTTAAAAAATTAAAAATTAATATAATAACACATTAATAATAATGATGGTGACGATGCAACAACACTGGGAGTAAACAGATTTTAATGGAGTCTTACTATATTTCTCTGTGTGTAAAGAGTTAGAGTGAGGGTGTCAAGAGTTAGTATGAAGGGCAAGATGTTTTATTTACTCTCTAGCATCAAGTATGTATTGTAGGGGGTCACAAGGGACATACAATGTAAAGTCACTTGCTTGGGTTCACATTTTAGATCTGCTAATGTGCATATAGGGAAATAAATTTCTCCCTTGAACTCTTGCTTTCTCAGATCTAAAACGGGCTTAGCAATAGGACTTATTTGTTGACAGTAGAATGAATCCACATCTAGGAGTGTCGGTAAAGTCTCAGGAAAACAAATACAGGAATATAAAATCACGTCTGTAAATGACATGAAGTAATTCATGGGATTGGGGCGAGAGGAAAGGGCTGGGAAGTACATGGAACAGACATGATTCAAAGTATATCCCTGTAACCCAGGACCATGCCATGGAGTACGCAGAACAGACATGATGCAAGGTATATCCCAGTAGCCCAGGACTGTGTACAAAATGTGTGAAATGAAAATCCTACAAAAGGAGTCCTAGCAACTGTTTAGTCTGAAATACATGCTTACTAAATATTACATATCTCCAGCACTATTGTTACTGAACAGAAAATGATTGCACATGTAAAAAAAGAACCATGGACATGCACATCTCTGTCACTTGTACTGAGTCTCTTTCTCAACAATTATTTATCTGTATGCATGCCAGTGTGTGATTATTTGTTCATGTGTGTGTACATGTACATGTGCCTGTGGAATTCAGAAGATGGTGCTGAAATCTACTGGAGCTGAGGTTACAGGCACTTGTGAGCCATCCAACATGGGTGCTGGGCACTGAACTCAAGTCCTCTGCAAGGGCCATCACAGATCTTAAGTGCTGAACTGTCTTCACCCATCTAGTCAGAATTCCTTTATGAATGAAGACAACAGCCTAGAGATAATCTGTCCAACAAAACAAAAACAGTAAAAGCAGAACTTTTAATATTTTCACTTTTTTTTTACTTTAGGCAAAGATAGTTATAAAGTCTATATCCCCCTATACCCAAAAGCTCCATCATAGGTCTGAGATTAATTTTCGGCTGTTAAAAAGTAATTCAACAAAAGTCCTGCTTCCAGTTAGCACGGTGGATTGCACTGGTGTGATTTATGACACACCCTGAAAAGAGTTTTAAGAGCAGGCATCTGAGACCCATTGTTGGAAGTATTTTCCTTTTCTTTGTATTTAGTCATCTTGGGAGGCACCCTGGGAGGCGAGCACAGCATGGAAGAACATTCCCAGGGTGGAGAGGGAGCTGGGAGAAGAGATGGATAAACAGCATAAGAGATGACACATACGGAGGAGAGGTTCTGGGACTTTCCTTATGTGATGTGCTGCCCAACACTGAGAAAAGCAGCCTGCTGTATACTGGGAGACTAGTCTCTTAAATCTCTACATGAAGATGTGACATTCCATCACCTTTAAATCTTTTCCAGGGAAGCTGTCTTGTATTACGAGGAAACACTGCTTTGGTCTTTAATATGCTAAATTATTCAAGAAAATGAGCCGGACACCGTAGAATGATCTTTGGCATATTCTGGGTTCTGACCTCAGAGCCAGAAAAACTGCATACATGTTTATACTTTCATAGGACCCGATTATAATTTTAGACTTGAGATTGGCTGGGAAATTTTTAAAAAATGAAATCATGTGAAAATTTTGCAGTAAGTCACTGTAGGCTGAACCTTGGCTAAAGGCCATCTCGAGGAAACAGATGTTTGGTTATTTTAATTTTATGGAAGGGAAACAAGATGTTTACATTTGAAGTCTCTCCTTAAGATAACATTTATACATGTACAGTACTATAGGAGGGAACCTATAGAGCCCTTAATCAAATGTGTCATGAAAAATGTCAAGAGTAGAAGGTCTCCTATGAGAAGCCAGAAACAGCAAATGCCAGCCATTACTGTAATTCATAGCTTCCTTCTCTTTGGATGTTCTGAGAGCATCGCATGCCATCAAATGGGGAAGCAGCAGCACATGACCCAATATCCTTCTGTACTTCTGCAACATATCTGCAAACAGTTGGTACTTTGCCCAAAGTTCTGTTTATATTTTCTATTATACATACCTGCAAGTCACGAGTAACTTTCCCCAAGAACCTCACATTAATAATTACAATGTAGGTTGCTATTTTCTTATTTAGAAAACGAAACATTCCTTTGATTTATTTATTCTATAAGCTCTTATAATGTTGAAAAGATAACCTTAGATTTAACCTTCACTTATTCTCTTTCTAGTTTGCAAAGGTCATATGCATAGCATAGATATATGGGAATCTGACAGTGAACTGTCAGTGAGATTGCTCAGCCCAGTGAATGTGGAAGACAGAAAATATAAATTGCTGCATACAAAAGTTTTTGTCAGTGAGAGAACCACAAAACAGAACATCTGTGTACTCTCTGATATAAGTACAGGTTTTTAAATATTTTAGGAACAATTATCTCTGAGTTTGAAGTCATCTTTGGTCTGTTAAATTTTTTCCATGGTCACTAAACTTGAAGCTGCAGTTTGCTTAGCTTAAAACCTAGTGACCAACAGAGGGCAGTGTGCTGCCTTGGAAAGGACTTGTCAATTCTGAAAAGAGTACTGACCTCTCACTAACAGAGAGACTTCCATTTCTTTTGTTCCCATGCAACAAAAACATATAAATCATAAAATTACTGGTAAAAAAATTAATGAAAAAGTATTTATATCTTTCACATCATTGCTAAAGTAAAATTATAAGAACATAATATTTTTTCCAAATGGTAAACATTTCTATTGTCACTTTTTAACATAATCCTCTATGGCAGTACTGAGGATTGGGTCCTAACATGCTGGGCAGGCTTTCTCACGGTAAGACATTTTAGCCTCAGTCTCAGCCAGCCCCAGATTTCCCATTTCATAAGGTACATTAGAAGCATGATCCATTTCCATACATAACTTGATTTAATTTTTTCACATGTAATTCTCTGTTGTGATTCATAAAATGCACATGTGTGTGTGTGCGCACACACGCACACACACACATGAATTCATGATAGACATATACATCTGAACATAGTTTTCTGACATCTCATTAGCATTTCCATATCCCCATTGACACTGACCACCACTGAATGCTTCCCGCTTCACATGCAGTGGCTCTCACCTAGTCTACAGAACTCTGCTTCTCTTTCTAGAGTAGCTTCCCTGGTGCCTGCTAGAATGTTCCTTTGTTTCGTATACTAAAGGCACAAAAACCCTAACAAACTTCAAGTCCTTTGAGTAATCACTTGTGAAGAGCCATGCCTCTTCAACCATCTGTCTCTGTGCGACACACTCTCTTCCTAGAAGTCATACTTCTCTGTCATCCCTCACCTGCAGGCAGGCTCTCTTTCTTCTGAAGAACTATACTGTCTCAGTCATCTCTCAAATGTATGCACAGGCTTTCCAATAGCACTTGTCTCATTACTCACAGTGTGTGTGTGTGTGTGTGTGTGTGTGTGTGTGTGTGTGTGTGTGCGTGCGTGCATGCACAAGTGGCCACTCCCACACTTGCATTTTTTAATAAATAGCCACAATAGGGAATTACATGTGGAAAAATTAAATCAAATCATGTGTACTTTATTAAACGGGAGAAGATAGGGTAGGCTGAGGGCACCCAGCATCCTTAGGACCCTGAGCCTACTTCTCTGAACTACCTTAAAGTAGTATGTTAAAAACTACTTTGTGGGGGTAGTTATATAACTATGTAAAAATTATTTTCTCCTTTAGGCTTTGGTTTAGACAATAAGGGCAATGACAGACTTCATTTACTAGCTTAAGTCCAGAGCTCAGGGTAGAAATACTACATACTCTAAACCTGCAGAGAGGTCCATTCCTTCTTCTCAATTCTGCGTTACAAAAAAGGTGAAAGTGGAGAAGTTGCGATGTGTAATACATCCCTGAAAACAAATCACCGCATTAAGATAGCTTCCTGAGAGGGCAATCAATTTTCTAGAGCAGTTTCCTATCCTAAACTAATTTCTAAAAATCTCTTGAGGAACTACAGCCGAGAATGAAACCTATTTTCAACAGATTGTTCTAGAATAAGTTTCTCTGGAAAGTAGCAAATGTCAGTCTGAAGAAGCAACAACTGATGAGGAAACAACTCTACAACGGTTTCCTGTGATCTGATAATTATGAAATAGGAGTCAGAGGATTAGGATGTATATGCAAGTCTCTCTCTTCTTTTCTTTTTTTTAAGAAAATCTTAATGGGCCTCTAGGCAGAGAAAAATAATAACTCTTTGGGCACAGTTTTCATGGTGAACTTTGAGCACCTCGGGTGGAAAGGATGGCCGTGAAAAAGTTGAAGCAAATATCTCAGCAGCAATGGAAGCCATGATCAAGATCTGTGGTTGACTTGCCAAGTACAATGAAGAACCCTTCAGAACAGTGGTGTGAGCATTATGTATGAAGAGAGAAGTTGCTCTCGTGTTCAAAACCATGGATCCAGGAAAGCGTCACCAAATCAGGAGCCCAAAGGTATAATAAACTTGTATGTGGTGCCTGGGGTCCATATCATTGAACAAGTATGTGGTATCATGGGGTAATCAAAGCGTTGTATTAAGAGTGCTCATGCCTTCACACACATACATGGACCTGGATGACACAGATGTGTCCAGGGATGCCTTCTGAGCTAAGAGGAAGGATAAGCAGACTTATGGTAGAGCTATAATGGATTCCAATAGCTAGTGGCCAGAAAGAACAGATAGTCAAAGAAGAATATAAATGGCCAACCTCTTGAGCTAAGAGTTTGTATCCAAACTGACAAAGAAATAAACTGTATTAGTCAGTAATAAAGGATATGCACCAAGCAAAGTTTAAGATACTAGTTATTTCTGAAATGTTTCCATTAATATACTGTCTGGGAGGTTACTGTAGAGAGAATGGTCTCAGTAAAGAGCAGAGCACACCAACCATTATTCAGAAAGTTGAGCAACAAAAGGCAGGTTAAAAAAACCTGAAAAATGATGCAGAATTATCTCACAGAGTGTGGACATGAGATGAAGATGGATGGTGATGCTGGTCTCCAGGGGAGAAAGAGAATCTAAGAAGTCTTGAGCATCTGAGCAAACATCGACATATAGAGATCACTCATGTTAAAAACAGTAAAGTCAAAGCCACAATACACAGAAGAATTCTCAAGAGACAGGACTAAGAAGAGGGGAAACAGTTTTTCTGAATCAGAGATACCTCCTCTAGAATAAGAGGAGGAGAAGAGAATGCTCAAAGGTTTATTGCAGAGAAGATAGAAGTAGCCTTAGAGTTATGCTTTTACTTAAACCAGGCAGGGAATCCTCAGTTTAGAACGTGGGATGGAAAATGTTAACATTAGAAGACTTAAGGGACCTTTCAAAGAAAAGGCTGGCTACATTCTCAGGCACTCCTGAAAACTCACTTCAAGTTAGACAGCACAAACTCCTAAATATTCCCATGGACTTTCCCTGTTACCCGTCATGACACTTCACATAAAATATCAACGAGGTTAGTTAAACAGTGTTTCTGTATGACCAGCATCCCTGAGCATTTACCCAGAAGCCTCACTGTCAACAGTGTGGTAACAGAGACACTTGTACATTAGTGTTCACTTCAGCACTGCTCACAATAGCTAAATTAGGCAAACAACCTAGGTGTCTAATGACAGGGAAATGCATTAAGACACAGTGAAGTATACAATGAAATCTTCTGCCTTAAGGAAGAACAAAATTATGTGCTTTTGTAAGAAAATGGATGGAGTTGGAGAATATCAGATTCCATGATTAAGTCAGCTTCAGACAAATATCATGTTTCCTCTCATTAGTGGTTCCTGGGGTTTACAATAGCCATAAAATCATGAATGCACATATGACACGACATGACATGACAGTATTGTGGAGGTATAGAAAAACAATAGTGAGTAATTAATAACGGAGGGGTGAGAAACAGAAGGATTTGGGAGATATTGGTAGATATGCTCAAAGTATATTATATACTTATATGAAAACACAAGTATATATCTGGTAACATAGCCTTATATATAACAACTTCATGCTAATGAAACAACATATGCAAAAAGGGAGCTAAGGAGATGGGTAAGTATTTAAGAGCACATGCTGCTCCTGTGGAAGACTCCGTCCCAGAACGCACATCAGGCTGCTCACAATCACCTCTAACTCCAGTGAATCCAACACCCTATTCTGGCCTCAGGCAACATCTTCACTTATGTGCTCATACCCTCAAACAGACACATTTACATACACATTATTAAAAAATAAATTAAGTCTTAAAAAATAGCAAAAAGCAAGAAGTACATGACTGAAGTCAGGCAGGGATGAAGAAAGATGATTGGCAAACTATCTAGAGATGTGATGAGGTGGAAGAGCATGCTGGTTGACTGAAGAAAAAGTGAGCAGCAGAACAGAAAAACCTGAAAGGAACATCCTTGGATGGCACAAGAAAAATAAAGGCTTGCTTTCACAGATCTGTCTACTAGGCATGGAAGACTTCTCCTTTTTATTATCAGGAAATCAACTTGAAAGAAAATTAAGAGGCCAGATTTCAAAAGCCCATGAACAAAACTCTAAAGTTTTCTAGTTCTATATGTTGGTAATTAGAGAATGTATCATGTCCTACAAGGAAAATGGCATCACCAGATACAAGCCAGTACTTGAGGAAGATGGCTATGTCTAAGGATGCAAGAAGACACTGGTGGTTTGAATGAGAAATGTCTCCCAAGGTCTTAATCAAAGTACTTGGTTCCAGTAGGTGGTGTTATTTGGGGTAGGTTTGGGCAGTGCAGCCTTGCTGGAGAACATGCACTGCTGTGAACAGACTTTGAGATTACACACTCTCACTCTATTTTCAGTTCACTCTCTTCTTACACTTGGGTTTGAAGATATGAGCATTCCTGCTCCCATACAGGCTAGCTGCTTTCCTGACATGTTTCCTCACCATGATGGACTCCTATCCCTCTGGAATTATAAGCCCGAATAAGCTCTTTCTTCTATGAGTTGTCTAGGCTATAGTACCTTTATACAGCAACAGAAAAGTAACTGAGATAAAGATCAAACATAGCAACAATGGCATTTACAACCCTGACCAAAAACTGTTAAGGTGAATCAAGGGTACCCTGGAACCCATCAGGTATAGAAAGGTCAATACATTTGTTCTTGTAGCCCTTTCTCCTTTTCTCTCTTACTATAATATTTTCTCAGTTCTGTCCTCTACAAATATTTTCAGGAACTCTAGGACTCACAGCAAAATATGTGATCAAATCACTTGTGAGCATACAAAGTCCAAATGATTCTGACCAACAGCCTCAATGAAATGTTCTCTTTGAAATCAAAAGGGTACAACAGTGAAGGGTGCCCATGTCCTGGATTGCTCTAATACAAGAAAACCACATCAAAAATACTAACTATACGCACAATGCTTTTCTTGCTGTGTACACATTTCAAGCTTTTGAAAGTCATAAGTCATTCCCTTTATAATGACATTTTCAGAACTGGGAATTTCATTTTGGAAAGTTGAAAAAGAATCAAAGGTATCCAAACTTTTCATTTTTCATTTTATAATTATTGTTATCTTGGCTATCTTTTAAAAACAATTTTGTATTGAAGAAGAGAAGAAAAAAAGGAAGAAAGGCAAGAAAAGAAAAGAAGGGAAGGAGGGAGGGAGAGAAAGAAGGAAGAAGGGAGAGAGGGAAGAAAGGAAGAAAACAAAGGTAAGAAATGTCACTGTGCTTACTATGTGTGTGCATACATATAGTTAGTGATGTCATGTGCTACTGGTTGTGTGGTGGTCTCAAAGCTGCATTAACTGTCCACAGTGGAAATACTGCTTCTATGCACAGTTACCTATCATGGCTAATAAAAAATTATCTTTGCCAATTCATTTCACGCTCTTGCTACACTCTTCTAATTAATCTTTCTGAGCTTTGGCTCTCGCTAACAACCTGTGAGCGTCATCAGCAAATGCCAAGATTTCACAGTATCCTCCCTTCCCTTACATTTTCTTTGCAGATGTCAAATTAGACCCTTCCAAGTACAAAGTTGTAGGAAAAGCAGTATTAATCGCTCTCAATTGAAGAAAGGCTATGCGTGCCTGGGCTGAGGGATGAAGATGTCCAGGAGGTAAGAGGCAAGGTTGTGGTTACATAGTTCAGACTATCCTGTGTGAGACTATCTCGAAATTTCTAAGAATAAAAGAAAAAAGGGAGGGAGGAAAGAAGAATGAAAAGGAAAGAGGGAAGGAAGAAGAGAAGAAGAGAGGATGGAAGACCCTCCCTCTATTTCTATTCTTTGTTTTGATACATAAGAGAAATCTTCATATGATTCTCCCTTAGAAGCAAAAGTTTGGGTACTTTCTGGAACCATCTGTGGTTTTAGGAAAGTGATTGTCTTCATTTATTTCTTAGGTGACAATAAAATAAAATTTGATAATGTATATCATCTATAAATGTGAGTCAAAGACTTCGGTTTAAGGAAATGGCTAGAGTTATAATCTTATTACATTAGGATTGTTGTGAGACAACTAAAACTACGATTATCTTCAAGTTGGAAGATCTTAGTGGCTCAAAATATAGTGAAGAGAAAGAAATGGGACAGTACCCTTCAAGGCTTTTAGGAGGAATTTTTAAATGTCTCCTATTCCTGGCCACTATCAACAATGACTGGCTATGTAAAAGGAAATCAGTGAAGTAAATAAGTCAGATGTGAGTCACTCAGGATTTATGTCATAGATTCCTTTTCTCCTCGTGGTCATAATGATAGGTTTAGTCAATGCTTTCTCAAGCCATGGTTAAAGCAATAAAGGTCAATTTAAGGAATATAGAGAGCCAACAATATAGATATTTAAAGAAAATAAGTTCCAGAAAGATCTTAGAAGATCAGTATCATGAAACATTCATAAAATTGCTGGTTGCCAGTATTTCCACACTTGGTATCAGGAGACAAGTTATAAAGAAAATTTGCTTTGAATTCTTGCTAGCTATCATTTTAGTCAATTTCAGTATTATTTTGTCTTAAGGAGATGAGAAGTGAAAGGTTGTATAAGCTTTCTCATTATAATATAAGCAAAGAATAAATAGAGAACACCTTTCAAAACAAAGAGAACAAATGACAGGCAGGAAATCCCTTCAAGTGCTGGCTTTGATGGCAGATTAAAGATGATTCAATTTAACATGGAGCTAAATAAAACCCCAAACTGTCTCCTTACTAGCTTCCATATTTCTCAAAAAATATTTGCAAGTTACTGAGTCATTTCTATTATCAGCCTTACTCTATACTGGTCAAAGATAAGAGTGCCATCTCAGGTTCTTATTAATAGAATCTGATTGTTGGGTTCATTGATGGATTCAACCATCATCTTATGAAACGAAGGAACACTTAGATGAATCAATATGCCTAACACTCAAAAGTGTCCTTGTTTTTAACTTTCTTTAAAGTTTATACACTACTAATTTATTGATCACTTTCCTACAGCTGTGATAAAATACCATGACCAAGACAGCTTATAAAAAAATAATTTATTTGAGCTTTTGGTTCCAGAGGAATAAAGTCTTTCTGTTTAGGCAAGGAAGCCTGGAAGCAAACAGTATGATCATCCAGGTAGGAACCTGAGAACTCAAGTACTTAATGGCAAGCAGAAATCACAGAACAAACTAGAAGTGGCTGGAAGTCTTTAAGACTCTGAAAGCCTACTCCTAGTGACATATTTTCTCTACCAATCTTCTCCAGTGACATCATCTAGGGACCAGGTATTCAAACACATGAGCCTGCAGAGGACTTTTTCATCCAAAGTGTCATAATGTCTTAGTTACTTCTGTTGCTGTAAATACTCTGACCAATGTCACTTAAGGGGCAATGCATTTATTCTGGGTCACAGTGTGACAGTGGAGAGAGCACGGTGACAGCAGCTTAAAGTAGCTGGTCATATTGCAGCCAGAGCCAGGAAGTGGAGATGAAAGCAGGTTCTCAGGTCACTTTCTCCATTTGATATGGTCCAGGATTCCTAACCAAGGAATTGTTTGTCTATAGTTAAGACAGGACATGTGGCATCATTTAACCTAATCAAGATAATCCCCTACCATTACAACCAGAAGTAAAATAGTTTCTGAGAGGTGTATCTGTAGGCTCGTCTCATAGACGGTTCCAGATCCTGTCTAGCTGATGATTCACAACACTAACTATGACCCACTAGGTTCATGATCGACTTACGTAATATTTTTTCAATTTGTATTTATTTTATCTATTGAGACTATAGTCTGTGTTGATGGCAGAGGACAACTTGCTGGAGTAGGGTCTCTCCTTCTACTACATAGGTCCCTGAGGTTTAACTCAGGTCGTTCATCAGGCTTGGCAGTAAGTGTGGTTTATCTACCAAGCCATTTCACCAGGAATTGCTGATGTTCTATACTACTTATGACCATGAGAATCCTCAAGCCAAAGATTTGGCTAAGGATGAGTAAGACAAGTGAATGGGAGCTCACGAGAAATAAAGGGGCCTTTGCACTTCTGGGAAAAGGTGATTCTGTCTCTTCAGAAGGAACTATGCTGCCTCCAGCAGCTATAGGGGGGAATTGGCATTAGGACAAGGCCAACAATCTAGACAGTAATACAGTGGAATTAAACAAAACAAAACAAAACAAAACAAAAACAAAGCTCTAGGTCACTGTTTCTACTGTTTAGATGCTAAATTCATTAACCTTGAGGAATTCTCATGAGAAAACATCTCTTCATTGCTACTGCCTATCTTAGGAAAGCTTCCATCTTATTTGTGGTTGAAGATACACCAGTATAGCAAGTCATTTTTGTTGTCCTGTTTTGTTCACAGACTATGTCCTGACTGAATAGCTAAGCAGGAGAAAAAGAGAAAGTATCTAGCTAGTACTCTGGGCTACACTTCCACTTAAGAACTTGGCATCAGTTGTGATCTTACAAAAGTCAAAAAATTATGAGACAAAGAAAATAGACTATCCTATGTTCTGCAGACCCTAGTAGCCCACTGAGGGACAGGAGAGTTAAAGTGCCTGGGTATGCTATCCTTCACCTGAGGCTTTAATGTAACTTGGTTAAGTGTCTACAGATACACAAGACTATCTCTTATGGGTACAAGTATTCATAGACAAAGTATCCTTTCTTCTTTTAAATATTAGCCTCCTCCCTCTGAACTTTTACTCTGGTTTTCCCAATGCAGACAGTACATCTTCTATGTGAATTGTTCTTTGTGTTCTCCCCCTGTTCTTCTCTTCCTAAAACTTGTCACCGTTTTCCTAA
The DNA here is from genome assembly GCF_011762505.2 of Arvicanthis niloticus. Classification (NCBI taxonomy): domain Eukaryota; kingdom Metazoa; phylum Chordata; class Mammalia; order Rodentia; family Muridae; genus Arvicanthis; species Arvicanthis niloticus. The sequence goes on along the minus strand of NC_047666.1, from coordinate 78,068,010 downwards.
CCAAGCTGCTCTTTGGCCCCACAAAGTGCTATCCATTTCAAACCATGTATTCTGTCAGGATTTGAAATTCCATGAATGAGGCTCTCTTCTCAGAAGTTTTCTACCCCATGCAAGGGGCATGTTAATTCAAGTGCTTAATGGGTAACTCTCCTGACTCAGCATTCCCTTCTCTCTGCATAGCTTCCTTCCTCCTCTGGCCTGCTTTTCTTCCTCCTCTAAGAACAAAAGCTTGCCTGGACTTGTTTCTCCTCCCTCCTTGATTGACATGATCACATGATCACATTTTGACTCACTTAAACCTATCTTCTGCCCTTTCAACTATCACCCAATGTGATCAGGAAAGTGTCTTATTCTATAGTTCTAATACCACCCTTCCCCCCACCCCTTCCTCTTTTTCCCCTCCCTTCCCTCAGCCAAGCAGGGCTATTTCCTACTCAACCTGACCAAAGGATAAACTTTTCTTACAAGTAGTTCTTACACCCATTTTCATCTTCTGAGGTATTTTCCTCATGTATTTCCACTCTTAGCAAACTGTGCATCCCTCACCTGACCCAGCAATGACTCTGACTCTTTGTTTCGGTTTTTATTCTTTGTTTTCTCTGTTCTAACATTAAATCAGACACCAGACCTACCTAGGACTTGTAAAAAAAATCCGCTCACTCCTGCCTTAAGGAGCCATCATTTTATACCCAAGCAAAAATGGACCATTTTCTTTCAGCTTCTTTTGTACCAACCTGGGTTTTTCCTCATATAGAAACAGGAGCTTCCTGTCTTGCTATCTGATGGCTTTCTAAAGCTGGAAGTCAAAGCTAAACTTCATGGCATAGCTTAAAGTGTATTATTAACTTTTAACCTTTCCCCAGTTATACCTCCACATACTCTATAAAAGTCTTGTCTCCCCAAATATGGTCAATAATGGTTTGCATATGAAATATCTTCCATAAATTCATGTTTGAACACTTAGTTACTAGCTGATGATGCTATTTTGGAAGCTTTTGGAAGCTTTAGGGGTTGAAGTCTCACTGGAAGAAGTAGGTTACTGGAGTAGACATTGAGGTGCAATAGCCTGTTCCCAATTCCTTTCTGTTCTCTGCTTCATGACTGTTCATACATGTGACCAACTGTCTCATGCTCCTGTTGCATGCCTTCCATACCAGAGTGTACCATACTTGTTCAAACTGTAAACCAAAACAGGCTCCTCCCCTCTTAAGTTGCTCCTTTTTAGTAATTTACTACAGAAATGAGAAACATGACTAATGCCCACACACGTCTCACAAGCTGGTTCTGTGCAACAAGAACTGAGAAATTAATTTCTCTCTTAAGTGGCATTCGTGATTAAGCTTAAAAATATAAAATATCTTAGCTTCAAGCCCTCACAAACTGAAACAATCATTTCAGCCTAGATTCTCCCATAGAACTTTGTTCAGATATCCACTGTCATATTGGATGATTGCTAATTGTTGGTGGATAAACTTTTTGCCAAATTATGAAGATTAATAATATTTAGAACAAGTTTTATTTTCATAACCGCAATGCTCAACATACAGTAGGGATGCAAAAATAACAAAAATAAACAAAACAAACCAATCCACAGCTGTTGAAGTGAATAGGCTGAATAGCCTCTAATTGCCTCTAACATAATAGTCTATTCTTAAAGATTTTTAAGGTTTTTAAAGGTTTTTAAAAAGGTTAGAGAATCGAGACTTTTATTTGCAGTGCTAGAGACTGACTCAATTATTCTAGTCAGTCAATACAGAGTCATGTGTTTAAACACAATTCCCTTTCAGTCCTTATAGCTTCTAAGTATCTTATCACTTAGGCAACTACCTGCAATAAGGTCACAGTCCTCAGTATTAGGGATAGATTCTGGAGCAAAAGGGACCCAAGGCAGTATCACAGAGGCAAATGCACACATGGCCACCTGACAGCCTCCACTATTCACTCATCTTCAACTGTGCAAAACTCGTCTTTATGATCAGAATGTAACCAGGAGTGTGCATTTCACTCAAAGAGTCTCTGTAGCAATGACACCCAAATCACCAGAAATGCTCAATGACACCCAAATCACTAGAAACGCTCAAGGACAGAGGGAAAGAAGTGAGATTGCAAGCAGAGCAGCATGGAGGGTTTTGTTTGTTTGTTTGTTTTTAGTTTTACATAGAATAATTACATAAACTATTCAAATGACTCTGCACATATAGACCACCAACGCCTTCAAAACATAATTCTGAAAACCCAGTCAACCTCTATGCCCTAAAGACGAGCATTTCCCTATGAGTGTCCCACTATGAGCAGCAGCCTATCTGCTCTTAAGAAACAATAGCCTTCTTTCATTTAGGTTTGGAAAGTTGAAAGCCACCTCATGTCAAAACTAACACCCATACATAGATTAAATGTACTGCTTTCTGCCATATTGCCAACCTATAGCAAGTCCAACCATTGTCGTGCTGCTTGGGAGGATCCCTGTTTTCCATGCTGACATTTCTAGTCTATTGGATATGTCGGGCATAAGAAATTTACTACTGTAAACATTTTCCCAACAATGAACTAGCAGGTAATAGGAAGGAACAATGGGGATGGACTGGTTTGTTTGAATGAAATGCTAAAGCTAATACTAGACAAGGTGAGCAAAAAAACGCAGACAAGCTTGACATTGAGAAGAACACATTAAGCTAACGGCACATGACAGAGAACATTAAAATTATTGTGTTTTCTTTGCTCTCCAACTACACTTATGAAGTCATCCCTGACTGTAGGGTCTTCCCCTTCGCCTGTTAATCCACTCAGGCGTTTCTATCCTTCTCCTTTTCAAGGGCGTTGATTCCCTCCTCCTAGCTTCTAGCTTCTTATCAGCTAACACCAGCTAAGGACCAATGTTCTCTTTTCTCTCCTCCTCCCATTCTTATCCTAACACACCAATATTCGGCTTTCAGCACAGCCTAACAGTTCTGGGTTCTGTTATTTATTTATTTATATAATTTATTTTGTATGGGAGGTCTGGTGTGTGTGTGTGTATGTGTGTGTGTGTGCGCGCGCACGCTCATACATGTGTGCAAGCATGCGCCTGCATGACACAGGGCATGTGGACAGTAAGGACCACTCTTGAGAGCTGATTTTGTTCTTCTACTATGCGCATTCTGGGAATTGAACTCAAGCTACTGGGCTTGGTAGAAAACCCTTTAGTGGTGTTTTGTTTTGCTTTTAGATTTATTATTTTATTTTATTTATTATGTATACAATGTGCTACCTGCATGGATAACTACAGTATGTCTGCATGGCACCAGATCTCATTAAAGATGGTTATAAGCCACCATGAGGTTGCTGGGTATTAAACTCAGAACCTCTGGAAGAGTAGCCAGTGCTCTTAACCTCTGAGCCATCTTTCTAGCCCCTGTTTGGTGGCTTTTAATTCAAACTATCTTTTTCCTACTACCTATAGTAGCAGAGTTTTTCACAGCACTTTGAACTATAGGTGACTTTTTTTTTTCTAGAAATATCTCTTCTTCCTCTGGTCACATAGTCTCAAGCCTTTCTAGTTTTTTCCTTATCTCTCCAAAAGTTCATCTCTCTGTTTCCCATCTGTGAAGGTTTGAAGAAGAATGCTTTCCATAGGCTCCTATGTTTACATACTTTGTCTCCAGTAGATAGAACTGGTTGAGAAAGATCAATAGGTGTGGCCTCATCAGGTTTGACCCTGAAGATGGTCTTTGAGGTTTCATATTCGATGCTAGACCTGATCTCTCTTTGTTGCTGCCTCCTACCTGTAGATCATTAATGTAAGCTCTCAGCTACAACTGTAGTGCCGTAACTGTACTGCCATGTTTGCCTGCCATGCTTCCCAACATGATGATCATGGACTAACTCTTCAAAACTATAGGGAAGCTCCCAGTTAAACCCTTTCCTTTATAAGCTGCCTGGGTCATGGTGTCTCTTCACAACAATAGAACAGTAACTAGGACACAATACCTCAGTATTATCGGTCATTTCCTCAGATCTTACTAAACAACCCATGATTGTTCAACTCAATTTGCTTCCTCAGATTTGTAAGACTTCTAGATGACTTGAAAAGCCCCATCCCCGAAGCCTCTAGCCCAGAGCCTTATACCATGTGATTCTGTGAGCAAGATGGCACCGTGGGGCCCTGCAAGCCATGCATCATACCTTGTTCTAAGGGATTTACTTCATGGCTTTATTTGACAGTAGTCACATCCCCGCGTTCTGGCTTCTATCATATTAAACAGTTGAAAAAATAAAAAACAGCTCCTTTTTCTCATTTATTACTAAGTCTTGTCCTTTTAAAGGTTGCCACTCTCTTATTGACGTGTTTCAGCCACAGCTAATCCAATTTTACTCATTCATATCCTGGTAGACTTGATTGCACCATGAACAAGTTCTGCAAGCACACAACAACCCCACTCCTAATTGGTCTAGTCTTAGTTCGATTATTCTAGAGCTTTTAAGTTTTTCTGACTTGCTTCTACATGGCTGGGTTAAGAACCTGTCATCTGTATTCCCCATAGTCTATTCATGTTCATTGTTCCACTAAGATGAAAGTGATATGTTTAAATATGTATCTTGGCTGTTGACTGTCTCCTTTACTTAACTCTATCACAGTATGTGATATTTCACAGCCATGAAATGACTACAAATGTTTGCTGAAGTTAGATAATAATAATAACTTCTACAGTACAGCAAGGCAGCTATGGTTCCAACAACTGATTAGACATTTAAAAATGCCTAAGAGGAAAGACTTTTAATCTCTGTACCATCAATCAATGATAAATGCTTGCGATAACAGACATATTGATGGCTCTGACCTAATCACTGTGTAGTGCATAAACAGATATGTTATAACATACCATTTTTCACAATTGATTTTTTAATTTAAAAATTACAGAGTTAATAAGTGCATTTATTTATTGACCCATGCATTGGTTATGACAGAGTTTGTCTACACAAAACCAAAATATTGGAAAGCCACCAATGGGTGTTTTACAATCTATCTGGCAGTAACTCTCTTAGGAAAGATGAGTCAGAAATGGTATCCTGGTTTAACAGGAAATCTCTCATGAGATGAGTTGAAATGCAAAAGTTCTAATCCTCTGAGTGAACCTGAGGAGATTAGCACCTTTATCTGCACCTTACCTGAACTCAGAGGGTTAGCCTGGTGTAGCCTACCACTCTGTTTTTTTCCTGCCTCCACAACATTCCATAGATTCTGGAGAGTTGTGCCTTCATGTCACTGCTGTAGCCCTTGCAAGAATGGGATATCCTTTGAACCGTGTTGTTAAGTACTGAGATTCCAGCCACTAGACAATTCTCTAACAACTGCTCCTGCTTAAAATACAAGGTAAAACATTAAAGTAAAATCAAGTGGCAGTTTGTCTTTAAGTCAGCTTGACAACTGATTCCACAGTTTTTTCTCATGACACTATATTCCCTAAAGAGTGAAATATGTCAAACGCAGTTCATGTTTATAATTCCAATACTGGGGAAGCTGAGACAGGAGGACTGCCACAAGTTGTAGGACACCTTGTTCTACATAATGAATTCCAGACCAGTGTGAGTTACATAAAGTGATCTTGTAAATAAATAAATAAATGAATAAATAAATAAATAATAGATAAATGATCTTTAACTGAATATAACCAAAGATATGTATGTAACATACTATATCGCTTTAAACTAAAAACTTATTTTTACAGTTAGAGAAATGAATTGACAGATGCTTTTTCTATAGATGCAAGTTACTGGTTGTGGAGGAAGACCACATAAAATACCAGAAAGGACTGTGACCTGGAATCACCTCCAGGAATTCACAGTTTTAATTCTGGTGATATGCAGGCAGATGCTAAGGTGACTGAGGAGTGATCATGAAGGACTGCCATTACACAGCAGCAATAGCAGTGCAGAGACCTAGCACATGGGCTCTGTTCCTTTAAAGTACATGGAGAGTGAGGGCATGCAGTGGAGGCCACTGTCATTGTCATGACACCTTTCCGAAGTTCTCTCCCATGAGATTTGTATCACAAGCCCACTGGAGACTAGAATCCTGAGAGTTGGGTCATGTTCCGATGTGAGGCATCCAGGAATACATTTCTGTTTTCTATTTACCTCGGTGATGCCTGAGATGGGGATAATTTAAATTTAAATTTAAATTTAAATTTAAAGGGTGTATCCCCCCCCCCTTTCCAATTCTCTTCTCCCTGCCCCATTTTGATACCTTCCTTGAAACCTCCATTCTTCTAAAGTTGATCTCTGTCTTAGGGTTTTGCTGCTGTGAACAGACACCGTGACCAAGGCAACTCTTATAAGGATAACATTTCATTGGGAATGGCTTACAGGTTCAGAGGTTCAGTCCATTATCATCAAGGCAGGAACATGGCAGCATCCAGGCAGGCTTGGTGCAGGAAGAGCTGAGTGTTATCTATGTTTTAATCTGAAGGCTGCTAGTGGAAGACTCACAGCCAGGCAGCTAGGACGAGGGTCTTAAAGCCCATGCCCCCAGTGACACACCTACTCCAACAAGGCCACACGTCCTAATAGTGCTATTCCCTGGCCCAAGCATATACAAACAATCACAATCTCTAATGTTCATTTTCCCATGGCACCTATGTTTTAGAAGATACTTCAGTCATGTGACATAGAGACCATATGTGCCACTGGCCCTCAGAGTTGAGCATTGGGAGGGGGCAGGAACAAATAGGAAGGTGAATCTTATAACCCTTCTTATCAGCCAGCATATCTTCCTAAATATTGTTGAACCTTGAAGCAGTGAAATCATCCATGGTTTGTGTTTAAACACAAGTCTATGATGGAGCCTGTGGGCATCTAGAACAAGGCAGGGTAGTAAGTGCAGCTGTCTTCATGTCTGTTCCAGATAGCCTATCACTCAGAACATCCGTTCTGACATCCTCAACTAACACAACAGCATGTGAGTTTTTTCACTGCAAAGAGATAATTATTGCCAATGTAAAGGTCTATTACAACTGCCTATCCCATCATGGCAAGGCAGCACATCATGTGATTGGCTTGTGTGTGTGTGTGTGTGTGTGTGTGTGTGTGTGTGTGCGTGCGTGCATGAATGCCTCTGTGTGTGTATGAGAGAGAGAGAGAGAGAGAGAGAGAGAGAGAGAGAGAGAGAGAGAGAGAGAGAGAGAGAGAAACATCACACACCAATGGGCATTCTGATCAGGTACAATGGCTGGCCAATGAACCCCAGGAATAAGCCTGTCTCTGTCCCTCTAATACCCAGTACTAGGATTAGAAGCATAGTCTCCCATGCTTTTTTTTTTAAGGTGGTTTTGGGGCAGGTGTCAAAATTAGGTCCTTCTGCTTACAAAGCAGGCACTTTGCCAGCTGAGCCATCTCCTTAAACCCAAGTCACAACTTTGAATCCTTTTTGTCCTTCAGCCCCTTGGTGCCCATTGGCTTTGTGGCCTCTGTTGTTTCAGCCTAAGCCACAGATTTCAGGACCACCACCACAGCTTGTGCCTGAGACTCTCACATACAATGGATTTCAGGTAACAGTATAGAGGAAAGAAAGAAACAGGGAATGCAGCTCAGGCCAGGATGTGTATCCCAAACTCTTTACTGTGAAAAATATGTTACCGTCACACAGTGTCAGGACAGAAAGCTTTCCTAACATAAAAACTTCGTACTGTTTTCCAATTTCAAACCGGCCCTGGAAACCAATTTATCCAATTAACTGTTCCAGTAACTGGTACATGATTAAAATAAAACCCATCGCCAAGCCCCACCCCAAGCATAAATGAAATCAAACAAACACCCTTGATAACCAAGTGAATTAAAAGCTTGACAAATTCCAGACACAAAAACAAAGCTACATAAGTTCAGGCAGTAGCATGGGGCAAGCTTTGAGGATAGATCGGCCCAGCTTGAGAGTTCAATGAGGGGTCAGTTGCTAAAAGGGCTACCTTAGATACTTCAGGTGCTACCCAATGCATGTCCAAGGCTGCCAGCATCCACAGAAACCATTCTGGAAAGAACTGCACTTTCTGAATGATCAAGCTCTAACACTGACGTGAGCTGAGCAGTTTGTGGCCCACAGGAACCGACAGTAAAGCATAGTGTCCCTGAGCATGTGTCCTTTATTAGAGCAATGGGAGACATCCTACAAAAGAGCCCTCCAGGTCTGGAAAGGTACAGAGCCCTCATTACTCCCACAGTGAGAGAAGGAAAGCATCAGACCACTTCTGGGAATGCAAACCAATGACAGCCCTGCGACAGCTGCAATAAAAGGCTCCTGTCTTTTTGCAAAGCATTCAAATGCCATCTGGCAATTTCGTTGACGTCAGCAGGCACAGAAAAACAACTGCCCCCACTGGCTTCTTCATCATTCCCTCCCCCCACACAACCCTGCTCTCCCCTCCTCCCTGGCAAGAACCTCAACTCTTTGCTGAGGACAGGGGCAGAGTAACATTTGAAAAAAGATTTTTTTCCCTTTATTTCTTGTCTGTTGCATTTTAGGGAAGAGCTTGAGCATGACACTCCCAGTGGTATTTGCCCTCAGTTCTCAAAATCCAGTTAGCAAGCAGAGAAATTATTACACGGATAAGACAATCTGAAGCCATTTCTATTTGTGTATGAGGATTCAGAGTGTATAGACTGTGAGGCCAGGGGTGTAAAAGAAAACTATTAATCTAACTTCTGGTTCAACCCGTTCTCTCTTTGATCATTGTAAACAGCCAGCACTAGGCCAGCCCAGAACAAGCCTGCAGCCCCAGGCTGACTATGTTGGCTTGAAACTTATACACCACGCATGCTTTCCCAGGTAGTTCCTTAGAAACTCAGATGGACAGATCTGTGTTTCAATGTTAATGTTATTTTGTTGGAGACATGCTCTGTGAAGAAAAATAATTTTTTTTTTTACATTACTGGATAAAAATCAAAGAGACCAAGTAAATGTTGGTAAGAGTAGAAGAGACAACACCCAATGCAAATCTGGAAACGAATTTGCAAAACATCAGAGTTTGTATCACACAGAAGGACCAGGCTATGCTGAGATGTCGCCCTCACACTCGGCCTTTGATAAGTTTTTAGAGTTAAACACTCCTAAACTTTTTTTTTCTTTTTAAAAATTTATTTTTTCTTTTTCTTTTTTTTTTTAAATTTATTTATTAGATCTTTCATTTACACTTCAGATGCCATCCCCTTTTCCCACTCCCCCCCTTAGAAAACCCCTATCCCATGCCCCCTTTTCCTTTTTGCATTTATAAATTTTTTTAAAAATGTTAATCATGGGCTTTATAAGTTTGGTATTGTTCAATCAGAGGTGTAACCCACTTCCCAACCTAGATATATCAACTATCTTTGACTGGTGGAGATACATGAACATCTGCCTCCCTGTCTCCCCCCTCTTTCTCTCTTTCATCACCTAGCTTCTCCTCTCCTTCTTCTTCTCCTCTTACTCCTTTTCTTCCTCTCAGTACTCCTCCCACCTTAGCTCCTCCTACACATCACCCTTCCTGTTAAAATGAAACTTTTCTCTCAAAATACAATTAGAGCATAATTATGCCAATTTGTACCAGTGAGGAACAAGATAGTCCTAATACCCAGTCCATCCTTTTGTTGACTAACCAGCACCTCTGTCATCTATCCTAACTAAAACATTTAGTTCTGAACCTGGCTTTAGGATGAATGTCAGCTGCCGACCATCCACTCAAATCTTTTCTCTCAAGGTAAATAGCTATAAGTTTTCAACCCCGTCAGAAATCCAGAATGACCCTTCACAATAGCCACAAATAAAATAAAATATCTTGGAGTGAATCTAACCAAGCAAGTGAAAGATCTGTATGACAAGAACTTCAAGTCTCTGAAGAAAGAAATTGAAGAAGATCTCAGAAGATGGAAAGATCGCCCATGCTCCTGGATTGGCAGGATTAACGTAGTAAAAATGGCTATCCTGCCAAAAGCAATCTACAGATTCAATGCAATACCCATCAAAATTCCAAATCAATTCTTCATAGAGATAGAAAGAGCAATTTACAAATTCATTTGGAATAACAAAAAAACTAGAATAGCAAGAACTATTCTCAACAATAAAAGAACTTCTGGGGGAATCACCATTCCGGACCTCAAACTGTACTACAGAGCAGTAGTGATAAAAAAACTGCATGGTATTGGTACAGAGACAGACAGGATGATCAATGGAAGAGAATTGAAGACCCAGAAATGAACCCGCACACCTACGGCCACTTGACCTTTGACAATGGAGCTAAATCCATCCAGTGGAAAAAGGACAGCATTTTCAACGAGTGGTGCTGGCTCAATTGGAGGTCAACATGTAGAAGAATGCAAAATAATCCATTTTTGTCCCCTTGTAGAAAGCTCAACTCCAAGTGGATAAAGGACCTTCACATAAAGCCAGATACACTGAAACTAATAGAAGAGAAGTTGGGGAAGACCCTCGAATACCTAGGCACAGGGGAAAAGTTCCTGAACAGAACACCAATGGCTTATGCTCTAAGATCAAGACTCCTAAACTTCTAATGCTAAAGCAGACATCAGCACTGTTTCAGAATGTTTCGGTTTCTTTAAAGATATGGCTATGTCACATCAATGCTGATCTTCTTCAGCAGTTCCACCTAATTTTATAAGCTCATCTTATTCTAACTCACCTGAGGACAATCATGTAGTCTCAGTAGTAGTAAGAAAGACAGCAGTAAAGAACACATGAGGAGGAGGCTGATAAAGCTGAAGCAGTAATGGGGTACATTGTTTGAAATGCTTCCCTGTTAGGTTTCTTAGTTTTTTATTTTTTAAAAAAGATTTAGTTTTAATTCACTCCCCCAGCCCCCACCGTGTGTGTGTGTGTGTGTGTGTGTGTGTGTGTGTGTGTGTCTGTGTGTCTGTGTGTCTATATCCATGTGTGAATGCAGTGCTCACAGAGGCCAGAAGAGGGCATCAGAACCCCTAGAGCTGGAGGCAGGCAGTTGTGAGTCACCTGACATGGGTATTCAGAATCAAGCATGCCAAACTGCTGATCCTTCTCTCCAGTTTCCCCTTCCTCATTAGCTTTCAAAGGGACAGTGGCAAGCCTATACACATGCCCAGGACTGAGCTCTTCAGCTCATCTATTCTCTGTATATAGAGTCCTTGGCATTTTGACTTCTCAGCAAGTTCTTTCTTGCTGCTGCCCTCAGACCATGCTGCTCCTGTTAAGTAGATATTTCCATCTTGTGTGTTCCTTCCTACTCATTCCTGAAGGTTCAGCTTAGTAGTCTCTCCTCAAAAAGAACTTGGATGACATATTCCCTCTGCTTTGCAAATGCCAGGTATCCATGCACTCATTTAATGAGTTTGTGGCTGCTCATGTCTGTTCTCACATGGAACTCTGGGCTCTAGGAAGGCAGAACTAGTTGCTTATGTGTTTCCTCTGTGCCTAGCATTGTATTGCATCATACATGTCTGTGGAGGAAATGAAAGAACAGAGGACCTAGCAATTCAGCAGAGAAACAGAAAGGAAAAAGCGTAAGCTAAGGTCACAACCGAACTATGACCACTGAAGAAAGCAAAGATGGGCAAAGACAGAAGGCAGTGAGGGTAAACAGACAGGACTTCCTAAATATCTAGATATGGTTCTGTGTTCGCCTTACCACAGGGGTGCCAGGAAGCCACTCGGGGAGACGGAACACAGGGGCACTGGGCTGCATTCCATTGTCTTCATTTTAAAAAGTGACTATTTTAGCTAGGAGTCTGACATTCCATATTAGCTTAAGGACACAATGTTCTGCCATGGAACGATCAATATGTGACAATCTTTTCAAGGTCAGGAGTCACTTCTGATTTCCCAATGCTGCTGCTGCATCATATGGAGATTAAAATCTTCCAGAGACCCGAGAGACATCACTTTATATTCCAGGCATAGGTATTGGATGTTTTTCATTCACTGATGAATTTGGGATTCTGCGCGTTGCCACAAACTACCCTGTGTAATGACTGGGGCAACTCTACAATCCAGAGATTCAAGAACTCTGTAGCTTCCCATCCCTTCCTTGATCAGAATTTTAAAGTGACTTCCTAGTAAGACTATTCGGAAATTTCAGGTTGAGGAAGGTAATGCTGCTCTTATGTAATTCTCTTCAGAGTTGGTGCTTATGCGTTTGATTCTCTCACAAATGAATACATTTCTAGACCCACAAAATCTAGGATCTAAGTCTCCAGCAATGGGCAGTAGCAAGTCTGAACCTCCTTGTGATGGTTTCTATATGGTTGTTCCAGGGAGTGGCACTATTAGGAGGTGTGTCCTTGTTGGAGTAGGTGTGTCACTGTGGGTGTGAGCTTAAGACCCTTATCCTAGCTGCCTGGAAGCCAGTCTTCCACTAGCAGCCTTCAGATGAAAATGTAGAACTCTCAGCTCTGCTTTCCCCATGCCTTCCTGAATGCTACCATGTTCCCACCTTGATGACAACAAACTGAACCTCTGAACCTGTAAGCCAGACCCAATTAACTGTTGTCCTTTACAAGACTTGCCTTGGTCATGGTGGCTATTCACAGCAGCAAAACCCTAAGACACTCCTCAAAGGCAAACTGGTCCCTTGTCAGAGTCTTTCTTTCAAAACAAGGAATTTTTAGGTCAAAGTCTACTCCCTTTGACCTGGGAGGCTGTGGTCTTTAAAAGGCTCTCCCTGCACTAGACTCATGGCCTGCTACCCCCCACCCCCACCCCCGGCAGCTCCAGTCCTTCTTCATCAATGTGTTTTTTCTTGCCCTTCATAGTTCTTCACAGAGATAAAGCCTCCTCCTTGCTCTGCCTAACATAATTATAAATACCTTCACCATTTATGGTTCTACAAAACTTGTAGGCTCTAGAAACAAAAGCCATTTTTATAGCAACATTGGTAGTTTCTCAAAACATTTGCATCAGACAATAAGAAAACAAGAAATCAATACTTATAATACATTAAGTAAAAAATAGCATTTATAGAAGGTCTATTTTCCAACAGGCACCAGTCTATGAACTTCCTGTACAGGATGTCTCTCCATCTTCAGATTACTCCAGTTAAGAGGTGCTAAGCTTAAACACAGTTGTCACATGAGCTCATAGTGTTTTAGCCACTTACCCGAAATCTCACATCTAGTGAGTGATTGGGCCTGCATATGATTCCAGGCTGCTTCCGAATCTATAGCCTGTGCCCTTACCATTAACCTTTCTTCTGTCTTACTAATAAAATTCAATTTAAAGAGATCACTGTCATTTCTAACGAAATCATGAGCAGGAGTTAAGGCAGCCCAAGAAAGTCAGTCCTTAGGCACAGCCTGAAAAGACTGGAAAAATTATATACCCAGACCTCACAGCATTTAAATTCAAAGAACGTATTTATTGGAGCTAGAACAACAGCAGAAGCCTTAAGTGATTTTAAAATAAAGCTTGTGATGTAGGTAGCTCTTATCCTGTGAATGAGGCAAAGCAGGAGTCAGAGGGGATGCTAATAAAGCCAGGATTCTGATTCAGTTGAAATGTTTGTTTAGGAATATTTGTAAAACTATGTAAAGAGGTTTTCAGACAACGAGGAGAAAGAAAAATAGAAGGATCGGGGATTAAGTATAAAGTTTCTAAACTGTTGTGGAGAATCCAAAAGTTCTAGATTACAATATTACAAGATACATTATTACAAGAAGAATTAAGTTTTAATGATTTCTAAAATGAGCTTTTCCATCCATACAGAAAAGACTGTGGAAGGAATATCATTTCAAATGCAGATCAATTTGGTCTTCTGTCTCTATATTATACCATAAATTCCTCTACAATAGCACAATTGCCTTTATAAAAGATTTATTTTGGCTTTATGTGAATATGTTTGTCTGAATGTAGGTATTGCAGCATGTGCCTGCAATGCCCTTGGAAGTCACAAGAGGTCACTGGATCCTTTGACTTGGAGTTATAGACAGTTGTGAGTCACCAAGTTGCTGCTAGAAACTGAGGCCATGTCCGTTATAAGAACAGCCAGCACTCTTAATCACTGAACCATCTTTCTAGCTTCAGTGTAATTATTTTTTGTATACAGTTGAGATCACACCAAAACAAATATTTCTTCCTACAGATCCACAAAAACAAGATGGGAAAACCCAAATGTCTATGATCTCAAGTGTGTTGCTGTAGAAGCATCAGCATCTTGGTGTGACACAAATTGCTTCAGATGTTAGCCTGGGCCAATGTTGACAAGTCATTCAGGGATTAATTATTTATAACATTATAATTCTACTATTTCATACTTTGAAGATAAATTAATGATTAGTAACTCATATTGTATTATTTATAAAATGGCTACATCTAAATAAAAATAATTTTCTTTCAAATTTAGTTTTAAAGCCATGAGTCATGAAAAATATTTCTCAGGCTTTAGTTTGAAGAGAAAACTATAATTTTTGTATTCCTAGAAGCCTTCACATGAACTTGCTAAGAGCTAAGGAAAAGAAATTCTCCAAAGTAATTCAAGCTTATTCTTTTAAGAATGTAAACTTACTCTTTGCAGTGAGCTTATTTTATTTATCTTACTAGTTGGTGAAGGGATTTCTAATTTTAATAATCTATAAGTCTGATTTTTAAATTCTGGTATTTTTTACTTTCTGCATGAACTTTACACTTAGAAAACGTATTTGCAAATACATATTCCGTGTCCATTAGAAGGAAAAGCCCACAGACTATAGTTTGTTGTTCAATTTCAATGGTCAATGCTTAAATTTTGCAAGTCTCAGAGGGGTTAGAGACAATCAGACGAGTGAATAGGTGGACTCAGCTCTAAGCTCTGATGCATGCTCTGCTATTTCCTTTTGTAACATCTTAATGTTGTAACCTGTATCAGTACTTCAGTCCCTCGCTATTTAATGACTCCTTAGTAAAACAGAATGAAAAACATTAAGAAAAAATAAAATCCTAGGCTTTTCCTCAAATTCTGATCATTTTCATGGAGAAGAATTTAATTTGGCTTTACTTTGCTTCCTCCCACAATAGCTACATTTAATTTATTTGTCATGGTGAGAAACTATTTCTAGCTTGGCTTTGTTCTGTTGGGGATTAAGTCCAATTTTGAGAGTGTTTTACATAATTTGAAAAGGAAATTTAGAAGGAACAGTCTTATGCTAGTTTTCCCAAACCCAAATTAGTTCATTATAAGGAAGGTTGTTTAAAAAATTTCAGTGATAAACAAACCTAGAAGCTATAATTTTCTTGATAGCAAAACCCTCCATTTGCCTCTGAAGGCAGCGGGGGGGTGGGGGGGGAGGTTGTCAAGGCTTTCTTCTTCCTATTGGCAGTATTGTGAAACTGTTTCTTTATGGGTTACAGTAGTTTTGTTAAAGCCAAACTGAATTTGAGAGATTAATTTATGCCATTAGCTGTGGCTGTTAGAAAATGTGGTATATTTGCATATTTGACAGGAACCTAACATGTGAGTGCACAGTTAAAAGGCGGGGGAGTATTACTTTAATAGCAGGGTGTGCATTTATTTCTCCGACTTAGCATACGCAGTTGCTTTCAGTGTTACAAAAGTAAATAGCAAAACAATTTGCAGCAATTTCCCTATCCCTGTGATCAATAGAAACAGCAACAGAAAAGAACCAAAAGGCCTAGGCTTGTCAAAACACATACTGGTTAACGACTGCTATGATCACAGGTCTAAATTCACTCAACAATTCTGGACCTTAGGTATTTATAATAGCACCAGTGTGGCTGCTCTAGAATGGTCCTTTCTTTCTATTATTCCAGTCAACTAATCCTTCAAAAGCACCAGCTTCTGTGGAATTCTCTCTGAAGAGCACGGCCTTTCCTAGTTGCTATCTTCTCCAACTTTTGTCCACTAGAGTGATTGGAAAGTACTAAAGTTATATTTCATTACAAACTAGACATATTTCAAAACTATATTCTGCCCTCCTAGGCTCTTTCCGTTTCTAAGTGTAACTTTTAGGGAAATGAGCTGTGTACTAACCCCACTGCAGGTACTCAGCAAGTCTTCAAGCTCCTATCCAACACAAGTCAGGAGATTTATGATGAAGACGGAAGCCCAAAGAGGTGGCTTATTATATGATAACTGTGACATTCAGTATTTGCTGTTATTACAGAATTCTTGAGACTTGGTAGTTTATAAAGCAGAGCTATCTATTTTTTATAATTCTAGAAGATGAGAATATAGGATCCAGGAGCCTATATCTTTGGTGGGCCTTTGAATTACATGATTCCATGACAGAATACAAAATGTCCTAAGAGCATATATGAGAAAGAAACAAAACAAAGGGAAAACTCACCTTCATATTAGGCATGTGTTCTCATCACAACTGACATACTCCCATGGTAGCAGCAGTAATCTGCTAATGCGAACAGAGCCCTGTGTTCTAAATAGCCTATGGAAAGCCCTACCTTCAAAACTGCTCTACTGCACATTAAGATCCCAACAAGTTCCCAACACACAAGCTTTGAAAGCACATACAAATGTGAGTACATGGCAATTTTGAGGTTAACTTGAACAAGATAATTCTCTAATGCTAAGTGTGTGTGTGTACATATATATGCATAATACATCTATAATATATAATACATATATATACATATATTAATATACATTTATGTAGAAAGAAAGAAATTTAGACAAATATACACATATTGGCTAGTTATAATTTTTGTCAACTAGATACAAGCTCCAGTCATCTGGGAAGAGGGACACTCAATTGAGAAAAAAAAAACCAAACAAATAACCATGCTTAGGATTGCCCTGTGGGTCGTTTTTGTTTGGCTGGTTGGTTTTGGGTTTTTGTTTTGGTTTGTTTTGTTTTGGGCAATGGCTGAGGGCCCAGCTCATTGTGGGTAGTGACATTCCTGGGCAGGTTGTTCTGTGCTGTATAAGAAAGCAAGCTGAGCAAGTCTGTAGTCAGTGTTCCTCCACAGACTGTGATTCGGCTCCTACCTCCTAGTTCCTGACTTGAGTTCCTGCCCTGACTGTGATGGTAACATGTAACCAAGAGTTTTCCTCCAGAAATTGCTTTGGGTAAGGTCTTTATCACAGAAATAGGAAGAAAAGCAGACACACACACACACACACACACACACACGTTATTGATTTTGGCAACATAATCTCATTTGTCCCGGGATGGCCCTGAACTCACTATGTAGCCAAAAAATGTCTTTTCTTCCTCCACCTCAGACAAATTCTGGGGTTACAATATCATATCCAGTGAGAATACCACTGAAGATGGGACCCAGGATACCGTACATGTTAGATAAACACTCTATCAACTAAACTACCTTGTCAGATCTTAATTAGTTTGATTTAATGTATTAGTTTTTGAGATATCTACATGGTCCCATTTCTACATCCTAACAGTAGTCTGTTTCCTGAATCCCTATAATTTCCTTAATGAGTCAACAATTCTAAGAAGGAATTTCTATGGCCTTTCTTCCTGTCAAAAGGCCTTTACCCACGTCATCTTCTTACCTGGCAATTGTTTTCCCTATACTGGATACTAAGTTTAAGATCCTCTCTAAAATTTAATTAAACACTACCTATGGTATGATCTGAATTTATATAACACCAAGTGAATAAAAAACAGACATTCAGGGCTGGGGATAGAGACAAGTGGTAAACACTTAGCATGTATGAGAGCCCATTTTTGATTATCAGCACCATTAAAAAATAATAGCAACAACAATAAAAAATGCATACATCTAGAAACTGGCACCAGGAAGTATAGCATAACACACACACACACACAAATATGATGAAGGTAGGGTACTTCTGGCAGGCTATGAGGAGTCTGCCTTGAGTGACTGAGGAGAGGTAGCCAAAGTAACATGGAGAAGAAACACATGACAACGTTATGTGGTATGATGGTTGATCTTTATCAGAATTACCATAAAAACATACTTCTGGGTGCATCTATGAGAATATCCTCCTGAAAGTTTAAACTGTGGATACAACATAAACATGAACAGCATCACCACGTGAGCTCAGGTCCCAACCCAAATATAAAAGGAGACAGTGAACTGGAACATGGCATTGGTTGTTCTGATTCTTGACTAGCACAATGTAACCAGCTTCCCTACAACTTCCACCAGGAAGCCTTCCCTGTATCCTCAGACTCCAGGCCAAAATAACCCTTCTTTAAGCTGCTTGACCACAGAAACTAGAAAAATAACTGAAACACACAATGCCTTAGAACGCAAATGACAGACATGAAGAATGCAGGGCAGAGACTGGCAGGTAGTACCCAGGTGCCACAGCTGTCTGCCTTGTAGTGGGTAAGTATGATACGAAACAAGAGCTTCAGAAAACATTTGCTTGTGAGAAAAGGGAATAGAGGGACGATGGGAAGAACAAACTGGAGAGGGTGCTAAAGCAAGATACTATTACAAGTCCATTTTGGTAAAAACTATTATCACACTCATCACACAACCTTTAATGGACGAGTGCAACTTAGAGTGACATTAGTGTCCTAGCCCAATACGGCCTCTCAAGTGTCTAACTCAGGGAAAAGACAGCAAAGTTGTTTCTCATACATTGGACAGGTTTTTCTCAACAAGGCTGCATAGCCTCAAACATTAACATCTAAAATGGAAGATGTTTAAACCAAAAGGAGAGACAGCACACCTGAGACAGAAGGATCTCTGAATAAACGGAAGCCAACGTTCACAGATAATGGAGATGTCACAAACCCCTCCTGATGTGCATTCAACTGTAATTCATTCTCTCTCCCAAATTCACAGGTTGAAATTCTAAAGCCTGGTAACTCAGAATGTGACCTTATTTGAAGATAGACATCACAGAGTTATGGAATTAAAATGAGCTCATTAGGGTGGCCCTCATCCAATAACTGACTGGCATCTTACAAAAAGGCAATTTAGCAGCAGAGAAGAACATACAGAGAAGGCAAGTGAAAAGGAACACAGAGTTCAGAGTGAGTCTCCCACAGGCTAAAGAATATCGAAGGTCACCAAAAATAAATAAAAATAAATAAATAAAAATCAGAGGAATACACAGACTTGCTCACATTTGTAGGAAGGACTCCAGGAGGCACCGTGGTCTCAGACTTCTTTCTCAGAACAGAGGCAAACGTTTCTCCACATAAGCCTACCAAACTATGACACTCAGCTACTGAGTTCCTAGGGTGTCCTAGATTGGCTGAGGTGAAAACTCTTTATATCACAGGGTAGTCATTAAATCCAACTGGATGACTGCCTCTTTCAAGGAGCTAAATGTTATGATTGCTTAAATGGAAAATGGGTCCCCTATGCTCATGTGACTGAGCACTTGCTAACAGGTGTTGTTGCTGTTTTGAAAGGTTGTTGAACCTTCAGGAAGTGAATTCTTGGAGGAAGTGGGAGCCGGGGTGGGCCTTGAGATTTCAGCTTGCTTTGCTGTGTAGTCTGTGCTTCCTAGATCCACAAAGATGTAAGCAAGCATTTACTGCAAGCTCCTGACAACACATAGCTGCCTTCTGCCAAGCCTGTCCTGCTCTGATGGACCACATCCCCTTAAATCATGAGCCTCCTTTAAGTTGCTTCTTCTCAGGCATTTGATCACAGCACTTACACTTTGGAAAATATACCAAGCAAATAATCAGAGGCTCATCACTGCTCTTTGCAGAAATGCATCTGAGCTCCCTTATATTTTATTTCATGTGTGGGTTCATCTTTGAGAGGTTCTCATACATGCACAGGTGCATGAACATGGTTGTGCATATATATGTGGAGGTCAGTGAACAATTCTGGGATATTACTCTTCATGCTTTGTGAATAGGAGCTCTTACAGGCTTAGAGAACTCACTCACTAGACTAGATTGGCTAGTCAGTGAGCCCTAAAGAGCCTCCTGCATCTCTATTCCCTGTTTTGGCATCACAAGCACACTCCACATCTGGCCTGTCATACGGAACTTAAGAGGTATACTTGGGTCATCATGCTTGTATGGTAAGCATTTTGCTGACTGAAACTCCACCCCAGCCCCTGAGCGTCATTCTTGTAAGGAGAACCCTTCCCTACTTCTCTGCGGTTCACCGATATCACCCAATGTTAAAAATACACCCAGGATGTAGCACTGAACTACCCAGCCTGAAGGACCTAGGGTTCTCCTCTCTATTACTGTGATGCACAAGGGTATTGGGTGGCAGCTTTCCATCATCTCTGTCCTGAGTGCAGACTTCACAGAGCAAAACCCAAGATGAAGCCAGAGATAAACTTCATGATTTGAGTAACTGCAGTCTGCTTAATCTTGCAGTACTGTCCTCATTTCTCTCAAACTTGAAATAAAAGCAAATATCATCCCCACCCCCCGCCAAAATGTAACCTATCTCTGAAGCCTGCACTCAGGAGTGTATTAGATGGACTCTTGCCTTCTAGTTCCCTGAGTCCTGAGAAACTACCAGAGGTGAAGTGATACCTAAAGCACAAATAATCTTGGAACTTCTGATTCCACAACCCCATGCTGTTCAGTTTCCCCACAGAGCTGGAAATGGGACCAGTGGAATTAGGACAAGGCAGACCTCTTTAGTCTGATAAGCAGCAAAGCCCAAAGCTACATGTTTTATTAGTTTGCTTCCATTTTTTTCATCTCTGCCTTCCACCCCTCTGCAAAACTGTCATTCCAACTGTCCTTATATTTTCCCACCAGATTTCTCACAATTATAAAAAAGAAAATTAAAAAATGTTTTGCTGATTTTTTCCCTAAGCAGCATGACTGCACATTCCCAGGCAAATTTCATGTCTACACCACATAACACAACCACAAAATTTCAAAGCAAGAAGGAATCATCGTGTTGATTGGTATGAATTCCTTATGCCTTTAGCTGAAGAAAGCTAGCGCGTAAACAGATTATTTTATTCAGAGATACTTAGAGGCTAAACTCAGTCATCACTGAGTTCACATCTATTGACTTACAGGTTTTGTAAATTACACACAAAAAAAATAGTGAACTATATATCCTAGACCATAAATAAAAAACAGTTCTTCAATGAGGACCAAGATGGATATTTAAATGTAGAAAAACCTTCTTACTTACCCTTCACCTCTCTTTTGAGACAAGGTCTGATGAAGCACAGGCAGGGTTTAAACTCATTTTGTAGGAGAGAATGTTCTTATACCACTGATCCCCCTGTCTCCAACTCCTGAGCACTGGGATTGTAAGTATGCATCACCATATTCATTTATATGATGCCTGCTGAATTGACTGAGGGCCCCGTAGACAAACACTCTGTCATCTGAGCCTGTGCCCCTCCATGATGATCACTGCCTATTAGTTGAGCTCCAGACTAAGCTGAACAAACTAGATATTCTTCTTCAACTCTCCACTTTGTCCCTTCCCAACATGCTTGAGGCACGTGGGATGTGTCCATGAGATTGCTCTTCTACGTTAGTGACTTTCTTCACTAGGCTTCCAATTTAATCCAGGTTATACACCTACCCATGAGGCACTGGTATAGCTTGCCCCTGAAAACTAGAAAAGTGCTCTATGAGCCAAGTTCTGGTAGCTCACATTAGGTTGTGTGGTTCCTGTGTCTGTTCTTCCTGGAGGCAAGAATTCACACAAACACCCACCTCCTCTGGAATCCACCCAGTAGACAGCTACAGTCTGGGTTGCAGCTACACTAGAGCACAAAGTCCTACCTCCTGTACATGGGCAGAATCTGAGCATCTTCATATGGGTAAAATAAAAGTACTCATCAAACTTCAACTCAATTCCACCAATATGGCTGCTGTCAACTTTATAATTACATGTGAAATTGTGTCTTAGATGGTAATGGTGTCTAAATGACACTGTCTCTGTGGCTAATAAATGAAATTTATATTGTTCCCAAATGTGCTTTATCTCCTGGAGTTCCTGGCATGGTGACTGGTGAGGTCATGGACCTAGTTGCTTCAGTTAGAAAGGAACATATTCTTTGGCTCCTTTCTCTCTTCTCTGTCTCTTTCATTCATATATATATATATATATATATATACATATATATATACATACATATACACATGTGTATGTGTGTGTATATATGTATATACATATATACATATATATGAATGAAGTATATATATGCAAATAATACTTAGCTACTATGTACCAAGTATTTTACTAGACATTAGGAGCAAACTGTTAACACAACACAGAAGGATTGAGCCCTCTCATGGAGGAAAATTATACACTATGTGAATATTAAAAGAAACACAAAACTGTGGATTTGAACCACGATGGTGAGGGGTTGATGGAAGAAGGCTTTCTGAGAACATAGCATGGCATCACCGTCCTCTGAGCCTTGGTAGTACCTGGCCCAGCCCAAGGAACCCAAAGTCATATAGGCATACACATACAAATAACCCATCTTAAAAAATTCTAGACATAAAGGGAAAAACCGGACATTACCCAACTCCCTGGTTTTTTACCAACATAGCTGTTTCTTTTCCTCCTTTGCTTGAGATTTCATGCCATGCTTTCTCCAGCATTTCCTACTGTATTCTAACTAGACACATTTCACTTGAAAACTGGAAAGCTCAAAGTGTCCCCATAACAGCAGGTGCCTAGGGAAGAGTGAGCAACGTTGTTACTGAATGGATATATTTAGCAAGCTGATGGTACTTTGTCCTTCTTGGCAAATGGCACTTTTATGAATTTCCATGCTTTAGTGAAGATTCTCTTAATCTCATTTTCATTGGTAAATGATACCACATGCTCAGAATAGTCCCTGTTTTATGATTATTAGTGGTAAAAGAGTTTGATCCTTTCATATTATATATAACCAGGGCACAGAAGGGTTGCACCCTCTTACATAGAAAAATTATTACACACTATGTGAATGCTAAAAGAAATATGAGGCTGTGGATTTAGACCATAGTGCTGTGTGGTAAGATTTCCTATTTTCCAGACAGTTCCTGCCAAAGTACTCATCCCTCTGTTTTGAATTAGTTTGCATACAGTCTTGATTTTCAGGATGTTCACATTTCCAATCTGGTTGGTTTTCCTGCTAACTTCAGTTGATCATGAAGTTCCAACATGAAATAGGACTCACAATTGATTTAACATTTGAGGCAAAGTTTGTTCTAAAGTCCTCTGCTCCAGAAAGGTGAGACAGTATTTCACTACAAAAATACATTTTCAAACTGTGAAGATGAGTGATGTTGAAATTTAATCATTTTCAGTAAAAACATTTATTATTATAATAATTACACTTTTAAATTAGTATGTAGAAATAGTATGTGTAAATTCCCTGATCCTCTTCTGTCTTCTTCTGCCTCCCTCCCTCCCTTTCCCTCCTATTCACTCATTCATTAGTTCATTCATTCACTTTAGAAAATGGATCTCATGTAGCCAGGGTTGGCTTTGTGCTTGCTATGGAGCTAGAAATGGCTTTGAACTACAATCTCCTTCCTCTACCTCCCAAGTACAGAGATTACAGGTCGGCACCATTACACTAAGGTCTGCAATTTTATTGCTATCACTTTGGTTTTTGCACATACGTTCAGTTGTCCATTAAAATAAAAAAAAATGTCTCCTCCTTAATCATCAGGCCATGTCTCACAGGTAAAACCTATCTCCCAGGTTGACAGGCATTTGGGGCTTCAGAAAGATGAGAGGGTAAGAGCATAGGGTAGTGGCATAGTGCTGCTACAACTGTTTGTTTCCCAGTCAAGAAGCCCAGGCTCTGATGTCAGTACCACATGCAGACAGATGATGGATGTCTAGAGGGGTAATGGATAGATTAATGATGATAATGATGATAGACGATAGATAGAGATAGATAGATAGATAGATAGATAGATGATAGATCATAGATAATTAAATCATAAATAGAAAAATAGATATAAATGGATGATAGAAAGATAGCTGATAAATAGATGAGAGACAGATAACTAGATAGGTAAATAGATGATCGGCAAATATAAATAGATGATAGATGAATGGATGGGTGGATGGATAGACAGCAGATAAAGAGATAGAAGATAGATGAATAGATATACAGGTGAAAGAAAACTCCTTAACATCTATAACAGGACCTTGTAACCTAACTCAGAAAGAAGTAAAAGAAGCTTTATTTCACATGGATGGAAGCTGAAAGATTAACATATAAATTATATTATATTAAATTATATAATAAAATTGAACTTTCAGTTTTTATGCTGGAGATCAAGAAAAAAATGAACTTAAGTAAGTTTGAGGACATTAGTTATCTAGCTATTTTATCAGAACTAATATATATTAAATTTTAAATTATAGAATAGTATATAACAGATCATATAAAGCCTTCCTTTCTATGAAATCACACTGTAACCCATAGCAGGAGATGGTTTTTGAGGCTACTCAGGCAATCGGCCAATACACAACCTGTCTAGAGAAATCAAATGTTATAAATTCACCTCATTGTATTTAAAATAAAATTCATTTTATGTAAATGTTTAGTAAAGATTTTATTGTCTCCCTCCTACTTTTAACTAGAAATTTTAAAACTTAACCATAATTAATTGTACATTAAAACTTCATATATTAATCCTAATGATATAGCTATTAAACATTCTAATATTTACTGAAGTTAATTTCCTTCTTGATCTTCAGTTGAAAATATCAATTAAAAATTCAATTTTAGTAAGAATATGTTTTTCTTAATTTGTTTTGCAAAATGAGGACACCACAAATTAATGTTCCCACTGAAAATCCCCAAGAAATGTTTTATGGATGATGATGTATTCATCTTTATGAATCATTTAGGAAGCCTGAATTACTCTTCAGACAATCTATCATACTCAAGTCATCAGAGCTGACTCACTAAATAAAGTGCTAAGTGACATTTACAAAAAGTTAGAAGGAAGATTTTCAAACTGGCAGGTCAGGGTGTACCCCTCCTGTCTATCACAGAAGTCAGCACAAGGGGGTGGGGGTGGGGGGCGGTGTACCTGATGCTAATTCAGTGGAAGGGAATCTGACAGAGAGGAATTTCTTCTGATGAGAAAAGGTACTAACATTTTACCAGTTTGAGCAGACAAAGCTAGATAGAAAATGCTACAAGCTGGTGTACTTGTATTTGTGTTTAAGACTTAGTTTTATTTATTTGTATGTACAAGTACCTTTTTTTCATTTCTGTCACTCTATGTGTGGGTGCCTGATTCCCCTAGAGTTACAGGCAGTTGTTGGCCACCTGACTTGGGTGCTGGGGTTGAACCCAGATCCTCTGCAAGAATGGCAAGCCCTTTTAACCACTCCCTAACACCAACACTGACATCATTTTAAACAGATGACTTGTAAGTTGATTCCAATTTCCCAAGGAAAAATAGATACTTGTTCTGGTGGATCAGATGAAATGGAAGTCCAAGGTACTCCATGTCATGAAAAAAATGCTGATGGTGGATTCAGATAGCACGGTGGTGGTAGAATCAAGATAGCAAAAAATGTTGGTACTGAAGTTATCATTCCAGAGAGTATTGAGCCAGATGTGGTATTTAATACTAGCACTCAAAAGGATCAAGGAGACTTTAGGACTAGCTCAGGCTACATAGTTTAAGGCTAACCTGGGCTATAGAATGAGACTCTTGTCTTTAAAAAAAAGTCAGAAGACAGCATTTTGTTTGTTTGTTTGCTCACACATTACTTATTTAAGACCTCCTATGTGTTGTATAACACACTATATAATAACAAGTATACAACATGGATGTAATTTCTTTGGGAATTAGAAGACCACATCTTTTCAAGGATAATCCTGTCATTTTTGGGTCACTTTCACATCTTGTGGTAGAACTAGAATGTTTACTGTTTCTTCTAAGACCAATATTTTCTACATCACAGCTATCTAGCATCCTGGTTTATGTGGGCTCCTGCAGGGTGACTCCTTAAAAGTGTAACTTTCAGGCTAATTTTAATCTTTGGCTTTCAGAAGTGTCAATGAGGTTGGCAGGGTATTTGACACCAGCTGATGACTACTGGCTACATTCAAAGAGGCCACACTAATTCAGGGGTAATTCTAGGTCCATGATAAAAACCCCAGCCTCTTTAACAGCCTTCTGCATGCACAGTGAATTGAGCTGTTGGTTCCAGTTCTTCCTCTGTATATAAGAAATCTCTTTAGGAAAGACAGGCTTGGTGGAAGTTGCAATGGTACCACTGCTGTTGGGAGAAGTTACCATACTGGATAGATTGTTTTTAAAGGACAATGATTCAAAAATGTTTGTTTTCCACACACTGATACTACTGTTTGAAGGTTGTAGAGGAAGCTCAGTGGTTACAAGTGTTTTTTCTTGCAGAGAACCCAAGTTTAATTCCCAGCAACCAATACTGGATAGATTACAACTTTATTTAACATTAGCTTTTGGGGGATTATACATCCTCTTCTAGTCTATGTGCGTCTCACAAACATGCAAATAAAATAAGCAATCAACCACTTAATTAGTCAATAAAAGCATAAGAATGGCTGTTGAATAGAGGTAGACTCGTTGTTAAGAGTGCTTCCTACACAATTGCGAAGACAAGGGTGTCATATATTGATAAAGATAACCTCCAGGGAATGGAAGAAGAAATGTTTTATCTACAGAGTTACTGAGACTACACTAACAACCAATCTTGTCCCAAGTGTCAAAATCACCTGCATCATTTATATATATCTTAGGTATAAATAAAATATCTGCTCAGAGAAATCCTTTTAAAGGATATGCATTTCCTTCTTACTACTGTGATCATATTTTTTTTAAAAAAATGTTTGTTTTAAAACTATGTGCACATGTGCCTGTTTGTATGTGGGCATGTGCCCATGAGTATAGTGCCCACAAAGGTCAGAGAGAGTGTAGGATGTCCCTAGTACTGAAGTTCTAGCCAGTTTTGAGCTGCCAGTTGTGGGTGCTGGGACTTGAAACTCAGGTGCTCTGTAAGAGCAGCCAGGGCCCTTAACCTCTGAGCAGCTCTCTAGCCCTATGATATAGTTTTATATTCTTCCATAAGATGTAATGTAAAGCATCAAAAGCCCTAAATATGTAATCAAAGCAGAAAAATATCAAAAATTTATAGCAGGAAAGACAGGTTATCTTAAACAAATATAAAAATTGTTACTGGATAATGATTATAATTTCATGGTACTATAGTCTTTCAGTTTGGGGTACAAATTTGATTTGTACTTGAGAGTTCGTTGAAGAGGTCTAAGCCAATAAAATAGTCCAGGATAGCACTGTAATTCCTAAAGATCATTTCAATTCTTTGAGAAGGTCTTTTGATAAAGGGTATTTTGTACCCAATAATAAGTTAAAGAAGTTCATGGAAAACTTGTTTTGGATTGTTTTCTGTACTTATGTTTGCTTTTCTTTTTTTTTTCTTTTTTTTTTTTTTTGAAGTTTCTCAACTATCCTTCTTTGATTGAAAATCATTATAGGACAGAAGGGTTGTGCACACATTTTACCACCATATATAACTCACATTGTAATTTGAAACATATCATAGCCATGTCTTATCCACAATAAAGTATGTTTTAAAGTTAATATTTTATTAAAGTCACTCACATTTTTATAAAACAGACTTCCAGAAACACTGATAGAAAGTCTAGCTATCCTTCAGTTACAAGGCCTCACTGTAGTCAACTTATAAACCAAGCTAAAGGAAAGCTCTATGTGCTCAGATGCCCATGATATGCCTCATCTATCCATCTGTCCATCTGTCTGTCCATCCGTCCATCCATCTACCCATCTATACACCTACCCATCCAGCCATCTACCCATCCAGCCATCCACTCATCTACCCACCCATTTATCCACCCATTCACCTGTCCATCCCTTAACCCATCCTTCCATCTACCCATTCATCCTTTCATCCATTCTTCTACCCACCAATCCGTTTCTTCATCCATTTAGCATTCATGAAGGAATTCTGAATGACAATCATTATAAGACATATCATTAAGATGATTTAGAAATATGAGAACCTCAACATTCCTTGAAAATCTCCGCATAGCATCTTAAATTTCACATACATAAGAGACGAAAGATATAGACTACATAGAGAAAAGTGTGGTTCAGATATCTGAGCTGCATGGAACATGGATTTATGGAATAATACAGCATCTATCACAAACACAGAAAACATGCAAATGAAGTTACAAAGTACTGAAATAGCTGATGCTCTTCATAGTCATAAAATTTTACCTATTTTGGATACTGGGTTGTTGGGAAACAAAACAAAATGAAACTAGCAAAATATAGCAGAAATGTGTCCTTCTTTAGTGTTAAACAATATGAACACATTTAGATTTTAGGATGCCTTTTCTAAGTGTAGAAGGAGCTGTAAAGGCTAAAAGAATACGGTGTGTCACAGTATGCAGTGTTCTTTGTACTACTGTAGGTGGTACCTCTCATGTAGATTATGATATGGATTGATCTCCTGATTTATGAAAGGTTTTGCTTCGATATGACAGGTTAAGATAATCCTCCACCAATTTCCATTGTTATTCCCCTGCCTCTGAACTCAATGGTTTGTACTTTTGTTTCATTGACCTCATCCCTTCACAGGATGCCACTAGCCTTCATTTGACTAATAAAGAAGTGGATGATGCCAATCTAAAATGCTAGTCCCTCCCTCAGTGAATATATGAACCAAGATGGTCATATATTGGAAGGGAATTTAGCTGTAACCACGGAATTTGCTACAAGGGCCACTATGGGTACAAGATTCATTCAGAGCCTGGTCCTCACCTTTACATGATATAACATGACACTCCTCTCTTCACCTGTTAAAATTCTGGAAATGAAGTTCACCTGGCTGTATCTCAGGCCATGTCAGTCTAGGCAGGTCTATAGGTGATACTGACTATAGAAAAGTCAGTATCCCAAAGAACTAACTGATTTGGTCCATACAGAATAAAACTGAAATACAGCCTCTCATGGTTTGCCTATATTCAAAAGTTTCTATCAAGAAATGGGCAGATTTAAAGAACCCTCCTCTGAAGTTCTCTGCAGTACAGACTAATACAGGTTTAGATCTGAGTATTTTGCACAATCATTATTAAAACAATAACAAAATTCTCCTTAGAAAATAAGTTTATAAAGCTTAAAGATTCCATTCCATAAAAATAATTCTCACCAGCACCAATATATAAAATAAGAATGTGCTTTCAACATTTTGAAATCTCAGACTCTGTTCAAACCTTCATTTTCCTTTAACAATACTTGATAGCAAGTCACTTTAGATAAACATTATTGGCCTAAATGTGCCAGCAATGCCTACAAATACTAGTTAAGAAGCTACCATGATAGTGCTCATTTTATTAAAAATATGATATTCTCTATGATGCTAAAAGTTTTATTAAGATGATACAATCTCCATCATAAAACAAAGGGGTTTGCTATACACAGGTCACAAACAAGGTGTATAGAAATGATGCCATGATTGTATCCCTACATTTAAACACATTCTGCTACTTAAATAACACAGTAACTTAATTTTTATTTCAAGCCATATTAATAGCAATATTTATGACAATAAATCTGCAAAAAAGGAACAAATTCTTTTCTAAGGAAGTCTCATTTTGATATGACTATTTATCCTCAGAGTTAAAATAATGCTTCTCTGACTCCTGTCTTTTTCCGTAAACAAAAGCTACAGTGCCAAGATCCAACTTCAGAAATGGCAAAATTATATATTTTTCTTCTTTGGGGGCATAAATAGCAATGCCAAGTTCAGTTTGTTCCATTGATTTTAAGCCAAAGATACAGCAAAAAATAGTGAAAAGCCTGGTCCCATCGTGTGTCATAGGCTTCTATTAAAGTTCTAATGTAAATTCCCACTCTCTGAGTGGCAGGAGGCAGGATTACTCTTGCACATAAAAATTCCATGGGACAAGGGACAAGGCAGTAAGGGGGCAAGGGAGCAAGAAAGGGAGGACTCACATACTCTGGGATTGAGAATCAGTGCTCCAACCAAAACCAAGGTTTAAATATTACCTTTAAAAATTTTATAACATTTGAGTTTGTATATAGAGGTAAGGCCACGTTAGTATTTAAGATTTAAAATATTTCAGTGGACACTAGACAGTTGCCATCTTTCTAATTAACACATACTTCTTTAACACAGCAGTTCAGCACAATTTACTCAAGTCAACTCATAAATTATAACTGACTGGCTTTGAAGTTGCTATGATTTTCCTGCCTCTGCCTCTCACATGCTGAGATTGCAGGCAGGTACCACTGTGCCACACTCTGTGGTCTTTGATGGATGGGAGGTCCCCCATGCCTGGCTCCATCATCTTTGATAGCCTTATCTTTTCATCTCTTGCCTAGAGAAGGAACACTTCCACTATTTGCATATCCTCCTGATTCTTTTAGCGTCCTGCTAGAGATGTGAATCCATCTATCTCAGAGACATCCTCTGAGATGCTTTTTCTTAAACATTCTTCTTTTTAAATCACTCTCGAAGTGTGTGCCACAGAGGCTGCATAAACAACTCTCTAAACTCTGGATTTTCATGAGTGGAAAAGAACTCTGTTGCACGGCTCTAAGTTGGAAATAGTTGTAGCGGTCCAAGTGTGAAATGTAAACCAGAAGAACTCAGCTGTGAAGCCGAAGAGCCTGTCAGCAAAGTATTTTGATTCGAGTTTGATATCCTGTGGATTTCCAATAAGAACAAACTTTAAATTGTAGCATGCTAGAATTTTCCAGGAATTGTCCATTGCATAATGTATCAACACACTCATTCACATACAAAGATACACATATACCACTGAAAATACACAAACAGACACACACATACACACATACACCATATACCAAGACATTAAAAATTCAAACTAACAGGAAATTCCATTAAAAATAATGACGAAATTAATATCTACTGTTCTGGTTTCAGTAGTTAGTATGATACTCTTTACATACAAAATGAACCAAGTTTTAAATGCTAAGAAGAGAACCAGCAAGCAATCTGTAGACACAGATATAATTTCCAATGGGTTCTAGCCACTTGAACACAGGTCCTTCAAGCCTTGACAGCAAGCATGTTTACCTGCTGGCCATCGCACTAACCCATCCAATGTAAACAAACAAACAAAAAACACAAAACAAGTGTCTTTGATGGCAGTATGAAATACATCAAAAATAGTTTGAAATAATTTTGTTTTTACAATGGATGCAAAGAAAACAACTCGACTCTCCATACCATAAATACAATCATAATAGCATTAGAACTACCTAACTGTACACAAGATTGACTATGCATTAATAAGAGACATTTCCCCTCATGGGGATTTTTAAAATGTTTACCAAGCAAATGCCAACATCCTATATCTAAATTTGTTTTAGGGTGACACATGTCCATGGTCATTGTAGAGATCAACCATTCCCATTCCTCCACTGTCTGGCCATCCTCTTTAGTCAATTGATATTTTATCCACCACATACATGAAATGTGGTGAATGGATTTATTCTCGGTGTAACAGCCTTGCCTGAGATTTTTGTCTCCCAATGACAATCTGTCCGTATCTGCCCTTTCTTCCCACTCTACAGTTTTATTTGAAAGCAGAAGAGGAGAAAACTCCCAATTTCTATTTCAGAGTACATTCTCTCAATTACTAAAAAACATCTTACTCTATGCCACCAAGTATATAAAATCATGCAGTTAAAGTGTTTTAAAAGTATTTTCCTTTGTCAGATTCAACAATACAAAAGTAAAATTGACCTACTCTGACGTTACTGTATTTTTCGTTGCTTTTTTTCAGTAACAGAGAAAACTATAGACCTGCATAATTAGTTAGCAGAATTTGTATATTTACTTTAGAGTGTATAGAAGATTCTATACACTCAATAATGTTCTACTTCATTTTCTAATGTGACAGTTTCCAATGCAGGAGTTTTCAGGAAGTAGTAGGGCTGGAATAAGTAAGTATTGCTGGGTTTGAGCACTTGGTAAATGTAAAGACTGCTTATTCTACCCAAGTTTCTGCAGATAAATACCTATTATGCATGCACACCCTTCTCCATGCTTTTGTGGATGTTTTATAAGGGCCTACAAGGTTGTGATTTAGCAAAACATTTATATGGCATTGCATATGCCATGAGAACAAGGTCCCCAGTCCTCAGGATAAGGAGGTCATTCAATACGTATTAAACATGCCTGCTAATCTATAAACATGGGGCCAATGAAAGCACAATGCCAATGGCAATTTTCCCTTTTATTTCTATGGATGCTTTTGATTCCTGTTTATTAATGTTCTCTGCAAAGGACCAAGGCTTTTAACAAAGAGTGATGGACCCAAGGTCATCCACCAGGTCAGAAAAGCACATGGTCCATGCAGCCACTGCTTGGCTGAATTATCTTTTCTCCTGTGCTCCTCCTGTTAATCACTTCAGTGTGTGTGTGAGAGGACAATACCCTTTCCCCCCACAGTTTCTGAGGATATTTTCCCACTGAGAGAAGAACAACTTCACAGGGAGGTGAATATGATCTTCAAAGGTGAAGTGTGTCCTACAGACTGAACCTGAGGCTGTGTAGTGGAGCAAAGTCTCTCATTTTAATGTGACGTGCCAAAGCTAATTAGTCCACAGTCACCAATTCCCTTCTGACACACAGCAGAGACAAGGGTATAATCCCAACCAAAAGCAATTTTGCTTTCCAACACCACTTGGACATGTTTGGAGATCGTCTTCCTTGTTGCCATTGGGAAAGGGTGGCTGCCATTGTCTCCACTTGTCAAATTCTGCAGTGCTCAGAGAAAACAAAAGGCTCTGAAGTTACTGCAGCTTTTGCTCATTTTCCTCAACTTTAAACTTTAATTAAAGGGAACAACTTTAGACCTGCAAAATTAGTTCCCAGAATTTGTATATTTATGTCAACGGCACTTGTGTGCAAAATGTTCATATTCGTCTGTATATTTTCTCATGACAGAGGACAAAGGCAAGACATGTCTGTGATTAATGAGATTAAAAAAAAAAAACTTCACAAGATGAAGAAATAAGATTTCAGAAAGGAGTCTCCAAACAGATCTGATAACAGAGGTGACTGTGTGTGTGTCCCTTCTGGTGACTACTTCATGAGACAAAGTCACACCTAAAACGCATAAGCCCGGCCATGCATTTGTTGTAATGTCTAAAGCCACAGAAGCAAAATCTGAACAAATTTCACAATGTACCAGACACAAACACAGGAAACACAACAGGATATATGGAGAAATAGCTCAGTCATTAAGACCACTTGATGCTCTTCCTGAGAACTGTAGCTCAGCTCACAGCATCCACACTGAGAAGCTTACAGCCATCCATAAATCCAGCTCCATGGAATCTGATGCCCTCTTCTGGCCTCCACAAGCACATTCACATACCACACCAACACTAAATCCATCAGTAAATTCTTGTTTGGAGAAGTACTCCAAAAGGGACAATTACTGGAATGATGTCTAATCCATTATTAAGTTTACACTCTTGTGGAAAAGTGAAAAAACAAAACAAAACAAAACAAGTGAAAGTAAGTAAGTGAAGAAAGTAGCCCTGAGAGTGAACCCTACCCAAGACATGAAATGCTAACAATAGCAAGACACTAGGCACTTGGACAATGGGACAATGGCTCCTCCTCTGCTCACACTAATCCCTCATAATAAATTCCTGGGAAATGTGACTGGGCATCATCCTAAAATGTATTAAGGAAAAATAACTTTAATGTATTTATATGTCATTGTTCCAGAGCAATCTCGAAGACATTTACATTGTTCTTCACATACTCTTATAAAAATAAATTATTTATCCAAGAAAATAAATGACTGCTACTGAATTAGACATTTATTGACAAAGGGTTAACTATCAATTCTCTTTTGTATCCAGACTGACAGAAAAGTGAAACACAATGGCTTCTTACTAAATGTAGCCAGAAGACTTAAAGCTGTAAGAGTTAAGTGGGCTTGGGAAATGCTTTTTACTCTACCATTTTTCATGGACTGGCATCACCAGGATGCCACAGACAATTAAGGACCAACCACTAACACAGTTCAGAGGCTGCTTTGAAGGATACTAGGATCCTAATACATTAACATTTTCCACCAATCTATCCACCCACCTTTATGCTCTACACATTAACAAATTCAATTATTTATGAATAGTAAAACCAGCACCTCATTATCTAAAGCAAGACTTCAATCACACCAAGTTGACAAAGCCTAGCTGTCAGTTGACATCATGATACACTAAAGAAAAAAAGAAGAACTTACAAGTTCTTATTGATGAATAAAAATATTTTAGTTTCCCATTTGTCCAAATGATAGGAAGGTCATAGCTTCACAAACTAGACTGAACTATCCCACTAGAACATCCACCATGTGATAAGTAAATTTGGGGTTCTTGGAATTTCCTCCTGCACTTAGACATGTTTTGTAGGAGAGTATTTTTCAGTTGCTTCTTTTAACTTCCCACTGGAAAGTTTTTCATCAAGAATTTAAGGGGGAGGGGAAACATAATTGCCTTCTGAGAATGTCATGCCCTGACTTCATGTGGTATTACTGGGAACAATGCCAGATGAAGGATCTCTGAGTGATCCTGCCAGTTTATTTATCATTTAGCATTTTTCCTATATTTGGATAATCTGACAACTGAGAGCAGATGCTTCAAAAAAGCAGAAAGTAGAAACAAGAAAGATTAACTGCATCCCATAAGCTGATGGATTAAGTCAGAGAATTATTGACTATAATACAAACAATCTTGAATAAAATTCTTGCTGAATCTTAACAAAAATATGCAAGTAGGTGGTAAAATTTATTCAGAAAAAAATAGGTAGCTTTTGATATAAAAGGATCACATAACTTTGATACTGAATAATTCATATGTGATATAACCTTCAAGGATGAATGGAAATTTGAGAAAATTCTTACTTTTATGCATCTAGGAGAATCTTCAAGAAATTAACTATCCTTGTAAAGATTAAAGTTGACCTTAGTTAAAACTAAGTGTTCACAAAAATTATTTCCTCGCAACTGAAGATGCAAATTATTTTGTTCAATGTTGATTCCTTAAAAGTTAAAAAAAGTCATGTTTTTTCTTAAAAATTAAATGTACTTATTGTTCATATATTCATGATATCCATGTGTCAGAGAGCCAAATGTAGGAACCGACTCACTTTAACATATAGGTCCTGGGTATTGAACTCAGGTTACACTCAGGTTTAGAAGCAAGTACTCTTACCAGCTAAGATAGATAGATAGATAGATAGATAGATAGATAGATAGATAGATAGATAGATAGATAGATGATAGATAGATGAATATAGATACTATCCTGTATATACAATATCCTGTGTGTACACACACACACACATACACACACATATATATACACACACACACATAGTATATATACAGTATATACAGATAGGATATAAATATATACATGTATATATATACACATTTACATATATATGTATCCTATCTATATATACTGTATATATATTATCCTGTATATACATGTTTTTCTATTTTATAAATTGATTTCTGTATAGTCATGTTTTCATATTAAAAAAAAAGATTTGCTGACTTTTATTGTACATGTCTGAGTGTTTGAGTCCATGTATGTAAGCACCTTTGTGTGCCTGGTACTTACCCATGGTGGCCAGAGATGCGTTTTAGACAGGGTTTTGTCTCCATGAATCTATGAACAGTTTGTGTGCCTGGTACCCATGGAGGGCAAAAACAGTGTATCAGATCCCCTTTAACTGGAGTCACAGAGAGTATAGATCATTATGTGTGTGATGAGAACCAAAACTGGATCCTCTGCAAGAGCAGTGGTGCTGTTAATTACTGAGCTTTCTTAAAATAAAACACATAAGAATTTGTCACTCAGAAAATTCAGTACTGCTGATAAAACAGCTCTACAGTTTCTGCTGGGCTATCTATCTACTTATCCAATAATTAATTATTTAACTACTGAGATAAGGCCTTGCCCTATAGCCCAGACTGCTCTCAAGCTTTGTGTGACCCTCTGTCTCATTCTCCTAAATGCTGAGAAATGACAGGTGTGAATGGTCACTTCTACTCCTGCCAGGATCTCCCGATGCTCATACCCCAAGCCAGCCCGCCTTTTGATATCTACAACATTATTTCCACCATTCAAGATCTCCCAAACTGAACTTTGCCTCCCAAGAAAAGGAAAAGGCTTTAGGTTGGAAGCCTGTTAATCATTTTGTATAACTTGTCACCATTTCTTCTCCAGCTGTGGTACAGATATTTTCCAAATCTTTTCCACACTTGCGGATGCTTTGGGGTATTCTCCAGTATGTTGTTTATCTGGGAATATGCTCAGGTTTGCTGCAGCGCTATGTACCGCGTGGGAGGGAGAGGTGAGCTGTTTGAAAGAAAACCTTATACACAGGGACCAAAGGGAGCCCTTTGTACAAAGGTGTACTCTGCACCGTGGTTAGCAGACCCCTGCACCATTAGGCAGCTATGGGGCTGTTAGAATGCTTTGTTCCACATTTCTTGTGTCTGCTGTAACTATGGACACTCAGCATTTAATTCACTCCTGTTACTGTCTCTCTCTACAAGTCTATCTTTCTTTTGAACAAAGCTTTTCCATCTCACCCTAATTTTGGTTCAACACCTGGACTCTCCTTTATAACATCACCTCTTTATCAAAAGTACTTTGCTCACACTCACCAGTTCCCTAATCAGTCAACCTAAAGATATTCCCTTCATTTCCATTCTCTCAAGTTTATGGTTTTAGCTCTCTCTTTCTTCTGACAGTACTGCTCAGTTCTGACTCATTTTCTCCCACTGCTGATTTCATGTGCACCATGTGTACACAGTACCTCCCTCCCTGGCTTCCTCTTGGCCTGACCAGTGAGTAATTCCCAAGAACTGGCCTTTCTTCTGTTTTTGTCTTCAAATATTCTTCTGGGAGTCTATCTGCCACTGTAGTTAAATTATCACATGCACAACTAGCATTTCCAGATTGACATTTGTTCTCTTCTGGTCGCAGTGCAGATAAAGTAGTCCCTTGCATATTTGTATGAACCTTCCTTCTGGAATTACCATCCTGGCTGCTCATTGCTGGCACTTACACTGATGCTGCCATCTTCCCTTGGAAGGTCTCTGTTGTGGCACAGAATCTCCCAGTGTTCTAACTCGACCATCCTTATATTCCCCATATGATCTCATTAATGTCATATCACATTCTCTGTCTCAGCCCTTTAGAGTAATCCCTGTGACAGTACCCATCCCATCAATATTGTATGGCATTCACATCAGGTAACATCCTTACCCAATAGGTTTCAAAGTAAAGCTACAAAGAAAAATTCACATATATGCAGTTATGTCTCAGTTCAGAATGTTATTCAAATAGCATAATCCACTATTTCCTCTGCGCACTCTGGAGACTTGCCTGATAACTAAGGCTTGTCCCTGATGGTACCATTTCTATGAAGTATTCATAATTCCACTAGACAGAACTGTCTTCCATCACCAAAGTTCCATTACGTTTCATTTATTTACTGGGTATTTTTTTTTCTGCCAGATGCCTTATATGGAAATTACAAATAGAAAAATGGTTCTATTTCTTTTTCAATACTTATTTTATTGTTTTAATCATGTGTGTTATTATGGGTCTGTGCAGCTGGGTATGCATGTGTGTGTGTCAGGTCCTAGGAGACATGGGGTTTCAGATTCCCTGGAGCTGGAGTTGCAGGCAGTTATCAGTTATCTGAAATGGGTGCTAGGAATGGAACATGGATCCTGTTGCAAGAGCATTGCATGCTCTTAACCACTGAGCCATCTCTCCACACCCACACAACTGCTCAATTTCAAACCATGGCCATCATGTAAACCATTGTAAATTATACCAAGATGAGACTGGATTTCACTAAGGCTTTGGATTGTTAGTTAAATATTAAACGATAGGCATTCAGATGAAGCATGCTTGAAATTCCCTTTGAAAGACTGAACCTTTTGAGAATATTATATATTTATAAAAGACAGGAAGACAAGAAGGGACTAATGGTCTAACCAAAGCTTTTGG
The DNA here is from genome assembly GCF_011762505.2 of Arvicanthis niloticus. NCBI lineage: Eukaryota > Metazoa > Chordata > Mammalia > Rodentia > Muridae > Arvicanthis > Arvicanthis niloticus. The sequence continues at coordinate 78,030,078 of NC_047666.1, read as the reverse complement.
TGTCTTATGACAGCAATGTAGTAAGAAATTTGAAATAGGTCAGAGGTTGTTACTTAGTGTTGCATTTATCATTCTGGAATTTTGGAAGGATGAAGGGTTCATTATTAACTGTTCTTACTCCTTTGTGGGTATTTTTACTTTGACATTTTTTACTCTACTTGAAGACTCAGTACAACAAAGGTAAACGACATTGAGAAGAATCACCCCACTGGTAGGAAGGTATGAGAAGCCCCTGCAGTACATGATACAATTACTTGGAGCAGGGGAGTGTATTTGTATTGTTAGCTAATTGGGCTAACTAACTCATTTGCCTTTTGAAATCAAGCAAGAGTTCTAGTGTCATCTGAATCTTATGAAATTTATAGAAACACTTTTACATATAAAATTGTTCATTTTTATACTTATATATTTGCTTTACCCTGTGTTTTCTTTTACACTTGGGAGGATATTTTTTCTTATAATTTATATGACAGTGTGACCAAGCCCAACTTTAATATAAATTATAGCACAATGGCCTTTAGAGAGAAACATACTTTAAAAAACAATATAGGTATACATTTTACTACATTCTTTTGGCAGTACATGTCTTCAACAAGTTGGACATGCTTCTAAATGCTTGGACAGCAAAGCATTTAGGCAGTAACAATCAGAAACTATGAACTTACTTATGCTGTTTTTTTATTACCTATTTTAATAACTTTAATCTGTGTAGTTTTGTGTCTTGCAGTTTTGTGTATGTGCAGTGCAGTTTGTATATGTGCAGTGCAGTTTGTATATGTGCAGTGCAGTTTGTATATGTGCAGTTTTGTGTATGTTCAATTTGTGCATGTATAGTTTTGTGTATGTGCAGTTTTGTATATGTGCAATTTTGTTTTACGTATGTGCATGCCTCTGGAGACCAGAGACATTGGATACCCTGGAGTTGGAGTCACAGGCCCTTTTACATCACCTCATGTATGTGTTAGGAACTAAATTCAGGTGCTCTGCAAGAACAGTTCTTGCTTTTAATGACTGAGCCATATCCCAGCCTAGTGCTGTCTCCTTGTATTAGTGGTTTGCAATCATATGTAATTTATTCTGTTAATGTCAACAACTCACTACCCGCAATGCAGCAAGATGAGACTTAAGATATTAAAGATGTGGTAAGAGAGATAAGTGCCAAAGAAACAGAAGCAGGGAAGAAAGCACAGGACACAGTCCTTAGGATAATCCTGATTTGAGTTTACTTATATTATTCATTAAATCAACTGGTATAGATGAAAAGAATCACAGCTTCTATGAAAATATATTTGTAGTATATTAGCTTGATTTTCTGCTACATCTCTGTTGTTTAAGACTATATATTCAGTAAGATTTTACCTAAATATCCGCAGTAAAAATGCTTAATAAAAAGTTTTTTAAAATATTGAATAAATGTTGAAATGAAATAAAATAAAAACAGATCTTCTAACAGCAGCACTGAAATAACCCACTAAGTTTTCATCATTTTCCCAGTGAATAAGGACACAGGCACATATAGATACTTGAAATACACCCAGGAGTGGCCCACATTTGACAATGAACAGACATTTACTACACAGTACATTCACGTAGGTGAATGTAGAACTAAGAATTTCCAACCATTTGTTGTGGTCACGTTTACAGTCAGGTAAACAGAGGCTGCTATGAAAACAATATATCTTCTACATCTTACAAAATATCCTGAGAGGAAAACGGATCTTCTGAGTGTGAAGCCAAGCCTTTATTCTGTCAGGCAATGTGATTTTAGAAGAAAAACATATCCACTTTGTCTAATTAGGTCATTAAAAAGGATAAATGCGTCATGGAAGCTTTTCCCTTTTGCCTAAGACATAAAACGAGACAATGAAAACAGTCTGGTAATATAGAAAGGGTTAGAATTTGTTTCTTTTCAAAAATAATAGGTCCTTTCATCTTTCTATCCCTTAGACAAAGAGAATTAATTGGACACAAAATTTTCTTAATTAGTTCAGAGTTTACCCCCGATTCTATTTCAGAATATTTAACCAGAAACAGGAAGATAGAGGAGAGGAGGAAGAGAGCACATGGAAAATTATCAAAGGAAATGAATGAGGTCCAGAGAGTGGGTTGTTGATCATAATGCCTTCTGCAGAGTCGAGAGAAATATAAAGTTCACATGCACATAAACACAGAGCAATCTGAAGACCAGGAAGGTCTCGGGAGGAAAAGACTGACATCTGCCTGTGGGTCTTGTAAGCCAGACTTTAATTGCAGCTAACTTAAATAAAAACAAATGGCACAATTATTTTGCCTCTTCCTCTGTCTGCTGGTTATTATTTCTTGAATTTCACAGAATCTATTCTTCAAAGCATGAAGAAACACAACCTGAGAAAATGAAGAAGAGGGTGCTTACCTGGGATCCTCGTGGCCCTCTCTTGTGGTCCCATTCTGAATGACCCATGAGCTGTGAAGAGAAGAGTGTAGTTATGGTAAATTAGGTGCATATTTCATGTGGCCAGTATTCCTGCTCATGCTTTCAAAGAATAATTAAACTGCTAAATCTGTTTTCTGATAAGAATGATATCAAGTAGGTATCATGAGCAAATTAACATGAAGGAATAAATAAAGACTTGATAGCTAGCGTTTCAAACCACACTAGTGTCAGCGGTGTCTGAATATCTCTGGTAAGAAGAATCTGCTATGTTTGGCTTTAGTATCTTTGCCAGAGAAATCCTAGACACATGTCAAATTGTGCAAAACTTCACTTCCATGTCAGTAAGCCTGTGGTCACCCAGGGAAATAAACACTGTAAGTCACGCAATAAGGCTGTCTAGGCTGTCTAAAGCACTATCAGTAAGAAGCAGCAGAAGGACAATCTTATTTTTAGTTATTTTCCATTCTCTTTTGGTAACACCACAAAAACGTGACAGATTCAAGGAGTACAATGAAAAGCCAGGTGTGGTGGTGCACACTTGTATGGTGCACACCTGTGTGGTCCACACCTGTGACACTGCAACAGAAAGGTGGAGATGGAAGGATCAGAACTTAAAATTAAGTCAGAGGCCACTATGAGCTACATGAGACTTTGTCACAAATCAAAACAAACAACAAAAGGCCAAAAAAAAAAAAAACCCCAAAACAAAACACCAAATTAATAATTATATTTTTTTACAACAAAGTATAAAGTAGTATCAAGTTATCCCCAAAATAAGAATAGCTCTGAGCTGCTTTGCACATACTGCAAGATAATTATTTGTTAGAAGTAACATTTTTCAGGAAAAAAATTAAATAAATATACATCTTTATAGGAACTGGAAGGAATGAGACATCACTCATTTCCTCTGCACACGCACTTCCCATAATTACAAACTGAAGGGCCACTTACAGCCAGGAAGCTCACCAACAGCATGAAACAGATATATTAACCCACATCCCTCCATCTCTGCTGTGCAGCCTGAACCATCAGTGGCTACAGTAGCAAGCTCCCATAATAACAGGAAGCAGCAGTGAGCCTTTGAACAGAACCCAGGAAAACAGACATCTGTGCAGAACGAATGCTAAGGCTTGACTGGATGCAAAAAAAAAAAAAAAAAAAAAAAAAAAAAAAACCACCTTATTGTAGAAGATTGAATTCTCTAAGTTGATTATGTGTTCAGTGCTGCTCCAACAAGTTGACAGGCACAAATGAATTTCATCAAAACCTAACAGAATATTTTAAATAACACTAAAGAAGTCTTAAATTTGACAGTGAAAACAAAGGCATAAGTCATAGTGGAGGATCACGTCTAAGAATGTAATATACAGAATGGCACATATAGATAATAATGTCCCATGTAATGGATATTTGATATGAAATGAAATTTTAGATATTTTTACTTCCAAAAGGAAAGTTAATGGTAGTTCTCTGTTGATAGATCCATGCAAATACCCTTGGGTACACATTGTCCTTTCTCCAAGGGTTTCTCTCTCTTGTCCATGTGCTTAAGTCTACATGAAAGTTTTGTAGTAAAATCTACCTCTGTCTCAAAATAAAATATAACATATGGGATGATAGCCACCTCTGTTTATTTGTATGCCTTATTTACCTTGACTGTTATAGCAGAAAAGCTGAGGAAACAACACCAACAAATCATTAAACAAATGTAAAAGATAAGAGGCTACAGCTCAGTATGAGAAGAAGGGATTTGATTTCAGTACCAATTTTAAAAAGATAAATAAATCAACTCTATTAACTTATGGGAAAATGTTAATTTTATCAGAAATGAAAGAAAGTCAATAAGCTGCTTCTGCTGCCTATTAAAGCAGTAAATTTACCACTGTGACTACCTGGTGAAAAGTAATACAAAATATTCCTAGCTTACAGCAAATGCAACATATATAAATATGTTATGCATGTGCATATTTTATATATGCAAATATGCTGTCCTTAAAAATGTATAGCCTTTTAGGGCTAGAAATATGGGTCCTTGGTTAAGAGCATTTGCTGCTCTTAAGGAAGATCCAACTTCAGTTCCAGGATGTACATGGTAGCTTATAGCCAACTGTCCTGAACTCTAGTTCCAGGGAATCTGAAGGGTATCCAAGGGCATCAGGCATATATGCAGTAGACACACACACACAGATATATATATATATATATATATATATATATATATATATATATATATATGCACTATATATATGCACTATATATATGCATATATATATGTAGGAAAATAAACTCATTCACATTAACTAAAAATAAAAATGTCTTTAAAAAGTATACCCTTTGAACTAAGTAAATCAAAATATAAAAGTCTAGTAACAAGGATCTGATAAAATCTGTTATACAACAGACATCAACCAACTAACAAGTTACAGTATGAGATTAATTTGCAGAGTGCAATTAAAATTTGACTTTAGACTCTCTGACCAAAATTGCATAAAAAAAAATCTGTGTGACATAAGTCAAAATGAAACTAAGGTAATTCATGCTCCTCATTTACGAGACACAATTGATCATCGCCCTCAGAAACGCTATTGTAATGATTTAATTATAGTTTGGCTAGCACATAATTTGGGCAAAATTAGCCAACTATTATTCAAAATTAAATGTTCATACAATTCAGACTTCTTTAATGTTTTAATTTTATATTTCTAATTTATGGGCATTGCTTTTTTGGAAAATGCTCATTAATTCTAATTTAAAGTTGTTGATGAGGTTCACAAATACCAATTAATCAACTAATTAGTACGCTTTATAAATATTTAAGTAAAGACATTTAATGATTTGTTCTTTAGAATAATCAAAAGCAATTCTTGACACACATCAATTGCAGGCCCCATGTGGCCTTAGGATTGGTGTGTACTAACACCAGGAAGAATCTATGTATGGAACAATAGTTGGCAGGGTTAGGTGAGCCCTGTGTTGGTGACAACGTGATTTATTAAACTATTTGAGAAAGAATACTCTACAGGAGGCTGGCTGGTGAGGTGACTACTTGCCCTACTGATTTCAAGTCAGCAGGGTTAGAATAAGCTGCCAATGTTTGCTACCCATGGCTCTTACAGCAAACATGGGTAAGTTAATTTTAAATAAAAATCACAATCTATACTCCAGGGATTAAAGAGGGAATATTTTCTTATAGCATCAAGTTAAGAAGACAATGTTTTCCTATGAACTGAAAATGAGAAAAGCATGAAATTTCTCCCCATCACTTACATCTTAATGATGTTGTTTTTAGCCCAAGAATAATGTTATTTTTCAATGTACACTGATTTGAATCATCACATATTGCACAAGAAAAAAAATCAACTCAATGGTTTGTAAATCTGAACTTTTAAAAATATTCTGCAATATCTCACTGTATAAATTTTGCCCTTTCTTTAAAACAATAATAATATGCCAAGTATATTATCGATCAGAGACAGCAATTTCCCAGCATCATATGAGAAAATGATGAGAGAACATTAGTGTAAATGAATTATATTTTATTCTATTACAAACATTTATATAACATTATATTTAAAAGGTAGAATTTGAGAAAGATTGTGGTATGTTCAGAGACTTATTTTATACAAGTGTGCTCGTGTGCTCCACGTGCATACAGAATCCTGCAGTGGCAGGCAAAGTGCATCAGATACACAGGAACTTTAGTTACAGATGGTTGTCAGGGACTGTGTGTCCATGTGAGTGTGTACATGTGTGTATGCATATATGTGTGCATGTGATTATATGCATCTGTGTGCATGTGTGTGCATATGAGTGTGTGCATATGAGTGTGCATGTGAGTGTGTCCATGTGTGTATGCATGTGAGAGTGCATGTGTTTGTGCATGTGAGTGTGTGCATGTGTGTGCATGTTAGTGTGTGCATGTGTGTGCATGTGTGTGCATGTGAGTGTGTTTGCATATGAATGTGTGAGTATATGTATGTGCATATGAGTGTGTGTATGTTTGTGTGCATATGTATGTGCATGTGAGTGTGTACATGTGAGTGTGTATGTAAATGAGTGTATGTGTGCATGTGAGCGTGTATGTACATGTGTGTGTGTAAATGTGAGTGTGTGTGTGTGTGTGTGTGTGTGTGTGTGTGTATGTGCACATGCACACCAGGAGGCATATCCAGGTCTTCTAAAAGAGCAGTGGTTAACTGCCAAACCACCTCACTAGCCCTTGACTGTGTTTTTACTTTTCTTTGTTTGTTTGCTTCTTTTTTGTTTTGAATGCAGGCTACTGTTATTACTTTTAATGTCATCCAACATTATGTGTGGAACTCTATGTAACATGCAAAATATAAATAAAAAGCAATTAATTATAACTATAATGAATAAGATACAGGAGGGCTCTCTAACTAAGGAGGGCATTGAAGAAAATTAACTAGATATCTTTCCCTACAGGTTTAAGGCTTTAACCCTTACACTCTATTTTTAATTAAAGTAATTTGAGCTCAAATTATCATTTATTATTTCAGCATTGAGTCTATGAGGATTTTCTGTGGTTGTGTTTCATGTAAATGTGGTGGTATTTATCTCTGAAAAGACAGGACAACAGGGCAAGAGGTTTTAGAGAGTGCTTAGATGTTCTGCAGCCCACTCTCTCAACTAGTGACTCTAAGTGAAAATATTGCTAAAAGAAATATTAAAGAAAATAGGGTGTATAGAAAAGTCCACAGACTTCAGATTGAAGTACAAACTATTGCTAGTCTGTCAATAATAAACTCACACATTCCTTTGATTAATATGATAGATTTAGTGTTACCTTACAGATGAGCAAAGCAGTCAGGAGATTAGATTTTTAAAAAGAAGGAGGAGGAAGAGGAGGAGGAAGAAAAGGAGGAGGAAGAGAGGAAGAAGACAATGAAGAGGATGATGACAAAGAAGATGAAGAAAAAGAAAAGGAGGAGGAAGAGAGGAAGAAGACAATGAAGAGGATGATGACAAAGAAGATGAAGAAAAAGAAAAGGAGGAGGAGGAGGAGGAGAAACAAAAGGAAGAGAAGGAGGAGGAGGAGGAGGAGGTGGAGGAGGAGGAGGAGGAGGAGGAGGAGGAGGAGGGCAGCGACGACGATGACCTAAGGACAACTAGGAACAGAAGTAGAAAAAAATGGGCATTTTTTTTCTTCCAATCTATCCCATATGGACTAAACCCTTGAGATAAATGAATATCAGCAGGGCACCCAAGCAGTTCTGGGGAAATATCTGAAAGTATGAACTCCTTTGATAGAAGAATGTGTATGACTTTAAGATGTGCTAAATATAAGAGAAAGAGATGAGCCTGGAAAACACATAAACTCTGAGAGTTAAGAGTGCATGACTACTTAACTCAGAAAGAGAAAATTTTTTTGCCTGTCACCATCTATTTTAAAATTCCCCTTGGCTGTTCACTATGATCACTCCTTGGAGGAATGACATTTTGATAACTGTCTTACCAGAAGGAATGAGGATATGTAGGCCATCAGGGTTAAGCCTATATAGTCATGGCAAAAAAAAAAAAAAAATCTTTCCATAAGTCCAAAGAAAGGGGGAGAGGAGAGAGATAAAAGTAGGGAGGGAAAGAGAGGGAGAGAGAAAGAGAGGGAGAGAGAAAGAGAGGGAGGGGGAGGCAGAGGGGGAGGGGAGGTGGAGGGGAAGGGGGAGGGGAGGTGAGGGAGAGGGAGAGGGGGAGGGGGAGGGGGAGGAGGAGAGGGAGAGAAAGAGAAGATGTTGGGGAGGGGGAGTGAAGAGGGAGAGAGGGAAAGAGGAGAGAGAAAGAGAGGAAGAAAAAGGGGGAGGCAGAGGGAAAGGGAGAGAAAGAGAGGGGGATGGGGAGGGGAGGGGAAGGGAAAAGGGAGAGAGGGGGAGAGAGAGGCAGAAAGAGAAAAAGATGGAAAAAGAGGGGGAGGCAGAGGGAAAGGGAGAGAAAGAGAGGGGGAGGGGAGAGGGAGAGAAAGACAGGGATGGGAGGAGAGAAAGAGAAAGGGAGGGGAGGGGAGAGAGAGAAAGAAAGAGAGAGAGAGAGAGAGAGAGAGAGAGAGAGAGAGAGAGAGAGAGAGATCCCTTGTGTTTTTTCAGTTCTCTTGATGGGTAAAATACAGATACTTAAATTTATTCCTTGTGATCAAACTATACAGTCTTCAAGAGAGACAAGTCTGTTATATGAAGCATTTAAAACATTCCAGCTCTTTGACCCTGAGTCATTTTCATCTTTACAGAGTAAATTCTCCCTTCTTTCCATCTTCTTTTTAATAATAAATTTCTGCATCACAGGCTTTTGCAAGCAGTATGTTGCACAGTGCTGACTTCCAAGGAAAACAAAACCTCTGCCAAGCACAGAATTCAAGAAGTTCACAGGAGCAGCAAAGAAGGCAACGGGAAAACAAAATGGTTCTATCTGAGCACAGATATTTTTAAGAGTGCCGTGAGAAATGACAAGAGCTGGCATAATGTTTTTATTTGTTATTGATAGAGTTTCACTATGCTACTTTTCCCCGTTATTTGTTTATATAAAAATAAATGCTTTGGGCTTCTTGGGAGAATTGTAAACAAAGCTCAAAGCTGCAGGGGAACTTGGGACTCTATAGGAAAGAAGACATTCTTTCTAGCACATATGCTAAAAGACATGGCAGGAATAATTAGCTGAGCCTCACGCCATGAGCCTATGCTGCCAACTACTTGGAAGCGCAAACTGAAGCATGTTTGAAGTACAAAGCAAGCTAAACGCCTGCCTGAACAACTGAGTGTGGTGCTGTCTCCAAATAATGTTTTAAATGGGTTGGGCTACAGCATAATTGGAAAGCATTTGCCTAGCATGTGCAAGGTCACAGGTTCAATCCCCAGCATGACTTAGTGGTCCAAAGATGGAAGATGGATCCTGGAGGCCACCAGGGTTGAGTTTTAATGCACTCTAAGAAATCTGTTTTGCCTTGCAGATGGGGTTGGGTTTCACTTTAGACCATGCTAACCTAGAACTCTGTAGCTCAGGCTGGCCTTGATCTCATTGTGATCTTCCAGCCTGAGGCTCCTGAGCAGTTGCCATGATTGGCTTTAAGAAGACTAACACAAAATTTGTAAATGTACAGAGGTAATTTATACAGGAGGAAGAATGTAACTTGGTCTGCTTTCTAACTACTTGTTTTTTTGCTGGGTCTGTTTTTTTATTCACTAAACAAATTTTTATTGTATACCTATGATTGGGCAAACCCCGATAAAGCCATGGCTCACATAGCAGTGAACAAAATAAAATGTACTTCTTTCTTCCCTCAGCTCTCATAATCTAGTGAAGGAAGAGGTAAGACATTCAGAGAAGCTGCTAGCCCAGGGGTCCTGATGCAGATGAAGAGGATCTACAGTATCACAGGAGGATGGGAGTGCATAACAAAAGGTAATAGTAGGGGCTGGGCATAAGGCTTATTCTTGCAAGCAAGCCAGGAAAGCCCCTTTGAAAGATGGCCTCCCTCAGAGACCTGGAGAAAGTCAAGATAGGCACACTCATAGATCTGGAGGGCGAGCACATCAGACAGGATACAGCTGGTACAGGAAAAAGAACAGAGCCCGCAAGGAGCAACAGAAGGCCCCTAAACCACCATTTAAAAGGAATCAGGTTTGTGCAGTCACCGATCTACATTTAATCCTTACTTCATCCCAACAGCAAGAAAAGAAAAAAAAATACACCCTAAGGAGCATTCCCTATAAAAGATTGAGATAATGGGACTTCTCCTTGGCCTAAACTCTTACTCAATTCTACCCAGAGGCAACCTATGAGTTGTCATACATTGCATATTATATTTTGCTTGTTCCATGAGCTTCTGTGTTCTTAGACTTATAAGACTTGGCAGGGCATAGGACATTTGCTCAGTGAATGAAAGGCTTTGGGCAGAATCCTCAGCCCTGCAGGGAGAGGGACGTTGGAGAGACTCAAGTGAGGAGCGCTTGCGTGGGTATAGCCTCCCAACTCTATGGTGAGTATGACAGCCAAGGAGTTTTCTGTGTGATGTAGAAGCTCAAACTTACTTAGCCTTGGCATTATCTCTCTGGCACATGCTTTTCCATTTCTTTATTGATAGGTTTCCTTCCTCCAGAATCCTGTATGAGAATATGGCTGCCTTGCTGGCTCCATGTGCAGGAAGCTCTGCTAAAGTGACAATCTCTGAACCAGGGAGATATGCAACTGAGTATTCATGCCAGCACAGCCCTCTCTGCTTTGTTTCTCGATGTTCCTTTCTTCAGTTGCTGGTTACCAAGAGTGGGATGTCAGGACTACATTGCCCTCTGCACAAAGGGGACAATGGCAGTTTGCTTTTCATTGGACGAGGTCAGAGATAAGCTAGCAGAATCACAGGGACTCCCACACTTCATTTCTTAGCCCTCTGAGATTCTATAGGCAGAACCTGAGATTCTGCAAGATGTAATACAGATCATGTGGAAAACAGTTTACTGTCTTTCATGATTTAATGGCTAAACTAGGAGACATTATCAGCTGCCTTTGGGTGGATGAGATATGCCCACCTGACTGCCTTATAAACAGCCTTCATTACAGCTTCTTCAGTACCACTCTCCAACCTCCAAATTAGCTCCAGGTTACAGGACATCATCAGAGACATTGACTTTACTGGAGGTTTCATAGGGGAGGCAGAGAAGTTGATTACATTATAGAGAACACAGCCAAAAATCCCAAAGACAAGCTCTAGGGAGCACACAGGGCAAAGTAAGTGAGGCTTTTACAATTTACTACGGTCAGCTTTTCTTGCTTTGAGAATCTTTCCCAAAGTCACACAAATGCCATTTTAAATATCCCAGGGCACTATTGCTTCTCCCTCTTACACTATCAGAAAAATTAACAAGAAAAAGGAGAGTTCCTTAGTACTCTTTAAAAAATATAGTGTGTGTGTATGTGTGTGTGTGTGTGTGTGTGTGTGTGTGTGTGTGTGTGTGGTGTTAGTTTGTGTGTATGTGATGAATGTGCTCACATGTGTTTGTGTGTGTGTGTGTGTGTGTGTGGTATCTTTATATGTACATGAAGATGTTTAAAGACAAGAGATCAGCTTTCAATGTTGGTCTTCAGTAACCATACACCATTTTGTTGTTGCTGTTTTTGAGATGGCTTCTCTCACTGGCCTGAAACTCACAAGATAGACTATGCTGGATAATCAGCCAGCTCCAGAGATCCCCCCCCCCCTATTTTTGGTTCCCCAGGATCAGAATTATAAACATGTGCTCCCACACTTGGTTTTTATATGTGGGTTCTAGGAATTGAACTCAGGTCCCCATGTGGCAAACATTTTAACAACTGAACTTTCTATCTTCAGAAAGCTTCCCAAACCCAACCATAGCCCACTGAAGACTCAAGTTACTGAAAACCTTTTTCCACTCACAGAGAAATACAAGGTCCTGAATTCCACTCACCCTCTGACCCTGACTGTAAGGGCTGTAACCTGGCAGTCAGTAGAAAGTCCAGGATATTGAGGGGGGGGGGAGAGTTTGCAGAGAGCAAGTGTCTAGAGTCTACGATTTGCTTGAGTTTAACCCTTGTCCATTCTAAGGCCAGTTCTCTGTCTCTGCTAAGTGTAAGGAGGTTCCCTCAGCTGGGTTTAGACTATTTTCCTAAGTCTCCTTTGCCTCCTCCCTCACAGTGACTACCAATCTGCTAACCCCACAGGCTGCTAAGTCTTAGAATTACTAGTGAAGTGACATTTGGATTCTGTGTAACGTTTATACTACGTGTGCGTTGATGTGTACATCTCAATGTAGTGGGCACTGTCACTGATTCAGTGCCATATCCAGCACAAGAGCTCTTTCCTGTCACATAGCTTAGCTTAGGAAAACTGGGCAGCAAAATGAAACAAGCTCATGATTCTACATAAGGAAATTCCACCAATGATACTTCAATGAGCACTGCATATTAAAGACTAGAGAAGTCTTTAAGGAACCAGGGTTAAAGATTCCACAGAACCTTTCTTTCCACTTAAAGAAAGATTAACTACGTTTGAAGAAATAGATTTTTAACAATCTGTTTTGTGGGTTTCTAAATATTTCTCTTATGATTTATTTTCTTTCCTTATTAAAAACATTATGGGGCCCTGCTTTATGAATATAGAAATGAATCGAAAGAGGCAGGATGGAAGCAATTACATAGTAATGAACAGGGATTAAAATTTAGGTCAGCTACATGTGACTCACATTGTTTCCTTTTCCTACTGGTCTGCTTTTAGCATAAATAATCGCAGAGTTCATGCTAAATCTCCGGTCTCCGGCACCGGAACATTTTGATGAGGAGAAAGAAAGATGTCAGATTTCATATTCCTTCATTTTAAACTCACTGGATGTATTTATCCTCTTGTTCTCCATCTTTCTTAAGACTGTAGAACATGATATATTTTTAATTTTCTCTATAAATTAATCATACTTCAAATTTTAGCTGTGCAAACATCTCTAAGAGTAAAGTATATGTAGGCTGCTTAAATACCAACTGTTCACTTGACATAGTTCATTAGTACCAACCATTCATTTCTTCCTGCATTCATTCATTCCTGCATTCATTCATTCCTGCATTCATTCATTCCTGCATTCATTCATTCCTGCATTCTTCGTTCATTCATTCCTGCATTCATTCACTCTTTCAGTGCAAACTAGTCACACATATTTAGCTCTAGGCTCTATGAAAGTATAGCTAGGCTGGAATTTCTAACCCAGAGGTTCTTTGTAATAGGTTCTGAAACATTAATAAAGAGTAAGGAGTGATGATCCATGTGAATTCACCAGGACAACCGGCTCAAATCTCACCTCAGACATGATGCTGACTTATGAGTTACATGATCTTGATACAAACTATATAGTCATCAGCTATTTTTACCTTGACCAATGATCATGTCCTCGTGCTGTCACCACATCTGAGTTCTTTCAGATATATGTAATTACTTCTACATGATCTTGAATGAAGGGAAAGCTCATTCTCTGACTAAACCAATATACACTTACAGAATTTGACCATATTTATAATTAACACAATATGTCATGCATTCTGAGTTAGAGTCCCATGTAGTATACATGTATAGCTCCACACAGCCTCACAAATCAGATTCAGGCTGATTTTCTATAGGGCAGTCGAAAACCTCTATATTTCCATATAACTTGGTCACCTGGAAGATGGAAGCTTGGGATATCTTAATAAGAAAGGACTTTGAATCCTAATAATAAATGTTTAAGGTAACCAGGGGCCAAAACTACACATTGGTTCAGCAAGTATGAGAGGTTCTGGCCCTCATATGTATTCTTTGCTACTTGGAAATACAATTAATTTTCCAATGCAAACAATGAGTCTAGAAACACAAAAGGCTGGGTAGTAGAGCATAAGCCGGGCAAATCCCAAGGTCCTGGGTCCCACTTCCACACTGCCACCCCCAAACACAAATGCCTGAGAAAACAACTAAACCAATCAAACCACCTAAGAACCACCTCTCAACTCCAAGCAATATCCCAGAACACCACAAGGGAAAACTTTGTAGGTTCTGGGCAGGTGAAACAAATTCCTTTAAAAATAAACATGAAGGCATGACGCTTTAATTTATTAAGGCCACAGACCTTTCTTCAGTCAAAACATAAGTGTGCCCATAAATCTGTAGTTTTCAGTTCATTTCGCTATGCCTTAGATTATTTGTGAGAATTTGTATAATTATGCATGATTATGTAGGAAACAAACAAACAAAGCAGGAATTTCATACATTGTTTCTAAGTATGTACCTGCTGTTGATCAGAATAGGACTAACATTTTCAGTTTCTTTGCTTGGGTTTCATTTACATAATTGTTTATGAAATGACTTGTTCAGTGTTATTTTCCACAGAAAATTATTAAAACTCAATCAAACCTACAACAGTGGTGACTTCCTGAGACTAATCTATAAAAATAATCTCTTCTTAGAAAAAAAAAAACTTAGAAAACTTGGGGGAAAATAATGAAATCCAGAAACAGTATCAGTTGAACCAAAAATTTTGAACTCAAAGAGATTTATTTGTTCTTGAAGTTGGATTGTTTGTCTTCTTCTTTCTTTATAAAATATTTTGATATATTAAACTTGATATGAATAATATATTATTCTTTTGAATCAGTGTTAAAATTAATAATGTATATTTAAAAATTGAAAAAGCCAGGTTGCTTCTCTGTGACTATAAATATTTATCTGTACACACACACACACACACACATTTGTTAATATATAACTTGCCTTTATGCAATTTTTTAAAAACCTTCATTTAAGGTATTATTAATGTCAATAAAACCAACTAAATCCAAGGAAAATTCTCTAGGCTACCATATTTTAAAATGCTCTTAAAAATAATTCGAAATGAAACAGCATGACTTTTAAAATAAAACTGTAATTCCTACGAATTACATTCCTAAACTCAGGTTAAAGCCTGGTGCGTATAAAGAGCTACTGAATTCACCTTTGTGGCTGTAAAACATGAGTCCTGAATGCTGCTGTGGGTTTCTGTAGTGCTGGGGTGACTTTTATCCCATTACTTGTATCCCTATAGAAAACTGTCAAAGGGAAATAACAGTCACGTGAGGCGAGGATTAAACTATGCTGCGAATGCCCACGGTCACATCCTCAGAGGAAGACAATTCAGTTTTTCAAGATTCTCAAAGTGGAGTCCTAATCTCTCAAGCTTGCTCAAGTTGAGCAGTGATCTCAGTATTATTGCTTTCAAATTTTGCAAGTTGCACATGCTCAAATAGTTCCTGAGAATTACATGCACGCATGCGCACACACGTGGGCATACATACAACACATTCCTTAGAAGAACCCAGTTCATAACTTAGTATGCAAAGGGAGTTTTATCTTCGAAAAAAAAATGATCAGAGGTAGCGCTGGGAGACTAGGGTTATTTATTTAACTTACCATCAGGAAATGCTTTTAAAAAACCAAGCTCATTAAATTGGTGGCTATCTTATTTCCAGCCACTCTCCAGAGACTTCACAACCCAGGCCCTGTTATGTAAAGTCCTGTACGTGTTACAGTGTATCTATTAAGTCTTCCCGGTGCTGTAAAATGCTTTGGAAAGTGTTCTGGGTCTAAATTTTCCTGATCTTATTCTTGCCAGTGTGGATCTTGAAAGGCTGCTGTTCCTAAGCTACTTTTTCATTGATAAAATGGAGGTGGAGGTCAGTGAGACAGCTCGTTGGCTAAAGGTGGCGGCTGCCAAATCCATCAACCTGAGTTCAATCTGTAGCATCCTGAGGATAGGAGAAGATGACATTTCTTTTCTGTTCTTTCTCCTCTCTCCTTTCCTCTCCTCTCCTCTCCTCTCCTCTCCTCTCCTCTCCTCTCCTCCTTCCCTCCCTCTCTCTCTCTCTCTCTCTCTCTCTCTCTGCCCCTCCTGCATGCATGTGTGCCATGCATGCATATATGCATGTTCTCATGTGCACAGATACCCAGCATATGCATGTCTGTCTGTCAAGAGGTCCCAGGATAATGTTCAGTCCTTCATGATTTCTCTTTCACCTTATTTACTATCCTAAAATCTCCTGGTCAAACCCAGAGTTCACCAATATAGCTAATCTCTTGAGCCAGCTTGTTCCACTGATCCCATCTCTACTTTGTTGGCTTGAATTATAGATGGGCCACCATGCACACCCAGCATTGAAGTGGGCTCTGTGGGTCCGAGCACTGGGCCTCTTGACTGAGCATTAAGTACATTAATGGCAAAGCCATCTCCTCAGGCTCTATTCTAAGAGTTCAACACTGCTGGCACTTTCTCATTCCTCGTGTTTCATTTGTAATAGCACCTCATCAGAGACACTCTCCATAACTGTCCTGCCATCCCATCTCACTGGACCCTCATATAATACAAACAAACATGGAGCACCTTCTCTGAGCCAGGCTTGGTACTAAGAATAAACAAGAGTCTGGTATAACCTGCACCTTCCCGGCTGTTTTCAGTAGTTGCTCAAACATAAAATTATCTTTTAGGACTGGCTCTTGCCTATCTCCCACTGAAACCTTGAGTTTCAGGACAATAAAAATCCAGTCAGTATGTGCTGTGTGCACTGAGTTGAGACACACAACATATATTTAGAGAAAGATTCCCTGATGTAAGATAAAACTGAGCAGCGGGAGTCAACTGGTCACGAATCTTCTAAAGATGAGGAATTAGCTTGGTTTGGTGGTGTACACCTCTAATTCCAGCAATTAGGATGCAGGGGCAAATAGATTTCTATGAGTTCAAGGCCAGCCTTATTTACACATCAAATTCTCCAGGAATACACAAATATCATACACACCATACACACACACACACATTCTCTCTGTCACCTCCTAGTTCCTCCCTCCCTCTCCCTTCCTTCATTTCTTTTTCTCTATTACTACTACTCCTACTACAAACACACACACACACACACACACACACACACACACACACACACACATCATGTACATAGAGAGAGAGGATGTATAAATCTGAAAATTATACTATTGTGTCAATACTTCTAGGCACTAAATTTCACACTGCCCAGATGGAGTCTCTTGATACAGAAAAGCATCTTGTGACATACATGTTTATGTGAAACTATAATAAATGACATGTTTAGTGCTTTAGTTTTAAAGACCTGTTGCGGTTCTTGGGTACAAATTGAGAGCTTGTGTGCAATAAAAGAGCTTTAAGATGCTCTGCTCACACTAGGAATTTTCTGCCTGTTTTCTTCTGTCATAGTAAAATTGCTTACTTGTCAATACTACAAACATCTCACCCACAGGGCGGCCTTTGTAGGTGCCGATGTGCCTATTTTATAAACTACCCTACAAATCAGGAAGTGGTGGGATACAGTTCTGGCCAACATACAGAAGCAGAAGTCACCATGGGACATTTCTATGGGGACTCTTGGCTAGTTGAGTGATCAATAGCCAACTCTATGCCATGCCTTTGCTTGCTTTGACCTGATAAAGCCAGTCTCTGGCAAATTGGTATCTTGCTTTTCTTTTGTTTGCTTCTTGCCTTCAAGTAATGTAGGACAAAGCAGTGACCTCCTGACACAAAGAAACCACACAGCAAAACTAGTAAATTCTATTCCAATAACCCAAAGTGTCGCCAGTTAGCTCTCCCTAAGCGGGCAGCTACTAATATAGTGACCCCTGTCACCCCCCCCCCCACACACACACACACATACACAATTTCTTAGGAAACAGTAGCAATAATGATGGTTAGCAAATAAATACTGGGAAAAAACAACCCTTGGAAATGGAAGATAGACCCTCCACACATTATCTGACCTGTATTAACTCAAAAAAAAAAAAAAAAAAAACCACAGAATTCTGATTGTATAATAGTATGTAGAGGCACGATTTATGCTGTGAGTTTGGTATGTGTATGTGTGTATACTTGTGTGTGTATGTGCTTGTGTGTATGCTTGTGTATGTGTGTATTTGTGTTTGGTTCATAGCAAATTCAAGCATATGCATTACATCTGTGTGGTAAACATAAGTATATCTCAGTCCTCTTTTCTACCATATATTTGAATCTAGTTGGATCCTGAGAACTGAGAATTCACTTTCAAATCTGGCTACTGGAGCACTGTGTCTCATTTTCTTTCAAAGACAGAGATAAAATAGTCCCAAGAAAGAAAAAAGGTACAAGAAATAGGAAAATATTAATAAATCATAAATCTAGCCAAGGACTAGTAATAAGAATAGCTGAAATGAACATATACAACCTCAACACTTAACAACAGCACTTCAATTAAAAACGGGTAAACTGAGGAAGGGATAACTCTCCAGAAGCAACACGTGAGTATGTCACCAGCACATGGAGATGTGCTTGGCCAGGAACTCTGTGGGAAGGGGAGGTCAAAGACACAGTGAAAGACCACTTCACACTCCCAAAGAAGGTGTTTCCTTTTTAAATAGGCACACAGAAAATTGTACGTGTTGACAAACATTTGGAAGAATAGCTACTCCCACCATCTGCTACTGGGAATACAGCCACTTTGCAAAAGAAATGGCGAGTTTATCAAAATGTGCAAAATGGTGTTTTCATATAAAGTTGGAATGCCATTTATAAGCATATGATAATACACCCACAGAAGCCTGAACAGTGATATCCAGGGCACACCCAAATGCAGAAATAACTCCAAGTCCATCAGCTAATCAATAGATGGTGCACACACACACACACACACACACAACTAGGTGTGATGTGGCAACTCAAAGGAACAAAGGAAGAACATGCAGTAATGAAAACATGGCTAACCTTTCCAAGCCATGTGAGATGAAAGATGCCAACCAGAAAAGCTGACAATGGCCCATTTTAGGAAAAGTCCAGAATGAGCAAATCTGTATAGATCGATAGCAAGTGAGACTTAAGTGATAACTTAAGATAGGAGTGAGGTGGGTAAGCACGAGGCAGGAAAGCCAACCAGTACAGAGTGATGAAAATTACTGGGTTCAGCTGTGATGGTTGTTATCTCTGTGAAAATGACAAAGGTACTATACTGCATGCTTTAGATAGAATTTTTATAGAATATAAGTGATATCTCAGCATTATTTCTATGTGTACACAATCTGGTACTAAAAAAAAAAAAATCCTTAAGGAAAAACATTAATTTCACCCCAATGTAAATTTGAATAGTACTACTGAAATGTTAGGGGAATAGAGAATTATAATTAAACTTTAAAGTATTTATTTTTATGTATATGCCTGTGTGTACATATGTTTTCATGAATACAGATGCTTATGGAGGCCAGAATATGACTTTGGATACCCTAGACTTAGAGTTACAGGTGGTTGTAAGCCAAACCATGTCCTTTGTGTATTAAGACCAAACTCACATTCTATGTAAGAACAGGATTATTAAGCCAACTCTCCAGTCTCATAATTGACTTCTTTTTCTGTGAGATATTAAGATACTTTGATCTGTATTAATGAGAATATCTTATTAATTTTATACTGATGTGTGTGTATACGTGTGTATTCACACACAAGCATACATGTATCTGCATAGGCATGCAATGGCATGCATGTTGACCTTAAAGAACAGCCTGAGGAATCTGTTCTTTGCTTCCACCACATGGATCCTAGTAACTGAACTCTGCCATAGGTCTTAGGAACAAGCACCATTGCCCACTGAGGCATATCATCATCGCTGGATATATTATTTTCAACAGAAGATGTCTGTGCACAGGGATCTGTATTTTTCTTTCTAGCTGCTCTGGAAGACTTTAGGAATTTTTTCCACTTATATTTGCTCTGCTTGCCAAGTCAATGGGTAATGTTAAATACTCACAGTGCTCTTATTTCTGAGTTGGCTGAAGGAATTCTCCACAAAGAGACACAATATCAACCCTTTTATGGGTTTGTTATCTTAAACCATGGTCTGCACAGTAGCTTTTTTATTTTCCTTTTCCCTGAGTGCAAAACCTCTCTGCAAGCACTGCAGTGTGAGGTTCAGCTTTAATGTGCACAGCTAACCTTACATTAATAACCTCCTATTCATTTACCCAAATAGTGCTTTGACACATTCTTGACCTTCCACATATGTCACAGTTAGCGTTTTTATTGTTGTGATAATCATTATGACCAAAAGTAACTTGGGCAGGCAGGGGTTTATTTCAGTCTACAGATTTCAGATCACAGTCCGTCCCTGAGGGAAGTCAAGGCAGAAACTCAAGGCAGGAACCGAAGCTGAACCCTAGAGGAACACTACTCATTGGCTTGCTCCTAAGGACTTGCTCAGTCTGCTCTCTTATATGACCTAGGACTACTAGCTCAGTGGTGGCACTACCCTACTACATCAACCAGTGATGATGATGATGATGATGATGATGATGATGATG
Source organism: Arvicanthis niloticus (assembly GCF_011762505.2). Lineage (NCBI taxonomy): Eukaryota > Metazoa > Chordata > Mammalia > Rodentia > Muridae > Arvicanthis > Arvicanthis niloticus. The sequence continues at coordinate 78,009,823 of NC_047666.1, read as the reverse complement.
ATGATAACAATGATGATGATAAAATGCCCTACAATCTTGGCTACAAATCAATCAGATAAAACCATTTTCTAAATCAAGATTCTTTTTTCCTGGATATATCACATTGTGTCATGTTAATGAGAGAGAGAGAGAGAGAGAGAGAGAGAGAGAGAGAGAGAACAGGACAACGTATGTTAACAATAACCTTGTAAAGCTATATTGGCATTTACTTAATGTTGCTTCTGGGAATCAAACATAGGTCCTCATGCTTGCATGGCATCAACTTGTCCTCTAATGCATTAACTTTTTAAAAAGTCCTCAAGCCCTTGGAGCAGTATCATCACCATCCCTGAGTTAGTGATGGAAACATGCTGTACAGATTTCCTTACTAGGTAGCACACACTGAGATCTGAGATGGATGGATACAGTAGATCTGCCTATTAAATGCTAACTCTTATTCTTTGTTGTCTATTGCTCCACTCAAGAATGACTGGGTGCTACTAAATCCCAGATGTGGGAACACTGAGTTCTTGGCCAAGAGATGAGACAATGGTGATGGCTGACCTATATACAAGGCTTTGATGGCTAAACTGAATTTTAAGTTATGCACAGAATATGACCATAGGAAAATTTAGAGTTTCAGAGTTCAGGATAGACAGCCTCTTTATACAAATTCAAAGAACTCAGGATACATTTTAATATAAGAAAAAATGTAGGGATTATGTCTATGTATTCTGTGATTTAGAAGGATTGTATGACAGCAGTTCTTGAAGGAAGAATATTTATGGCAGAAATGACTTATAAGATACGTTCTAAACACTGCATTAAAAAATAAGTTTGTCTTTCTCTTTTAATCCCCACAAAGAAATACTTCTTAGCCTTTCATGGCCAATTATGTGAGGTACCAAATATTCATAACCACATTCTCATTTTTGCAAGGGTTTGCCACTGAGTCAACAGGTGTGATTCATAAAAGAAAACTCAACTCTAATACATTAGCCTCACTGAAGGAGGCAGTAGTCACACTTCAAAGTGGGAGGAATCTTCCCTTGTCTTCCTTTGAAGAGGTCATTTAAGTTTCAAGTACATCCTGGATCCTGGCACTAGGAAAGTATATCTGAAGGTCTGAAGTGACTGCCAAGCATCTAGATTTCCATTTTCTAATTACACAGATTAGCACAAGGGCCTCTCTAATTCCAGATATTGGACTGAAAGTACTGATGTGAATTCGAATGAGAAGATAAAAGCATTGATCTTATGGAGTACATTTTTCAGGGGGAGGGGCTTAATACAAATGTTTTGTTTGACCACTCTTATATACCAGAAGTAGGTCACACCACCTCACTGACTGGACAAAGCCAGATAAAGAGGAGTTTAAAGCAAAACAAATTAAAAAATAAAATAAAAAGTCAAGAACAGACATTCTTTGATGACGATACTCTTACTGCAGAGACCTTTCCATCCACCAACTCATTGAGTTTCCAGTGACTGCAACCAGATAGACTCAAGTGACACTAGAGAAATAAATATAAATCAGTGTAAGTCTTTACCTTAACAAAATTTCTATTTGTATAAGGAAACAAGCATGCAGCTGAAGAATTATAATAGTATGCCATAGCTCTTAAAATATCTGTTCCTCAATGCCAAAAAGACATGCAATCCATTTAAAATGGTGTTTTAAGTTAGAAAGGGGTTGGAGAGATGGCTCAGTGGTTATAGCACTTGTGCTTGCAGAAGACCACAATTCTGTTTCCCAAACTCACATCAGGCAGCTCGGAATTGCCTGCAACACAAGCTCTAGGAGATCTGATGCCCTCTTCTGGTCTCCATGGGCACCTGCACTCACTTACACACACACACACACACACACACACACACACACACACACACACATTTTTATTTATATGGAATGCTCCTTATACAAAGAAACTGTAGGTAGAGGAGCTTGGAAGATGAAACACCCATGGCAAATATCCTAAATAAGAAAGTATACCAGTGAACTGCTTAGAACAAGTTTCTTTATAAATGATCTGTATTCACAATACATGCAGGAAAGGGTGGACATTTCTAGATACCCTGAGCTAGAGTTTTATCTACTGAAAGAAGACAAATGAGGGCATGCTCACTCTAAAGGAGGTAGATGTTCCTCACAATTTTATACTTCCACACAGTCCTATACATGCCCATCCGATAGAATAGAAATTCTGTGCTAAATCTGCCTTCCATTCATCTCACTTTTTTTTTCAGAAGCTACTTATTTAAATAGAGCAAAATAACATGTAAGACCAATAATAAAGCATGAACAAACAAGAGGTGCGGAGAGAGGGCTCAGTGTTGCCTTTGCAACAGAGCTGAGTCAGTTCCCAGCATCCGTACTGGGAAGCTCACAACCATCAGTAACTTCACTCCAGCAGATCTACTGTCCATGGGCACTGGTGTACAAATGACATACACACAGAGACATACATTTTAAAATTATTTAAAGCAAAATGATCTCAAGGAAACAGTTGTGCAACTTGATTTTAATTTATTATTAATGCTATAACAGTTGTTTATTTGAAAATACCCAGTCTTTCCATAATCCCTATATTTACGAGTTTCCTCAATATAACATGAGATCTTTAATATATTGTTTCGGGCTGAGTTTTATCAGTTTCCATAAAAAAGGGAACTCAGAGAAGTTCAAGAGAAACGTTTCTCTTATATCATCATCAGTAGCATTCACACTGAATCTGGGTCATGTGCTTGCCATGTGTACTGTAATCAGTTCTTGATGTTCATTTTTAAATGAGGATGCTTACAGACAACCATCAGACTGGGCATGGGGAGCACAATGGAAGAGTTAGGGGAAAGACTGAAGGAGCTGAAGGAGATTATAACCCCATAGGAAGCGCAACAATATCAGCCAATCAGCCCGCACCTGTTTCATGGAATGTAGGATATATATCTTTCCTTGTCTGGAGGAAGTAACCATGAGAGAATTCAAAGGTCAAGTGTAGCCGCTTGTAGTACTACAGAGTGTTACAAAGATTATAAGCTTTAGCTTATGTGTCCACAATAAGAAAATAAGAGACACAATCACAGTTTACATTAGACTTCATTGGTCAGCTCTGTGAAATGGAAAAGAGGATTTATCTCTTCATGTTCAAGGGTTCATTTATATGAACGAGTCTGCACCCAAATCTTTTAGATTTCAGAAGCTGAAATCAACCATGCTGTTCATGTCTCAACTTCCTGTCTCAACCTAGCTGCTGGTGGTTTGCTTCAATGCTGGCTTTCTTTAGTCTGTGGATACATTATTGAAATCTTCCCTCTGTTTTCAAGAGCCATCTTCCCTTGGTGTACTTATCTATATATCCACATTTACCTGTTTCAGGCATTGATTAAGTTGGAGAAGGGCACACCACATGGAATTCATTATAAAATTTGATTACCTCCATAAACACCAGCACCCTCTTCTGGTGTCCACAGATACTGCACTCACATGTGTACTTACCTCCATATAAACAAGCATGTATACACATAACAAAAATCAAAAAATTAGTAGTTTATACATAGTGTATTGTATATAAATAGTGTGTTCTTTGTGGGAAGCTAATGGAGTCTTGAGTCAATGTGTATTACTGACAAGTGTATGGTCCTGGTAAGAACCCCAGGGAATGAACTGGGAATGGACAGGCCTTTTCTGGGTCAGGCTCAGAATGGCAAGCATTCCCTACTCAGAGTACAGATGCTGACAAATGATTAATCTTTAGCTAAAGGCAGGGTGTACAGTATCAATGGCATCTTCCTAGTCCAGGATGTTGACTGCAACCCAAGACCACTTCTCATCAGAGACTTCCCACCCCACCTCCTCCCTGATGTTGTAGCTAATACATACACAGAGTGTCCTGACTGTTGCTGATGCATCTCCGTTACAGTCCATGGCTCACCTCATCCCATCTGTTCTGTATGAATGTCTGCCATTTCTTCACTCATGTTCACCCCAGTCAGATTAATCCCAAAGCTGTGGAGTTCACTGCAGTTCCTTCTATAAAAGCATACCTCAGGTTACACTCAGTTTGTTATATTATTGTGTTCACAAATGTGTTGATAGCACCTGTTTGCAGGATGTTAAGATCCCAGCTCAAATTGCACTACCAAAGACATGTTTAGGGAGGTTAGACACCTTTTTCTTCCTCAGTGGCCTCAGTTGTAAATGTTTATATCTATCAATGTACCTTAATGAGCAATGTCTCATTGTTAAATTGCTACAGAAACAACAGGGTCTAGAAAGATAATGGACATACCAGTATCTTGAACCCTAAAACATCAAAAATCACAAAAGAGTGAATAATTTAAAAGGAGATAGAGAAGCTGTATAGAAGTAAACACTCTCATCCACTTATCTTGGCTAGCTTCGAGATTCCCTGTGTTGTCGACTATGACTCTGATCCAAGGAGTCACTACTCATCCAGGGGCAACAACTCAACTGCCACCATAATTGTGCACCACAGTGCTTCATTCAACACCATCATCCCTTCCATGCAAATCACAGAATGTACCCATATCCTCCAGGAAGCTAGAAGCTGGGTCTCAAAGGTAGGAATGAAGTAGAAACAGAGATGCTCTGAAATGTTGGGGGATAGCCCAGGTATGTCCTGATTATGTCAAATCCTACTCTAGAGCATGGGTCTGTCCTCACACACACCCTTCCTTCCCATCAGAAGCCAGAACACTACCAGCTGAGTAGGTAGAACCTCAAAAATGTTGTGACTTTAGACCTTTTTTTTTTTTTTCATTTTAAAGTTTTACACACACACACACACGTCTGCTTCTACCTTTTAGTCAGTCATCTTCCATATGAAGTGATGGGTTTAAACAGTAAAATAATGATATAATGGGAGGAAAGGAGTCTTGCCCCTGGCATCGGGTATTATAAACAGCAAGGAGTGCCAGCGTAAACCTTTCTGCAAGAGACTATGTTCTTTGTCAAGCCATGTCTTCCTTTTAAAATATGCTTGCTGCCATATGTCAGTGCTGGACCAGCTGCAGTGCTAAGAAGAGCCTTTACTTGTGTTGTATAATGTTTTACAGGTTTGCCTCGGGGGTCACTCTCTGCGAGGCCTTTACGTCACAGTGAGAACTCTGACAAACAGAGAACAGAAAGATGCCAAGAAATGAAGAGTTGAAGAGGGGAGCACTGACGGGGATGGAACCGAATACTGCACAGTGCTCACAGCCTCTCTATTTATCTGGCTCCCGCTTAATGCCAGAAGCAATGTTTTCATTACTAAGAGAAGGAAAGAGAGGGCAGGAACAAGCATGAGGTTATATAAACAATATCAGCAAATATAAGATTAGAAACACTCAGCTAACCCTCCTGACTATCTAATCAGAAAGGGTAAAACATGCATCTTTTCAAATGTTTGGTGTTTAATTATGCATCCGCTATCGTGTCCATCCTGGTAAAAATACAAAGAAAAACCATTTCCTAGTTAGATTAATACGTGAATACATCTCAAGAGCTCTGTGGCTTGGTTCGCTGGGAGCCTCAGAGGCAGCAGTGACGAATCTTGTCCTATTAATACAAACTCAAGCTGACATAAAATAAGAGTCGGTAAAGCTGACCATGAAATCACTTGAAGAACAGCACTATGGTAAATGGCATTAAATGTTTTCAAAAGTAGAGTGGACGATAGCGTTTTCTGAGTCGCCTCTACCCCCTCAAGTACCACATGCCTCATTATAAACTTATTAAGTGGGTTTTAGATCATTTGCAGAACCTCGGGCTGCACTTCCAGATGCTTAGAGGTCCAGAAGGCTCAGTACACAGGCCTTTATTCAATTCCCTCTGTTGTCTTGCTTTCATCACAGCAAACACATTTGATATGAGAGCAAATTTTCCAGTGACTTTTAAGTTCCTGGATACAATATGGAAACTTAGGCACAGACGAACTTTCAGAAAATTTCAATGCAGGCAAGACAGGAGGGGAAAAGGGTAGTGAATCCTAGTGGGGGAGTTAAACAGAAATGCTTGGAGATAGTGAATAAGATCAAAACACCCTGTATACATGTAGGAAACTTTTCAATAAATAAATTGTTATTTGTAAAAAAAAAAAAAATGTACAATGCTATCTCCATAGGAAAGAAAGAATACTGGCTTGTAAAACAAGGCCTCAAAGCCTCCAGATGAGACTCCCACAGAGTTACTCACAGAGACCACACAGTCAGAGGATGATGGGAGAGGCCCAGTACATAAGAAGTGAAGATCCTACTAGGTGCATAAGCCAAAGTGTAAGAAGATCAAAACTGCACGTGCTGACTACATTGTGATATAGTCATTGTGATCCCTAAGAGATGTCAAGGAATTATCTTTGTTATCAGTTGAGAGGAGAAAAAAAGTAACTATGATAGTTTCACATTTTTATTAGTATCTTTCTTTGTTCTCAATTATGCCAGAATGCAAGGCTTCTACTACTCCAAACAGAAACCCAGAGTCCATTTCAGTCCTTTCTCATGTTCAGAGACAGAAGGGATGCTCTTCTATAGTTGACTGCACCAACAGGCAAAGCTATGCTTCTTTACTCTTGCTTTATATTCTCCTGATCTTGCCAAACCTTCTCTCCCTCCCTTACAATTAAGAGACCTCTCATATTCCTAGAAGCACATTCAAGAACACCCAGCCAAGAGTCAGTCTAAAGACACCTTCTACCAAGAAAAGCATAGAAACATTTTGAAAAGTTGGTAACCATTTTTTTTCTGAAATAGTCAAAACATAGAGGTAAGGCTCAGTCTTCTGTGTGTCGGGATGGTATGTGTGCACTACCTTGCAAGGCAGTGAAGTTTGTTATATTTATACTTCCCCACAATCTTACCATGATATTGTGAAATCCCAGCACATAGGAAGAGAGTAAGCAGTCATGGCCTGCAACCCTGACACCCATAAGCCAAAGAAAACTTCTCCTTTTATACTGATCGTCCTATGTGTTTTGTAGCAAGAGAAAGCTGCACAATGCAAGCTTTTTCTACTCAATCTACATGCAAACAGATAACACTAATATTACATAGACTAATAGCCCAAATCCATAAGTGACAAGTCATAGAGACAATGACTTATACTGCTATGGAATGACAATTCTGACATTATGAGGTTCCTGTTTAAGGCACAATTTCCATTCTGCCTCCACAGGACAGATTTGTAAAGATAGCTTTACAAGTACATGTTGAGAAAATGAAAGATGATATCAAAAGGGCTCATGAGAACTTGGAAGCTCTCCCCTGCTTTTTGTAAAAATGACAGTAGGATCATTCTAGAAGCCAACACAGTAGTCCCTCAAATTATGCTTTTTCAGAAACCTTAGAGACTCTCAAATAAGGGGATGGAGCAATGGCTCCATAGTTAAGAGTTTTCATACAGAGAATCTAAGTTTGGATTCCAGCACCCACACTAAGTGGCTCACAACCAATAGTGACTCCGGCTCCTGAGGATTTGAGTACCCTCTTCTGGCCTCTGCAAGTACCTATACTCCCATGTACATACTCACACACATACATATAAATAAATTAATATATATTATTCAAAAAGAAGTCTCTTAAAATTAAAAATTATGATAAATATACAAATAATAAATAATGCATGCCTTCTTCACATTATCCTAAGTATGCCATATAAGTGATTACATTCAGTCTTCCCAGCATGTGTATTACTAAACCTATTATACAGATGAGAAGACAGAGGTATAAAAGGGCTAGTTACGTGCCCAGAACTCCAAAGCTATAATAAAGCCCCATCCTTTGGCCACAAGAAGGCACTGCTTAGTGACTAACACAGGGGAGGAAGTAAGATGATTGAGGATACAGACTCTTCCACAAGAGTCAAAAATTTATTCTAGGCTAAGCAATTACAACAAATGTTCATTTTTAGTTATGTATATGTATACAGAGTTACAATCTTTATTTATAGTCAAAATAATATAGTTAAACATTTTATCATGTATTTTTAATATGCCAAAATAGACTACAATTAACTTAATAATGAAACATTTTTCTGTATACTCTTTAGTGTTCATTTATATTTTGGTTTATTGTACAATTTAAAGTTTTAAAGAACATAGTTACGATATAAACTTTACCAGCTTAACTGGCATCAGAAGCATCCAGTCTGAGGATTAGATGATAAACATCATCTTCCCAGAAAGCACACACTATGAATCTGGCACTCTGTTTAACATGTTTAACATATCGTCACATGTTAAAGATACCTGAAAATTCTCTCCTCTCTCTTAAGAAACAAACGTGAACAAATAGTGACCACTCTAGTTTGTTCTGCCATTATTTATAAACATCTGAACAGATGATCCTTAAAATAATTTATAGAATAGACCAGTTTTCTTAACCTTAAAAGAGCTAATTCAAGCCCTATCTACTAAGAACCCCATCACTAATATCCAAATACTTTGAGGAGTAGAAAAATTTGTTACATCAGAATATGTCTCCCACTGGGTTCTCTCATGCTCTGTCTACGGAACGTGTACAGTGATGAAGTTCTGCACGTGAACTTGACAATGTTGGTAACGAGTCTAAGACTGTACACCCTAGGAAATAGCCATAAGATTTTGAGTAGGCCAATTACATTCTCCCACCTTTACAAATGTGTTTAAATACATGAAGCCAACTTACCCCCATAGAAATACACATAAAATATTTACCTCATCATACAATATGCCATATGTTTTCCTAAAGAAGCACAAGCAATTCAAATACACTTGAAATAATATGCTAAATTATTTTGCAAGAAGTTTCCAAGAGTAGACCATCCATTTTTCCTACTATTATTCAAGGTTTTAATTTAAGATTTAATTTTGTACGTATGTGTGTTTTTGTTTGCTTGCCTATCTATACGTCCAATGTGTGTATGCCTGGTGCCTGAGGAAGGCAGAAGAAGATCTCCTATCCCCTGTAACTAGAGTAACTGATGGTCATTAGCTGCCATGTGAGTGATGGAAATCAAATGGAGATCCTCTACAAGAGCAGCCAGTACTCTGGACTACTGAGCCATCTTTCCAGATCCTTAGAGTTATTTTTAAAACTTCCGGTGAAATACTACTATCCATACAAGCATTGGTCCGTAGGGAAATTTCCAAGTGTAACATTTCTTCTGGTGAACTATAAATCTCATTATCATTTTGGTCAATAGCTCAGGGTGTTTCAAAGATCTCATCAGAAGATATCTAGGACACCAAAGACAAAGGTTTTAATTCAACATAAGAAAGATCTCCTAGATGTGGAGGGAGCAAGTCAACAGTGGTGGTTACCCAGCAACGCTATCATCAAAGCAATGCAGAGCCCTCATTTTTCATTTAGTTCTGTAACCCCTTTCCCCACAAACAACAACAACAAGGCTTTTAGTGGAGTGTGTAAGAGTAAGAAAGCAAATCTAGAAAGAAGACTAAATAAAGAAGACTAAATAAATAAAGACCAAAAGGCAGAGAGAAAGGAAAGGGTGGGCTTTCCCACTGGACGCTGACACTGCACAATGAATTCATGGTCCCCAAGTCTCATGGTGAACTTGTGACAGACAGCTGAGGGGGCTAGGAGTTTAGATGGGATGGGAAGACATACTCAGAGGCAAGAAGTTCTGTCATTGTCAAGAGGGACAGCATGGCATGGGAGAACAAAAAGAAATTGCAAGATTGTCAGAACTATGTCCACTCTAACAAACTACTACTCACCTCAATATGACAAAAAAAAAAAAAAAAAATGACATTCCTACCAAAGGTTTCCCTGTGTTTTGCTTCTCCATGATAGGTTTTAACCATGGATTGCTTTTTTTTTTTTTTTTTTTGTCACTATTCTAGCTCTTCACACTCTCCTCTGCTATTGGCATTCATTCTTTAGAATGTTATTCTCACTCACTTGTAGAAATTACTAGATGGCTCTGTGTATAATTTCCAGCCAATAATTTCCAGCCAACAGTCATGCTGTGTTCTGCAAACTCCATACATAGCTATTTGTTCTCTTGTTCCTTTCCTTCTTCCCTCTCCCTCTCCCCAATCCTCTTGTGTGTGTGTGTGTGTGTGTGTGTGTGTGTGTGTGTGTGTGTGTGTGTGTGTGTGTTGTTGATGTTGTTGTTGCTATTGTTGCTGTTGATGTTGTTAGATACAAAACAAGACTTCACTAATGCTGGAGAATCACGACCAGAGCACAGTGAATTACTTAGGCTACTTGAAGGTTCCAAAAAGGCAATATTCTCTCACCAAATCCTGCTTTCCTCTGCTCCTCTCCAGCTATTGGTCTTCACCTTCCCATGTCTGCTGTGATTCTCTGGGTGAACTAAGAGCTATCAGTAGGCACCATCACAACTCCAGAAACAATCTGCCATTTGTCAATATTTCCAATTAAAAGGCAAGTTCAGAGGTTGCATCAGTGTCTGAGCTAATGAAAGTCTCAAGATGACGTAAATCCCCTCATCCTGGGCTACGTGCCAAAGGAGCGTCTCCTGCCCCTACTATGTGAACTGTGCCCCACTGTGCTGCCTATCTTCAACCTCTGTGCTACTACTTCAAAGCCTTCAGTGTTTTGTGGAATAAGTGATCATTGGTTGATGACTTTGCCAGTAGAGGCCCCACTGTAATAGGGATTGCTTGATGCCTGCCTCGAGGACTTCAACCCATTAGGCTTGGTCTGAGACCTTGTGTTTCTATCATATTTCAGATAATACTGATAGGAAAGCCCAGGCTGGGACACTTCAAGAGCCATGACCTTACAGAGTGGAAGCTCTTGGAGAGTAGGTCCTTGCCTTGATAGTCACCATATCTCCAGTATATGGGAAGAACCTTAGATGACATTCACAAATAATCAGTTTTTAAATGGGTCTGTTTTAATATAATAGACATTTTAATGGACAATAGATTTAAATTATTCCTTCAGAAAACTTCTAAAATAAAATGGTACATAATTATAAACATGAATCTCTGTCAAATGTGGTATACATCACAATGGAAATGAGGGAATTGTATCAATAAGTGTGCTGATAATTAAAACAGCATGCCCATTTAAGAATCATTCATTTATAACTAAGCTATTAAAAATCAACTCTTGAAAGGCCCAGCTGACAATCTCATTCCATTCTTCATGTTTTTTTTCTAAATTTCAATTTTTTTCTTTATTACTCTTCTCACGACTCCTTTGAAAATATAAATCATTAGCCCGCAGCAGCTACAATGTTCTAGTTCATGTCTCCAAAAATGTGCACAGATTTAAAACTGGATCTGCTTGTTTCTTTCATGTCTGGCCAGCCTGTTTCTAGCCACCTGCAGGTAAGGCTCACAAACCCAACAACAGGAGAAAGGTCCTAGACCTGCAGCCCAAAGCTGAGCTAGGAATGGATGTGAAGCAGGAAAATAAAATAGAACAAAATGAATCAAATGAGTTATATTGGGCATGGAAAAATACACCTTTGTAGTTGGAAGGAAACATATTTTGCTCTATGAGAGAAGCAAATCCATTCTTTCCTCTAAACTATGGATAGACATGATGGATGTTTACCAAAGGGGTGGAAAGGGGACATGCCATGAGTCCCACCCCTCCCCATTTCAGCTAACCACTTAGATGTGTAGTATGAGTCCCTCATGAGTTGCAAAGCATGAAAATAAAATCTCCAGTAGATAGAACACATGCTAGGATTTCTCAGAGCACTTGGCTCCTGTATTGATTTGTTGGACTCTGATCTCATTCCTCTTTTTGTGACAGGGCCAAGGGTTTCTTGTTCGGTGCCGCTGAGCATGTGAAACCCAGAAGCAAGAAAGAAATCATTGGCCCAAATCCTAGAAGTGATTTAGAAATATGGCCAAATATCTGTTGTCCTCTTATTTTATGTTTTGACGAACATACATTAGAACAGAGCAACAATCGAAACGCATAATGTAGCAAACACTTCCCAAGCTATTGGCAAGCATGAGAAAAGCAATTATAAATATTTCTGAGGCGTCCGCCTGTGCCTCTTGGCTGACTATTCACAGTAAATTTTGACTCCTTAGTTGGATGCCACTAAGCAAACACCAGGAGGGGGACTCACCCACTTCCCAGCAACTGTGCAATTAGGAAAAAAATCCAATTCAAATCAAACAATATGCTAAAATCTGCTGTTCATTTTAGCTCCTATATTTCTCTAAGATTCATGATGCCATTGCCTGGCCTAACCTAAACCTAACCCATCTTCCTCCACATTCTTTCTACAAGAAATGTAGCATGGTCACTATGGCCCTTTGGTTCATCATCTCGTGCCTCTCCTTCTCCCTCTGTTTCTGTGCAGATCGCATGCTTCATTAGGATTATCCTGCTCGACTTGACCTCTGCAAACTATTTGGCTCTTCACACTGATACCAATGACTATGGAGCGATGCATGTGGTTTTTTCATCAGACAGAATTAGATTCAAACCTTTGTGCCCTCACTGAATAATGTCACTGTCAAGAAGTTTCTAAAATGGTGAATGTTAGCTATATCATCTCTAAAACTGAGTTCACCTTCCTAGTATAGGCTATAGGGAAAAGAGAGGGAGGTGCTACCATTAAACTTCTAAACAAAATCCTAGCTCACAGTAGGTTTAGCTTTCTTTCATTCTCCATCCCATGCTCCATGAACTATCTTACCAAATAGGCAATCTGTTTATCATAATTACACTGACAATAGCTAAGATATGGAATCAGCCTAGGAGGGCTTGGCTATTAGATAAAATATAAGTTGTAATATTGGCATAAAAGCACAACCATTGTTATACAGTAATAAAGAAAAATCAATTGTTTGAGATAAATGGCTTGAACTCGAGGACACGACACTAAGTGAAAGAAGCCAGTAAGACAAGTAGCACATGCTCTCTCATAAGTGAAAGTTAAAAAAGAAATGAACATGAGAATAAAATACCTATTTATAGACATTGGGAAGGGAGTCTGACAACATGCGATTGTGTTTGGTCAGTTCATACTGTAACCATACGTAGAAAGCCACTCTCAATTCTGTTAGCATACATAATGAACATATGGTGAGAACTTATTAAAAGTATCCCTCCCCAAATAACTGTTCCTCTTGTTACCTTCCAAGGTCCACATTCCTCATTCTGCCACAGGCTGAAAAACCTGACTAAATAACCAAAATTTTGCATCCTCTTTCTTTGCTATCTGTACAAGGGATATTTTAAGCTATACCTTACATTCACTATTTCAGGATTTTGCATTTTGATGCATTTAGTCATTTTCCTTTTTAATTAACCAAGTATATGTTCTAAGCCTAAATCCCTTTATTCTAAGTAAGTTAACACTTGTCATAAACAAGGTTATAAATATAAAGCAACTTATTGAACAAGGAGAGATAAAAACAGAATCTTTATAATACAAATATTTTTATAATTTCTATACTCCCATTGCTGCATAGTTTAAGACAACATAGTTTAAAAACACAGCATGTTTTTGTTACTTAGACCTCTACATTTGAGACACATATTCCTTACGTGATTTGAATCATCTATCAAAAACTGACTTCACATCAGGCTCATGCTTGTAAGGTGAGACATGATCAAGGAGTTGCCAAGCATGTTATGCTGCCTGCCTAGCTACAGGTGGCGTCAACCCAATTTATCTTTATATGGAAGTAAATCACAGTATACTGTATATTACCTACGCTCCTTAAAAGACAGAATCTCAGGGTGGGTGGAGGCATCTCTGGGATGAGCTAGAATTCTAGGGCAATAAGAATTCCCAAAAATCTATGAGGGTGACCCTAGGTAAGACTCCTAGCAATAGAAGATGTGAAGCCTGGACCAGCCATCCACTGTAACTAGGCAAGACTTCCATCGGAGGGATTAGTACAACAACCCAGCCACAAAACATTCTACCTACAATTTGTCCTATCTATGATGGAGCAGAAATGGAGGGAATAGCCAACCAATGACTAGTCCAGCTTGAGACCCATCTGAGAAAAAGCAGACCCATGACAGTGCTAATGATATCGGCTGTATTTGCAGACAGGTGCCTAGCATAATCATCATCAGAGAGGCTTCACCTAGCAACTGATGAAAACAGAGGCAGAGACATTATGCAAAGCTCTGGGAATCCTGTAGGGGGAGTGCGGGTGGGGGGGGGGGATTGTAGGAGACACCAGAAAAACAAAACAAACAAAAAAACCACATAATCAATTAACCTGGGTTCTTTGGACTCATAGAGACTGAACTGACAACCAACCAGGGATTCTGCATGGGACTGACCTAGACCCTCTGCACATATGATACAGTTATGTACCTTTTCTTCATATAAAACTTCTAACAGTAGGTGCAGGGGCTATCTCTGACTCTTACTGCCTACCTTTGAAACCTTTTCTACTACTGAGCTGCCTCACTTAGTCTCAATAGGAGAGGAAAGAACATGGCTAATCTTACCACAACTTGATATGCCATGTTTGCTTGATATCCATGGGAGCCCTGCCCTTCTCTGAAGAAAAATGGAAGAGGAGGAGATGGGGGCTGGGGAGGTAGGAAGGAAGGACTGGGAGGAGAGGAAGAAGGGGAAACTGTGGTTGGAGTGTAAAATTAATTAATTAATTTAAATAGTTTTAAAGAAAAAACAAAGGGAGTTTCATGATCAAAGTAGAACAAACCATTGTGGTCATTATTATGAGTATGGCAAAGTCAAAGTACTACCCTGTAAGTAGCCGACATGAAGATCACATGGAGACAGAATACTAAACAGCTCTGTAGCTTCCTAGTAGCAAAGAGATGCCCATTAGTTCTCCTGCAGCTACAGAAAAGATCCACTTTAGACTTTCTTCTAGAGAGACATAATCAAATGCTACCCATAAGGTAATGCACAATAACTGAAATTAAATAAGATTTAAAGTTCATTTCCTCAGTAGCAGCAGCTACAGTTCCCATGTCTATCAGCCCCATGAAGCACACATAAAATATATCCCTCATCACAGAGAGTTCTAGCAAACAGAGTTGCCTCGGGAGAATAAAAGCAAAAATCTGCTTAAAAAAAAAAAAAGAATCTAAGGATGATACTTTGTTTAGCTAAATCCATTATTAATTGAATTATAGAGACCCTGTTTCTAAAAAAAAAAATAATAATTGGTCATCATTATTTTTTACATAAGAGAGAGAGAGAGAGAGAGAGAGAGAGAGAGAGAGAGAGAGAGAGAGAGAAGCCCTTTAGAACCAAAACATCTGTTAATCTCTTTTTACAAGTCTGGAAATATTCCAAGCCAATATTAGAGACTTTTCTTTTTAAGTGATAGAGAACATTATTTAATTTTTAAAAGCCTCTATTCCATGCTTTTTACTAGTATTTTTTAAGCCAGTTATTTTCATGGGCACAAAGTGTCTCAACTTAGATACATTTATCCAAATTGGCCTCCTACCCTGTTTTTTTGTCTTTCTAGTACTGAACAAGCTTGAGCTTTTCAAAAGTTCAGTCATAGATGAATTTAGAATCTAAAAGCTTTTTAGAAATGTCACCTCCCCCATTGTCAAAAGGAAGATATTTCTGGCATTTCTTTATGCAAAGTTCCTAGGTAGGTAATGCACATGGGTCAATCTATCTAACACCCACCTCTACCAGCAGGACATTGGGTAATTTGTCTGTAATTTCCATCACTGGACCAGTTTACTGCATCTCTCCATCTTTAAAGGTGATACAAATATTTAAATATTGTAACTGACATTCCTCATGCCAGATTGGCTCTGGCTGATGAAGGGCATATGGGTTCCTGTCTGTTTTCAGAAAAGAATGTGGCATAGTGCTTTCCTAAACATGATTCTGGACCATGCTAGGAGTCAATCAAGATGTAACTAAGTAGGCTTCTATGGATCACATTCCAGGATCCAGTCATACCCTATGCTTGAAAGCTAGGAATGTGCATTTGGGGAGGTTGCAAGAGCCTGAGAAGCATCTTCTGGTTTAACTATCATCATCAGAATGGCAGACCCAGGGGCAAAGGACTTCACACTGTTAATCCCTAACTGAATGAGTCTGAGGAACTAAGAACTTAATAGTATAACTGCAAAATGATTCAATGAGACCAATGGTTCACATTCCATCAGCCTTTATTAATTATTTAATACATCCAATGAATATATTTATTTATAAATACATGAATTTATGCACGACATATACATATAAATAAGTGAATGCAATTTTCAAGCTATGCTGCAGAATTGGGTCATAATGAATATTTGGTTTGCTGCATGTGGGACCTGTAAGAAGCACAACAACAGGTCATGGGCGGGTCTACATTATGTCATTATGGTTCCCACCAAAATGATATCCTATCAATGAACTTCTGCAGTCCTGCTGCATTTTAAAAAGCAAACGATGCAAATAAGTGGAGTTTTATCCCACTGTCCCCAGTGTTCAAAGAATCTCTAAGATGTGACTCCCTTTTAAAGGACCACTTGACCATTAATGAAACCCTGGTATTGCTTTGTTGGTATTGCTTTATGCCCTATAACAAAAACTTGTTAGTTAAACAATATTAGGTGGTAGATAGAGGGATGATGGGTGAAAAAATAGGTGGGTAGGTAAATGGATGGATGGATGGATGCATGCATGAATGGATGGATGGATGGTTGGGTGGTTGGGTGGGAGGATGGATGGGAGGATGGATGGATAGATAGATAAATGGGAGGATGGGAGGATGGAAGGAAGGATGGGAAGATAGATGGATGGATGGATAGATAGAAGGATGGATGAATGGATGGAAGTTGTGTGGAAGGTCATTTTATATTATTTCCAGAGCAAAGCAATTCCCAAGATCATAAATGGGTTATCCAGAAGACTGCTATTTCCAATCTATGGTTACTTAACATATTATCTTTATTAGCAATTTCTCAATCATTCCTCATGAGAGTGTGAAAGTTATTCCCTTCAGGAGCCTTAACACTTGGTTTTGTATCATGAAAAGCAATGTAATCCCTATTAGACACGTATGCCAAGGCCTTGCCTTCAGAAGCACATGTTTGTGGAAAGGTTTATAATGACCATCAGTAGCTAGTATTCCTTGGATATTTACTATTGCAATACATATTGCCTTATTAAAACTTTATAACATCCACTCTGGGGATAAGGAAACTAACTTACACAAACTCCTTTGAGGCTGCATGTCAAACACATCAAAATCTTTCAGATGGGAAGACAATGAATCAATGTCTAAAGCTAAGTTCACTACCAAAAGCCATACAATTTTCATTGTGCTTTATGGAAGCTCTACTTTCCCAGGATTCCCAACTCTCACTAAATTTGTAATGTGTACAAGCAAATCTAACTGTGAATAGAGCCATAACCAAAATGCGTAGACAGTAATCAGGCAGTAATGAACAAGACACTGTATCTCAAACAAGGGGGAAATCAAGGACCAACACTCCAGATTGTTCTCCATCCCTTAAATGTACACTGTGACATGCATGTGCATATGGATACACACACACACACACACACACACACACACACTAAATTAAACTAAAACCTCTAAAAGAAAATACTTAAAATTTATTATCTAAGTGGGCAAAGAAGATCTTTTCAAAAGTTTTAAATGAAAAACTATGCATAATTAAAACAGGGTGAAACATTGGATTTGAAAGAATATTAAGAAGATGTTGTGACGTGCCATCTGAAAGGCTTTACCAACAAATGAGGACACATAATTAATATTTAAAATGTTATTGAGCAGAAAACTAATGAGTGAAAATACAAATGGCTGAACAATACATGTCGGCTTTATGAATAATAATATATAAGGATAAAGTTATGGTTTTTCACATGCCAAGTTTATAAGTAATTCTAGAAAGTATTGGAAATATATATGATTCTCATTTTCTGTTTTTTCTATATTGTCTAAGCAGCAAAAAAGAGAAGAAAAGCAATTAACAACCTGAAGCAAAACATCATACATCATTTAGTAACCAAAAAAAAAAAAATCCATGTTAAAAAAAAAACATACATAGTCATAAATCTAGTAGTCAACACTATAAAGCAATGAATTAGGCTCATGTGACTCTTGAAATTTTTATAGTGTTCAAAAACTGCTTCAAAATATGTCTCCAATCTACTTACTCTTATCTAGTTTTTAATAGACAAAGGCTTTATTTAATTGAAAATGAAGCAAGAAAAACCTGTGTTTATAAGGTAGATAGTCTACACTAAGATATAAATGATAGGGTGTTTCTGGAAATGAGGTTTGGTTGGAAGGCTCAGAGGGAATATGTATAGACGCCAAAGTGAATAAAGGGGTCACTTTGTATGGGGAGGGGAACTAGCCATCAAACCAGAAACCACAAATACTGAAAATGGCCCTGCCAGCTACCTAAAACTCAGATTCGTTAAAGGGCCCTTGTCCAGGAGTTTAAACTGTGCCTCCTGCTTGGAAGGAAGCAACTGTGAAAGCAGATGTGGTCTCCCCCTGTGACCCAGGCCAATGATCTGCTACAGAGAAAGAGGTTAATATAGCTTTAATGCTGGCAGATTAGATAGTTGGCCTGTTTGTTAGACATAATAGAATCTGCATCACTGAGAGCAGCTCTTGATGACGCACAATGTCACAAATCCAGCATAAGAAGGATAATTTAAGACCTGGTGACAGAACTCACATGTTAGTGAATGCAAATGCCAGCTCTATGGGGGGGGGGGGGATGCAGATACAGTATGCTGGGATTTTATGTTTCAAAAGAAAAATAATTCTTTATCTTGAAATGGTATTTCCTCTAAATAATAACATGAATAAAGATGTTTATGGATTTTGAACACTTAAATAAAATAACAGGTACAGGGGAAGAAAGGGAAAAAAGAATTTGTCTTTTGATTTAGCCAATTATTTGTAGAATATTTTTCGGTAATGAAAAGAAAATGGCTTATCATCCTGAATGAACCCTTTTTACACGAAAGAAGGAAGGAAGGAAGGAAGGAGGGAGGGAGGGAGGGAGGGAGGATGGAAGGAAAAAGGAAGGAAGGATAGAAGGAAAAGGGAAGAGGGAAGGGAGGGAGGGAGGGAGGGAGGATGGAAAGAAAAAGGAAGGAAGGATAGAAGGAAAAGGGAAGAGGGAAGGGAGGGAGGGAGGGAGGGAGGAAGGAAGGAAGGAAGGAAGGATAGAAGGAAGGAAGGGAGGGAAGAAGGGAAGGAGGGAGGGAAGGAGGGAGGGAGAGAGGAAGGAGGAAGGAAGGAAGGAAGGAAGGAAGGAAGGAAGGAAGGAAGGAAGGAAGGAAGAAAGGAAGGAAGGAAGGGGAAAAGAAGAATCTGCCCTGACCACATAAGATAGACAGCTTCCTAGTTGTTTCTGAAATTTCAAACTAGTCACCCTAAAGCTTGCACTGTTTAGGTGCATTTCTTTTAGATAAATGTGTTTGGTGAAATGCAAAGAATCTTTGGAAAGTATTTTCCAAATCTGTTTATTTTTTACCCAGTTTATTCCACATGTTTCCAGGGAGTATCTAAGAGACAGATGCATTCCTATAGGAGATATCAATGAAAGAAACAGAAGAGTTATTTTTATAACAGAACTGAAACTCCAATGGAAGAAGAAGTGAGTGTTTTTAAGGAACTTGCTATGGCTAACCAACTTTCTTCATAGCAGTAGATTTTATTTTGTTCTTTATTTGAAAGTATTTTGTTTTCCCTTGGGGCTATGCAATGGCAGGATAAAGGCCTGGTGATGCTGAGCTTGTCGTGCTTCCCTCTATTTCCCTGTGAGTTACTTGCTTACCCTTGCAGATGTCTTTAAACCCAGAGGTGAGTCACTTTATCTTCTTTTCTTTTTTCTCCATTAATTTATTTATTCACTCTACAGCGTGATTTCAGTCCCTTCCTTTCTCTCCTGCCTCCCTCACATACCTCCCTTTTTCCATCCCTTCTTCCCTTAGTAGGACAGAGAACCATCATAGGTACAAACCCACACTGGTACATCAAATCACAGCAGGTCCTCTCCCACTGAGGCCTATAGCAGAATCAGAAAAAGCAGTGGATTTTAAAAGGGGCAGAATTTGAATCTTAAATAGGTTTCTTCATTTGTCTACTGGAGACCCATAATCTCTCAATGGCTTAATATGAATAGAAGAGCAGCTTATATAGTACTTGAAAAGGACCTCAGTATCCCTACTCTTCAGGGAAACACAAATGGAAAATGCTTTGAGTCAGATAGCTGGCATTGAAGAAACAAATGGCACCAAGTTAGATGCTGAGCCAGCATGGCCTTTGTGGAGACAGAGTGACATGGTCCTGCCCCTGAGACAGCACCCCAGTGTGAGCCTCCAGGAGTTTCAGTGGCTGCTGTGGGTATAAGGCTTGTTGGTCGCTCTCCCCAGAGCAAAAATACCAACCAACCAGAGCTCCCAGGATCTAAACCACCAGCCTGAGAGCACATAGGGAGGGACCCATGGCTCTAGCTGTATATGTAGGGGAAGATGGCCTTGTTGGGCATAGTGGGAAAGGAGATCCTTGGTCCCATGAAGGCTGGGCACCCAGTGTGGGGGAATGTGAGGGTGGGGAGGTAGGAGTGGGGGGGCACACCCTCACAGAGGCAGGAGGAGGGGAGATGGAATAGGGGGTTTCTAGGTGGGGGAGGGAAAGAGGGAAAGGAGATAACAACTGAAATGTAAATAAAATATCCAATAAAAATAATTTTTAAAAAAGGCTTGTTTGTGTAATAATGTACATGGTTTCTGGAATTAATACTAGCAGTTGAGGACTCTGTCCTTCTAAGGACTGTCCTCCCTCTTAATGTTCATGACGCCATGATAATTAGAAACATCAAAAGTCCAAAAGTTGAGGGTGTGGCTATGTCTCAACAAAATTGTAACCACTGGGACCTTCAGGACAGCCTTTAGGCTGTGGAAAATAACTCTAAAACCATGTGTTTAAATATATATAATTTCTCAACTATACCAAAATATAAGATGCAAAATTATGAGGGGCTTCATGAATCTAAATGAACACAGACAGCTACACTATGAGTCAGAAAGATACAAAGGCAGGGAGAAACAGATGCAGCAAGATTCCCAAGTTCAAGGCCAACCTGGGACACTGCCAGTCTAGGCCCAGGTGTGGAAGAAATGGTAATTTCAGGACTGGGTCAAAGCCAACTAACTAGTTTATACTGTATGTCAAACAGATCACAAATCAGGCTGATCTCTGAATCTTTTTTCTAGGTTAAAAGAAAATGTGTGCTTGCTGTTTCCTAAGAATTAAGGGACTGGGATCAGAAGGTACTGACTCATAGGAAAATCAAAAGGAAACCTGAAGTAAATGACTGAATTGACATGTAAATAAAAAACTGGGCTTGTGTTCTGCTTGAGATGAGCTTGCAAAAAAGCAATAGATAACAGTTCTTTAGAATATTTCTCTAGAGAGAGCTGAGCTATCTGGAGATGTCTGAAAAGAGAAGAGAGCTAAAATAAAGAGAGAGAGAAACTGTCTAGAACAGAGCAGAACACACACACAGAGAGAGAGAGAGAGAGAGAGAGAGAGAGAGAGAGAGAGAGAGAGAGAGAGAGAACAGTTCTGAAAGCCATCCAGCAGAACCTAGTCACCAGCTTGGACCCACAATTTGATTTCCAGTCATTTCTTTTCACTGCTCCCAAATATTCCCTCTCTCAGGAACCCTTCTCCAAGCTGAGGCTGGTGCTTGGCTCAAGGGGAAGAGGAAACCCTCATGGTTTTTGAGAGTATAACTGATGCAGCAGCCAGCCTGCATGGTCATTCTCAAAACAGTAAAAGTAGAACTACCATAACCCAGGTAGAACAAGCCTAAGCATATGCCCACAGGACTCTAAGCATCTCCCAGAGACACGGAATATCTATGTTTACTCTTGCTCCAATTACAATAGTTATGAAATGGACCAGCCTAGAAGGCCATCAATAGATGAATAGATCAGGAAAATGTGGCACATAGATGAATCATGACATTTGTAGGAAAACGCTTGAGACTGGAATCAACCTTAACTGGGGGGGGGGGGGGGGGGGAACGGAAGCCAGACTCAGAAAGATAAATAATTCACATTTCCCATTGAACCTAGATTCAAAATTGTGTGTATGCGTGTGTACGCGCACGCACGCGTGCATACATATACTTATACATGTGGATTTGTAAATCATGGAAATGAAAAAGGGATCATGACAGAGAGGAAGAGATCTTAAGGATGTGGGAACTAGAGAATGTGATGGATAGGTGATATGAGAAAGCAGAAGGAAACCTAACTATAACTGGAAACCAGATGGAAGAAGAGAAGGATTTCACAAAGGAGGGGAGAGAGAGAGAGAGAGTCTAAGAGAGAAGTCTACTGGCACAGACAACAGAAGATCCCATGATGAAATTGTTACTTTGTACACTACATTTACAAATTAATTAATAAAAGAAACCAAGAATTGAGTGGTCTATGAGCACTTACTGCTATGACATAGGACCTGAGTTCAATTCCTCATACCCACAAAGTGGCTAACAACCATCTGTAATTCCAGTTCCATGGGATTCATCACCCTCTTCTGGCCTCCAAGGGAACTACATGCATAGGATGCAAAGACATACATATAAGCAAACACTAATAATATAAAATAAAATATTAATATTTGATAAAAAGAATCAGAAGAAAAGGGAATGTGGCTTCCATACTGGCTATGATACAAGAAGGGACTGAGAACAGGTGCTGGACCATTCATCTCTGGTATAACCAATGGTATACCATAATAAGGCTCAGAACATAGATTTGTGTCTTATTCATCTCATGCCACATTTTCCTCAAATAAATAGGACCCTCTCTTCCCAAATGGGGCATTTCATCTTACATTTGTTTTGTGGTAGATTCATAGCTATCCATAAGGTGGGTCTTAGAAAACCAACAAGGCAAATGCTATCTCATGTCATTTCTGTGAATGTTTTTAAGTCAAATTATAAACTGTTTTATAAAATTATAAAGTTGACTACAAAATATGCTATGGTTGGGAAAAATTTAGAACTGCATACTTCTTATGACAAATTAAATATATCATTTTGGCAAAGTTTACTGTCAAACATTTCTCTAATAATGAATAAATGTTTCATATCTCTTTTATATGTTAAGTGCCTAATACCATAGCCTTTATTTCCTCTTCAGTGGACAGATGTAGAAAAACACTTCAGAATTATACAGTGTGTTGTTTGAGAAAGACGCTGCAGTACAATGAAGACTTTGTAAATAACGTAACTATTTTATTGCATAAATTCTAAGAAAGCGAAACAATGAAAATTTTTGTATAATTCATGGAAGACAGAAACATTCCATGCATAAAACAAATACTGACTTACCATCAGTACTAACAAACACACACTTGAGAATTCATTATGAGTCTAGGATGAACCAGCTTCTAGGACTAGAGATTAAAAGAAGTCTGATATGCATTTTATTCTCCTGGTCTAGAACAAACAGATCTTCCACTGTTTGAACTGGCTCGTGTTAATAGATATGGATGGAAAACACTTAACTGTGCAGAGTGGCAGAGATGTAATAAACAAGTTTGTGGAGATCATGCAAAGCCATTGTAAACATGAGGGAATAATAGTCTGGTTTGGCATTCTTAAAACTTGTCATCCACTACTCAGATCTACCTACTCAGTTTAATTAAGAAACTGGAAGTAGATGCAATCCTTTATCCTCTAGTTCGGACATGAGACAGCCCCTAAATTTAGCCAATGAATCAGTTCATTCCGTCCCCCTCTGCTGGTAATTGATGGTGGGGCATTTTTTTTTCCCAACCATAGTTTCATAGGGAGGAACTGATTCATATTTTAATAGAAACAAAAATAATACATTCTATTACAGTCAGAGAACTGCTATTTAAAGAAGTCACCAGTTTAAAATGGTATATACATTCTTAAGAGTATAAAAAATGATGTCTGCTAAGATTAGGGTTACAAGGATAAACTTCATGAAAAGTGAATTATTTCCCATTACATTGGGAAAAGAAGTAGTTAACACTAAGACTGGTACATCAAAAGCAATATGGATATTATTTCTATTATAATTATGATTTCAAATCCAGTAAGCATTGCATTCTAAAATTAGTTTCATGGAATCCAACTAATTTGGATTTTATAAAACTGTCATAAATGACCATTAACAATATTTAAGACCACTGCTAAATAGCTTCGTTTTAATAAGTGCTCCATGGCTGAATAGAAAGCGATTCATTTGGTATAGTTTGCTTGAAAAATAACAAAACATAGTTACTTCATTCTACAAACAACTTAAGCTCAATAGAAAACCTTATTTCATCCAAGTAACCAAAAAATTTGTCTCATGGGCATTATGGAAATAAATCTACTTCTATTCAAAGAACTAATATTATTCATAATAGATGATGAAGCTCCATCATGTATGCTTTTATTAATCTAATTTTTTAAATATTTACTTTGTCTTGCCCTGGCTGTAAGGAAATCCATATGAAGGCAGGTCTGAGAAATAGGACAATATGGAGATAGGCAGAATCCTGAAGTGGATTTGGCAGGGAAACCTGTGGAACAAACTGAATCCCTGGGCATACTCTTTTCCATTGTCCATACAGAGAAATTCTTGAATCAACTAGTTCAGAAACACATGACTTTCAGAAATGACCTCCTTATATTAATCAAGCTTATGTGAAATCAGTTCCTTGGCAAAAGTAAGTCACTTTGTAGTAAAAATCAACATTGTCACCACTGAACACAACATGCTTGCTATTCGACATAGAGTCTCATATAGCCCAGGCTGGCCTCACACTCACTATATAGCCAAGGATAATCCTGAAGTTCTGATCCTTCTGCTGCCTCCTCCTAAGTGCTGAGATGGCAGGTGTGTGCCAGCACACCAGTTTACATGGTTCTGGGAATGGAGTCTGGGACTTCGTATGTGCTAGGCACATGCTCTACCAGATGAGTTACATTTCACTGAGCATGTATTAGTCTTTCTAATGCTGCAGAAACATTCTCACTTCACTTCTCCAGTGTTTGTCCACAGTGAGTCCCAGTGTCATGGTCTCCAGGAAAAAAAACAGAACTCATCACTAACAGTTCTGTATCACAGCTAGGCAGCTCAAAATGATTCTTTTCCAAACATACTAGAGGACCTACTTTTACCCTTCTTGAAAGATATAGAAATTTTAATTGGCATTTTAAAATGGCAGCCACTGAAACCAGCTATACATTCCAGACATCTATAGCTTGCACAATGTTGTGGTACCTACCATTAAATTAACTGAGCCCATTCAAGGGAAGACATCACAGATGATCAATCTTTCTTCCTAAGTCCTTTCAAATCTTTAATTTTCTCTCAATTTAAAATGTTAAATCCATCAATGACACATGTGGTGTCTCCTAAAAACCAAATCTAGCTTACCAGGAAACACACACACACCCTGCTTCTGCTATAGAAAGACTCCAGATGTCAACTCAAATCCAACCTATTTCACTGAGGATTTATTAATGATCAACTGCCAGCAGCAAGCATGAGCATACCACAGCCCCAATCCTTCTGCTTCAATGACGTCAAAGCCTCCACAGCTCTTTATTTCCTTGGCAAACGTAGGGAAAAATCCAGGTCACTCATTACTGCAGCATGATTGTTAACAAACAATGTCTCCCAGCCATTGCTGTTATCTGGCCTGGGACGCATCTGCCATCAACATCTATATCCTTGAATATTATTTTTGACTTGCTATTATTAGCACAGAACTATGCAGTCTGTACATGAGGCAGGGATTAGAGTTTACCATGAATTTTGAGGAAATGATCCATCTTATGATCCCACATAACTCTATTTATAAGAGTTCAGTGGACCATTATTCATACGCTTATTTTTCCAGCCTAGAGACTGACTCTTCAATTTTTCATATGAATTTATGGAATACAGAAACATAAAAAGGGATGTTCTGTCTTATGTTGGTGGCTACTGTAGTTTGTTTATTCCCTAAAAGAAAAACTGTTCTAAATCAACACAGCCATCAGGCACCAGCACACAGAGGCCATCATCTGTCATTCCCACCTGCAGACTTGTTCATTCTCTCAGGAACAACTGCCAAACTTGCTGCCTACGTCATTTTGGTCCTCTTGAAAAGGCAAATGAATGAATTGTTTCTCTTATTCCAAACAACAACCACACCACCACCACAACAACAAAAACATACAAATCCTTAGAAAAGAGGAAAATGCCCCAAGGACAGCCACTGACTCCATATTTCTAAGCAACAGGATTCCATGAGCTACCATCTTTAGCCTGGAAGTACAGTTCAAATGGGTGGTGCGCTTTCCTAGTGTGCATGTCATGCTAGGGTTGACCCCAGCTCTGCACAGACATGGTGGTGCCACAGGCCTGTAATATAAGCATCTGGCATTTGGAGAAGGGAGGCTCAAGAGTTCAATGCCATCCTCTTTCAAAGCCAGTCTGGGAGCACGTGAAACCCTGCCTCCCAAGCCCTCCTCCCAAACGAGTAACATTCAGATTCAGAGTGTTTTACCAAATTTAGAATTATACATTTTGAGAAGGAATACTTCAGAGATTTCCAAGTCATTAATTAGTTGTAGAAGAGTTACAGATTTTATTCTGAAGAACTATGAGCTTTTAACGTGGAAAATTCTGTCAAAATAACCTGATCAATTTTTGAATAATACCTTATATTCAAGGCTTTAAAAAGACAAATTTCTCAAAACCCTGAACATCTGGAAAGAGACGCTGATGAAATGGGAGTGAAAACAAAGATGACTTTAAAGGGGGGGGGGAGTGTGAATGAACATCAGACTTATTTGAAAAAGTTCTGTAATTAGCAATTAAATTGGATCTTGCAAACTAAATGTTAAGGTTATTTATTCACCTACATTGAACAACAGCCCCGAATGCATCCTTTAACAGTGAGAGTAGCATTGCAAACAGATTTTGGAAGACCTGATTCCATCCAGAGTTAAGATTCGACTCCTGGAAGGGTTGGGCAGAGAACGCCAAAGAGAAATGACCAGAAAGAAAGGGGTTAGAGAAGTGAAGGGCCAAGAGCTTGCTCCCCACAAAGATAAAATTCTCAGAGAAGTATTTCTATCTCATTATTTGTATCTAAGTATTTTTTATGCATTTCATAGTGGTCCAGTAATTTTGTAGACAGTTTAAAATTCAATGGGCAGACATAAGCTAGGATGGCATTACTTACTGCTATGCCCCAGTATGGGGGATTCAAGGGCAGGGAAGTGGGAGTGGGTGAATGGGCAGAGGCACATTCTCATAAAAGTAGCAGGAATGGGGACAGGATAAGCAGTTTCTAAGGCAGGAATAGAGAAGGGGATGACATCTGGAATGTAAATAAATAAAATATCCAATAAAAAATTGTGATCCATGGATGGAGCCATAGTTGTGCACTATAATAAAGTGAGACCATGTGAAACTGTAAAAAAAAAAAAGTGAATATTTAATTCTTAGTGGCTGTAAACAACATACATTACATACAAAATTTGGGGAAGTTTTTGAGACAAAAAAAAAAAAAACCAAACAAACAAATCGATGACTACCCTGATTGCCTTCAATCTAGTTTAAAACTCCATACAGAGACATGCATACAGAAAAGTCATGGTCACAGAAAGGACATCTCATCTATTGAGCAACTGGTTACTGCCCTGTGGTAACTGACCACTTATGCATACTTTTGTAAATTTATTCCTTTCCTGGCTTGAAATATATGTGATACTTTGATTTCTCATATGAATCTACTGTAACTTCCTAGTAGTTAGTTAAATAAAATATTCAGTATTCACTGAATAACTACATGAGTTGTGATTTAATTAGAAAATTATACCTCACATGTATATGTGGAAATGTGTATACATGCAATCAGAAACAGACATATTTAGGTTGTAGGTACCTTCTCTGCTTTTTGTTTTGTGTTTTCCAAAATTTACTCAGATTGCATACCTTACTTTAATAATCAGAGGAAGGAATACTTAAAGGAACTAAGAAAAAACCCAAAGTGACTCTTGACCCTACATTCACATCTAGCTCTCAAATAACATATGTCTTCCATTTAGGTGAACACTACAAAAGCAGCCAGCTTCCAAATAGCCACACCTATCATATTTTCATTTTGTCACAAACAAGAGACAGATATGTTATTATAATCATTGTTCATCTATGTAACAGATTGTGTTATTTAAAATATCATAAAAATCTGATGATAGACTACAGAGCAAAAGGTTGAAGACAAAACTGAAATTTTAAACAAAATTTATACCAGGTATCTTCTAAATTATTGATCAGATTTGCTGGGCCTTTAATGGTATCAATTAATATTTGGCAATATCAAAGAACGTGTTTACTGAGTTAGAGAGAGAATCCTTTCCTTCAGACCAGAGCTAGCTTTAAAATTACATTGTCCCCTTACAACAAAAATAATTGAAAACTGTAATAACAAAACCAGGAACAAAACATACAAAAATGCCACTCATTTTAGAGGGAGATACTGACAATATCATAGTTTATTAAAAAAAAAAAAAAAAAAAAAAAAAAGCAGGCCATTGTGTAATAAGCATTGAGTAAAACATTGAAGGGGGCATCACTTGAAATCAATGAAATTCATTGACTTGAAGTCAGTGAATTAACTATGAGCTAAGAGGCACAGGAAAAGGAAAGGGACAAGATATCCCAGGAGTCTGAGACATGCAGTCACCACATTCAGCCATCTAGATCAGTCACATGTAAAAATAAAAGCTCTGCTCATTTTTATGTGCATTTAATTTTTATCCATCTATTCTCATCTATACTCATGAATGGCTACAAGAAGTATCCCAAGCAAAATGTAAATGCTGAGTGTGCATGGTGGATCACTTACAATCCAGCACCCTTGAGTTAGAATAATATACCAGCTGGCTGACTGGACCAGATGAACTGAAATCTCTGAATCAAGTTTCAATGAGAGATTTAAGGTGAAGGGTGATCAAAGAAGACTTTCAACATCAACCTCTGTTGCACGCGCACGCACACACACACACACATCCTCATGCACACACACACACAGACATGAATACACTCAGAGGATCTTCAGGGAAGCAGAAGGATGGGTTCTCTACAGCAAATAGAAAGGCAGATTCTTGGCTGTCACCATAACAACAGAGAACAAAAGGCCATAGGGAGAGGCCATTAATGTGTTGTTTGTTGTTGTTGTTGTTTTGTTTTTTAATTTAACAACACATAAATGAAAACATATCTTTGCATGTTTAAAAACTTGAAGTTCTGATTTAAATAACATACATGACACTGGGTGATTCTCAAAGCAGATAACTAAAAATAATTGGCTGGAATTTTTTTTCCCCATTCCTAAATAATTCTGTCAGAATTGTTCTGACTTGCAATGGACTTGATGTTTTGAGACAATCAATGTGTGGCCATCAAATTTCATCATATGTGTGATTTGGAAGCGGGATCTCCAGGAAAATGAAGTCTGCAGTAAGAAGACACCCTACTTTGTTTCTGAGAAGATTCAGCCACAGCCTTGACTTGCTGAATTCCTTCTTTATTGCATCCTTCAGACTTTCTAGGAAAAAGCGGCCTCAATGTTCTCTTCCAGAGAGACATGAAGCCTTGAAGGTTTACAAATGAAGCAATGGTGCCAACTCAATACGCAGCTGCACAGCAGAGAGACCAGCCGTTAAGAAGCCACCACACCCACTCCATATCCAGTGACAGCACAGTAGAGTCCAGCAACAGCCCATCAAATGGAAAGTTATTCCACACTGTTCGGGAAGCCCACACAGACTCTTTGTTGTAAACATCAACTCCTTTTACACTCTGGACAGGGGAAGAGTGTATCTCTGAAAACACCCAGAGAAATCTATTCTAATATCTGAGTCGTGAATTTTGTTTCATTAAAATGTGCAAGGCGGACAGGCAAGCACAGTGTGTAATCAGACATTCAGGTTTTGTAAATTTTTATTTTAGTTTCGTGTTATGGGACGTATATATACTCCAGATTTAGAGAAACTTGATGTGGCTTCTTTTTATTTCCATTGACACCCAAGTATTTTAACTAAAGTGTGTTTAAGCAAAAATGCTTAATCGTTCAGAAGGCTGAAGAAAGAGGATTGACAATTTCGGGCAAGCCTGGGTTTCAGAGAAAAAGTATGTTTCACAAAATGAACAAACAATAATAGAAACTCAAAATGGCAAAGCCCATATTTATAGGAATTGAGGTAACTGCTCACACTACAGTGGTATTTTGGTTGTTGTTGAAAAATATTTGTGTTTCCATATGAGTTAGCAACATTCTTCCACACCATGGGCCAACAAAGGAGTGCATACTGTTCTATATCTTGTTGCTAAAACATTTCCTCATTTCCAGTCAAGTGATCAATTTTGCAATCACAAGAGTCAAAGCAACAATAACAAATGTTCCACTCTGTTCTACACTCATCAGGGAAGAGCCATGTGAGGTGCCAGATAAGAATGTCTATTTAACAGATCATATCCCCATGGAGAATTTAGGTTAGGAATCTGGGTAGATATATGGAATTTGAGAAGACAAATGTGTGGTTTTCTTGAGAAGATGTAGACAAATATTCAAATGTTTGTCACTTTTTGGGTTGTTTGTTATGTCACATTATGTGAAGACGGCAAAGAATATACTCCCCAGAACCCCAGAGTTAGTTAATATTAGATATAATTTGGCAAAAGACTTTTTACATAGATGCCCACAAGTACCATGGGACATTATCCATACACTCAATCATTGGTCTGTCTCTGAGGGCTAAAACTCTTTAAGCTCCTACTTCATATCCTACCTTGGGTTCTTCTCTAAATAAAATTACTTTATTGTAACAAACTCAGAAAGACGTCATGTAGCTACAGTAAAGAAAGCTCTCAAAACAACCAGTTTACCAATCCCAAACTCTACGCAACTCGGCAAATTTCTCTACCAATAGAATGGCCATCTGAAGCCATAGAACTTTACATGGGCCCTGAGACTTTTACATCACTGTCAGTTTGATTTTTATTCACTTACCCATCACAAAAACCAAACAAAAAAAACAAAAATAAAACTATGACAGACATGAAACTAGAAAAAATTAAGCAGTACCTACTCCTATGTAACTCATGTATCATTATTTCTTATATCCTGTCTTTCATCCTCACTTTATATCACTGTACTTTGTTTACTGAATTTTATGCTATGCCCACACATACACCTGCTTACATATATACATGTATTTGAGGGAGAACATGCATTTTTTTCTTGCTGAGTTTGGGTCACATTAAATTCATTAATTTCCCTGCAAATTTCCTGATTGCATTTTTTATTTATGGCTGAGTGTTATTCCAATCTGAATGTATATCTTATTTTCACTGTCTACTCATCTGTAGATGAACATCTGAGTTGGTGCCATTTTCTTGCTGCTATAGAAAATAGTGCATCAATAAACATGAATCAGCAAACATTTCAGTGATAGGATACAGAGTTCTGGGACATATGTCATACCAACATTAAAGCCAGAAAATATAAGTAACCTAAATAGACCTACTACAAGCAATGAGATTGAAACTGTCCTTAAAAGCTGCCCTACAAAGTCTAGGACAGAACTGACTCACTTCTGAAGTCTTTCAAAATTTAAGAAGATTAAATAGCAGTTATTTTTCCCACAAAACAGAAACTAAAGAAATGCTACCAAATTCCTCCCCAATTCCAGTATTAATCCTGTTACCAAAACCAGACACAGATATAACACAAAAAGGACAACTATAGGCCAATTCCTCTTATGCACAAAGATGCAAAAATTCTCAAGAAAACACTTGCAAACCAGATTCAGGAATACAATAAGATCAAACATGCAACATGACCAAGTTGGCTTCCTACCAGAGATGTAAGGTTAGCTCAACACATGTAAGTCAACAAAGGTAATACATCAAACTTAAGGGAAGAAACCACAAGGTCACCTCTATTAGTGCAGCCTCCATCAATTACTTCCATTACTCCACAGGGACCGAGCTATCTATAGGAACCAACCATCCTTAGTCATAGGAACATTGTAAAGTTCAAATAAATATGATGAACAACCATTGGAGTTAATCCCCTCCTGAACCATAACCATGAGAGCTGCATCTGTTGACAGACTATTCTGGAAGAACATGAGTCATCTGCAAAACCTCAAAACAGTACAAGTTTTATGTATTTGCTTTAATTAACTGCTTGACAAACAAGTGCTTCTGAGACTTCAAGAAGCCAAACTAGTGACTTCTGGCAGAAAAGTAGATCTGGAGAGAACTGCCTACTCCCTTGATGAGACGAAAGGCAAGCTGGTGACACAGTTCAACCATGGGAAGACTTTAGAAGTGGATTTTTTGTTGTTTGAGAAGAAAGCAAGGACTTGGGGGGGGGGGGGTCTCTAAAATGTTTTTTAAAAAGCATTCGATTGTTTTTTAAGGACCACATTGCTGAAGCAAGCTGACATCTCAAGTAACAAAATGAAAGACGTCATGCTTGGTTTCTTCTTATTGAATAAGATGGCTTTATTTCTCAAAAAGTTATATAAGCCCTGCTCTGTGCTTCACACCCAGAAACCCAGCATGAGCTATGCATCAGATGTGTGGTCTCTGCACAGGATTTTAATCGTGATAGGCACATTGGCTAGAAAGCACAGCTGAATTCAGCATGAGATAATATATACTTTTATGATCACCAAATACAGATTTGTGTAAAAATTGAGGTCTTGGTTACCATATTAATGGTAACCAGTATCCTAATAATTCCTCTAGAACTTACTGGACATTGTCTGACAACTGGATTTATGACATGCTGAGACAATATTAATAACCATAATTATATACTCATGTATGTAAATTAGACTTTAACCCATTCTGCCAAATGGGTTCAAGCTGCCTTAGGAAGTTCTTTGACTGAATATAGTCAGACAATACTTCTGTTAGGCATGAATTCTCACAGCACTAGTTATCCCCAGTTATCCCCAGAAGCTCAGAGACACAAGGAAATTCTAGGGAAAAAAATAATGATCATGGGGGACTAAGGTCACACTTTTATATTATAATATGAGCAATGTTTTACTTAGAAAAACATCTGACTTAAAATGGGTATAAACTTATTAATCAAGATAATAATTCAGCTCACAATTCTAACCTCAACTTAGTTTTTAACATGGATATTTTAAACAAAGATATCTTTTAAACTATCTTTAATCCTTGATAATTGTATCAAGAGGGGGAAGTTATGATACTCAAACACTAGAAATAATCCCTCTAAAAGAAAAATTGCCATTTCTAACCTATTAAAAATGAACACCTTTTAAATACTAAATACTTTGATATTAGCCTAAGAAAATATTAAAATACGAATTCATTGAAAATATAATTCTAGAAGCTGGAGAGATAGCTTGGTGTTTAAGAGAATTGTGTGCATTTTCTGAAGACCTAGGTTCTATTCCCAGCATCTACATGGTAGCTAACAATATCTTTACTCCAGTTCCAAGGAACTCAACACCTTCTCTGACCTCTGAGCACAGATGGTGCATAGACATGTATGACATATGTATAAGCAAAACTCCCATACATATAAAATAATAAAATAAAGCAAATCAAAGAGAGACAAGAGAATTCTATTTATACTGTAAAATGAAGAGAAGCTTGTATTTTAAAAATCTGTCTTAGGGTTGGAGAAATGGGCCAGTAGTTGAGAATGCTCCCGGCTCTTACAGAGAATCCAGGTTCAGGTCCCGGAACTCATGTTAGGTGGTTCACAACCTCCTGTGACTTTAGATTCAACAGTATTTGACATCCTCTTGTGGCCTCCAAAGGAATCCATGCACAGGACATATAGTCACACAAACACAAGTATACGTATAAAAATGTAAAAACAACAAATCTTTACAAAAATAATTCTCTAAAGATCTTTCTGATTATCATAACCCACAAGTGGAAAAATAATGCCATTGTTGGATGATATCAAGGTAGGATGCAGATTTCAAGAATTTTTTTAAAAATAAACTTGACATATCTTCTTTTTTCTTCATTATTATGATGGTAGTTGAAAAATATTAAGAGTAAATTCAAGTTCTGATAATAACTTGATCAAATGATTTTTACCTCTTTCAACCTGTGTCCTAATGAGAAAATTAAAGCAAAGAAAATAAATTAATCGAGTTCTTCTATGAATCAAATCAAAATGCATACTTAAAATATTTTTCATGGTATGAATAGCTACAAGCTATTATTAATCCAAGATAAAAGCTATGTCTTCACAGCCAGTTTTCAATCTCTTCTGTTTTTGGCAACAGTTCCAACAAATAATTTTTCAAGCCAAGTCTCTTTAGACCTGCTCAGTTAGAAACATAACTACCTGTAAACAAATGGTAAACTCTTCTTCTGACATGCATCCAAAATTTAGAGGCATAAGTGGATGGATAAAGAGTTGGAGGGTGGATGGGCATATGATTAAGCAAAGGTGAGAAAATGTTTGTGGTGAAATATAGCTGGAGCCAGGACAGGTGTTCAATATAAAACCATCACAACTCATACACGTGATTATATTTTTCCATCTACAAGGTGTAAGGACCTAGGTGCCCAGCATATGTCAACAAAACCTCACAAAATCTGGAGAAATTTCAATGTTGACTCCATTACTGGAAAGATTTGGGAGGAACTGGACTACCTTGTTCATGTCAAAAATAATGTTCAAAGCTGTCAAAACATGGCTGGAATTTTTGCCTAAATACAGGCATCCAGAAGTGTCTGGGTGATGTATAATTACATAGATGAGATCAATAATGATTGTATTCTTTATGCTATGATACAAATAGCATTTGAAATGGTCTTGACATATCTTGTATCTTAACCAGGTTTTATGCAAGTAACATACATCTGCACTTGATATTCCTGAAGAGAATGTCATATAGAAAAATGATGTTTTGCATATTTTATATTAAATTTTACAAGCTGTATGATAAAGCTCTCAAAATTAAAACTACCCTGGAGCCCTGCTCCACATTCATCCTTTCAATGAGAAGCCATCCTGCAGATATCTCCACTGATTTTATACTTAAAAGAAAAGACTGTAGCAAAAACTCAGGGTTTTTTCCCAGTTCTATTTCTCTGACTGCATCTTGATTTATCCCTTAATTTGTTTCTTGACTAAAAATATATTTTTATGACTTTAAAATATTTTCTTAACAATAGAGCATGGTTTCATTGTTCTGAATGGGAATTTATAAGGCTACAGTCCTGTTGTTCTTAGAGATAAATCTATTGACCAATCAGATTTATTTTTTGCCATAATTTTTAATGGCAAAGGGGTCTTGGGGTGAAATATTAATTTGAACATTGAGTAGCTTCAGACTTCAAAGACAATTCTAACCAAACTGATAGCCCCTCTTTACCCTACATGTTATCCATTGACTTTGAAAGCCTGGAGATTGTCAGGAACATGTCTTTCCTTTTGTACCTTGCTGGTAGGAAAGTGTACTTTGTACCCAAGACAGTAATATCCCTCAAATATAGATCAGCAGAGAATATGGAGCCTATCTGCACTGATTCAACAATATTCATAGAGGCATGACAATTTCCCCAGGTTCTGAATTTTTTAGAGAACCCAAGAAGCCAGATAAATGAATACTCAGCTGCTACTTTCTGCTAATGACAGATAGAATACAGTACAATCAGCAGTTATAGCCTTAATAATTTTCAATGCATAACTCTATAAGCACTGACATTTGAAGCCACAGATTCTAAACAATTAGATGGAATGTGCCCACAGCTGAAATTTGGTTGTCACATTCTCTTATTCTTTGGGGAAGGACTTTGTATCTAATCCTTAAGGTTTGGATCCCCAGGGACCAAGGCATATGTTCAAGAAACTTGGAGTTTCTGTATCTTTATTGTTTGAATAATCACAGGAAATTAATTCTTCCTCACTGTCAACTTATTTCCCATTACAAGATTTATAGAGAGTTTGACACCACAGACTAGAACAGTACAGACACTGACAAAGGCAGGAGTAACTCTCCATCTTTAAGTTCTTAATATTGAAGATGGAAAGATTATACAATGACTTATTTTCTCCTTAAAAGTCTTGAAATTATTGTCCTTCATTTTTATATTGTAATTATAGCAAAGTTGACCATAGTATTTATTATATATCTACTAAATCCACTCCAGTAAACTCACATATCAGAAAACCAAGTATCACACAGCACAACTAACTTTCCACCTAGCACTGTTACTAACAGGGGACTAGAGTTTCCAAGTCTATGTATATTATAGATTATTGTCTTATCCTAAAGTCTCCTGAGGAAGAAAGTCCATGTGGACACCCTGCTTTCAGCCCAATGAAACTGACTACATTCATCTGACCTTCCGAGTTGGGAGAGAAAAATGAATGTATTATTTTTAGCTGCTGGATTTATGGAAACACATTGAGAATCTATGGGTGACACCAACTGGAAATATGGGAAACAAAATGGCATGAAGTCTGCTGTGTAGGGAAGTTAGAGGGCATTGGGGAAGGGATAAATATGAAATTCCATTGAAGAAAATTCTCAAACAGAAATTGAAAACTTTAAAAAACATTTTCTCATGTTGGTAAGCAATCATTTTGTTTTATTAAAATGTGAATCTGAGGACAAGTACTCTTCAGTGTCTTAGTATTTTAGACATTAAGCTATTTCTGGTTTCCAAACATTTTGCCCTTTAGTCTAAGCCAAATTTGAAAATTCCCCAAAACTAGATTAAAAGCTCAGCATTCCAACATCTAAAATGACTTCAGAGGAGACTCTGATAAGATTTAGACTTTAAACCTTTCTTTATTTGTTTCTCAGTAGACTGAGGGTCACTGGCTACTTGCTGTTTTTCTGAGAAATAGTTCTGAAGACAACTTGCAGCTGTGACAATCTAGCCACAAAGATTAATAAACCCGGGAGAGAGCAGATCTAGGGAGAGTTAACAGCTAAAGAACAGATTCAGGGAGAGTTAACAGCTCAGGAGCAAATCCAGGGAGGGATTTAACAGCTGGAGAGCAAGGCTTTCATGACTGGAGAGTTACATCTTAAAGAGGGAATAAAAGGTAGAACCCCTCCGCTGATTACCACAATTCCTTACCAGGAAACTTAAGGGGTGAGAAAGGAGGAGCTGGGGTTGTAAGAAGGCACCAGATCTCCATCTTCATCGAATCAGCTCCAGGGGAGCCATTTTCAGGCAGCAGAGATTTCTCAGTGAATGCTTGCTTATACAAGAACATTATAAAAGTGGGTGGAGTTGGTTACAGTGTGTTAAAGATACTCCAAGTTTCTGTATAAAGCCGGTTTTTCCCTGGTTTGGGGATGTGGTGCAGTGGGTAGAATGCTTGCTTGGCATTTATGTGTCCCTGGTTGTAGACCCTAGACTTTCACAAAAACCACCATGGTGGTGCACACCTATAATCCCAGCACTCTAAAGATCAAGGTCAGAGGATCAGGAGCTCAAGGTCACCCTCAGCTACATAGAGAGTTCAAGATTAGCTTGGGCTGCAAAAGAAAATAAATAAAATAAAATAAGAAAAAGTCATGTACCATATATCAAATATTACTTTGGCATAAAGATCCAAAAGTCATTACTCCTTTGGAATGCAAATTTTAAATGAATAATGCCAATTTAGCCAGAATTCAAAAACCTACAAAGCCATCTGCATTTTAACGTCTCATTCCTGGAAAATCTGAGGACATAGATATAGATGGTTTGGAGAGGTGTGAATTTTCAGTTCATAAAATACTATCAATATCTGCTCCTAAGATGTGTAAGGAGGGCTGGAGTCAGTGATCTGCTGCTCTTATCCAGAAACAGGGATCCTTCTGTGAAGCAGATGGGTGGAGGGCAAGAGTGACCTGAACTGGATGGACCATTGGTTCATATGAGACTCACTGAAGGAGGCTTTGAACAACTCTAGTGCCCTGGGGAGGAAAGGCACGCCACTCATATTTAAATATTCTCAAAGAGATTTAATGTACAGGCTCGACTGAAAATACATGCACTTACAAACTAAACTGTCCCCTACCCTAACTGACTCTAAAATCCTATAGTGAGTCTGGAGTATTTGACTGCAGGCCTCTCTGTAGATGTGTGAAATCAACCTCCAAAAGGAAGCCCAAGGATGCACGTATAGTAACTCAAGACACTATAACAAAATACCAGAGACTTACCTGTTCCTGTCTAAAATATCTTATGTGAAAAACTTAACACATTTTCCTGAATACATTATAATAGTTTTAAAATCAGACAGCTCTAGACTGAACCCTTTAATATCAATAGTCATGCCTGAAGTCAAGGAAGACACCTAGACCACCATCTCTCTGTAATCAGATGTCAGGTGTAGCTACCACAAATAACAAATAGTTAAAATGAAGCCTATCTTACATCTGCCCCTACATTACAGGCTCTTATTTGTGAAACAGAATTTATCAGTAAAATTATTTGTTTCATAAGAGATGCTTTCAGCATATTTTAAAGTCTCTAAATGTATAAAAATAATGGATGATGTTAAAGAATTACTGCTATACAAATCAGAAATTTAAATATCAGTAAGAGTTGTGAGCAGATGTGGGAGGGATATAGGAATTTGAATGATAATAACAGGATTACAAAACGAAGCATGAAGGTGCACAACTATAATCTCTGCACTTTGGCATGGAGGCAGGAGAATCGGGTGTTCAAGGCCCATCTGTAGCTATACAAGGAGTTTTGAGGACAGCCTAGGATACAGGAGACCCTGTCTCAAAAAAAAAAAAAAAAAAAAAAAAAAAAGGAAAGATTGAAACTAAAAACCATACACACAAAAGGAAAGATTGAAACTAAGTTGGTTTTCCAGACAATGGAAATCCTGGAAGGCAAGAATACCAGGAAGCAGAGCAAAGTGCTGCAAGCCTCTCAGCATCAGAACTACTTTGTCCTAGAGGGTCTGAAGACATATTACTGATACATTGGCAAGGGCACCAAGGGACCATGATCCTTGTGGAACCTCCTTGATCCACTACCAGGTCAAGCTAGTAGACCTTGTGGACAGGACTCCCACTAGAGTGAAGATTTTTCTGGAAAGAAAAGGTACTGGTCTTCATAAAATCCAGAGAAATTATCCCCAAACCAGAATTTCATAGAACAGATGGCACTGTCCCTGAAAGATAAGCCAATAGCCCCAAGGACATTCTTCTTCACAGAGAATGTTCCTTAGGGTCCCCCAAAGCCTTTCCAAAGCATTTTTACCATCAGAAAGCCTGTTCTGATCTGTCCTTACTCTGCATGTCCTTAGAAGTCACAGCTGAGGTGTTACCCGTCTTTAAGCACTAGTCAGCCTAGCTACGTCATTTACTCTCATTTTATATCCTAAACAACTTGGCATCTCCCTAATCTCCCTATATAGAATTTTCTCTCAGATGTTGTCAAAGGTGTGGTATACTTAAGGAGGATTCTTTCGATGTTATCTGGTATGCAGTATCATTTCAATGAAGGGCCCAAATACACCTGTGCATGTCAAAAGGGAATCTGGTGTACTTTTAAAGTAATATTATTACTCAAAATATTACCAAAAGGATTGTGAGTTGATTAATCAATTAAAAAAAAAACAAATTACTTCATTTTATGTGTATGCATATGCACTATGCATGTGCCTGACCTACATGGAGACAAGAAGAGGGTGCTGAGTCTCTTGAACCTAGAATTACAGACAGTTGTGAGCTGTCCCCAGGGAAACTTACTAGGCAGGTCTCTTAACCAGGAGTCCCTCTCTAGTTCCAATTTATCAGAAAGTCGCCTTCTATTCTGAGTAAATGTCTTGTATATGGATGTTTTCAGTAAAGTACCTCTGGGAACAATTTGAAACTGATAAACAATGAATGAGTGCTGGGGGGGCGGGGAGGGCAGGGTACCATGAGGAGTCACAAGGACAGTTTAGACAGCAAGTGATGAGGCTGGATAATGCTTCAGGAATCAGGTTGAGCTGACGGGTGAAAACCTAGTCAGGTGCTATAATGACGCATAAGTCAAGAGTAAAACTCAGAAGGCCATAGAAAATGAATTCCAGGAGGCCCAGGGAGATGGCTCCGTTGGCAAAATGCTTGTTATGCAAGCATAAAGACTTGAGTTCAGACCCCCAGATCCATGTACAAAGACAAGTGTGGCAGCAACTGCCAAAAACAAGGGGACTCCTGGAGCTTGCTGGCCAGCCAATCATACTCAAATTGCGAGCTTAGTGTTCAATAGAGACCCTAAAAAAAATAAGCTGGACTGATGGAAACAGATGCAGAGACCAACAGAGAACAGTAGGGGGAGCTCAGGAAATCCCACAGAAGAAGAGGAGTCAGCGACAGAGGGGTCAAAGACACCACAAGAAAACCCACACAATAACTAATTTGGAAACATAGGGACTCATGAAGAATGAACTGACAACCAGGAAGCCTTCACAGGACTGACCTATATATTACAGTTATATAGCTTAGTATTCTTATAGAACTTCTAACAGTGGGAGTAGAGGCTAGATCTGACTTTTTTTTTTTTTTTTTTTTTTTTTTTTTTTGCCAGCTTTTGGAATTGGTTTCCTCATAACAGGCTGCTACTTCTATCCTTAATATGATGGGAGATGCCTACTGTTAGTAGAATTTGATATGTCATGTTTGGTTGATATCCATGGAAGACCTGCCCAATTCTGAAGAGAAATGGAGAAGGAGTGGATTGGGGGGCAACCTCTGTCCTCTAACATCTCATGCCAATTCATAAATGCCAAGCAAACTATTACTGTGCAGTAAGAGGCAGTGAATGCCCACCTCAGCTTTGAAGTTCATCTCCCAGTTTGCTGGGGCAGCATGAAGACTCATTTAAGTTGGACACAGTTATGAGGCTTGGTGACAAAGTGGACAGACGCATGGTACCGAGTGAGGTCTATGGTTCCCTTTCCTCTGAACTTGTTTCTAAAACAAGCCTGTCAGCTAAGCTCAGAGACTGTGTGAGGATGTACGTTTGACAGTCTGCCCATCTGCTG
Source organism: Arvicanthis niloticus (assembly GCF_011762505.2). Taxonomy (NCBI): domain Eukaryota; kingdom Metazoa; phylum Chordata; class Mammalia; order Rodentia; family Muridae; genus Arvicanthis; species Arvicanthis niloticus. The sequence goes on along the minus strand of NC_047666.1, from coordinate 77,968,853 downwards.
TGTAGAAATGCAACCAAAATCCAGTCCCAGGGCTCATGGACCCACCACTATCAGGCAGTGAACAAGCATGTTAGAAAGTACTTCTTAATTCCTCTTTGTAGTAGTTAGGTTAAAGGTCATGATAATGGTGAAATACTTCTCTTGGGTCTGGCATGCACTGAGCTTTATGACAGGGGAAGAGGAGGGAGGGAGATGAGCATCCAGACCAGAACGATCTGACAGCCTGTGGGTTCTCAACCGTTTCCCACATCTTTAGGAAGCTCCAATCACAACTGCCAGCATTCCGATGTCACTCCCACCCATTTGTCTTTAGTCTCCACCATTACCTTCTAAGTCCTACATTATTGAAGTACATTTGAAGAGGGAAAAGTAGAAGATTGAAAAGTTTTCTCACAACTATGAGCTACTTACAGTCCTTCATCACCCACTTATGGAATGTTTTATGAACTTATGGAATATTGTGATGACTTACAGTCTGCAGTCCAGATAATACAACAATGGTCAGCTATAAATGGGAAGTCCAAGAATCTAGTAGTTGTTCAGTCCCAGGAGGCTGGTTGCTTCCGCTGGTTTCCTGTAGAAAAGGTTCTAACAGATGTGCTGGCAAGTAAGTGCAAGCAGTTGAAGAAGAGTGAATCTTCCTTCTTCCAAAGTCCTTATGTAGGCCTCCAGCAGAAGGTGTGGCCCTGATGAAAGGTGTGCACCACCTGGATCTGGGATTTGCTTTGTCCCAGGCTGACCTTGAACTCAGAGGTCTCCTTGCCTCCATCTCCTTGGATTAAAGGTTTATGCTACTTTGCCTAGGTCAAAGCTTTTTATGACCACTATGCCTCAAGATCTCCATGCCAAGATCCAGGTCAGAAACTTCTGTCTTTCAGCCTCAAGATCTGGATCACAGGTGTGCCCTCCAATTCTAGATTGTAGTTCATTCCGGATGTAGTCAAGTTGACAACCAGGAAAAGCCATTACAGCCACCATCCTCCAGACAAAGAATTATGACAATAAGCAACAATTATAGGTGTAAACTATATTGCACAAAACATTACTCAAAGAAAGCCTGACTCTGAGGCAGCTTGGAGTGTAAAATGAGTATTCAGAAACCTATTACGAATGGAAAAGTAAACTCATGAGGGACTTATGAACTCAATGCTTACACAACAACAGTGCTGTCATAAACCTGTGTGATGCAGGTTGCTTTTCTCAAGAACGAGAGGGAAATCACACAGAAGCTATGGGAGGCAGTCCTCTCTTATTCTTGAGGGTTTCAAAAAAAATGTTTTCTCCACTGGCCAACACTCTACAGAGAATTTCTAAGGGTAACATGAATGTCTTGGTTCATCATAGCAGCTCAGTGCACTTGATGTCCAACCTGATGACCTGAGCTCTTTCCCCAGAACCCATGTGGTAGAAGGAGAGGCCCAGCTTCCCCCTTTATCTCTACTTGCTCTATGGCATGTGTATGCCCACATGCATACACACACACACTCACACATATATACACACACATACACACACCACATACTCTCACATACCCATGCACTAAGTAAACACATTTTTCTTAAAATATAAAAATTAGCACACTATCTTTTTTTAAATGAGGAATAAAGACTAATGTCTACTAAAATAACCCAGAGATTTTATATTCTCTGATATTAAGAGATATCATATAGTAAGATAAAAAATATGATTTAAAAATATTTTCATTTTATCAATAATAGTAACTCACTTTTAAAAATCATTTAATGGTGGAATATATGTTCTATAAGAAGAATGCAGGAAACCATTATATAAAACTCCAAAGGCCTGAAAGGCCTTATTAATTTTAGAGAGTTTTACTGTTTACCTCTTTGTTAATGAATGTTAAATTTATTTATAATATATTTAATAAAAGAGTTTGGGGTATACTTATCATCCATTCTAAATTTATTTCTAGATTAAAGATTCCTAGACACATTCCTAGGGTATTAATCTCTTTTTTACTTTACTCTTTAAAAAAATCTCTTGGAGACATTTCATGTATTTATAATCTGTCCTCCTAAAGGATGCCTATCTGCTATTTCTCACTTCACATTTTCCTCTTAGATGAAGACAACCAGTAACTCAGAATTTATGTTTAACAGCTGTCTTCTTTTACTCCCAACTAGATAAAAGTTGGACACATTTATTCAAATAACATGTAAGTGGGGAGTTTAAGAACCAAGGAAAATGTCTGGGGCATATATCAGAGCCTGCCTTCCCTAGCTCACAACAACAACAACAAAACAGCAGGGCTGTCCACATCCGCAGATAAAATGTGTGCTTGTTTCTACAAAGTTTACACCCAAAAGTTTGATATTTAAATTTGTTTTGTCCTTATAACCACAAAAGGGGAAACATCCAAACCCCAAATTAGTGATGGAGAAACAGTATCATTAGCAGCTAGAAGTGGTGATGGATAAGGAACAATGACCAAGCTTCACTTAGTACACACACATGTCAGCAGAGAGTAGAGTGGCTTTGTTTCAGGTGTCCATCTTTTCAGCTTGTGGAAGCACTGTGATTAAAAAAGAAAAGTCTCCAGTAAAGGCTGGAGAAACAGCTCTGTTAGTACAGCATTTGCCTAGCAGGCAAGAATCCTCGGGTTCAGTCCCCAATGCTACAAGCCTAGAATGCTGCTCTAGTCCCCAACTCAAAAGGTGGAGGCAGGAAGATCAGAAACTCAAGGTTGGTTATATACTGAGTTTGAGAACAATCAGGAAGTACATGAAATCCTGTCTCAAAAATCCCCAAAACCATACAGAATAATTCCCAATTAGGAATTTTTGTTTATATGATTTTATGTCTCTTAATTTTTTTTAAGTTGTTTGTTTAAGCTGGGGGGTGTAGCTCAGTGGTATGGCATGTACTTAGCCTTGAAGTTCAATACCTAGCACCAAAAAAAGAAGGAGGAGGAGGAGGAGGAGGAGGAGGAGGAGGAGGAGGAGGAGGAGGAGGAGGAGAAGGAGAAGGAGAAGGAGAAGGAGAAGGAGAAGGAGAAGGAGAAGGAGAAGGAGAAGGAGAAGGAGAAGGAGAAGGAGAAGGAGAAGGAGAAGGAGAAGGAGAAGGAGAAGGAGAAGGAGAAGGAGAAGGAGAAGGAGAAGGAGAAGGAGAAGGAGAGGAGGAGGAGGAGGAGGAGGAGGAGGAGGAGGAGGAGGAGGAGGAGGAGGAGAAAAAGAAAAGAAAAGAAAAGAAAAGAAAAAGAAAAAGAATCTAAAAAACCTTACAATCCTATTTATTATGTTACTCATATAACAAATACTGGCTTCAGCCACAGACTATGGCCAGCAGTACACAACATTTTCTCTCCCCAGCAGCTCGCTGTCTTTGCTGGCCTTCCAAGTGTCTGGCTGTCAAGAGCAGGAATGGGAACAATTTCCATGTTGCACAACACAGTTCAGTGTACTCAACAGAGGGTGGGGCTTCAGGCCTCACAGCCACTATTCAGAGAAATCTCCAGGGAACATGCTTTTCAAGAGTGAGAAGAGAGAGAAAATAAATGGGCCACAAGGTCAGACTCCAACCTGCTGACTTAGTTCTCTGGCTCCTCACACTCACCAGTGGCCTCAAAACAGCAGATCCATTAAAACATAGTCTCTTATCAATCCAAAGATCTCAAAAAGGAAGAAGAAAGGAGAGAGAGAGAGAGAGAGAGAGAGAGAGAGAGAGAGAGAGAGAGAGAGAGATCCTGAGATGAGTAACATCTTTTGGCACAAATTTCTATTATTTATGATGTTTCTTTCTTCTGGGACATTCTTTTAAAGATAGTCTTTAAAGTTCTAAGAACTAAGAACCATTTGTTCTATCAGCTTTCCTCATTTCATTCAACCCCAGGGCTTTAACTCGTGTATTTTCTATCTTATTCAAGACATGCTACCATTTTGAAATGCCTAAGATCAAGTACCCAAGGTCTCGAATATTCTAGAACACACAGTTCTCAGCCTGCGAAATTAATGAAAACTTGGCACAGCATCAGAGCTTTGAGCCTGTGTAATCTAAGAACCCACTAGGAACTCACACAGGGATTACTGTGTTCTTGGAAGGTGTCTACCATGAAAATGGGACAAAAGATAATTCAGAGAAGAAGTGATAAATTATTGTGAACCCCAAACATAGCAAAAACTACCTTTTAAAAAATTCCAGGATCTCACCATATAGAGATAAGGTGACCTATAACTAAACTATGTAGACCAGTCTGGCCTCAAACTGACCACCATGCTGGATGATAAGCAAATTTTTAAAGCACAGAACTGAGGTTCTTAAGTGAAAATTTAAAGTTCAGAGTATTCGGAGTGTTTCTCCTCAAGCATTCCATTCCCTGTCTGTAAGTCACAGTTCAGTGGTAACTAACGAGAATCTGTCCCTAGAGGCCTCATTGTACCCAATACCAGCTCAGCCATTACTTGTCCCCTGCTGGTCTTTAAGGAAAAAGAAAGCTGTGTTAGACACCATCCTCAGGATACAAATTAGTACAGGATGAGGAACAACACAAAAACAATCATCCCAAAAGACAGATTTGGGAGGGAATTGTATGTCCATCCAGGTAAACATCTGCTCTCCATAGTCTCCATAGTCATTGAGAATAATGTTGTACATTAAGTTGTACATTAATGTACATGCATTAATATTTATTTATAGGCCATAATTACAAAGAGGTACCAAGAGGGGAAATTTAACTATAAGCACTTCAATGATAGAGAGAATGGAGTTATTGGTCTACAGTCAAGTCCTGGACCAGTCTGTGCCAGTGGCTTTTGGTAAGAGAACACAGTTTTCTAAGTTCATCCAATCACCATGTTGGAGGTGTATATTAAACCCATGATACCTTGAAATTCTATTTGAGTCACACCATTCATTGAATTGTTAAGTGATTTTTACCCATGGATTGCTAATGTAAAGCTGATAAAACCCAAGAAATCATGTCCTATTTTAGCCTAATTACACTGACAGGGCTCCATTCTTAGGAAAAAAAAAAGTCACTCAAGTACAGAGCCACCTAGTGGTCAGCACAGGAAAATTGTTAAATGCCAAGAATACATAATATTAATGATGTACACTAGAGAACAAAAATCCTCAACTTAGTAGTTCTACTTATCAGAAAACAATAAAGTGAAATATTCAACTGTAAATGAATGTACTCCAGAGTTCACCTTTCCCTGTGTCAATCAAAGGGACATTAAAAGAACTGCAGATACACTCATACATACACTACACACATTATTAACACATAACACAAACAGATAAATATAACATGAAGCACATACTAACATACATATCACATACAGAGAGAATATATACAACACAATACAAGGCACACATACATAGATAACCTTACATGTAACACACAAAACACAATATACAGAATATACATTCAGTAACAATGTAGCCCTGGCTGATCATGACAGCATGCATTCCATCCTTGTTGTTTTTCTGCATGTTCCTTAGTAGACTGTATCTTCATAAAATTAGATAATCTTATAATTACAAAATGAAGTAGAAACTTCTGGTTTCTTTGGAAAGTCAGTTATGTCAAAAGATGTTTTCCTGAAGCAAACACAAGTGAAAGGATGTTTTGCTAAACCAGACATATGAAAGGATGGATGATGTTAAGAAGGACCCAACAGACGGTCAACGATACTGGATGGTATTGGTCCACCTTGCCTTTCCTTAATGGTCGTTATTTGTTGTGACCTCATAGAACAAAACATACCAAAAATCTTCTGGTGGTAGTATGATGGCTTCTTGCCACTTCTGAAGACGTAGGCCCATTGGCAAGAGTGATGTCAGCTGATACAGACTCATGTGGAGTTTTCCTAAGACAAATTCACATGATGATGCAAGACCCGTAGAAGAGGATACATGATGTTTGGGGGAGTATAAATAGGACCCAATGGAAACTGACAGTTGGCTTGTATAGCTAGCTTTGTCTTGAATCTTGTCTTCACTTATCTTCACTTTGCTGAGACAGGTACAGTAGAGAACTTCTTCTCCTGGCATCCCTACTAGTCCTGGTAACTCATGCAGATTCCATGGAGGCCTGGCTGTATCTGCTAGGTCATGCCACCATTACTGATTTGTGTTTGCTAACCCAACACTACTGAACAGGACTGCTGGCATATTTGTGAAGTGTTTACAGGTGGATCAAGCTACCACTGCTGATTCCTGTGAACTGAACCACTGATTTCCAGACTATGCAGATTGGATTTGCTCCAAAGAACAATTTCTAAACAGGTCCACTTCCCCCATATCCTAATAACTTTTCTTTTCCACTACCTAAGGTGGTAATGAGCAAAAAGGGAGGTGAAACCATTTAAGATCCCTTATTAAAAAGTAGGTTTTGAAAAAAAACCTAAGACGAGAAAATGAATCATTTTAACCAGACATGTTGGTGTATTCTTGTAAGCCCAGTACTCAGGAGGTAGAAGCAAGAGAATTATTGTTAAGCTGGTGGCCAGCTTGGGCTACAAAGTAAGTTCAAGGATAAGCTGGACTATATAGCAAGGCCTTGTCTCAAAAGAAAACAAAAATAAGTTTTTTGTAAACCTCTGGTGAACACAAATAGATGCGATAAATGAACAAAGGTGTTAAGTCAGTGATCTCAAAGTAAGAGATAGTTTCCACTCCTAATTGTCTATGTTTATAGACCAAAAGCTTATTTGGGGGTCACAAATGAAACAGCCTCTCTTACTACATGAATCACAACCTTGGGCCATGCCTCTTCAGACAATCCATTTTTCTATTTAAAAGGCACAGTTGTGGCAGGATTTTTCCTGCACATTGTATTTGCAGTGGAGCTTGCTGTTTGGGCAGTAGAAGAGGTAGGTGAAGCTAGGAGTTGGGAGGAGGAAGAGAGAGGAGAAGGAGAGAGGAGAGAAGATAGCCAAGGATAGATGTATGTGTGTCTCTCGCAATCAAAGGTAGTTATTATTATCAAAGTTAGGTTATTGGGTTAACAATTCTAATTGTGTGGGCATCTTGTATATTGAGTATTTTCTGATACATAAATCTATTTGGTTAATCTTAAGAATTAAGAGTCATATTTCTACCAGGTACCACGAGGATGGCAGTTATTGTCTGGTGTTAGGCTAAGCACTATGAGGGTGGCAGAGTTGGCCTAAGAGCCATGCTTAGAACTGTGGACTCCATGGAGCTGACCAGCAGAGGCAACAGCCACGCCAGTGTTTCATGGGTCCCGAACGCCATGGTTAGAGCGGGAACATAGATTGGGAACATGGCGAGGGCAGGAGCTGGCTGGACTGTGCTGCCACTTTTTCCAATACATCTCACTACACGCAGTTTATCTTTTGTGGAACTTTCAACTTGAAAGACAATTTTTAAATTTTATTTTGTGTTTTATGACCATGAGTTTTGCCTATATGTTTGTCTATGTACTATACATGGTGTCTGCAGAGGCCAAAGGGGTTTCCAATCTCCTAGAACTGGAATTACAATTGTGAGCCACCAGCTGGGTGCTGGGAATTGAACCTGGGTCCTTTGAAAGAGCATCCAGTGCACTTATAACCACTAAGCCATCTCTCCGTCTCCTTAAATTACTTTAAAATATACTTCAACTGCAAATATCACAGGGAAGTTAGAGAGAGGTTATATTTTCACTCTGCTGAGAGAGGAATAGACCTTTAGAGAGAGCGCACATTTCTGTCCGGCTTTGCCACTGAGATAAGAGTCTCTTGACCTCTAACCTACTGCTCTTTAAGCCTTATCAGTTTTTATGCTGGGGACTTAAAATTACCTGCAAGCTGTTATCATATTTATTCTCAAAAAGTCTCCTTGGAAGCAGTGATGACTGTTTTTCCTATTTTAGGACAGAGATAAGCAGCGTGCTTTTGAGATTAATGGGCATCTAGGTCTTACTCTTTGGGAGTCTGGTGCTCCTCTGTAGAACTTTCTAACTAAATGAATTCAAACCTGCAAGAAGGCTTGGTGTAAATGTGTAAAGTCTAGTCAGAAAGGGAATCTCTACATATTAAAAATAATAATGTTATTTGGACATCAGATAATAATGTAACTTACAATTATCAAATGTTAACACTAATACAGTTTCTAGATATAAGAGGGTCTCAAGGATTCCACACAAATGAAACCAAAATTTTAAAATAGACAAAATAAATTAATGGACTGTAGGCAGTAATCTTCAGAAGATTCAATTCAGTTAGTTGATATAAAATGAGTTTTGAAAAAAAATACACCAACCGGTAGTTTAATTTTTAATATTGCCATTAAGTATGTACACATGCCTATAACCCTTTCCGTGCATTTTCTTCCTGAATCTAAAATTTCTAGGCAGTGGTTCCAACTATACTTGTCAGTGGGCATCCACCCACAGCACTGTGGAAACAGGGGCTTGGCTTCATCACATCTCACCTTGCTTTGGTTCTCCTCTTACTCTGAGGCTGATTGCTGCCTTTACAATCTTCTGAAACAACATATACACTGCAAATAAATCAGGAAGCACTTTGGAAATATACATGAGAATAATCATAATTTTTTACATTTGTTTACTACTTCGTGTGCATGCATGTGCATGTGTGTTGTGTCTCTCTGTGTGTGTGTGTGTGTGTGTGTGTGTGTGTGTGTGTGTGCTGTGGCATGTATGTGCAGGGCAGAGAACAACTTATGGGAATCTGTTCGTTCCTTCTTCCATGTAGGTTTCAGGGATTGAACCTGGGTCCTCAGGTTTGGCAGTTTGTTTATTCACTACCATCTAGCTGGTCTTGACTATATTCCCTTCCTATATTTATTGACCATGCAGGGCAAAGTTCATGAAAAGCCATTAAAAGACCATTTAGATAGTTATGATAATTTTTTTAATAAATAATCAATCACCATAGTCATTCCTTTCATTGATTTGACTGAGCCCAAAATTTAATCTGGATTACTTAGAGAAGAAAGAGAATAAAACAATGATCTTAATCTCATTTTGGCAAATGTATCTATTATTCTTTTTCATCTCTGTGAAATAATTAGAAGAAAAAGATGTATGTAAATGTAGCTGTGCTCACAGCAACCTCTACAGTATGAGTTCATGCCTGGAATTATCCATAATCCACTGAAATGGGACAAAAGAACTGTTGGGGGGGAATGCTATCATGTGATAATTTCAATTATCCATAGAAGTCACTTTGTGATTCTTTTTACCATGTTACAGACTGACTGGCTGACACCAACATATTCCTTTTTTAACTAGGTATTTAAAAATTTTAAGTCACTAAGGTGACTTATTTAGTGGGAACACACTAATATATCAAATAAGTATAGAGTGATTAAAAAAAATAAGTAAACTCATTGAAAAGACTCCACCGGGCCATTACACTCTAGTCAGGTGTCCTTAGAGAATACCTGAGTAGACAATACTTCCCCCCAGAAGACATTAATAAATGAAAATCTGTGTGTGGGATTCCTTCCTATGATCTATTGGCCATGGGGATCTCAGCAGCCCCAGAATGATACAGGCCATGAACATTGCCATTGTACATGCTTATCCACCATAGCTAGACACTAGAACTAACCTGAAAACTTCCTCTTGCTGGCTGGCTTTCATAGTGTCCAAAGATGCCAGGAAGCCCCTGGAGGTAAAAAGTCAATGATCAAGTAGAGCAGGGAACCCTGAATGGCAGAGGATGGACCTGCCAGGCATGATGTGCCCACTAGTGCAACAGGAATATTGATTATGGGAATAAATAATCACTTACTGATTGGATTTGATGCATGCTCCATGGGAGGGAATACATGCTTATAAGTCTGGCCAAAAGTCCATGGCTGAGGAGATCATAAGCCCTGGGTAGAAACTACCACTGTTCTCTGCTATATGAACATGTTATCAAACTGACTCCTAAAAAATTATGTTGAAACCAATAGACTAGTGCTGCCCTCAGCCGCGGCCAGAGAAGCCTCTTACAGAAGAGGGCAGCAGTTAATGCAATGGCTCGTGGTTGTCAAAGTTCCTAGGATAAAAGTGACTATGAAGTGCTCAGCCCTAAGGGAAGCATTTGTGTCTATCCCCACGGGACACAAGAAAGAGGGGACAGAAAGACTGTAAGTGGCAATAGATGGGGAAGACTGAAATGGTCTCTTCTGGGGACAACATGGCCATATCATAAGGTCAAACCAAAAGGACTGTCTGCATTCTAGATGGCAGCACCAAGAGCAGTCTGTGTATTACACGAGTAAAATAAAGATGAAAAAGTGTGAAGCTGGGACATGGAGGTGTCTGGGCAGAACGGTGGGGAGGAAAAGTACATACGGTGGCCATATACTGTATATGCTTATAAGATAGCCAAACATAAAAGATAGTCAGAAAAAAAACAGCCCTTAGAGGAAAACAAAACCTTTTCTCTCCATAAATAGAGAATCGTCTGTATAAATGAATCAGCTAAGTAACTATACCACACAATTCATGCAAATAAATATTTTCTACTCTAAAAACTTAAGGATCACTTTGGTGTGAAACTCTTACCAGTATTTTTTTATGTTGTATCTTTTTTATGAAGGCTGGATGTGACACTTCAGACTGATGTATGCACCAGTCGGAATTATTACTATTCCAATCTTTCAGCCAATCAAATCTTAAGCCCTTGATAAAGTATTATACATACATTTGGCAAATTGTCAGATCTTAAGCCCTTGATAAGCCAATTGTCAGTGTGATGAGTCATTTATTTACAGGTCAAGTATTAAAACAATCAACATAAAAATGATAAAATGGGGAAAACAACAAACACATATGTAGGTTGTCTATAGGCTATCAAGCTTTCTTACCTTTCTGGTTCACAAGAACCAAGAAGCGTTTAAAATATATTTTAAAAGATGGAAGATAAAATAATCCCTCTATCTCTCTTTGCCCCTCCAACCTTCCCCCTTCCCTCTCTCTTTCTCCCTCTCTCTCTTCCCCTTCCCCTCCCCCCTCTTCCTCTCCCTCCCTCTCCCTCTCCCTCCCTCTCCCTCTTCCTCCCTCTCCCTCTCTCCCTCTCCCTCTCCCTCTCTCCCTCTCCCTCTCCCTCTCCCTCTCCCTCTCTCTCTCTCTCTCTCTCTCTCTCTCCCTCTCTCTCTCTGTGTCTGTCTGTCTCTGTCCCTTTCCATCTCTCTCTGTCTTATCCTCTAACCCCCCAACCCCTGCCTCTCTCAAGCCAACAGCCACAGAAATCTTAACAATAAGATCTGCTGGTTGCTGGGGCACCAGGCCTCCATGTTTCAGAAATGTGAGTGGCTCTGGACCCTAGAGATCCAGTAAGCCATGGGAGCAAGTGCTATGTTAGCAAGAGAAGCAGTACCCACCCTCCAGGACCTCAGCACTCACACAATTCTGTAGCCTGTAGCCCAGAGTTTTAACGGTGTCTTGCTTGCTGGATGGCTGCCATCTTCCTGCTACTTTTGAGGTGGATATCTCTCATTCATTTTTCTCAGAGTGGAGTCTGAGTTTCTGAATAGACACACTGATAGAGTACAGGATGTCTGTAACTGAAAAGAACATCCACTTCCTCTAACTTAACTGTGTCACCATAGAAAGTTTTCAATATTTCAAGTTAATGCTGCCAAACCTTTGAATATATAAACTTTTTTAATGATGTGTTCATATTTGACAAAACAAAAAACAAAACATGTTAAGATTCAGCCACGAGTCAAACTAATGTGATGTTCTAGTCAAATTCAGTTTTTTCTCCTCATTCTATGTCATTTCTATTTTATCATTTATATTTACTATCTTTAGTTTTAAAACATATTAAAAGGCACATGAAGATTTAAAAAGTAGAACTCATGATAATAACTTCCACCATCCTTTAAACATTTGGGTTTCTTTCTTTTGTTTTTTCCTGGTAGTGCAAGGGATTGAACTCAGGGCTATGGTACACATGTGGTAAGCAGTCTTCCACTGAGCTACAGCCCCATCCCTGGCCCTAGAAGGTTTTATTTGATAAATACCTTTTGGTAAATTTTCTATTATTGAAGGTTTCCATCAGGATAAATTATGTTTACATCAAAGCATTCTCAAATAAAGCAGAATGTGGTACTGCATTCACAAATACATCCAGCTGCTAAATAAAAATACACCTCACAGGATTGTTGAGAATGTTAAATGAAATCATAGCTGCCAAATCTTGCCACCACTCTTTGCTTTCACTTCTGTAGCAACTTGATATCTACTAAAGGCCACAGCACTTAGTACAAACCTGAGAGGTGCCAGGAGAATGCATGGGGTACCCTCTCCTTTCCCTGTCTAGGATGTGAGTACTCTAACCATGACATATTTGCTTTCTCGTATTATTGAACATTCTTAAACACACACACACCCGTGCAGGGATCAAAGCTAGGCAATATTGGCAAGTATCTATCATGGAATTATATCTGCAGTCCATCTAGATGCATTTTATTTACATATTTTATTCCTTTATATATTATTACATTATAAAATTTAATCACTTTCCTACAGGAATGTTTTCAATTACTCCATGAATATCTGTAAAGACCTCATTAGGGACTGTACAATGCCATAGTAGTCAATGCTCATCAGTCTCAAAAGGATGTACACATGTAAAAGATGGAAGGTGACTAACCTTATGCTTTGCTTTTTTTCTTGAAGAACCCAGTGCTTCCAAACCATATAAAACAACTGGTCTTCCTAGTTATTGTCAAATGGGTATGGAATAACTAGAGGCTGATGGAAGCCTCACCCTAATTTTATTTACATATGTTGGCAAAACTCCTTGTAGATCCAAGTAGTGGGCTCGATGCTCACTGCCTTGGTCTGCATATATTCCTCCCCATGATTCCAAGGGCACATTAGTGAGAACATGAGAGGAGACCACTGATTGGAGACCATTTCTACACTATAATCCAGGTCACTCTCAAATCTAACTTTCTCAACATTAATTATTCATCCCAAAATAGTTTTCTGGAAGTTAATATTTGTAGAACTCATTGAAATCCACGAGAAGTAAAAGGGCTATTCTGGAAGAAAATAGAAATAATAGTGACAAATTCAATACTATATTAAGCGAAAAATGGAAATACCAGGCAAAGTCTCCTTGTACTAGAAAATTCATACAAAGTTACTAGGCACTATGTCTTGTACTTTCTGTGATCCATAAAGAGCTGACAGCCCTGTGTGACAATGAACACAAACAGAAAGCTGAGTATATATGAGCAAATTAAAGGACCCAGCCTCTCACTGTTGAGCAGAAAAGTACCAGAAGGTGTTATTGAAGCAGAGGATGTCAAAGACCCCAAGTGTTTAGTACCAAAGCCGACAGCTAAGGAAATCCTAAGAGTGTCAACACCTGATTGTATATAAACAGCATTACAAAACCAGGCTAATGAGACCTCAGGATACAGTCATTTCAGGGAAATCAAATAAGCCTTCTAATTTATTTCACATGTTGGTTAATTTAATCAGGCCACATATTAAATGTCTTCTTTTAAATACTTTCATAGCACTACCATAAACTGGCCATTATAGATTGAATTATACTATGTATTTTTTTAATACCAGATTTTTCAACCACTAAAATTAGGTTAATAGTTATATCATAGAATATAGACATTATGTCATTTTCTGCCATTTGAGATATGAGTTTAGGAAGCCTGGGAATCAGTCACTTATATAAGAAAACAGTATACAATGAGTATATATAAGATATGCATACCTAACATTCATTTAAAATGTTTCATAACATAAAGCATACACGAATTAAGCTGTATAAGCATGTATATGACTTAATAAGTGCTAAATGTATGCATGTGTACGCATGGAAATATACACCTTAATTTATGTTCTCTATTTTTATCTACTAATGAACTGTGTAGTTAATACTTTTGGGAGTCCTGAAGAAACCTACAGAAACCTAAGTCTTGAGCATGAAAGGATTGATATTAGAAACCAATAAATAAAAAAAAAATATTTCCCTGATTAGAACAAGAAAATAGGATACATATTAATTTTCAGATTGTATTTTAAGTTCTAAGTAAATTTACAGGCTTGATTTATTCTGGTTTTTTGTTTGTTTGTCGTTTGTGTCTTGTCTTGTTTTGTTTTGTTGGTTAGAAGTAGATATACTCTTTACAATGATATGTGTTAATCTTTTACAAAATAGTATTAAAAGTTCCTGGTAAGGAAATTTTGACATCACTCAAACCAAGAGAGGAGAAAATCAAAAGTGAAGGCAAGGTTACAGGAGTTTTTGTTCCGTGCTGAGAGGACACAGCTGAGATTGTCCTCAGCTAGCAAACCCACCTGGAAGTTCAGCCTTGGCTTGCCTCTGGTGGGCCATTCTGCTGTTTTAATTTTTTCTTGTGTTCCCCAGTAAAGGGGTTAATTAGCAAACTAACTCCTAGGGACTAACCTAACCATCTCATCTCATCCTGGTCATTGTTTTAAATTCTACTTTGCTTGTGACATATAGATAGCCCAACAACAGATACTTACCTAGTGTGTATGAAGCCTAGGGTTTGACACCTATCACTGTAGATAGATAGATAGATAGATAGATAGATAGATAGATAGATAGATAGATAGATAGATGGATGGATGGATGGATGGATGGATGGATGGATGGATAGATAGATAGATAGATAGATAGATAGATAGATAGATGATAGATAGATAATAGTTAGACAAATGTTGATTGATTGATTGATTGATTGCTAGGTAAATAGTGATGATGATAAAGGATTTATAAATAACTGATGATAGTTGATTAATATATGATAGTATATATAGATAATAGGCATGATGATAGATATAATGAATATATAATATATGTGTATATATATAATATGTATATATGCAGATTAATTCAGGCAATTCTATTAGCCTCTAAAATTTTGTAATTGTGTCATATCACTGCTGTCACTCAGCAAGTTTATTTAGGCTCAAACATGATTGAAGTCTTTAATCACTTGTTCTGCAAGAGACACATAGTTCTTGTAGGGAGAACTTACAGGAGCACACCCCTTCCAGGAGATGTTCTACACTTATCAAGGTGGTCTGGACATAAATGTTCAAATGAGCAATTAATTTTGGAGCACCATGTAATTTTTAGTATTTTCTCTTATAAAATTTTAATTGGGGAAATGCAATCATGGTCAAAGGCCAATCACTTTACAATCAATATGTCACAGCACCAGAACTCTGCAGGGACCTGTGATGTTTTCATGTAGGAGAACTTTGGACACATCCCACAGTTACAGTCCCCACAGTTTATAGAGGCAGTTTCTGGGATTATATAGTTAGCAGGCTATTTTCCTATGTTTTAATACTAGCTTTCTAATTATACTCATAACATTAATATTATCATAAGTACAGTGATGTACTGAGAAGTAATATATTGTTTCTTATTGAATTTTAAATGTTACAAAAATAAGAAGGCTTCCTCATGTATCCTTAGATCTTTCTTTCTTTGGCAAGTAGTAATTAGATGCCTACTGTGTGTCAGGAACTCTGGAGCCAGAGCTGTTCTCAGCACTGAGTAGATAAACCAAGTCCTCCTCTTCCTCCTCCTCCTCCTCCTTCTTCTCCTTCTCCTCCTCCTCTTCCTTCTCTTCAACTTCACTGTGCTTGGAGAAGGCAGAACATAATAAAACAACATGCTGGGATAATATGCATGAATCAGAAAGGCAGATACAGATGGAAAGGCAATGGTTAGCATGCATGAAAGGCTTTTAAATAAGGGAAGACAGGGCAAATCACACTGGCAACAATTAGAGCACAGATAGTAAAAAAAAAAAAAAAAAAAAAAAAAAATGAATAGGCAAGCCATGTGGCTATTGACAGGAAGTACATCCATAGTGGAGGAAATTATAAACTGAGAAACCAGGGGGTAAAGGCACGCTCTCCAGGTTCAAATAAGAGCAGTAAAATTATGTGACTGGACCAAAGGAGGAACAAAATGTGAGAAGATGAGATCAAAGAGAGCAAACACAGTCTCACTGAGCTCATGGGCTGTTAAGAATGTTAGGTTTCACTCAGAATGAGAAGTGGAGCAATCTCAAGATTGCATGGAAATGACCTGACCTGACTCTGTTCTCAAAGGATTAGTGTCATAGTTCTATGATGAATAAACCACAGGGTAAACGCAGGAAACCTTTCAGGCCACTCTGATGACTAAGGCAGCAGGCCAAGATGGCAACTGCAGAACGGAGAGAAAGTGTTGAGACTAGACATGTTTTGAAGTAGAGCTGAATACATTTGCAGATAGATCAGCTGTGGAATGTAAGAGCAACCAAACTGGGAGAGATGACTCTAAAATCTGTGTCCTGAGCAACTGGAAAAAATATAATAGGATAATTAATGTGTCAACATCCTGATTTCCTGAACATGAGTCCTGTTTCTAAAAAACAAGGGCAAAAAAAAAAAAAAAAAAAAAAAAAAAACCCATCCAACAGTGTACAGACTTTTCTCTCTGGTCAATTTGGTTTGGTATATTAAATTTTTAGATACTTTGGCAACTCAAGATTCAATTTTTCTGCCTTTATTTCAACAAAGACATAGATAATGCACACAGAGAGGGGTCAGAATAAGTCTGTAACCTTTATTCAGTAAGCCAAAAAAAATCTGTTAAATAAAGTTCAGAGCCTGCCACACAACCTCCATGAGGCTACTTTTTGATGTGTCTGAACCAGCAGATTCAGATCAGTGGAACGGTCAAGCTAGAGCAGGACAGTGCTCACTCTGAAAGTATCTGTGGGAAGAACAGAGGCTGCCAACTCCTTAAAGTCCTATAAAGGAAAGCAGATAGCCTACATCACCATGAGGAGAATACAGAAGTGTTTTCAGTAAGGGAAAGAAGTTGTCCTCTTTCTTGCAGGTGCTCAGGGACTCCTGAACATCATCACCAGAGAAGCCAAGGCCAGTGACAACCTGAGAACGGGAGGAGGTTATTCAGTGCTATGAGCCAGGGGTCCTGCTTCTACTTGTTAGCTACCCATGTCTATCAGTAAACAAAGCCAGAGGATTCTGGGATCATGATGAGAGGCCCAGGGCTTCACCATCTCTGTTATTCTTCCCAAGGAGGGATTTTCAGATTGCTTACCACCAAAGATAGCATGAGAAAGAAAACAATAGTATTTCCTAATCATCCAAATACAAGACATGCTCTGTCCTATGTTCCTCCTATAGAGATTAATAATATTCCTTTATTGAAACATTTGCCGTGTTTTGTGGCCCGTAAATGATTAACTGCTTATCTAGTGGTTTCTACAGTTGTCACAACAGTCAGTATAAAGAACAAAAGTTAATTAGGACAAGGAGAAAAGGAAGCCATTCACAGACACACAATGGGAAAACTGCCAAAATTTGGTGCCCAGTTGAATGGATGTGAAGAAGATCCAAATAGCAAAGATGACTTAGGGTACAATAGTAATGACCAGAAAAGTGAGAAAATTGGATATTAAAAGCTTTATAATTTTAAAAGTATTTTCTTTCACTTTTATGAGTCAGGCAAGCCTTGGCTAGTCGCTGTGTTCTGTTCTACAGAAACTGTGCACTCAGAGGAAAACAATGAGCCGGAGAGGATTCCTCCTAGCCTTGCAAAATGCAATCAACATAAGGCATTATAAAGATTGCTCCAACAAAGCAAGGGACCATGATTCAGAAGTACCAACATTTAATGAGAGCATACAAAGCATTTTCTGAGACTGCATTCCAAGAGAAAGAAATGAGGGGTGCATTTTGATCAGGTAATAAGAATGTTCAGATGTAAGGCCGAGGAGGTATCTAGAGAGTCAGGTGTCAGCAATGAAACAAACAAACAACAACAAAACATAAGGTTGCGGAGCTAGCTCAGTTGGCAAAGTGTTTGTCTTACAAGCAGGAGGACCTGAATACAATGTTTTAAAAGAAAAACAACCAAACTTGATGTGTAGTGTCTTTGCAATCTTAGCGATTGGTGGAAACAGGTAGATTCCCAAGGCTCATTAGCCATCCAAGCCACCGAACTCAATAAATCCAGTTCATTAGAGACCCTCAAAAAATGAGATGTGTGGTACTCTAGAGACCTCACACATGTACATACACATGTGCACATGTACATCACATAGATATATACACATATCCATACACACACACACACACACAAAACCCCACATGTGTAAGCATAACACCTGATGAAGGCTCAAAACACAGAGTGAAATACACAAACCACCGTGTGCTCTGTCTACTTGCTGTCACAGGAGAGGCACAAATATTTCCAAAGGGATCTAGCACTCCCAGATCAGAAAATTCCTCTATACTCCAGAGTGCCAAAGAATGTGGCACAATGACAAGGGTCATTCTGAACTCAATCTCAATCTCTCTCTCTCTCTCTCTCTCTCTCTCTCTCTCTCTCTTTCTTTCTTTCTCTCTCACCTAATTTAAAAATGGAAAGAATTGTGAGAAGGGGTAACTGGAAGGGCACAGTAAGCAGGACATAAAGTGAATAAGTAAAATTAATAATAATAATAATAATAATAATAATAATAATATATGTTGAAGTACAAAAGATATAATTGAGCCTTTTCTCTTACACACATAGAGCTGGAAATCACAGGTCAGTTGAAGACTAGTGAACAGGGCTGTGATTATTTAAATGAGAAATGTCTTCCATAGGCTCACACATTTTAATATGTGGTCCAGCTGGTGATATTGTTTCAGAAGGTTGTGGAACCTACAGGAAGTTCAAAGGAATATTTCACTTCATGCAGCCCATGACAGTCTAGAGCCTCAGTCCACTTTCTATTTCCTCTCTGCTCTCTGTGTATGATGACTACATTATTATGATTAGGCAGCTTTCTTCTCCTGTTGCCTTGCCCTACTTGCTGTTCCCAAGATAGGCTTTAACCCTCAGGAACCGTGAGCCAAGACAAACCATTCTTCCTTGAGTTGCTTTTGATCAGTGATTGATCATAGCAACAGAAGAGTAATGAACACAAGTGTTAATTTATGGACATTTGAAAAATTCTAGGATTTGAAGTCTAAGCAACATCCTTAAATTCCTGGAGTTTGTTGTTTTTGTTTGTTTGTTTGGTTGGTTGGTTGGTTGGTTGGTTGGTTAATGACTTCTCAACTCTACAGTATTTCTCAAGTGATTGGGATAGACTTCCAAAGACTCGAATTTCTGCTAACACCTATGAGAGAATACCAAATGCTAATATTCACCGGGTGTTGTGGCTCACGCCTGTGGCCTTGGTCTCAGAGGAGGCTGAGGCAGGAAGACAAGAAGTTCCTCAGTGGGACTACATATAGAAAATGTGTCTGATCCCATAGAAAAGAAATGCTTGATCTCATTTTCAAATTGATGAAACTGGAACTCTTTTCTGTAGGTAACTGTACACTCTCTTTGCTCACCCTTCACTCTGACTTAAGTACTTAAAAACTCCTTCCTTATAGAGTACAATGATGCCAGGGTCTATTCCCTGTTCTTGGGAAGTAGAGGCAGGGGAGTTCAAGATCTGCCTTGGCTCTGAAAGACCCTGCCATCCAAAACAAAAATCCTACACACACACACACACACACACACACGCACACACACACAAAGAGAGGGTGAGGGGAGGAAGGAAGAGGAGCAGGCAAGGGGGAGAGAGAGAGAGAGAGAGAGAGAGAGAGAGAGAGAGAGAGATACACAGATAGATAATTTTTAGAAAATGAAGAAATGTACCAGCTAGATATGGTATTAAACACTTGTCATCATTTTATATGTGTGTGTGAATGGGTAATGAGGCAAGAGGACTACAATTAGTGTGAGACCAATCTGAACTACATAGTTAGTTCAAGATTAGCCCAGGCTATAGAGCAAGAAACCCTGTCTCAAAACAAATGAGGCCAAACAAACCCAATATATCTTTCACAAAATCACAATTTGCAATTTGTTTGTCTCTGCTTCCCACCAACTTCACTTCTACCTCCAAGCCTCCACAATCCATTGTCTTCCCTCTGGAAAATCTGGCAGAGATGACTCAGGTCAGGAATAACTCTCACCCTGTCCGTCTGCAACTCACATTCTACACTATCCCTTTGAAGAGCAAGCAAGACTGTGATACTCTAATGCAATGCCACGTGCTGGCCAAAAGAACCTCCAACATCCTCAATATTTTCAACATGGTATCCATCAAGAGGTCACCTGGATGTGGCCTCCTGTCACCGCCCTTGCTACTTTAGCTGTATGCTCATCTATAACACACATGACTTTTAAATGCATTTCCATAAATATGCAGATGCCACTCTGTCTCCTTTACCTTAAGATGCAATGACCCCCTTCGACCATTGATATCTCCCCCTACCAATCTGTATAACCCAGCTCTCACACCCATGGCTGCCTATAACCAACCCTCCACCTGCTTTAGTTTCCTTCACAGCATTTAATCCATCTCACTTAATCTCCACAAGATCTAAAATGAGTACAAGACATTATCTCTTTGTTGTTGGGTCTTCTGCATGCTTAGTATATAGCCTGGAACATAGCAGGCTAAATATTCACGAGGATAACATTCTCTAGCAATATATTGACAGGTCATGAAGATCTGGGACCTGAGCATACTCCTGCAACAAAGATTTGCTCTTTAGGAGGGTCCCTTAAGAGGTGGAGCCTAGGAAAGAGTCGTAGATCCTTGTGAAGATTAGGTCTTAAATTCTTGAAGGGGATTATACAGCTAGTCTCCTTTGGGCTCATTCTTTGCTTGCTGGCTAGATGCACAGCTACTGTGTGCTTGCACACTTTTCCCTACTATCTCACGTGAGGCTCCAAAGCCATGGGAATGAAACCCTTGAAACAGATAAACCTTTCCTCTTTATAAGCTGACCATCTCAGGCATCTGTAACAGTGATGGGATATTAGCACATAACCTTCCCCAGATGGGAGGTCACCTCTAAGAGTATACTCTCTTGGGAAGTGCTAGCTATGATGTCAGGAATAGGAAAGCACTGGAAGCAAGCTGAAGGAGAGCTGAGGCACCATGCTCTCCACCCACCCCATCTCCAAATGCTCAGTCCACTGCTCCTCATGCAGGAAGCCCTCAATAATAAATGATCATCCTGATTTTATCTCACTGGAGAAAAATAAGGAAGATGGCATTTCCTCATGACTTGAGCTTATTCAATTGGACCAAAAGAAGAGGGCCACTCTAGCAGGAGCAGCTGACTCTGAATTCTCACAAAACATAATTTCCTGGCTATGCTTTCCATGGGAGGGGCTTTACTTCAAGCATGTGGGAAGAAATGGGTGGAGGGAACAATCCTAAGAATTTGTTATTTGTAATTTATTTGGTAAGCATTCCTATTTTCTCCTCCCTGGGAGAAATACGCCACACAAATGCCATGTCTGCATGCACGGGCTCTCTGGGGGCTATCAGAGGCTCAGAGGCGTTGTGAGGTGAGTCACATGTTCATCTCATATGCTGTCGCCATTGGTGTGTGTGTGTATGTTTTAAGCTTTGTGACCTAGAAAGGAGAGGTACGGTATGAATGATGCACAGGCTACAGGGAGCAGAGGGCGTCATCAGGCTATTTATACCTCCAGGAAGGAAAAAATGAGTTCAGGGCCATGACTGTATACTCTAAGGACTGAGTATGCAGAGATCATCTGGAATCAGCAATAGACAACATAGCAAGGCATCTGCTGTAGTGGAGGATAAAAGGGGCACCATATCCTCTCATGCACTGCTTCTTCCAAAATCTCTCAGGTTCAAAGGATCTCAGATTAGCAAGATCCCTTGCTAGTTTTCACAGCATCCCAATCTGAATCCAAGAATTAGATACCCACATTTCAAAGAAGCCTTCATCTTACACATTGCACACCAGCATTTGGGTACAACTTGCAACCATGTGAATACAGAGGAAATCTTTGGAAAATGATCTCAGATTTTAAAAATTCCTTGGGAAAAAAAAATCATACAGTTGTTTGTTTGTTTGCTTGGGTTTTGGTGGTGGTGGTGGTGATAATAGTGGTAGTGTTGCTTTTAGGTAGGTAGGTAGGTAAGTAAGTAGGTAGGTAGGTAGGTAGGTAGGGGTGTGTGTGTGAGAGAGAGGGAAAGAGAGAAAGAGAGAGAGAGACAGACAGACAGACAGAGACAGAGAGAGACAGAGAGACAGAGACAGAAAGGCAGACAGAGAGAGAGAGAGAGAGAGAGAGAGAGAGAGAGAGAGAGAGAGAGGGTTGATTTAAGTAAAAAAAAAAAAAAAAAAAAAAAAAAAGAGGATAGGAAATAAGATCCACACAGACCTGTAACACTCTAAGAAGGAATATGTTTTCATGGTAGATGCTTAGTTTCTCATAAAGGGTGAAATAGCTTCAGCACAAGGCAGTGGAAAGAGTCAGCATCTCCACCTTACATTAAAGATCAGGAACAGAAAGGTATTCTTTGGAAATATATGATCATTTGTTTTTAAACACGCAAACAAGTCTAGCTGTTCTTTAAAAAAGCATTGTTTTTAGTTTTGAATACCAGGTGGTGATAATTATTAGTCCAGAAGTGGAGCTTCCATCAGATGTAACTGTGATGATACACACAGAGGTCAGGAATACATCACTGGCACTGTGACTCTTCAGCTTTGCGGCTGTTGTTGCTGTGAGCTACCTTAGCCTAGCACGAGTAATGTATATCAGGCAAGTGCTTTACCATTGGGCTAAATCCTCAGCCCATATTCAATGACTTTAAAAGACATTTCCGTATGAAATGTGAGGTGTGGCTGATAATCAGTGCCTTGCTATAGAACTACTTGTATGGAAATGTATTTTTTAAATTATGCACCAAGCAACAGTTCGCAAGCATCTCAATATTTAATGAGAAATTAGGATTGAGCTAGTGAGTCTCAGAGTTAGGAAGAGCCATCGAGGTGGCACTAACCTGGGAATCACGGAGGAACAAGGTGGCAGAGCCACCATAAAAATCAAAAGTGGTTGAGGTGAAATTCTAGACACCGGAGAGGCCTCGGTCACCATGGCAAAGAGCTGTGCCATACAGACTCTGGTATGTACTAAAGATCCTGCAAACACTACTCACAATGCTGTCTGTGACTAGGTACCTTCTCCCACTCTGCACCTGGTAAATCACACTTACCCGCCAGATCCAGTTCAAATCCTATCTACGCTATGAACCCTCCTTCCTCTCTGTGCTCTCCTTATGCCTTAGAAAATCTTTTGCTTTTTCAAGCCTGAAGATTAAACCCAGAGACTTAACATGCACTAGAAAAACTGTCCCACAGAACTATATTCATAGCCTTTAATCTTTTGATTCATAACCATACCACAGAGTCTAACTACTTCATGATATATATATATATATATATATATATTCCTTGCAATCTCTCTCTTGTTATGTTCTATTTTCCTTTAACCACTATTACTTATATTTTTATACTTTTATAATGGATCTTAGTAGCAAAGAATATATCATTATTGCTGAATTACTCAAGAAATTGGATCTAATGTTTTAAGATTTAAAACAAGGTCTCTTGTATCCCAAGCTGGTCTTGAACTCCTGATCCTCCGTCCTCTGCCTCCCAATGCTGAGACTGCCCTACCAGGCTTGAGTCAGATCCATTTCTAATAAATAATTCAATTGTAGTTTATTCCCATATTTTTATTCATAACGTATCATAAATAATTATTGCTCCAAACTGGTCATTTCTAATTCCTTTGGACTATAAATAATTAAGGGTGAGCTGAATCACTCTTCTGTCATGGGGTTGCACATTGCTGACAGGTCCCAAGGGAAATTTTACTGCATCTGACAGAAAACTCCCAGTTCTACATCCCAGAAACAGAAAGCGAAAAAGCTAATCCCACAAAGATTAGAGCAGATATATGGCATCTTCTGGTCATAAAGATGTCACACGAAAGAGAAAGATCCTCACAAACCACTGGCTGTGGACACAGTCTCTCCCACCAAGCAAACCTGGCCCTCCTTCAGACCCTTTACCTCAGCTGACTTTCCCAAATACCATTTGAAAAAGGCTGTCGACATGATATGGCTTGTTGAAAGAAAACTTTACTTATAAAGAAACAGAAGGGCTAGGGAGGAAGCCATTTAGTTTCAGGTCACAGCCTTGCCTCTCAAGCATGAGAAGGTGAATTCAGATCTCCATCAGCAGCACTGAGGAGGCAGGGACAGATGGGTCTCTGAATTAGCCAGTTGCTATGGTGAATTGGTGAGTTACAGGTTAAATGAAACAGCCCATCTCCAACAATAAGGTGAACAGCAAGGGAAGAAGACCTTGCAGTTGATCACAGACGTGCTTACATATGGTCACAGCACAAGTACTATGGGAGAGGGGAGAGAGAGGGAGGGAGGGAAGAAGGAAAGAAAGCAGGAGGAAGGAAAGTGGGAAGAAAAGAGGGGACATTCTATAAACATGGGCCAAGCCTAGGCCTTTACCTTATGTGATCCAATAAAATTATAAAAGGCTTAAAGAGTAGATTCTGCTAACCAGCCTGATACCAACTTGCCTGAGCTAGGCTTTGTCTGTAAATCTGTACTCTGTGAAGTCTTTCTGGATCTAGCCCCAAGCAAGCTGTAGGATCACAGAATTACCCACCAATTCCTTTACCCTCCTAAATTACTTTGTAATTGAAGTCTTTTGGAGGCCAATATCTAAAACTTAAATCCTAACAGTTCCGTGTCCGACAGTGAGGCACATCAAAGAAGCTTTTTATACTGCAACGAATGTGCAGCGGACCATCCTCATTCCAAACACTTGATTGGATTCCTTTAAAAATTACACCCTACAGTGACTCTTGTAAATTTCCTTATTTTTATCTGGTGTGTAGATAAAATCAACCAGGATGCTAGTAAAAAAATTAAATACTGATTTAAACCAGTAAAATAGGCAAAGAAATTATCCTTCTCATAGAGTTCGTTTAGCAAAATAAAAATATTCAGCCATCACCAGAGCAAAAATCTCTTGGGTAGCACTAACTCTCCCGGTCTGCATTTTCCAGACTGATCTGCGTAATATCCAGTTGGTCTGATGTGGAAAATGTGCCTGTGGGTGGGTCTGGAGAGGGCAGCTCATTTTCTTTGTTAAAGTCCTAATTAGAAACAGATAGTTAAACAATACAGTAAACTTCCTGGCCTCTGCAGACATTTTGAATTTATGCACCGCAGAACTATAAGGTACAGACAACAGTGATGATCTTGAAAGGGAGAACTTCACAGGCCTCTGTTCCGCCCACAGCATGAGAAAAAACTATTAATCAAAATATTTTGTCCCCGGAGATAAGCACTTACCAGTGTCCGGTGATCTAAGTCTTTTCAAGCGGACTAAGCCATATGTCAAATGGACTTTTTATTTGATTCCCTCCAAATGTTGCTGTAGAATCTTAAAACCCATTGAGATGGTAATGCCTTTCCCCTTCTCAAATGAAGAGAAGCAGCATGGTGAGTATAAACACCCCCACTCAGCATTCTCCACCTTCTATGTTGGCTAAAAGTCAATTATAAATAGGTAAAACTCTCAGAATACCATCTATAATAATTGCTTAGACCAAAAAAGAAAAAGAAATTTAAAGACGTTTACTATCAGTTTCAGGTTCTCCAATGATTTGGGGTTCTTGGTTTATTTGTTTTGTTTTGTTTTTCTGATTTTACTTCCTTCCCAAGCTCAGAGCCTTTAGGGATCTGTTACCCTTTCTGTAAACAACTATGAAAGCCTTATATTTTGAAACTAGGTGTAGATTTCAAATCTACCTTTTGAAACTGACTAATAGAACACAGTCAATGAGGAAAAAAAAATCCAAGAATCGTTGGGTATGGCTCCATTAGGACCAGTAGTCTTTTGATAAGAAGAAAGCCCACCTCTGACTAGTAGCCACAGCCTAGGACAGAGGCTAACCCAGATCAAATTCACTCACTCTTGCATGCCACATGGCAGTTTATGTCTGAGGGAGGGAGGAGAGAGAGATAGACAGAGAGTAAAAGAGTGAGCTCAAAAGTATGTCCACTATGATACAGTATAAACTGTGCGATAGAAAAGTGCCATCTGCTGCAGGCCCAGCACCTGTAAGTAGCATACAGGAAGGACACAACATTTGTCTAATACATGAATGAAGGTTGGATTTGGGGTGATACTAGCTCCCGACGGTGCCCATTGCAAGGTGGCATTTTGTAGTGTAATGGCACAAAGGCAGACTGAGATGCAGTCACAAGCCATTGATTAATGTCTAGTCTGAGCTGATTGGACTCACATTGCCTAAAAGCTGAAACACTTCAGTAGCATATTCCAGCTTTACAATCGGTACTGAGGAAAACCAGAGAACATCTAGGACAGTAAACTATCTCGCACTTTACTGGAGATCCCAGGCAGTGTGAGGAAGCCATGTAGACTGCATTTCCAGAAGAAGGGATAACCAGAGTCTGCTCAACCATTCTGAGAAGGAAAGCTCTCTTCAGTGAGAAATACATTTTAACTGAAAGAGAATTATATCACTTCCCCTTCCATTTCCTCCCTCCAACCTCCCCTATGTCCGCTGACACGCCCACATTGATAGCCTCCTTAATGTTGTTTATTGTTATATACATACATGTATATCTATCATGCATGTATACAGAAAGATGACAGACAGACAGACGATCTTACAGAAAGTCGAGTCATTGGAGCTGATGATACTTGAGAGGACTTTTTAATCCTAAACCTTTCCAAGGCTGAAACTGGAAACATCGTAGCAGTCATATAGAAAATACCCGAGTATCTGGAGTGTTCCTTTCTATTTTTAAATTGGCATGTAGTCTTTATTCAGAATTTAAGCTTGACATTATCTGGATTTTTTTCCGTAAGAAAAAAAAAGTATAACAAATGGAGATGTATACATGTGTGATCCAATCACTTGGGAGAAAGGGGCCAAAAAATCAGAAGTTCAAGGAGCTAACCTCAGCTCTAATGTAAATATGAGGTCAGCCTGAGTTATATTTAACAGAGGGAGGGGGAGGGGGAAGGGGAGGGGGAGGGGGAGGGGGACGGAGACAGAGACGGAGATGGAGACTAAAGACTGTCAGGGTTTTGTAATCTAAAAGCTTACCCCCACCCCATGATATGCCTTGTCCAATAAGGCCACACCTCTTGATCCTCCCCAAACATTTCCACCAATTATGAATGAATAATTCAAATATATGAGCCTCTAGGGATCATTTTCAATCAATCCACCACAGAGAACAATTTCTCCCTCAACAAAAAAATCCCACTTGTGACCACTGAGTATCTGAAGTTACACAAAGTGAGTAGGAAGAACAAAGCTGAGTCTCACTTGTTTAGCTCCGTTGACCACGCTTTTCTATAATGTAGGAAGAATGACTACGTCACCCTGGTGCTTTAGACCCAACTCCCTCACCTTCCCAGCCCATGGCCAACTCTGGACCCTTATCACAAAATGAAAGCATGTGACACTTCTAGTGTGTCTTCACAATGACTACTGAGGCAGCATTTGCAAAAGCAGAGAACAATAGGCCACTAAGCCAGGGGACTTACCCAGGGCTCACCACTAGGAGCCAGCAATCAGAGGTGAGTTTTGTGATGCTACCTCAGAATAGAGTCATCAGCAAACAAGTGACTTTCACATTGCCTACCTTTTCTAGTTCCCAGAGAAATCTTTGCTAAGGTTACACTTTGATTCAGCAGTTATGAAACAAGAAGGGGAGAGGCACAGCAAGACAATGAGAGGTTGTTGCTTGGAGTTTGAGATCTCAGTGCCTGGGGTACCATGTGTTGAAAAGCCAAGCCTAGATTCTACTAGAAGGCATTCCAGAGTCAGAGAAGAACTGAGTTCTAAAAATATCATTCAGCGAACCGCCGGTGGCTCGGCCCTTAAGGCTCCCGCGGGCGCCCCATCTCTTGGTGCGCCGGTTCGAGTCCCGACGTCTCTCCCGTCTTCCCGCGTCATCTCGTGGGAAAAAAAAAAAAAGTAAAAATATCACTCGGGCACAGAGGAGTTTGCTCGTCTGTTTATTTGTATTTGTTGTATGACTTGTTTGTTTATTGTTTGTTTGTTGTTTGTTTGCTTGCTTTAAGCCACAATCTCACTTCGTAGTTCATGTTGACCTGAAGCTTCTCATGTAGCCCAGGTTCTGTCTCACAATGATCCTCTTCCCTCAGCATCCCAAGTGTTGGGGTTAAACATGTATGTCTCCAAACCCAGGCTCTGTGTGTGTGCCAGTGTGTGTGTGTGTGTGTGTGTGTGTAAGAGAGAGAGCAAGAGAGAGAGAGAGAGAGAGAGAGAGAGAGAGAGAGAGAGAGAGAGCACCTGAGTTCAGACATCCAGCATCCACACTAAAAAGCCAATCCTGATGGTACACAGCTATAATCCCTGGCACAGCTCCTGGAGCTCACTTGCTGGGTAGTTTAAATGTATCAGAAAAAACCCCAGGTCCAGTGAGAGATCCTGTCTCAAAACACAGTAATAAATAGGGGTGGTAGCCGTTCGGAGAAGCAATTAGTATTAACCTCCAGCCTCTGCATATACATGTGCATGTACCAAGAAATGGGTGTTCTTCCTTTCTCCCTGGAAGAAGAGTCCTGAGGTAAAAGAGAACACCGTGTTTTTTTCTTCCATTAAGGTTTCATGGAATACAGGTGCATTTACAGGGGCTGGTATGTGTGGGCAGGGGTGAGAATTCTGGCGCTTAGAGAAGGCAGATAAACGCAAGAAGAACTCACTTTATTACTTAACTCCAGTAGGAAAGTGTCCCGGTTTTTTGGTGTTTTGTTTTGTTTTGTTTTGTTTTGTTTTATTCATTGCTCATTGGATGAAGAGCATATTCTAAATGGCCTCTGCTGCATCATACATTTAAAGCAGTCTCTTGGCATTGTGACGGGGTAATAGGTTAAGGATGTCCTATCAACACAGAGATATCAGCTGACGTCAAGGAAGAGCCCCAAACTCCGTTCACCATCCTTTTGAAATCCTTTAAGCTACACTGCTTGCTTCAGATAATTTGTTCTTTTTGTTAATAAGGAATAAATGCATGCAAGGGTGACGTGTGCCAGGCTGTTTACCATATGGTAAACTACTCTTTCAAAGCAAGCAGGGTACTTTTCCATGTTAGAACACACCATAGTCCATAGATGTAATACTCATTATGACCATTAGAGGGAGCTGTAGGCAACATTCCTTGCATGGCATATGGTATTTGGGTGAGCCGTGCACTGGCAGAAAACTCAAGAGACTGAAGAACTAACCTGAGGCAGAATAGGCTTCAAGCCATGACAATTTTGGTGAATAAAGCACTTACAGATCACCATGTCCCTGCATGCTAATGGCGAGTAGTACATAGACACAGGAAGACGACTGAACACCAGAGTGTGAAAAAGCTGCACACTGCATGTGGTCTGCCAGTTTCCTATTGGCTTCCAATACTTCTCAACCTCTCTGAGGTGATGAAACTCACTGCAAAGAGTGCCCCATGAGCATACGTGGAAGAAGCCAGCATGACACAGGATGGACAATATCAGCCGAAATCTAAAATTGTCAAACTTTGTGTTAATCTTTTATTACTTTTCTTGCACAATAGTAAGTAGTCTATCGCATGTAAAAAGCTCAGGCACCTGAAAAACAAACATGTAAAACTGAAGAAGTTTTCATATTTGAAATAATCTATTCAAGTTCTCCTTTTCAAACCCAGAGTTCAGATCCTGTGTTAAAAGATGAACACTCAGATCCTTTTCAAGCAGTGGTAGTACATGCCTTTAATCCCAGCACTTGGGAGGCAGAGGCAGGCAGAGATCTGAGTTTGAGGCCAGCCTGGTCTACAGAGTGAGTTCCAGGACAGCCAGGGCTACACAGAAAAACCCTGTCTCGAAAAAAAAAAAAAACCACCAGATCCTTTTCTAAAGCAATCAATATCTGACTTTTACCAAAGGCATTTGACTGATGTCTTCCTAAGAATGCATAACCACTCTGTTTGGAGAAGCAAAGAAACAAAAACAGGAGTTATCATCCTTCAAGCTTTGAAATTGTTAGCTCGTGTTGCTTTTATGGCTGTAAAGATCAGCCTTTGTGAACTTGTTTTATTACCTTACCCTGGGTCTGATCATCTGATTTGCTGGGGGAAAAAAAAAAAAAAAAAAAAAAAAAAAAAAAAAAAAAAAACCACAAGATGGTAGGTCTGGTTGATAGGCCATGCCCGTGCTTATCCATACTCATACTGTCTAGAGCAAAACACTAAGCCATCCAACAGTCTCTGATCTACAAGTGACATCTGCAACTGCTTTCTGAATGCTCGCAGCTGTGTCTCTGACTCAGCTCACAGGCCTACCACTCCGCATGACTGCACTCGCTGAGCTTTCATGAGAACCATGGTCTGTACCCCAGGATTAGTGTGAACATGCTGCTACGGAACTCACAGATTTGAAAATGATCACACAGAATGAGTAAAAGACATGAGGAGTTCAGTGGACAGGCTTATCTTGACTGTGGTACTAGCCACAGGGTCTGAGGACTTAAGTTCACCTTCCAGAACCATAGAAAGAGGCAGCATACAGTTGTAAACCCAGAGCTGGGTGTTGGAGACACCCAACTCTGGGGCTCAGTGAACAGAAGACCAAGCCAAAACTGGGGAGCCTGAGAAACAACAAAGGTAACAGCAAGAGTAACTTCAGCTCCATAAACAAGTACACACACAAACACAGACACACACATATACAAACACACACATATACACAGACACACAAACATATGCACAAACAGACAAACATACACACAAATACATACACACATATATACACATACACACAAACACATATACATACTCACATATATATACAAACATACAAACACAAATACATACACAGACACACATACAAACACATAAACACACACACTCATACACACAAATACACATATACACACACATACACACAAACACACACTCACAGACACATACACACACATAAACATGCACATACATGAATACACATATACACACACACATACAAACACAAACACACATATATACACACATACATACACACACATACACACAAAACAAGACTGGGGAGATAGCTCAGCAAGTTAAGGAGCTTTTTGCCATGTAAGTCCGACAACTTGAGTTCAATCCCTGAAACACCTGGTGAGATACGTCTTCTATCATCCATACATCATACACACATGCACACACGCATACATACACATGCACACACTCACACAAAATAAGTAAAATTGTAAAAATTTTTAAAGTTAGACAAATTCACAAGGTTGCTTTAAAAATGAAAAAATGATTAAAGGAACACGTATAATAAAAAAAGGATTCATGTTCTATTAAGTCAGAAAACTGCAGCCCCAGATTTCTGTTTGTCTCAAACCGCATGCAATGGTTGGTTTTAAAATTGCAGGGTCAGTACTGCCCAGCTGCAACACTAACCAATGTGATTCTCCTCTGTTCGTGAAGATGCTTGTGGATGAAGCTGTAAAAGGTTACACTGCCTTCAAAAATTTTAAAACTTATTCTTTGCCAAGGGTCGAGTGCTTTAATGACCTTTGAAAGACAATGAAGCAGTGTGCTAAGCCCTGTGTTTAAACATCTAAAACCTCACGAGCAGCAGAGTTACCTTGGAGAAGCTTCTCTGAGGGCATTGGTCTTAGAAAATACCCTTGTCCGCTTATGTTTACTTGGGAAAGCTATCCCAGCAAACAGTTAAATACCATAGGCTACAAGTCATGGAAAAGGGAGTTTAACTACGGTTCACATAAAACTGTGAACTCAAAAGAAGGTTACTTGGAAAATACACACAAATAAAATTTAAAAAACAGTTGGGGGGGGAGCACATCAGAGTTCAAGCCTACGAAAATACAACGAAATGTAGCAGATGTAGTATTTAGGGGGCTGCCTGAATGTCACAACAACAGACAACCTGACCTACAACACACAAGCTGGGATTTAAAGCTTCAATGGGATTCAAAAAGGAAACATACTCTGTCAGCCAAAACTAAACATACATTGATTTTTCTCATAATCCCTTCCTCTCCATGTGTTTTGCATATAGTAGGTGCTCAGTAAAGACTCACTGTGCTTTACCTAACTTCTTCCTTAAGGTGGCGCCATTACTTAATATCGTTTTTTTTTTTTCTCATCTCTTGGCTTTGATGGGTAAATGGCTCTTGACTTAGAAGTGTATGTGACAGAAACTCAACACATAGACATAGATAAAAATAAATACATCTTTAAAAAATAGTTAAAATAAGTCAAGCAACGTAGTCTGGGTTATGGTGTTTTCCCACAATGTTTAAGTAACAACTGGATACAAGCAAGGCAACAATAATACTTCCCATCACCAAATCCTCCACGCTTATAGGAAATGCAACCAGTCAGCCCGAAACAAGCAATTCCTAAGGAAACCTTATACACTGTACAGAATATAAAGACAGTTATGATTCGACCTGGATGTGGTGGTTCACACTTGTCATTCAAGCAAAGGAGAGGCCAAGAAAGAGCATCTGGAGCTTCAAGTTCCCCTGGGATATAGGGAAAAGATTCTGTCTCAACACATACACAAATACATATATATATGCACACACATACACACACATATGTATGCATACACACATGCACAGATACATACATACACATATACACATACACACACATGAACACACACATATATACATGCACACACATATATGCATGCACACACACATGAACAGACACATGCACACACATATACACATACACACATACACACAAACACACACAAATATATACATAGACATATACACACGTGTATACACATACATATATACACATGCATATATTATATATACAAATATGACTTATTTTTTCGAATGATTTGGGAATTACAATGTATTCTAGATTTTTTTTAAAAACTCACATTATCCAACACCATAAAAGAAAAGTCTATCCAATAATTATATAAATGCATAAAGTTTATTTTAATGAATTGGACTGAATCTAAGTCAATGACACAGGAACTCTTATAGATTCACCTTTGACTCCCTAAGAACAAGTCTGGGGCTGGAGAGACGGCTCGGTGGTTAAGAGCATTGCTGCTAGTCCAAAGACCCTGTTCTCAGTTTGTAGAACCTCACAACTGCTCATTACCCGGTCCCAGGGGATCTTATGTCCTCTTCTGGCTTTCCAGACACTATACACACATGCTGCACATATATACACTCCGACAGACAGACAGACAGACAGACAGACAGACAGACAGACTAGAGAAACAAATCATACTTGAAATGCTATCTTTTTGGAATATTTTATTTATTTACATTTCATTTGTTTCCCCCTTTCCCCACCCCCTCCTGCTACTTCTATGAGGGTGTGCCCCCACCCATCCGTTACTTTCATTGCTTTCCTCCTTGAGCTGAAATGTGCTTTTATTTTCATTCCTTTGTGTCTCCTTTTATTTTCCGTAGTTAGATAGGAGTGCGTTCATTTCTTTCTTAATGACAACCTTGTAGTAATTTGAGAAATGTGTTTTAGTTCCCATTAGCTTTCTCTTCTTTAGCTACACAGCCCCCACTTCCTTGTTGCTACACGATTTTCAGACTTCTGGCACTTCCTTCAGTCCATGTCCTTCCTAAAATTATGGGGCCTTGGACGGAACACAGTATTCCACACGAGCAGCCAGCATGGCGTGCGTCAGCACCCTGACTTCCCCAGGAGTGGACACTCATTGCTATTTATACTAAGGAAGTTTTAAGGTTTTTATTTTTCCTCTTCATTTTTTTTCACTGTTAAGCAGCTGCATCACACGGCGGACTCACATAAAGTCTGCAGTCAAATAAAACTACCAGATGTTTTTTACAAACTAAACTTTTCATACTTACTCATCCGTCCCTCACATCCAGGAGACACTGATACCGGTGATGGAGCGGGAACTCAGATGTGCCACACAAGGTAGTGGGCAACTTACTGTACTCTCATCACAAAACCCCTTCAACACCAGTCCCAGTGATTAAAGTGTTGTCAAAAATAAGTATTTTCTCTGGAAAATTCTTAAAGAGTTCAAATGGACACTTCTCCGTCTGAGTTCTGTGTTCTATGTAAAAGCACGCTAGTTGTGAAAGGTGAATATATTCGATCCCGATAATGCTGTGTGAACTGGGGTTATTACTATTACACTCACCTCCCAAATGACAAAATTTAAGTATGATTGGAGCAACTCCTTCCAAGCCACACAGCCTGTAAGAAGCAGAGGCAGGGTCAGGTTTCCACTGGGATGTGGCTCGATTAGTGGAATGCTTGTCTAACACTCAAGAAGCACTGGGTTCGGTCCCTAGCACCACTAGGCGTGGGAACAAATGCCTACTGTCCAACAGCTGGGGAGTAAAGGCTGGAGGGTTAGAAGTTCAGAGTCACTCTTGGCTGTATGGGGCCAGCCTGAGATACATGAGACCCCTGCTCAGAAAAAAAAATTATTTAAAATTATTAAAAGTAAACAGAAACAAAACCATAGAAAAAAATAAATAAATAAACCCTTGTTCTAGAATGAGGCTTATATGGTCATTATAAGCCTTTCTTTCTCTATATGAAAATACT
Organism: Arvicanthis niloticus; assembly: GCF_011762505.2. NCBI lineage: Eukaryota > Metazoa > Chordata > Mammalia > Rodentia > Muridae > Arvicanthis > Arvicanthis niloticus. Next base: position 77,934,371 of record NC_047666.1, on the reverse strand, counting down.
AGTGAGACGCACACTGTATCAGACACTGAGAAATATAATGTTATCCTAAGTGCATGTATGTTATCTTTAGAATCTCTAACAGAGCCAGAAGCAACAAAAGCACCACGTCATAGGCCCTCTAAGCATAGCATCTTATTTTCCCTTCTACAGATGAAGTTCACTTTCATTTAGGAAGGGACTCAAGCATTTCTATCTGCAAAGACCTTATTACCATATCTGGCCTATGTACAGGTTCATTTCAACCATCAATCATATGTGTATTATTCAAGAAAATATACTTGCATGACAGTCTATAAGTTGCAAAGTTCTTTGGGGCAAAGAAAGCAACCTTTACATTGTAGCAGGATTTTACTATTAAAAAGTGAAATATTGTATTAGAGGAAAGACTGGTGATAAGTTATTGAAGTGGGAACATGAGACAAAGCATGAGGCTGAAGATGGGACATGGCAGCAGTCCTGCTGCCTAGCATACGCAAGGCCCTGGGTTCAAGACCACACAACGAGAAAAATAAGTTCCTCTTTCATATTTCGTCTTCAGTAGAATAAATCTCTCTGGTATCATGTAGGTGTCTACCTTGCTCTACAAATAAAAACAGAACTGATATAAAAATGTATACTGGGTTCCCACGCTATACACCGCCTCTGCTTCCCCCAGAACGCACCTATCTAAACACTGTGAACTGAGACTCTTGACAAGGTGCCTGCTTCTGATAAGCCAACATTACCTAAAATCAAGTACATTCATTTTTTTTCCAAAAAGAGTGTCACAGGCTGTCACTTTTGTTGACAAATAAGTGCAACATAGGAATAAAACCAAGGCTGTCTCCTCTCCAGCACTTCTTGATATCCTCTATCCTTCCCCAGTCAGCTTCGGAACACAACTGCTATGCTCTGCAGAGCCAAAGCAGAAAGGATGCCCAGACAGGTGAAGGAGGTCAGGATGAGTTCCTATTGTCACACCATTGCTACTGTTAAAATTCTGGGATTGTTTTAAATTTTTAAATAATTATTATTCTTAATCATGTATGTATGGGTACCACATGAATGCCTGGTACCCAGGAAAGAAGACAACATCAGATCGCCTTAACTGGAAATGTGAGATGTCCCTTGGGTGCTAGGAATCAAATCCAGGTCCTCTATTAAAACAAGAGGACATAAACACTAATTCGTGTCTCTAATCCAAAGATGTTGGGATATTCACTCAACTTTATGAATATTTATTGGCCGCTGCTGAGTTTATGGCACAGTTGCAGAAATTTACCTATTTCCTATGCTTTTCCAGTAAATGCATATTTGGAAACATGCCTAGCAAAAGTTATACAAGTCACCCGGAAGCAGTGCATACTTTAATCTATATCCTGTCCCAACTTTTCTTGATGTTTGTGTTTTACAGACAGGAGCACATCACCATGGACTTATATGTGAATTTATGTTCATAATTTACAATGGTAGAATTGCATTAGATAATAAAAAAACATGACCATGCATTCATGTTCCCTCTATGAAGCAGTCAGCTGGGGCAATGAGGTACCTGACATGAATCACCCCATCCAAGCACAGAAAAGGTGGGTTTCTTTGTTGCTAGTCTCTATCCCTTCATAAAACATATTTTTTTCTCTCCACGCCCCTGCCTTTTCTTGACAGCGCCAGGTCGTGTCTCCAGTCTACAAAAGACTACTTGTAGAATTACTATCAGATAGTAAGAATTTCAAGCGCAAATCATTTTGCCTTTTAAATATTACTCTGGAGATATCTATTTACCACCCTACTAAAGTTGTAAGTGATTATACTGAAATGTGCAAAAATGTAACGATTTCTATTTCTAACCTGCATCGTCTTTCTTGAACTTTCCAATGCACAGAAAGGCACTGTTTCTCTCACTTCCTGACTCCAAGCACTATGGCCACAGCACACAGAAGCTACAGTAGTTCTCTGGTATTCACCGAGTTTACCATGCATTCACTCCCTGTCCCCAGCACACACCTTCTATCCCCAACTCTGGCATCCCAAGCCTTACCTTGGGATATGTCTGCACTGAAGTGCCTGTCATCCTCGATAACTGGTCCTGCATGCTGCCACGAAGCTAAGAGAAGCTGCTGGTTTGTCCCGGGCTCACTTGCTATGCAGGGAACCCAAGCTTTAAGCAGGAGCAAGGCAATGAAAACACAGGAGGACCAAATCCCAGCTCAGCCGCGCACCAGCGCTGACACCTTCCATGCGAAGCCACTTCACCTCCATCACCGCATCTGAACCAGAATTAATGATTCCGAAAGTCTGTTTTTGTTTGTCCAGGTGCATGTGGCTGTTTCCTTCTGCACAGAGAAACAAACCCAAGGCATTGAAAGCACAGTGTTAAGGAGAACACTAATCTTAGCTGTCTGTGCAGCGTGAAACAGTTAAAGTCCAGGGAAAGAAATGAACTCAGACAGATACCGTACCATAAGAAATATGCAAACTGGGCTGTAATCTCAGCAGAAGATCAGGCTAAAAGGCTACTTTGAGGATAACCTGGGCTAAGTGATACACTGTCTAAGTGCTTCCCCCTAATTGGTACATGCTTCAGTTGGATGTAGTAGAGAACAGAGAGAAGGTGAGAAGGGGGAGGAGGATGGGGCATTGGTAAATTCCTATTCAGACATGCCTCCCTAGCGACTCTAATGGGAACCACCCATACATAAAGCAGGTGTAAATGGCATCTCACACAGAACTGTTGAAAAGAGTCATGTTTACAGCAATGCATCTAAATGCCATTATTGTAACAACTTTCATGTCTCTGAAGATACTGCAATTTACAACATCTATTTTTAAACTGCACATATTCCTTCTGTATACGTCTAGTATATAAACTTAGTTAAACTTTTAATAAATATCCAGAAATGTAATCTGGTAATGAAAAGTTGTATTGTTTTCAAAATCCTCAGTTTTGAGTATAGCGTTATAATTTGATCAAGACAACAGCAAAACCAACTAAAACTAAGTTAAGCTTTAATGACCACAAATTCCAGTCATTCCTAGAGTTCTGGAATATAATATTAATACACTGAAATATTATTATAGTAACAATTATCATAACAAATTAGATGAAGGAATTTATATTATAAATTAATATACTTAGGAACCTAATAGCTATCTTATAACTAGTATTTAATCTTTATACTTTCAAGAATTGTTTCCTGGGGCAGGAGAAACAGTTCTCTGTTGAGGAAACTTGGCACTCTCACAAAGGACTAAGCCTGGTTGCTTGCACCCAAACTGGATACCTCACAGTTCTCTGTAACTCCAGCTCCACAGGATCTGACAGCCCCTTTCTGGCCTCTGTGGGAACCTGGACTTATACACACATATTACCACAGAGACGTGCACATATAGAGATAATTAAAAAATAAATAAAATCTTTATTCACAGAATCATCTTTAAGGCATCAGATGATTATACCAGGAACCTAGCCTACCTACTTAAATTCACAGATTCCTTGATATGTAAATGTCCACATATGTCATACTTTTGAAACCATTCAACAAAATCTGGTGGCTTTTGTTGTCTTGGACAGAAGATCAACCAGCACAGCCTTGGCTACAAGATGATGAAGATGCTACAATTATTCCTCACATCTAGCAAAGGCTGTCACACTCTCCCACATACATTTATATATCAAGAGCTCAGCAAAAATAAGTCTTTAGTAACTATTTTACTGATATTTTACTGATAAGAGAAAGATAATTTTTAAAGCAAGACATCAAATATATATATATATATATATATATATATATATATATATATATATAGTTAGTTAGTGGGTTCCCTTAGACATAACATGCAACTAAATAAAAAGTTAATATAATTAAAATCATGCTAATTATTTTCTTCTGATGTTCATCTATATTTATCAAAAAGGGGTATACTTTAAGGGTTGGTTTGTCATTTTTATTAGAGTAGACATTAGCTAGTGCTTCCTGAATATTTAAAAGTAAATATAGCAACAGCATCAGCTAAAATCACAAGTGAAATTGAAACTTTCCAGCTACTGTCTGAGAAACTTACACTATCATGTGAGCAACACATTAGCACCGCGGGTGGGAAAGCCAGTCCGAGGCACGTTATCCCAGACAGGCTATTCTATCCTCAAGCCTTGGAGTTTTCCAAATATTTGCCCACACTCTACATTGCTCATGACCAATCTGTGTTTTTAGAACTTCAAAGGATAGCTATTCAAAGAACTGAGAAGCCAGACAGACATGAAACCTGAATGCCACACTTGGGGACACAGAGTGCTCTGGCCTAGCCACAAAGCCAGGCCTTGGTTCACCTCTCCCACTTCCTGTTCACAGCAAAGGTTAGAAGCTGACTCTGTTCCCAAGCACGAAAGTGAGCCAGTCTTTCTCTCTCCCCCTTTTTATTACCAATAAAAACTCTGAGAAGCACACAGAAGAACAAGTGCTTTATGTTATTTGCCTATTCCATGCCAAGTTATAAATTCTCAAGGCAGATGGCTGGATAATTGTTCAATTCTACAGATTAACTCAGCTGCAATTAAGCCACAAACTTCATAGCCAATAGAACGGTCTCACAGTCCTGAGTTATCTGCTGTGAACACAGATTTAACTTTGATAAAAGACGTATAAAAACATTAACTAATTTGATTGTCAAAGTTAGGACTACTGTTGGTATAAAAAAGGCTGGTGAACATCAAAACATTAAATCACATGTACAAAGGCAAACAAAAATGAGAAATCAACTTCTGGGGGGTAGGGTGGGGATGGGATGGGCCTGAGGTCAGAACACAACGTGCCAGAAATCAATGCAGCAATATTTTAATATGGCTAATTGGACATGCGGAGTCATTTCAGGTATTATGAACATACATATTTACTTCAAGGACTCTCTTGCTAGTCGTCAGTACAATTAGTCTCTTCCCACCTCACGCCCTGTTTTATTTCTATGGAACTCTGCTATTGCTCACAGTTAGACACTTCCAATGAGCAGAAAAGGATGTAGTTTTTTTGTTTTTTTTTTTTTTGTTTTTTTTTTTTTTTTTTTTTTTTTTTGCTCTGAGTTTCTTTCTTTCTTTTTTTATTCCACTGCTTGAGAGAAGTTTATCCTTTCATATCTGGTATGTCTCCTAGTTGAAGTCTAGTTCAAACGCCTGCCACACTGAGAAAATGCAAGACATTCACTCGTTTATTGCCCAATGACCTCACTGGACTCTGAAGGCAAAGTGGAATGATTGCACCTTACGCCATAAGTACTCAGAAGTCTGTGTTTCTAGGCACAGATTTGTATGACCAGGAAATATGATTTCCTAGCTCTCAGTCCATGTTTAAAACACCCATGAAAAGAAAATACTGATTTTGGTGGGAAGGGCTCCTGGGAAACCATGTGACCAAGCCTCTACCTGGGACCTGGCTCTTAGAACATACACAGAACTGAAGTCAACTTCTGCAAATCACACAGTCAGGTTGGGAGTCTCCGACCAACATTCTTCATGGTCAGTCCTATTTGTAATTACCAGTTGGGTTTCCTTCTCCCCTGATGTCTACAGTAAGGACATGTAATAGCCTGGGTTGCTCCTCGTCATAAAGCTCAGCTGATTCTCACACTAAAGATACTGAAAACCTGTGAGGGAAACCATACTTCCTGAGACTTGACTCCTGCGAATGGAATACAGAGAAAGGCAGCATTTACAGGCACAGTGTTTGGCCAAGCCTCATCACCCTGTCCTTTCTCCTCATTCTGCCGAGACCATAACACACTTCTCTTTTTCTGTAGTGCAATAAGCTCTCTTCTCTGAAGCCCCTACCCCAGCTGATAACTGTGTGTTCTGGTTTGGATATGAAATACCCTTCACAGACTCACATTTCTGAACATTCAGCCGCAACCCTACCCGACCCCTGGTGAAGCTGTTTTGATAGGATGTGAAAACTTAGAACCATGGAGTCTCAGTAGAGGAAGAGAGTCACTTGGGGCAGACCTTGAGGTCACATGGCTGAGTCTCCATTTGCTGCCTGTTGTTCCCTGACTGAATACAAGACTAGCTGCTTCCCCTTTCTGTGTCATGTCTCTCCTATGATGATAGACTGTTGCCCCTCCAACTGTAAGCCAAACAATCCTTTCTCTGCCAAGTTTCTTCTTCTTAGGAATTTGGCCACAATGACAATAAGCATAACCAATACAGTGAGCTTTGTGGAGAAAGCAGAATGAAAAGACAAGTAAGGTCCCAACCCCCCCCCTTACTGCCACCAATATCTTAATATTTTTATAAGGAAATTTTGTAATGATAATTGTTCATAAAACATTCCTCACCAGAACAAATTAGCTTTACAAAATTACACATCTTGGTTTTACTTTATCTAAAAGCTAAATATTTGGGATACATTTTTATTATTAAAAACCAAGTTTGATTTGACATAAGAAAAAGATGTGACAGAAGAAAAAGCAATACTTGGGCTTCTCTCTCTCTTCTCAGTGAGAACTCTGGTAGAGTCGTGCGGCTCCTGAAAAGACACTGCTCTGAAGCTATGAAAAGAATCTCTAATTTCAATGATCAGATTTTAACCTGTTGCTGTAAAGCACAGTGTTTAGTTTCTTAAATCTGAAATCCCACATATACCACTGTAGTTGAAAAAAAGACTGAATGCAAACAAGAATTCATAACAGCATTCACTTCAACATTATTAATAGTGAAAATCCAGAGATAGCAAACCTACCCAACATGGAAAGATCATTTTTAAAAAAAAAAAAAAAAAAAAGAGTTACTTGGAAGCATAGAAAGGAGCTGGAGAGATAGTTCAGCAATTAAAAGTACTTGCTGCTCTTGTAGTGGGCCTGGTTTCAGTTCACAGCACCCACGTCAGCTGGCTCAAGACCTTCTATATCACTATCTTCAGGAGACCTAATGCCCACTCATGTCTTCTGTGGGCACCTGAACACATACAGTGCACATACACAGAAGTAGACACACTTGTACGTGTGCACACAAGAACACACACACACACACACACACATTTTAATTTAAAAAGAGGCATAAAAATTTATATAAACATATAAACATTTAATGGCACAGAAAATGGTTGCGAATGCTAACTTAAAAGTATGCAGGATCCATTATATCCTGTGTATACAAAACATAAAGTAGAAAAACACTAAAATATGCTGAAAGATCTTGACTAGAGACAACTGAAAAATACTTATTTTTGGTCTCTTGTTTCAGGGATGATTGTTTGAATATAACCCACATTAAAAATTTTTATATGAAAACCATAAAAATGATAAAAGCAGCATCAGAAAAGTAGAGGATGGGGGTTTCTAGGGGCAGTCTTCACTTCTGTTTCCTCTCTGCTTACTATTGCTTTCTGGTTCCTGTCCCATGGGAATATGAAGGTGTGAGAGTCCCAGTTCCCATGAAGCAGCCTGCTGCCACACCAGCTTCCACATACCCCTCCTCTCCTATGCTGCTTTTGTCAGGTGTTGGGCCATAGTCACAGAGAAGCAACTGATGCAGTAATAACCATACTATTATTACAGAGAAGTTTAATGTGCAAGGAGCATGCATACTTTATGTTAACTCCTTTAGCCTTCTGGTGTCTGGTTTTCTGAAACACTGTCTCACATAATAACTCAGTCTGGCCTTGAACTTGCAGCCATCATCCTGATTGGGACACACAAGTGGTAGAATTGCAGGCTTGAGATAGCTACCTTAAATAATAAAGCTTAGAAATGATACAGATAAACGGGATGGGGCACATAATAAGCACTTAAAAATATCAACTTTTATCTGACATTTTCATATTTAATGAATCTTTTAAAAATATTTGTTTTGGTACATCTGTGTGTCTGTATGTGTCTGTGTGTGTGTCTCTGTGTGTCTGTGTGTGTCTATGAGTGTATGTTCGTGTGTATGTGTGGGTGTACATATATGCCATGTATGTACTAGGTATACAAGGACCCCCTAGAAGTTGAGTTGTGAGCCAACTGGCCTGATCCTGAAACTGAATTCCAGTCTCCTGGAAGGCTCTAAAGCACTAAGCAATCCTTCTAGTCCCCTGCTCAATAAATTGCTGCTGTTATTCCTCCGCCTAATGTTTGTGGAGCACACGCACACTTTCAGCAGCACAACCACAATGCTGCCACTGCCATCAAACCGCAGCACCAAGATGCGGAAGAAATCTTGGCTAGGTCTGGGTGGACATATTCACAGACATCTTGATGTATCTTCAAGCTTGAGACAACCTTCACCATCAAATGTTCATGCATTTCACCCGCTCACCCTGATTCTCACTTATGTATCTCCACCACAGGAGTACATTTTCCCTTTCAAGACTGAAGCTACTACTATAATCCCGTATAGTAGTAGCTTCTACTGAAGCTACTACTATAATCCCGTAAAGTAGTCTCAAATGCATCAGTACCAGAAAATATAGTTTTGGGCTCACAGTGTTTTCAACGAAAGTACTTTTGAAAATTGAAAGTAAAACAAAAACAAAAATTTCATTCAAAGAAACTCAAAATGACATTTTAAAAAACAGTACTTTTGTATACTATAATTTTGTGTGTGTGGGGGTGAGCTGGTTCTAAAAATTAAGGAATTCCATGTGCTGTCACATGGGTAATTTTTTTTTCAGAAACAATCTACTAAATGCAGAAGTGAGGCATAATTAACAGAATTGATTCAGAATATCAGCGTTCATGTGACAGCCTGGAACCTTGCAGTAAGATCAAGATGAATGGGCCTCCACACCATCTTTGAATACTCTCTTTCTAATGAAAATAACCAACTTTATTAGGATAAGCTTATACAAAAGAAAAAGATACATTTTCATGGAAAGCAAAAAAAAAAAAAAAAAATACCTCTTTCCAGTGTGAATATAAAGTTATAGGATTCATATGAGTTTACATAATTTTACAATCACACAAAGCCCCTTGCTCTTTGTAGAAGTAAACGTGATTGAGGCTAGCTGTTCATTTTATATTCGGCCTACACATGTGACTACATGACCAATTAAAAAGTATTAGTGCAAAAATCTTAAAGCCACATCATCTAAGAAATTGTCTAGAAACCATAAATCTAAGAAATCAGATAAGGCAATTTTTGTTTGGTTGTACCTTCTTGAAGGCTTTAATAATATTCAAAGAATCCAGAAACAACCAAAATTATAACCTGTAATACACACCGATAAAATTTTAACTTATTCTAACCTTCAATGGTGGCAACCCCAGTGATCCTGGCCCTTGAGAGGAGGAGATAGGAGACAAAGAAGCTTAAAATCTTCATCTAAATAATGAATTTGAGGCCAGTCTGGGCCATGTGAGAGTCTGTGTCAAAATCAAAATTAACAAACAAAGATGAGAACAACAACAGTTACAAAAAAAAGAAGAAGAAAGCCACCTCCCCTTCTGTTGGCATGAGCAAAAACTTTCTGCATTTCAAATGCTTTCAAGTTTCTTATCTTTAGAAAATATTATTTGTTCTAATATTTCTGGCACACTGTGGTTGGCTATCAATTCTTCTCGAATGTTTGACTGTGGTCTTATTTTAATTTAGATTACTACATAGCTACGCACACAGGCGGATCACATCTATATTAAACTTACAAATTCAAATGCATTTCTTAAATTCATTATTTCACTTCTTGGGTAAACCATTATTTCGTCTTCCTTGGGACGTCAAATCTATGAAACTGCTGCTGGGAGTAATGAAATTAAAAAAAAAAAAAGAAAGAAAGAAAGATAACTTATAGGAAAGTGAATCGCTTCCAGTGTACACTCTGCAGAGAAAAGCAAACCAAACAACATTTTGTTTGCTCAATATACTATAGAATAGCCATGCCAGGTCCTTAAATCCAAGTGTGTTGATTTCCATAAGTGAGAACTTTTTTTGAGCCCCTCATTCCTCCTGTGTGCATACATGATGTCACAAACACCCACACATCGGTGGGGGAGATGCTCCTACATTGAAAATTAATGTTGAGAAAGCTAAAACACATGCAGCTGACAGTCCACACCAATAAAATCTTAGATTACATTTTTTTTTTTTGATGTTTGAGACAGTGTGGAATGTAGCTGAGGCAAGCCTTGAACTCCTGATGCTCTTACCACCATCTCCCCAATGCTAAGATAACAAGTGTACAACACCATGCTGGGTTTGCATTAGTCTATGCTAAGTTCTCTGATGCTTTTTAGAGCACTTTAAAGTTCCTAAAATTTAAATGTTATTCCTTCTCTTCCTGGAAAGTAGTAGATAATTAGTTAATGTTTATTGAATCTTTAAACTGTATTTAATTGACTTATTTTGAACTGTGACTATTCAGTAATATATGGGAGTAGTTGTGGAACGATAGATAGATAGATAGATAGATAGATAGATGATATAGACAGACAAATGAGAAAATGTCATTATTTAAACCATGGGAACTCAATATATTAAGAGGCAAAAGTTTTTACGTGTCTGACTTGAACTCAATGGAGTTTACCCATAATATAGAATTCCATGTTGTTCTTTGTTTCTGCCTCCTTCGCTAACGCACCTGAGCTTCAATCAGATTGCTACAGAACTCAAGAGTAACCTGTCAGCACATCAGGAAGAAATCAGAAATTCATGCGAAAGTCTAAGGCTTATTCAATGGAAACTGAATACTCGGTGCAAAAAATAAATACCTTGTTTAGGAATGAAACAAATGAAAGTTTCCTTCGGGGACCCTGTGGAATGGGGACTGGCCTAATTACAGTTCCGATATGTGTCTTTTTTATCTGCCACCCTAAGGATCGAGACCAAAGGAAGCCAAAACAGGAGCGTGGGAAAGCTTGTGGTCGGGGTGAGGGGTTAGGGAAACAGCTGCTGTGGGCATGATACAAAAAGAAAGGAAAAAATAGCAAAAGAGAAATCAACAATAAATAGAATGTGAGTATCTTGACATTCTGTGGTTAAAATAGAAAGTTGTAAAATAAGAGATATTTTAGAGGGTTAGAAATGTACCATTAAGCTTACTGGCAATCCTATAAACTTTGATCTTCAGGATTTAAAAGCCATGAGTGCTTTATTATCAGAGTTTTGGTGCTGGGCATACTTATGTGTAATAATGTTTTTATATGTTTAATAGTCTCAAAAAATATCAGTAGCTGCTGTAACTTTAAGCCATGAGAAAAGAGGGACACTGGAAAGAAATAACAGGAACTCACCATAATTGTCTAACTATAGGCAAATAATTGTGCATAACTCACAAGAAAAACAAATAAATGAACCAATCTAGAAGAACTTATGTCTCAAATATCTGCATTTTATTCAGCCAGAAAAAATTATCCAGCTTTTGCCTGGTATTTTTTTCATATTTGAAATCATTTTAGGTCACTCTAGATATAGCTTAAAATTTGCTCCTATCAGAGGGCATAAAATAGAGGGGAAAAATTGTTTACAGCCCCGTAATTTATAACTAAGGCTGGTAAGATCATATGATGAGAAGAATAACTGAATTTTGTTTTGCCTCTGTTTTGACAAAGGGTCTCATGTAGCTCAGGCTGGCTTACAAATTTACTGTGTAGCTGAAGCCAGCCTCAAACCCCTGATCTTCCTGTGTTCCTTCCTGTGTTCAAGTGCCAGGATAACAGACATGCCCATCTTCAGTTAGATTTTCTCTGTGTGATTCATGGTCTCACTCTATATCCCTGACTAGAACTCTCTGCTAATACCAGACAAGCCTGGAAGTCATAGAGACTCACCTGCCTCTGCCTCTTGACTCCTAGGATAAATGTGTGCACTATCACATCTGGCCTTCAGTAGATTCCTTAAACAAAATGATACAGGGAGATGCTGACTCCAAATCTAACTTCAACAACCCCTATACTCTATTGCCAAGTATCTGGGTTCTGAAGAGCACCTGTTTTTCTACAAATTCCTAAGAAATAGTATCTACTCTCATAGCTTAATTAGATGTTTGAAAAACATGCACCTCGTGGTAATAATATAGCACATAAATGATACATATATATGTTAATATATTAATATATATAACTATTCCTATGTTAATGCATATATAACATTATGGAATTTACCATTACAGACTATAGACTTTCAACAAATTTATCTATTTTTTCCTTTATTTCAGAAAGGAGACCCCACTGTTCTTACCATCTTCCACTTTTCTCATGATAAAAATCTGAAAACTTTGTTAACTCCTGCCTTCCCATCACCCCTGGAAGTCTCATAAGCTTTATAGCATATGATTCTTCTCTTTTATGACTTTGTTTTATTTTTAAAATTATTTCAAACATCATTATAAAAATGTTACAAAAAAAATCACATGCCTAAAGTAACCAGACCCAAAGACTATACAAGTTAGTACATCATTTCCCTGCATTTAGAGTCCATTTGACATGGACTCTGTGAAGCATTGCAATGGATTTTACACTTTTGTTATCGAATATATTTTATACATTTATCTATATGGTAGAGTTAGAACTAGAAAAGCAACCAGCTTTACACCCTCTTTCATAGTGCATGCCCATTGTCTGCATTCACATGGAACACGATTCTTGATAATATGCTTAGCTCTCTAAAATACTTCCATTTTCTCTCAAGCTCTCTCAAGTCAAAGGTACTACTCTGTGGCATCCAGGCTGCTGGTCTACTGCACTTACTGATTAAGCCATTATTTATTCTGCCTTGAACACTCAAAGAAGTATTAAATAGCTTCTGGGAACAACACGACAATAAAAAGAAGCCACAGCTCTGTGCAAATATTTGGACGCCGCTATAGCCTTGGCCCCTACTAATTCATTATCTGCAGAACACATGAAACGTTACTTCAAAACAAAGGAAACCACATTTCCATGACTAAACTTTTAATAGCTTCTTTTCGGGTTCATTCTGCAGTCTTTAGCAAGAAAAACTAGGTCCTGAAGCATTTCGGCCCACTCTCAGCAGATCTATTTCCCATGATGCTCTCTGTTTTACAATGTTACATGCTGTCAGATACCCAGAGCCCCAAAGCATGGCTGTCTTTCACCAGACACTGCACACACTGTGTAGTCTCCTAAGAAAACCTGTTGAGTCCCTTTATACCTTATAACCTCTACTCAGTATTCAAGACTTGACTCAATGAATACATGTTTCAGGTGTTCACTGTACCCATAGAAAGGTAAAATCCACCTATCTGTAATTATGAAAATGTTCTGACTAGCCTGTACACTTACCAGGGCAGGCAGCTGTTACTCTTTCAGGTCTATTTCACAGTGCTGAGAACTGAACCTAAGACCTAGGATACCAGGTGAGGACTCTCCCACTGAGTGGCTCCTTCAGCCCTCAGTTGTTACCTACATTTTGGTTTTCACCAGAAGCAAGCAGCAGCTCCGAGCCATCTCCTTAAATGGAACTGATAGTATAATTTCTATCTCCTCACTACACGTGTGACATGAGCTAATGGCTCTATGGACTTCAAGTGTGTGCCCTCACTTTCATTGCACCATTTAACATTACAGTTACCATGATGTTCCTCAAGGCGCACAGGAGAAATCAAGAGCCAGTAGAGGCCATCCTATCCATCTGCACTGGAAGCAAAGAGAAGTATAAGAGTCTCCCTCCCATTCAATAATGATGTCATTCATAAAAAGATATGGATTGTTCAGAGTGGCTCCATGGAAATAAAAGTCTAAGTGACCAAGAAATATGCCTGCTGCATAGACAATTCTATGTGACAGGGCCACAATTCCAACAGCAGTGGCAGAAGTCTGTTAGTCTGTTTCTGCTTATCTGTATTACTGATGCAAGTGCTGTTTCACCTTTCTCTTAATATGCATCTAACAATAACATATAGATGTTCTTCTAAGGCTGTGATCGTACTAGGCTAAAAGGTCACTGAATTGTGAACCTCCCCCCGTGTGCTGCTCAAAACAAAGAAAGAGTGCTGATGATTTTCTCAAATACTTACAAAGTTAAAAGCATTTTTAAAACAATTAAAGGTGGATGATTTAGAAACAGTGGGGAGGCAGACAATTACAGTTGTATCTGGAAAATTTTCTAGTACACGAATAATTTATTCTATTATTATAATATTAACATAATAGGCTATTAACACAAAAATATTGATGCATATATATGTATGTGTGTGTATATATATATATATATATATATATATATATATATATATATGGTTTATACTTGGCCTGTTGGCATGGGGTTGTAAAAAAAAAGCTTTCAACAAATTAAAATGAGTTATAAAAGTCTACTTAGTATATCATAATCTCTAGCCATGGTGTTTAAGAGTTAGGGTGTAGTAGGCTATAGCAACTGTGACATTTCACAGGATCTTTAGATAGGTCATGAAAGATGAAATTTTTATGGTAGAAGGAATGGTAGATGGAGCCAGCAAGTGAGGGAGGGAAGGAGAGAGGGAGGGAGAGAGGGGGAAAGAGAAGAGAAGGAGGGAAGGAGGAATGGAGGGAGGGAGAGCGGGAGGGAGAGAGAGACAGAGAGATCAGGAAAAAAGAAAGAAGGGAAGTAGAAAGGTAGGAAAGGGGCAAAAACAAAGACGGAAGAGAAAACGGGAGGGGAGGGGGACATGGTCATGGAAAATGTTACATGACTGTTTGAAATAAAGGCCCTTGACTAACGATGGCTCATAAACTTAAGCTTGTGGCAGTAGTTTTGGAAATAGTCACAAGATTATAACTATAGACATCAAGCAGTAGGGGCCTGAGCCAAAAGTTAGCAGGAGAGACAGTGCAATGGTTCTAACAAGAGTATTATGCAAGGTCTCTGTGTTGCATCGACAATCTATGCATGGTCATCTCAGTGTTCTGTAACATGCAAGAAAGCCATACTTATTTAGATGAGCACACATTAAATCTATAAGCAGGAATAGAATCTCCAGAGCAAGGACTGAGGAACTGAAGGGGTTTGCAATCCCATAGGAACAACAACAGTATCAACCAGCCAGACCCCCCCAAAGCTCCCAGGGACTAAACCACCAACCACAGAGTGCACATGGAGGGACCCATGGCCCCAGCTGGATATATAGCAGAGGATAGCCTTAACTGGCATCAATGGGAGTGGAGCCCTTTGGTCCTGTGGAGGCTCAATTACCCAGCATTGGGGAATGCTAGAGGGATGAGACAGGAGTGGATGGGTGGGTGGGGAAGCACCATTACAGAGGCAGGTGGTAGGGGATGGATAGGGAGGTTGTGGAGGGGAAACTGGAAAGGGGGATAATGTTTGAAATGTAAATAATATAACCAATAAAAATATGGTTAAAAAAGATGTTATTTCAATAGCTCAAGTGCAGCAATGAAGGCGCACTCTTTCAGGAGGGAAGAAGGGATAATGAAGAAAGAAAAAAGTTAGAAAGTAATGTTAACCTAAGAAATGTCAAGATTCTGACACATTCTACAATAGGACTGGTGAGTCTCGAGTACCTTGCACTAAGTGAAATGTATGGGTCACAAAGGACAAGTTGCTCATGATCCCATTTAGATGTGGTAAGGAAATCCATAGAGGAAGGAGGCAGAGTCCTGTTTGCCAAAGGCTTGGTGGAGGGGAAGATGGAAAGCTACCGCTTCATGGAGCCAGTGTCAATACTGCAAGATGAGAAAGTTCCAGAACTGGACATGAGGATTGCACAACAATGTAAGTTCATTTGACTCTGCCAACTGCATACTTACAAATGATTAACATGCTAAATTATGCTCTGTGTGTCCTACTACAATTTAACATGCCAGTGCAGTGGTTTGTGCATGACTGTAATTCCTCTAAAGGAAACCTCTAGAGGCAGTAGCAGGCAGGAAGATCACATCGAGTTCAAGCCAGACTGGTCTAGTGAGATTCGGATCATTGAGAGTTACACAGCAGATCCTGTCTCAGTAATTAATTAATTCTAATTTTGAGGTGGCAGTTGTCAAGATGGGATTGAAGAAGAGGGAATTCTAAGTTGCTCTCAGATCACTGCAATTGCTTATGGCATAAGTAGTGCTGTTTATGGGAAGACTATCAAGCAGCCCATTTTGAAGTGGGCAGTGAGTACAAAGTATCAAATATATGTGATGGGGTCACAGAAGTGGAAATGGTTCCCACACATCTGGAGACCACAGATAAGGCTGTGGACAGAACAGTAACTATGTTGGTTTTAATTTTGCTCCTCCCTTTATGGGGGAAGAAAAAAAAGAAACATATAAGTTCACAT
Organism: Arvicanthis niloticus; assembly: GCF_011762505.2. Classification (NCBI taxonomy): domain Eukaryota; kingdom Metazoa; phylum Chordata; class Mammalia; order Rodentia; family Muridae; genus Arvicanthis; species Arvicanthis niloticus. The sequence continues at coordinate 77,918,208 of NC_047666.1, read as the reverse complement.
CAGTGATGATCCTGGTTTTGAAGCGATGTTTTAATAAACAGATTGTTATATTCAAATGTTTCTCTCAGTTCTGGATAAGTTGAAATTGGCTGGCCATCTCATGAATAGCAACTTTTCAAACATAGCTTTATTAAGGCAAAATCAGCAAGTAATACTATGTATATAATGGCTGGGTACGGTGGTATACACCTGCAATGCAAGAACACACGAGGCAGAGGAAGGTGGATCATGCGTTCCAGGCCAGTATGTGCTACATAGTGAGACCCTCTCCCAAGAGAAAAAAAAAATTTAATGGCATACAAGAGTAACAGATGGTCCATCATAACTGTCCATGCCCACACAAAGAAAAATCCAAAGGTTCTTTTAATGAAAAATAGCAGTTGCAATAACTGAACTTTCTAGACACCTAGAGTACAGCTAGCAGAGTGTTCAATGGGAATGAAGATAGGCACATAGTACCTTTGGCAAAGCAAAACCATAACTGTGATTGATACTCAGAGATCTTCCTTCTCCTCTTTCCATCTAGGCCATTGTTTTGATGAACTTGCCACCTCTGCACCTTGGACTAACAATGTTTGTGTTGTGGGGAGAGAGTTGTTAATTTACCCCTCAACACAAGACCAATGTTCTGGATCAGAATTCCACTGCTCAACTGGGATACAACCAAGTCCATCAAAGACAAGACCTTCACGCCAGCCAGGGATGGTGTTGCCTGCCTGTGTTCCCAGATAATCAAGAGGCTGAAACAGAAAGATGTCAAGTTGGAGAACATCCAGGACCATAGAGTGAATTCAGGTCCATCATAAGCAACGTAGTGAAACCCTGTTTTTAAAAACAATGAGCAGAAAGAGTGCTAGAAATGTAGCCCAGTGGTAGACACTTGTCTAGCATGTGAGACCTCTCCCTGGAACCACAAATACAGAAAAGTTGGACCAGTCACCTGAGACTCCTTGAAGATGAGGACCAAGTCATTTTTGCCCAGCTCTCTGGGAAGAACGAATAAGCACTCCCTCAGGGGGAAACAAAGGCATAGGGAAAGTAGGACAGACAAAGACATTTAACTAGACATCTTTATCTCAGGGGGAAAGACAGAGAATCTTAACAGACACATAAACTCAAGATTAAGATGTTAGGGAAAGTGAATTGAGGTCACATCCAAGCTATTTTTGACTCAACATGACATCTGTCCTATCGTATATTTCATTAAATGTTTTACATAGGAAATATCACTTTCATGTTCTTATTCACAAACCTGTACAACTAGGACTGAAAGTTTCAGTCATAAGATGAAAAATCCAAAGCTGGTAAAGCATCCTTTGCCCAATATCAAATAGTAAGAGAGCAGATTCATAACTTGCTCCAATAAGTATGTCTTCTTTGACATAAAGACCTTCTAGGGCTGGGGGCAAAAGTCCGTGTTTGTCCTAGTTTTCTATCTGCCTCTGAGATAAACACCTTGACCAAAAACAACTTGTAGAGGAAAAGATTTATGTTGTTTTAGAGTTCACAGTCCATCATAAAAGGGAAGTCAGGACAAGACTTGAAGCCAGGAACCTCCAGGCAAGAACTGAAGCCCAGGCTCTGGAGGAGGGTTGCTTAGTAGCTTGTGCCCATGACCAACTCAGCCTACTTTGTCATACCACTCAGCACCACCTGCTCAAAGTGGCACTGCCTACCATTATCTGGGCCTGCCCACATAAGTCATTAATCAAGAAAATGCACCACAGACTTGCTTATAGGCCAATCTGATATAGGTCTTCTCTCCATTGAGATTCCTTCTTCCCAGATAAACCTAGTTTGTGTCAAGTTCATGCATGCGCGTGTGCGCGTGTGCACACACACACACACACACACACACAGTATGTGCATGCCCTAAGTTTCACTCACAACACCAGGATGAGAGGAGTCTTCCTAAGAACACCTTCACTTCCTGATGATGGAACTATTCACATAGCGGCTAAACCAACATGTTGTCACAGCAAAGTTACAGGACCTTCCCTAGTTAGGAAGAGGAAAGTATAATCTGCCTCTCTGGTGATTTCTAATCTCAACATTTATGGTTTTTTTTTTATTTTTTTCAGTCATTGATTTATTTTGGAAAAAAAAAATCCTTTATAAGCAAAGGTCGACACTTTTTCTATCTACCAAAGATTCACCATCTAATTAACTTCCAAAAATAATATTCTCACAGCATCAATCTTATTACTAAGAACTGTAGCTTCTTTTTCCTTCTTACTGATGTTTTTACACAAAAGAGATAGGGTCAAACATGGTGGTGCACACCAGTTGTGAAAACTTAAGTCAGAAGGACTGTGATAAGTTTGAGGCCAGCCTGGACTATAGAATGAGATTTGAATAAAAATCCATAAAGCAAAAAATTAATATTGATTATTATAATAAATTCAAGCTAGAGAGATCACTTACTGGATAAAGCACTACTTGGTCACAAGTGAGATGTTCAGAGGTCAAGTCAACATAATTGATGCTAAGACAGGCAGGTATGGAATCTGCCTATGACTCCATGGCACTGGAGACTCCCAAAGCAAGATGGTTAGCTATACTAGCATTATCAGTGGGCTAGAGGCTCAGTGAGTCACATTGCTTTAGTAAATATGATAGAGAATGACTGAAGAAAACCTCTGATGTCAACCTCAGGCCTCTACATGCACACACACACACACACACACTGACATAAGCATGCACACCCCACACACAAGAACATGCACAGATATGTGCAGGCCAAGCAAATCATATTTTTAATTTAAAGTTTCAATCAAATTTTTTGCAAAAGTGTAAAGAAGCTAGTAATGCTATAGCCAATATTTCAAATCTGGGAGCAAGGTGTAGATGTAATGGTCAGTTAAAAGAAGGAAAGGCAGAATGGGTACAGATGAAATGCTTTCATCTCAAAAAATACTACATACATAAATACATACATGCATGCATACATACATACATATATAAAACTATTAAATGAAAATTTAGGAAGCGACACTAGAATTTAAACCAAAACTAATTAACTGTGGCTTGTGCCCTCATGCTATGGTGTTGACTTAGAAACAAAATGAGCATTGAAAATGGAACAAGTCTGGTAAATATTAATCCCAGTTTCCAGCTATCAGGTGCGCTGTCTAAGAACTCAGAGCAGGAAGTTACCAGGGGCATGATATCCAGTGGACTGCAGCTTTGGCCCTGATCTGTCCCTGCTGCCATCTTTAACATTTTGAATCAGATTTATTATAGCATTCATCTTTATTTTGAACCTGCACAGGATTGTACTGGAAAAAAATATTCAATTTTTATAAGGAATGGAGGGGGGGAATATTTGTAATATTTGTCATTCTTAAAGTTGCCAAGCATCCTCACTCTTTGAAGCTATGAAGAAAAATAATATATGTGAATATATGTGCATAGAATTAATGTTATCATGACTAAGAGCATTTCCATCTGTAATGGTCCTTAGAAAGGATAATAAAAGATCCTTTTTTGGGGAAACATGCCTACTGACTTGAAATTTATGATAAGGGAAAGAATGAATATAAGAAACAAAATCGACCAGGACTGTGTGTTTTCCTACAAAACTCATCTCTATACTCCACAGGGGGGGGAAAAACACATGGAATATTGAAGAAGAAAACTCAGAGTAGGAAAAAAGATAAGAACAAACATATATTAGGATAATGAGGTATAAGCACATTTTCTTAAGATAAGAATAAAGAATAACCTATAGAAAGAAACACTTAAGCAGGCACCATGTGGCTACACATTAAAGACTGTGTAAGCCAACTGTCCTGAAAGAAAAATGCAGTGTTTCATAATGAGTGTTCACTACAATTGGTGTTGAACAGCAATGGAAAACACACAGCAGACAACATTCTTAAAAACACCCATTTTGTGACCATACATGAATATTTGCATAGATTTATTTACTTACTGAGTGTATGGGTGTGCACGAGTGTATGCGTGCATATTACATGCATGAAAGAGGACAAAGAGGTCAAAAGAGGGCACTGGATCCTCTGCCTATAGTTTTATTCACAATGGAAGACACCTGGAAGCAATTTTTAAAACAATTACCATAAATTTACAAAGTCCAACTTGAAACTATAACCATACATTCTTGGTAATCAAATAAATGTTAATTCTAAGCCACAAATTGTTGCATTAGAATGAGCTGGGTTGTAGCTCCTAGCATCTGCCCAGTGAGCTAAACCAGACACAGGAGCACATGGAAAGCGTCTCTGAGAACACTGTTCATCAGCTGTGTCATAGCAGTGGAGCGTGTCTCTCTGGGTTCAGCAGATATATGCACATTACTTCACATCACTAGCCACCAAGGAGATGAAGATTAAAAGCCCAAGGAGATACCACAAGATGCCTGTCAGGACAGTTACTGTGAAAAAAGACAAAAGTGGATATAAACTATCATAAATTAGTACAGCCACTGTAGGACCAATGGAGGTTCCTCAAACAACTGAAAAGAACACTGATGGACTGGAAGAGTGCCTCAGTGGGAGAGCTTGCTCCAGTGGGAAAGCTTGCTCCAGTGGGAGAGCTTCCTCCAGCGTGAGCAAGGGCCTGTGTTCAACTGCCAGCACTACAGAAATCCATGAAATAAGAATCCAAACACAGATGTCTCATGATTCAGTAGTCCACCTGCTGGGAATATTTACAAAGTAAAGCGGATCTGTCTGTTGCAAAGATAGCTGCAGTCCATGTTCACCATGCCAGCAAGTGGGAGCAATCTGAATTCCGTAGACGGGTGCGTGAAAAAAAATGTGTTTGTGTGTGTACATGTAGGGAGATGTGTACATGTGTGCACACATGTACATGTGTATAAACACAGTGAAATACTGCTACTCTAACAAGATGGATCGACCTAGAGGATGCTGTGCTCCATGAAACAAGCCAGACACATAAAGACAGAAGACACATGAGCTCATTTATACAGGGAATTTCAAAAGGTCAGACTGTTAGAAACTGAAAACGGAACCAGTTACCAGAGCAAAGTAGTAAGAGAAATGGTGAGGTGTTGGGCCAAGAGTATGCATTTTTGATCATGTAAGCTCTGGGGATAATGTATAATATAGTGATTATAATTAATAACTCTCTCATTTACTTGAAGTCTGCCAAGGGCAAATCTTACATATTCTCCATTTTACATAGTCATGTTAATTTGACTGGGATAATCATTTCCCAGTGTGTACAAATCCTCACACTGTATAGTAGGAATATTTATAATCTTATTTATCAACTTCATATCACTAAATCTCCAAGAAAATGTCCTTGATGTGACCAGGAAACTAAGACCAGTGGCAGAGTTAGGGGATGCTAAGCTGCTGGGTGCTGTGTTCCTGGTTGGAAAAGCGAGAAAGGAGATGCAGATGGTTTTCCAAAGAGAAGACTCTGGAACTAGGTTATAAGAAATGGATAAGATTTTGCTAATGACAGAGAAGAACTGAGGTTATCCCAAGGACTGGAAGAGAATGGAAAGGAACTTGAAAAGACTCATGAGAATTGGGGTTCATGGTGGAGGTAATGTGGGGAGGTACATAAAATCATAACAGGCCCATGCTATGCCAGAGGTAAGGTTCCCCATGATAGATTACAGAGAACCAAAGGGTGGAGGGGCATCTGGTGAGGTGCATGGAGCATCTGGGCTTCCCTCTCCTTCTGTACACATTACAAAGCTTCAAAGACAAATTCAGCTTCTCACTACCTCTAAAACATATATTCTCTCCTGTGAGAATCCAGACTGAAGTATATAAATAGATATACATGCAGAAAGTTGTTTTTACAGAAGGAGTTGTATATACATTCCTGATGAAATTCTTACAAGTCACATAGTCACTGTAACAACAGTGGCACTTGCCAAGTAGCCAAGGACTCAAGGAATATGAACCATGTCTGCTGAGGAGAGAAATCTGGGATATGTGCAAATAAGTTGTTAAAGGTAAAAAAACACAAGTTACTTAACTTAGTAAGTATGATTTCCACAGGATAAATATTACCTTAGCACAGATCGGTAAGGATACACCAAAAAGCCTATCAATATTATTAATATTCATCTTCTGCAACCAATGAAAATATAAGAATTTTTAAATGAATGTATATCATATACAACTTTGTTTCTTCCTCCCTCCTTCCTTCCTTTTGTTCTTCCTCTGTCCCTCCTCACCTTATCTCTTTTGTTTGTGTTTTGTTGAGATAAAGTTTGATGTAATTCAGACTGCCCTCCAACTTCCTTATAGCCAAGGCTTACCTTGCATTCCCAATTCTGCTGTCTTAGCCTCCTGAGTGCCAGAAATACAAGTGTCTACCACTATACCAGCTTTCCTGTTTAGTCTTTAAGAAAAAAAAAAGACAATTATACAGCTTCCTAACTAAAGTAGCATATGGCTCCAAATTAAAAATTGGCTCCCCCCCCCCCCATCCTTAAACCGAACTCAGAAAAAGGGAGGAACACATTGGAGATAAAGCATGATGCCCAGAAGACTTGGCAGAAGGTGAAAACCCAGTAAGCAGAAATGGACGGCATGACAGATGCAGTGCTTATAGCACACCAGGTCTTTCCTTCAGACATCACAGACTCTGCACCACGTGCTTGTAAACACACTCCATATTTTTCTTTTCAACTATTCTTTTTCAGACCTCTGGCTAGTGAGGTCACTTTAGCTATGCAAACTCACCAGCCAAAAAGAGATTCCAGGAAGAGCCTATGAAAGGAAATAAGTCATCAAGAATTTCAATACAACATTAAGACTGAACACAAAGTTGGAGACTCTGGGTGTTTTTAAGTGAGGACCTGCCATGTACACACTTTCAGGCTAGTTATTTATATCCACATGAGTATTGATATGCCTGCAGATATGCTATGTGCTTAATCTAGAAGAGCATTCTGGCTCCTCCAGAAAATAAAATCTCAATATTTTGGAATTGATGAAACTTTTATTTTAATCCACTTGAATCCCAGACTTGAAAGAGCCCTGAAATAAAAAAGACAAGTGATATTTTTCTCTTAAAAAAAGAAATCACCCTTTAATGTAGGTCTCTTAAATCACCATTTTTTTTTATCATGACATGATCATTTTGGGAATTCTGATTTTAAATTTCCTTTAGGAGGTGATTCTAACAAACCCCATTATCAATAACATAGTTGTAAGTCCAACTGCACTGCAGAGGAGAGTTCACAATGGTGAGAGCTACCTACAGGACAGGTAAATTGTCACCCTCCAGCTTCTGCACAGTGCCCACTGCTTGGGAATGAGTAAGACATGAGAGTACATGAAGTTGGATGCTCACAGGGAAAGCTCAGTTCTTTGGATAGAATCAAGGATGGCCGGAAAGCATTAAGATGGTGAACTACAGGGACTTAAACTTTAAAGAGCACAGGGGACCAGATGGGAGCTTGCAGCTTGAGCCAGTACTCATCAGACAAATAGCATTAAACATCTTAACCATCTCCAAAGATGTACTCAATGGCTGCATTTTAAAATAATTCAGGTCAGTAATGAGGAACCTTAATAAGCAAGAAAAATATAATTAAAATTAGTGTGTGCTATGGGCCCACCTAAACACTGAGAAAATGAGATTGGGGAGATTGCTCCAAGAGTAAGTGTTCTCAGAGCAGACATTAGGATCGAAGCTCTAATCCCCAGCACCTACAGAAGCAGCTGGGCCCCCATGGCAGCCACTTGTAATCAGTGTAATCACAGTGAGCTGGAGCCACAAATAGGGGCTCCCCAAAGCAAGCTGGCCAGGTAGAGTAGCCAAATCGGTGTGCTCTGGGTTTAACACCAAGACCTTGCTTCAACATATAAGATGAAAAGCGATCAAGAGAGACAACAGATATCAACCTGGGGCCTTTTCTCTCTCTCTCTCTCTCTCTCTCTCTCTCTCTCTCTCTCTCTCTCTCACACACACACACACACACACACACATACACATGTGCACATGTTCCTACTCCCATATAAACACACAAAAAGGAAAAAAGAAAAAATAAGATAAATGAATTTGGTTACAGGTTTTACAATAACGTGTATGTGATGTCATTCTTAGAAAAAAAGTTCTACTATTAAATGAAGTATTATATTTATAGTATATGTATAATTTTCTTCATTTAAAATATTATTCCCAACTACATCCCAGTCATATACAAACCATCTCTTTTTCCTAGGTTTAAAATAAGATTTCTAATGGTATCCAAACTGTTATTTCTTAAAACTGACCTGGGCTTACACCTAGACTCTACCTCTGCAAGCAGAGAGATGGTCCACTTGCTTGAGCTTCAGACATGAATGATGCATACCTTTAATCCCGTGAGAATATACAGTGGTATATCTAAGGTGTGTAATGTACTGGAGAAGAAATAGTAATAGGAAAAGAACAAACAAGAAAAACCAAAATGATGATGTCAGGCCTTCCTAGCAATTGTCTATGGGTTGGGGGCGGAGTCATAGGGTTACTTCTTACACCTGATCAGTGACAGGCAACTAACAGGTTCTGGGAGACAGCGAGGCTAGGATTCCAGTTCCATACCCACTGGTGAACACATCAGGCTCTGAGGATTAGCTCCAAACTCAAGATCACAGAGAGAGTCTTAGTTAAACTCTGTGGGACACAAGACAAAACTGGTAAATACAGGAAATACATGTATAAGGAAGGTCTGGCAGGGTGAGAGGGAAATAAGGAGGGTGTGGGTAGTAACCAAAATGCATCACACACACACACACACATATGTGTATGTGTGTATATGTGTGTGTGTATATATACACACACAAGTTATCAAATAAGAAAGCCTTTTCATAACTAAATACAAAAATAAAGCATTAAGAACACTAAGTGATACCTCTGTGCTCTTAGACAAAGAGCAGCTGTGCATCTCTGCGTCATGCTAGGCTCCTTTCTGGAATGGAAGGCACCTTAGGGAATTCTTTTCCCAGCATCTCATTGGATCCCATAGTGGTTCCTTATTTTTTATAAGCAGAGGTCAGAAAAGACCAAACATAGAAAGAGCATTCTCTCAAATGTAAGATGGTACCTGTATACTGGCTCCTGAACACAGGCATACTTAAGATAATAGATGAGGTTCAAGTACCCACTAATGAATATCTCACAGAGGAAAGGAACACACATAGTTAGCAGAGGACTGTAAAGACACCTGAACCAAGGGAGCTTAAAGAGAAAAGAAACATCCATTTTTACCCACCTCTGTACAAGTGAAGCTTCGGCACATACATGTATGTGCACGTGCATGCATGCATGCAGGCAAAATGCACACATAAAATAAAAATAATTTTTTAAAAGAGAATATGGGTCCTGTCTGTTATAACCAGACAATTCCAGATTCAACATAAATCCTAAATTATTTTGCTAAAAATGTCTCTCTCCTATGTGCCTCTAAAAAATATTTTAGCTAATTCTTCTTCGAGACCTTCATATGTTGTATCTTTATTACATTCACCCCCTTCTGTACCCACCATTTATTCTCTTCCAATGATCACCCTTTTTCCCGTCCTCCCAGTATGAAATCCGTGTTTGAGAGTGTGGAGCTATGCCATGCACACTGACCATGGTTCCTTTGTTGACTTACCAGCTCCTCATAAAAGATTGATACTATCGTTGCTTTAGACAGTGCTGTTTGCATGCATGCCGTCATTCACAGTAGATGAAAAAGACACGCAACACAAGTGTCTGTTGGTTACCAGACTAATAAAATGTGGCTAGCACACAGACACACACACACACACACACACACACACACACACACACAGGAATGGTATCCAGCCTTACAGAGTAAGGAAATTCATTTGAGCCCAGGCTACAACATGGATACTCTGTCAAGTGAAGTTGATAGTCATAAAGAACAAACGGTTCAATTCCACTCAGTGAGATCAGGATGAAAAAGTCCGTGGTGACAGGAAACAGCATGGACGAAACAAGGCAGGGAGAAGAGTTAGTGGGAACCGTTGATAATGAGTAGAGAGTTTCAGTTTGAGAATAAGTGAATAACCTAGAAATGGTTGATCCACAGAGGTGGCCGTGGTTGTTCAATAATGGGGATATACTTAATGCTGTGGTCTGCACTCATGACAGTTTCCTTACCTCAAGTTTTGTGTGAAGCAAACATGCCTAGATGTTAGGCTGCATCCACTGACTTTTTCTAGGAATCCTCTTCTCACGTGGACTAGATGAACCCAGCCCCTAAGCAGAATTCCCTGTTTAAGAAGGCCCTCTCACTTGAGGGGATGCAGACCTGCTCCTTTCTCGTGTCTCTGAAAGTCATCATATTTTTTTATGACTCATTTCAAAACAGAATGGTCAGAATCATCAGTGTAAAATGTTTGTCGGCCAGCAGAAACGGACAGATGATGACACCTAAGGACACACCTGTGTTGTTTAAATTGAGGAAATAAAGGCAGTTTGTCATCATTATCCATGTGACCCACTATGGACTAATAAATGCAATAAAAGAAATTGTAGCTGGGCTAAGCAGGTTTCCCAGCAAGAATAATGCTAACTTAATTCTACCTGCTGTGCACTCACCTCCCTCCTCCTCCCCACCCCCCCCCCCCAAAAAAAAAACCCACTGGGATTTTCCTCACATTCTCATAGGTTTGTTTAGGTTTACTAATTCTCAGTTGGAAATGGCAGGTTTCTACCCAGTGCCAAATAAAAGATGTTCAGCTGACCAGGAGAGAGACCACCATTTGCTGAAATGGGGGCCATTCTCCTGCAAGTGCAAGTGTCTCAAGCCTCCATGTATGTAACACAAGCACCCTGGCACTGACTCCCTGTCTTCTTTACAGCCATGTGTAATCTTCTTTCAGAATACACAATAATTTGCTTTCTTGCCATCTAAGAACAGAGTAGATTCTCCTGTAGTAGACTCATTTATTTTAATAATGAATTAATGACATCTAAAAATATTTATGTGACAAGTAATTGTTTACAGTTTAAAATATTTTGTATACCTTAAATATGTACAACTTTTGTTTTTAAAGATTTATTTATTTATTAATACGAGTACACTGTAGCTGTCTTCAGACACACCATAAGATAACATCAGATCCCACTACAGATGGTTGTGAGCCACCATGTGGTTGCTGGGAATTGAACTCAGGACCTCGGGAAGAGCAGTCAGTGCTCTTAACTGCTGAGCCATCTCTCCAGCCCAATATATGCAACTTTTAAAATATATTTACTCTTTAAATTTTTAATTCATTTATGTACAACATATATGGGTCAAAGTAGGAGGATACTTTTTGCTAAGTCCCCACCTACTTTATTAGCCCCTCTTGTGTGACCTGCTACATTGAATCAGAACTGCTTATGAGAACATATTCAGAGCAAGTAGAAAAATATGCCAGTGTACCATAGTATCGTTTTATCTGATTATCTGAACCCAATTATGATCTTGCTAATTACGTCATATTGACTTGATTACAAGTCATACATATTAGACATACTGCTCATTTATGCTTATATATTACAACATACTAGTTTGATACATTGTTCTTAGTCTAGCTGAAGGAAATAATTTTTTTCTTAGATAAGTTTACTGTGCTAGTAAATAGTAATTTTTGAAGTTTTAAAAGGTATAGATATAGCTGAGAACCTTCTTGAAACGAGACTAACTTCTTTTTTTTTTATATTAATAGTTGTATGTTTTATTTCACAAAAGATATCTAAGGCATATGGTAAAATATTAGGTTATAGTAAAAGCAAAATGGATGGATTATTTTCTTTTAAATTGATTTTCCCATTTGGTATATTTTAAAATTATACCTATGTACAATATAATACAACTACATTCAAATATATTTAAAATAAAGTAAAAAATAATACATACCACATTTTCATAGGTGGTATGTTTCTTTTTTTTTTCTTTCTTTATTTATTTTTTTTTATTAGATCTTTCATTTACACTTCAGATACCATCCCGTTTCCCCATTCCCCCCACTTAGAAAACCCCTATCCCATGCCCCCTTTTCATTTTGCATTTATACATTTTTTTAAGAAATGTTAATCATAGGCTTTATAAGTTTGGTATTGTTCAATCAGAGGTGTAACCCACTACCCAACCTAGATATATCAACTATCTTTGACTGGTGGAGATACATGAACATCTGCTTCCCTGTCTCCCCCCTCTATCTCTCTTTCATCACCTAGCTTCTCCTCTCCTTCTTCTTCTCCTCTTCTTACTCCTTTTCTTCCTCTCAGTACTCCTCCCACCTTAGCTCCTCCTACACATCACCCTTCCTGTTAAAAGGAAACTTTTCTCTCAAAATACAATTAGAGCATAATTATGCCTATTTGTACCAGTGAGGTACAAGATAGTCCTAATACCCAGTCCATCCTTTTGTTGACTAACCAGCACCTCTGTCATCTATCCTAACTAAAACACTTAGTTCTGAACCTGGCTTTTTCCTTGGCTTTAGGATGAATGTCAGCTGATGACCATACACTCAGATCTTTTCTCTCAAAGTAAATAGCTATAAGTTTTCAACCCCATCAGAAATCCAGAATGACTGAGTTGACTATAATTGTGGGAAGCACAAAGCATAGCTTCTAAAACTTAGCAGCACTAAGGTCTGTCAGATGATCCTGGGCCAGAAGGCAGAAGAACAGATGCTCCAACGTTTTGAAGTAGAGCGAGTGTCCAGGTGTTCAGAGGTCTCTATAAATTGGCTAAGTTTTAGAGACTAACTTCTTAATCATGGTCAGGACCTATATAAGCCCATAAAGTACAAGACTCAAAGCCTAACTTTATGCACGTGAAAAATCTTTAGGTTTTGACTTATAGGCAAGGTCCAGAGAAGCCATAATCTCACTGCACCTGTGTTCACAGCTATCAGCTTGAGATGGGAGCAAGGGAACCAGTTTCAAAGACTTAAATTTAAATTGTGTGTGTGTGTATCTGTCTGTTTGTGTTTCTGTGTGTATTATGTGTGTCTGTGTCTATATCTGTATATGTTTCTGTCTGTATATGTGTGTCCTTGTGTGTCTCTGTGTGTATGTGTTTCTGTGTGTCTGTGTTTGTGTTTATGTGTGTGTCTGTCTGTGTGTCTGTGTGTATATATGTGTGTATGTATGTATATATGTATGTATGTATGTGTATATTTCTGTGTGTGTCTATGTATCTGTGTGTATGTCTGTCTTTGTCTGTGTATGTGTATCTCTCTGCGTGTCCATGTGTCTGTGCATGCTTCTATGTGCATTTCTGCATGTGTGTGTCTGTGTATGTTCATATGTGGGTGTGTGTGCACATGTGGGTGCATACATGTGGAAGGCAGAGGACAGCTTTAGGTTTGGAGGGAGATTGTTCATCAGACCTGTTCACCTTTTATATTTTATTTTTCAAGTCAGGATCTCCCATTGGTCTAGAACTCACGGAACAGCATAGCTAGAGATCTGCCTGTCTGCATAGCATTTCTCTATCCATCATTTACTTGCATGGCTTACATGAGAGTCCTCATAGTTGCGTAGGAAGCACTTTACAGGCTGAGACATATTTCCAGCCCAAGTTACTAAAGTACTAGAATCATCATCATCCCAACCAATTCCTAAAGTGTGACTATGGATAGACAGAAGAATCTAGGTTTGGGGATATTAAACATTATAAGTTACCCAAAACCACACAGTTACTGCAATGCTGAGCCGCGGTCTTCATTAATTCCAGGATTCCTGATCACTTTACAAAGATCAATATTCCTCTGAAATATAGTAAGCACAGCTGGTCATGATGGTAAAAACCACAAACTAGTCTGAGAAGTTAGCTCTTGAAACCTACTGTCAGACAGACAATGCACTGTTTTAAGGCAGTCCAGAGTGATCTTATTCATTGTTTGAGTGGGAGTTAGATAACTGTCTAGTTCTTTTCATCATCAAATCATAGAAGTTATTTGCAATGCTTACATGATAATAATTTATATTTTAGCATGTTCCCACTGTTCAAATCAACCTACATTTAGATTATTAAAGTATGTGTTCAAAGACATTAAGGCGACTCAACAGGTAAAGACGCCTGATGACCTGAGTTTGATCCCCAGGACCCACAGAGTGAAAAGAGCAAACCAAGTCCTGTAAGTTGTGTACTGACTCCCACACGTACACTATGACATGTTCTCAAATAAATACATGCGATTAAAAATTATCTGTGCTTCTAAGTTTTTTGACAACCAGAAATTCAGTAATTATCTTTGCAATGTTTGTACTTAATAGACAGATGAAGAGGACCCAGTGAAGGGCAGAGCTCTGGCTTTGTAGATCTGAGCTATGAATTCCCCCGTGGCCCTTCCCTAGCTCACCACCCAGAGCCAGTGTCATCAGCTTCAACAACAGGACCACATGCCAGCCCCTGAGATAAAGGCAACAATATGACCAGCTTATCAAGTCAGGGAAATGTTAATGGCCCCAGAGCCTTGCTGCTTTCAGAAAGGTGACTACAGAGGAAAACAACTCACAGAGATAAACAAGTGGAAAGGGGGAACCTCAAAGTAGGGGGCGTTGTTCTCATGAGAACATAATTTTCAACATTCAAAACTGGGAAACCAGAAGAAGGTTTCTTCACATATTACAGAGTAATGAGGCTATGGGGCCAAAAAGTAGTGGAACGAAGACCTGCCCAGATCCAATCGTGATCCTGCATTTTAACCACTGTTCTGTGTGGATTCTCCCATTATTCTATTGCTGTCAGGCACATTTCAAATAATGAAACCTTGAGTTGGCATTCAGCTCATCTTCTTGTATTTGTGGATGAATGAAATACATTGTGAGGTTTTTTTTTTTCCCCAAACATGCTGTGTGTCGGTCAATTCTTTGTCATGAGAGCTACCTTTGATATTTCAGAAAATGTTTTCAACCTTCTGTTTGTAACGTGTATGTGTGGATGCCTGTGTGTAGGTTTGCTTACATGAGCATAGTACCCACAAGAGCCGGAAGAGGGAGTCATACCCCCTGGAGCTGGACTTTTGGGTGGTTGTGAGCTGCCTAATGTGGGCTCCAGCCCTACCATGAGCACGTTAGCATATTAAATATCCTCCTTGTCTATCCTGATTCATAACAATTTTTAAAAAAATCCCACATTGCCCAATATCTCCTGTGAGAAAATTATCCTCGATTGAAAATTAATGTAATACTTAAACATAGAGTAAGCACAATGGCAGATTCAAGTTCTTGACTTGCATTTCTTCTACAGTGATTATACTGTTTCTTCTACGGTGATTACAATTATAAAATTTGGTACTTTGAACTCAAGAGGATGACAGTGCTTTTCTGATTTACTTATGACAACTAGTGTTTAAATTAGATCTAAATACTTCAGGTGTAAGCTTTAAAGTCAAGTCTATTGCATCGCAAAATACCTCAGTGCTTGAGTTGGTAAAGAGGGTTTTTTATTTAACCCAGCTCGTGAAAAATAAATGCCTTTCAACTCTGATGCAGAAATATCCTTGTAGAATATTCTGTATTGTAACTACTCCATATACCATTTTAAAAAAAAAGGGGGGGGGGTTGATTTATATCTTGCAAGTGTGGACCTATAAACCACAAAATCTACCTTTATGAGGAAAGGTTATGATGTAGTCTGCCATTCAATGCTTAAAACAAATGAAAATAACTCACATCAAAGTAAAACCCAAACTAAAGCCACTGAAAATACTGTGTGAGACACTGCTCCTGGCAAGATTAATCCAATGGAGCCTCAGAGAAAGCCTTCCCCCTGAGCTGTGTTTACTTAAATCTCTTCTCACAGGACCTTTGAACAGGACAGGAAAGGCAGGTTCCTGTTCTACTCAGAACAGTTTTATAGAACTGTGGAGTATAAACTTTTCTCATAGCAACACACCAGATGGATATGACACACCCAGAACTGAGATTCACTACAGCATTGATTTGAAAAGTTTGGAGGTCTCCCTAGGGAGAATATACTAGAATTGAGGGCAGTTCCATGCTTGAATGAAGCCTGCAGGAGCCTTCCCACAAAGTTAACTTCGACAGGGACAGCACTGCAGAACCTTAACAATAGCTTTAAATGCACTTGTAACTTAATGCATCAGATCCAAGCCTTCCTTTTCCCATTTCACTTTCAGCCTATCGATTTAGACCCTTCATTTTAGTTATAAACTTGTCAAACTGGCACAGGTGAGAAGGCTCAGCAGCTAGAGGTACTTGCTGCCAAGCCTGACGACCTGAGTTCAGTCCCCAAGATTCATAGGATGGAAGGTAAAAATGGAGTCCTGTAAGTTGTTCTCTGATGACAACTGTGACGTGTGCACACACAGAGAAAATAAACTGCCATAAAGTTTTGAACACATTTGTCAATTTGTTTCTTTTTGTGTAATAAGGAGGTGATAACACACAAAGAAAGAGTCAGGTCATTATAACATGCTATAGACATCTATACTGGTGGAAATCCTTGCTGAATGAGGAGAAAATGGGAAAACAGAATTACACTTGAATTCCAAGGTCCAAACAAATTTATGCAGAGATACTTCTGCCTGCCAGTTTCCATTATCCTAGCCATACATAAATCATCAGTGGTTAATGCTGAAAACCCCGGCTATCTTCCCATTTTTATCTAAACCAAACAAGAACAGAATGTCCAAAGTACCAAAACACAATACAGACAGATAGTGTTAACTCGTGTGAAGATCTTCAGAGCTTTAGCTGATAAAGGCTGTAAATCTACAAGTGATTTTTCCTGACAGAAAGAAAGGAGGATAAAATCAAAGACAGTCTTCATAAGCATCAAGGTTTCTCTGCTCACTAGTGGTTTGTTACCAGGTGAGTGGTGAGTCATATGCTCTCAACTCCTGCCTGCTCACCCACAGTTTGACATCGAGTCTGACTAGAATTTACACTAGACAAATAGATATTGGAAAAGTCTATAAATTATTTTAAGGCAAAAAAAAAAAAAAAAAAAGATGATCAGCATAGGCTACTTTGTTTCAGTCAAACCAGGTCAACACTCCTGTGTCATTCTGCATACCCCAATTTCAGAATTCCTTGTCATTGAGGGGAGAGAATGGGAAAGTGTAGAAATGTCAGAGGCAGAAATTTAGTACCTCTCACAGCAAGGATTGGGCAGATTAACCAAGAACAATTCATGAGAGATCACAAACACTTGAATCTCTCTTTAATTGCCATTAAAGGCTGAGCCAGAATGTCAATGAAACTTTTCAGGAAGCCAAACATAACATATAGATAAACAAAATTCTACTATGATATGTAAGGTCAGGTCAAGAGAAATACTGAAAGCATGGAGACTTTGCCACATGGGAAATGTCATTCAGACAAAGAACAGATATACCATTGTGCTGAGAGCTGGCTAGTATTGTTACTGATACAATGCTCACAGACACTTGTGCACATGTACACACATACACACACACCACTCATACTCACACACACACATTTTTAAAAGACAAACGAGAGTAAGAATACCTCAAAAAAAATCAAAATAGAATTTACTCGATAATTGCCTAAGGTTAATTTTGAGGGCTGCATAGGTTGCCTCAATTAACAAATTAATTTATTCAATGGTCATATAGACCAGCATTCAAGTGTCCCAGAATAAGAAACTTGACCATGCACTTTTCAAATATGATGAACTTTATGGGGCTTACCCACAGTCCCATGGCAAAGCGGGGGTCTATAATGGTCCATCACCTCTCTCCTTGGAAGACTCAAAACCCAGTGTATAGTCACCAAGATTTGGGACACTGTAGCATCTCATCTCAAATACAGGAGAGTCGCTTGTGGTTTGACACCATTGTTTTACTTTTGAGACAGAGTCATCACATGTAGCCCAGGCTGGCCTAAAAGTCCCTATGTAGCTAAAGATGAGTTTGAACTCCTGATTCTCCAGCTCTATTTCCAAATGCTGCAGCTTATACATAACTGCATATAATATGGCAAGCCTTTAGGGGGAAGTTTCTCTATTGAAATGACTTGTCTATGTTGACGTTAGAGATGGAGTAGTTCTGAAGGCCAGGTACAACCACCACAGGGAGGGTATGGAGTACACTCAGCCCACCCATGTATTCAAATGCCTTTTGTGAATAAATGAAGTAGGTAACCTTCAAGAGGATGAGATTGCATGGTTGCAAGAGTAACTAACAAACACAGAGAAGCATCCAACCCGAACAAACACCAACTCCCTCTCTCACCCCAAAACTAAAATTACAGAGAGCATGTAATTTCTCAGAAAGTTCTTACTAGTTTCCAGTGGGTTTGTTTGTTTTAATCTTTTTTCTATTTTGTATTGGTTATTTTATTTATTTACATTTCAAATGTTATCCCCCTTCTCAGTTTCCCCTCCACAATACCCCTATCCCTCCCCCACCCCCTGCTTCTACGAGGGTGCTCACTCACCCACCCACCCACCTACTCCTGCCTCACCACCTATACTGGGGCATCGAGCCTCCACAGGACCAAGTGGCTCCCTTCTCACTGATACCAGATAAAGCCATCCTCTGCTACATATGCAGCTGGAGCCACAGTCCCCTCCATGTATACTCTATGGTTGGTGGTTTAGTCCCTGGGAGCTTTGGGGTTCTGATTGGTTGATATTGTTCTTCCTACGGGGTTGCAAACCCCTTCAGCTCCAGACTGAGCACAGAGATGCCAATGGAAGAGCTAGGGGACCGGTTTTTAAAATGTCAGTGCCCTTTATGCCTGCTGCCATTGATTTCCAACTGACTCTGCCAGTGACACTGCTCATTTATCTTCATCATCTTTTCTTTCCAGCCCCAGTGTCTTCAGAGCGCTTCAACATGTCCAACGGGAGCTCTTCCTTTTAATGTCCACTTTGCTGCTCTGAGCCACTGTTACCAAAATTATGCTTTAACTGTCCTCATCACTCTCCTTTAAGAAAACAACTTAACGTTCTGACATGCTGTATACACAGAACCAGGCTCAGATCCCTCAGCCCAATCAGAGAACACTCCATTTTTTATCCGTCACCCCCATCCCCGTCTGTTCCATCCTTTAAAATTTCCCATTACCCACTCCTCTCGCCTCAGCGGCAAAGTGAAGCTGTCTGTCCCACATGTCTTTCATAGAACACAGAATACAATCCACACCTGGCGTCCAGCTCACTCACTCACCCTCAAACCTTTCACTCTTTCCTCCCTCACATCCTCTGGGCTTTGTGCCCAGAGGAGAAATATAAAGAAGCATTCCTTTACGCGTGCATTCTTCATAATGCACCAAAGCTGCTGAGAGCCCGGTGAACTATTCGCATAAACACATGAAAAAGTCAAGCATAAATTTCAAAGAGAAGGAAGGACAGAATTTTACCAGAAATCTATGTTAAGAGAGTGATGGTATTCCAGCATTAAATTTAGCCATGACCTTTCTAGAAGGCAACGTTCTCATGACTGTAGGTCAGAGCTTTTATCACTGGGCATTTGTTAATGCTGGGATCTTGACTATAAACTTGGGGAGGGAGAGGTGCAAAGGCAATCCATTTCTGAACCCTACTCTCTTCAAGCCCCCTCCCCCACTTTCTGGCATGTCATGGGCACTTTTCAGATGTTCTGGAATAAAAATGCAAACAGAGAAAGGTTTTCAAGAAAGATTCCACAATCCAGAGATTTCCAGTTGCGACATCAGAGCCAACCATGCTAAAGATGACTTTCCCACCAGAAACGAGAAGAATTTATTAGTGAGCTTTACCACTTTGGTCTTCCTCACAGTCTAAGTCCCCAGTGTAAATTAATAACTTGACATCTGGATTGATGAGTTATAGCTTTATGATTAGTGTGCCTTGGCGAGGGATAAGCTCTGTTTTATGGAAAAATTACATCTCTGACCCGTAATAATGACATCTGGAGTCTAGCCAAATGCTAGCTCCAGAGCCAGCCCCTCACCCCACATCATACATGCCTGCCCATCCCTGCCACCTTAACTCTGGCTTTCTCTAGCACAATCAGCTCCTGGTAACTGTCTTCAAACAAAGAAACAAAAGCCAGGAGTAGCAATCTGGAGAAACTGCTCAGTAGTTAAGAGCATGCACTGCTCTTCCCAAAGAACCAAGTTCAGTTCCCAGCACCTAAGCTAGATGTGTCACAAACGCCTTTAAATCTAGCTCTCAGGGGAGACATGCACTCATGTGCACATACCCATACACAGATATACATGAAGAACACACCAACCAGTTATCTAATACCACATGTTCAGCCCAGAAAACATGCATAAAATAGCATTATATGACTGAGCAGGTTGTGTTTGGGAATATACAAGTATATAAACATGCATATATGTATGTAACAACAATAAATGTAAAAAGAGGCCATGGATTTAAAAGAGAGCTAAGTGGGAGACTTTGGAGGGAGGAAAGGCAAGCAAGAAATTAAGTTATTCTAATGTAATCTCAAAAAAGAATTAAAGTAAATATAAATTAAAAACCCATCTTAAAAAATAATAAATCAAACAAGCAAAAATACAAAAAGTATATAAAATACTCGAATAGGTCTGGGATTTTTAGTTTTGGATTTGGGGTGATTTTGTTTCTGTGGCTTTCTGTTTCCCACCTCTTGTTCTATTACATCTGTTTCTGACAGCATTTTCAGGACTATCACTGAGAATTGATTTGTCTGAGTGGGTTTAATGCACTTAAATGTGTTACTGCAGCAATTAATGTCTCTCTAAGTAATAAGGCATGTAGAATAATTATGACTATGGAGATCATATTATGCATATAATATATATGCAGGACTTTATTTCCCTATTCATGTATTTAAACCAGAACTAGCAAACAGAAATGGACAAAGTCACATTTCATGCAAGAATGCAGGGAACAGCCAACAGAACCCTTACAAGCAAAACTGCAAGCCATCCATGTGCATTCAATATAATTCAGACAGAACAAAAATTAAACATAGGAACTCCTAATGTCTGCATATGGCTTAGTTCTATTGCCTTGAGGATCTGTTTCTGAAGTTTCATGCTGGAGCATCCAATTTTATAAGAAACATTTGGTCTCTCCTACCTTCTGGATCAAGAGACAGGATTTTACTTTCAAACACTTTTGACCCATATTGAATGTCATATGACCATTCAGAAGCACATCCACAGGTGCTCTCTCAAAATCAACATGTCAGACAACCAGTAGATACTCTTAATTCAGTTCCATGCACAAAAG
Source organism: Arvicanthis niloticus (assembly GCF_011762505.2). Taxonomy (NCBI): domain Eukaryota; kingdom Metazoa; phylum Chordata; class Mammalia; order Rodentia; family Muridae; genus Arvicanthis; species Arvicanthis niloticus. The sequence goes on along the minus strand of NC_047666.1, from coordinate 77,897,060 downwards.
AAAGCATAAAGCAGGCCCTTTCTAAATGTGAAGAGTAGCCAGCCATCCCAGCCTTGACAGGTGAGCATATAGCATGAATTGACATCCTTTCCCATGACCAATGACATAGGTATTTGGGTCTGACTTCTGTTCTACCTTCTGTAGTAACACTCTGCACACTATAATGGAAGGAAGGCTTGCTCCACCCATTCTTTGCTGAAAACCCTTGGTTGGGGCTCAGTGGAAGGAATATTTACAATTATGATACTTGGGCACATAAAGCCGGGCAAACACTCTCAGTATCAAGGTGTCTCTGACCTTTCTCCTACCCTCACTGATGACCTTTCCAGCATCCACTGATGCTGGAAAACATTATTATTATTATTATTATTATTATTATTATTATTATTATTATTATTAGGCAGGAACAGGGAAGAACTCTGATATTGTCTTATCTTCCCTAAGATTCTTGCCCACAAATTGACTTTCTCTCTCCCTCTGTACCTGAAACCTCATTATCCACCACAGTAAGAAAGACTGATGAATGTAACCACATCTGGATGGACTTCTGTCATGGGAGTTGATGTCTCACTAGTAAAGTCACATTCAAAGAAAAGCATTTATCAGTGACATTTAACTCCCAGGGTCTATTTATTCCCCTTAATATTCATTCTCTGTGAAATCATGCAGAGTTTCCTCTGCCTCCCCTCCTCTTGTTCTCTAATAAGAGTGTGAGTGTCTGAACTTCATGGAGGTAGAAGGTGAACACACTGATGTCCACACAAACACCAAGTGTTTCCTTATGTCCATCCCCCTACCAATCTTTCTACTGCAGATTCATACCAGCAGCTCCTCAGCATGATGGGAAATGTCCCTTTGTCCCCACAACTTCTACGGCACCAGATCTCCTTTGGAGAAAGTCTTCATCCTCTTATAATGAAGCCTGCACGATGTGCAGAAGGCTTCCTCCCACCCTTTGCCTTTGGGTATCTCCTCCACTGTTGCAGAAATGAGAACCAGAGGGTTTCCCATGAACAGGAGAAGGGACACAGACCACAGCAGACTCTCACCACTGCCAAGGCCAGCTGAAAACAACCACCGCAGACTAGACTGACCAATCATTCATCAAGTGGAAAAATCTGCAAGAAAAGCAGCCTGAGGAGACAATCCTGTAAAGGCTAGTTTCCAAAGAGTGCTCTGAGGAACAGTATGTGGATAATTGATCACTGCTTTCCCTGATGGCCCTGGGAAAATCAAAGCTACACTGATTAGGTTTAATGGATATGATGCATTAGAAAATAACGGTACTGAGAGTAAATAAAAAGAAAGGGGGAAAGGTTTCCTGAATGTTTTCCTATGAAGTTGTATGATTTATTTCATATTATGCTCACAGTATATTAAACTATTACAAACTAAGACAATACTATGTTCTCTGGTGCTATAATAATAACTTTCTACATAAGTAAGAATAACTTTTCTACATAAGTAATATAATTAATAACAAAACACAGGCAATTTAGTGCCTGTGGGTTTCAATGTGTGTAAGAACTATTTTTCCAATATTACTTCTACAATGGGCCTTTGGAGTTAGACTCATATTTATTTTTAATTTGAGGACTATATCATATGCTATTGCCATTGTTTTTGGTTGACCTGCAGAAATTGATGGTAAGACCCTATTGCTGAAGACATCACATTCTTAAGTCACGGGACATGGAGAAACCAAGCTGGTACTAACCTGGAAGGTTCTATGTACGCTATTAGGGAAAAAATAATAATTAGCAATCTTATCAGCTGTGAACCCTGTGAGCTAACGTTAACAATTTGTCTTGAGAGGTATATCTGCTGGTTCAATAATGGCACAAAACTGAGAGTAACCAACCACTTTCAGAATGAATTAAAAGTGGGTTCCACAGGATGGAACTCATGCTTGATAGTGTTGTCACAGTCAAAAATCTGTGGCTGGCTAGGACGCATTGCCTAGGGGAGGACCAAACACTATTTATGCTAAATATACATAGTAATAAATGTCCCCCGGTGGTCTTATCTTTATTCCCATCTGTGAGCACCTCGTCAGAGAGGCTTCTTTTTGCAGTAGATAGAGATTAACACAAAGACCCACAACTGGTCAACAGACAGAGAATAAGGGACTATGGAGTACTCCTCCCTGAATGAAGAAGCATCTATATCCCACCCCAAATTCCCAAGACTCAGGGATCAACACCAAAGAAGGGAGAAGATTTTAGAAGCCAGAGGTAGTGGATACCTGTGCAACATAGTATTTGCAAGATATACCAACACCATTGCTCACATGACCTCACTGTATCCTACACACAATCAAGCCAAAAATCCCAGTTTGGGTGGAAAAAGAACTTGTGAAGTCTCACCCCTATCTGAACATCCATTGGCAATTGATGGCTGGTTGGGAAAAGTCAGTTCTTTTCAGAGATGCAGTACCTAGGGTCCATAGCCATACATATATAGGCACCCTGAACTGGAGTCAGTGGATTTATAAAAAGGACACATGAAGCTAACAATTCTGAAAACAAATTTGTCTTTCAAAATAAAATATAGCTTATCATATCAGCTAGAGCCTGGATCAACTCAGAAACAAGAATCAAGTGGGATTATGAAACACAATTGGATCCCAATGGCATCATCATCCGTTCAGTGACTAAGTTCAAGGGCTCAATCATCAACTTTCATAAGTTCCTCTTCATCCTTCAACCTCCTCCTTTGAAGCACCTGTGCCAGCTCTAGCATGTCCCTTTCCCTCCACTCCTGTCTGACCACTTGTTGGTGACATACGCTGCAGTTCATTGGTACTGGAACAGCACAGTAATCAACTTGCATGAAACTGCATATTTTCTAAGATCTGTGGGTAGGTGTGTGTAGCTAAGTGAAACGTTGTTGGTGTTGTTTAACTTGATTCTCTTTACATCTACATGGAAGCTTACATAGAAGCTTGAAATCTTCCATGCCTTGGCTGAAGGCAAGGATAAGAGACTGCCCTCATCTATCAAGAAAGACATCTTTCCTCTTCTTCTCATTTGTGTAACCTCAAAATGTTACACTTGGGCTACACCATCCTTAAAATACAGATAAAATCACTTACATTCAAAAAGTGTACAAACATACATTTTAATACTTTGGTCTGTCACAGTCTAGTATTTCTACCCAACATTAGTATGTTTAGTTTTTGTGGTGGCTTTATGAACTAGGTTTACAGGTGGAAAAATGGGTACACAAAAAATAACTTATGGGCTAACCTGAGAAAGGAAATCTTATGAGTATTTACATTCACAAACTATTTTCATTTTGAGTTCTGTGATTTTTGTTTTTAAGACACCAGGTCACATGTATCCCAGGCTAGGACAAAATGTACTATATTTCTTAGGCTGGCATGGAATTCCTGATACTCCTGTCTGCATCTCTCACGTGCTGGGATTAGAGGTATATGGCATGATGGTTAGCTTTCACAAACTACTGTGTGTGTACCCACACATATGCACACATTTGTCTGCACGTGGGTTTGTTTTCCTACAATACTAAGCCTTCTCAGAGTTAAGTTCAGAACTATTCAAGTCAAGCTGCAAAAGTCAGACTGGTCATAAAATGTAAGTGGGCATAAGTTTTTATCCTTGCATCCCTCATCCAAGACAACTTGATTGCTCCTTAAAGCACTGCAATGATTTATGACCCACTAGAAAGCCAGACTATCTGGTGGGAAGATCCAGGAATACACACTTAAATGGTTTTTTCAAATGATTTTTCATTTACGCTAGATTTTAAGAATCATAAATTCCTCAACTTAAAAACATGTAAGATGATGAGGAATTACATAAAGGAAGCTAGACAATCTTCTCACAGACTTTATGATTGCCTATATAAATCTGTGAGTCTTTGATATTCACTGTTAAAGATCATAAACCACATGCTTCACGGTGCATGAGAGTTATATAAGAACAAATAGCAAGGGAAGAGCTTCAGGGAAGGAGCTAAGAATGCAAGCATACTGAAGTATTCAGAAGGCAACAAGCACCATCAGGTAGAGTCTGGGATGGAGGACTTACATGTACTTGTTGACATTTTTAATGCATTTTAGTAACATGAGAAGCTCAAGTTCACATAAAATTGCCATTCGGTACATTCGTATGCCAATGTGACAAACCAGCTCAAGAATAGAAATCTGTATCTGGGAAGTCCATTCAAGAAGGCTCACCAATGTGCTTTTGGTCAAAGGATACAGCCAGATCATAACTTGAGTTCTGGCCTAGCACACAGCAGTGAGTTTCTCTCTCTGCCCCAAAATCATATACCCAAAAGACAGCACAAGAACTCTGTTTAAAGAATTAACCACTTGATTCTGATTAAATTTTTTTCCTGCCTAATCAAACATTAGCGTGATTTGTATGTACTCATTTTTATGGGCTTGCATTTCTGGCTGACACTTTATGTTTGAGATAACTCACTTATCAGCATTCACTCGTATCTCTCTCCAACATTCCCAGCCAAATTCTCACGCTTCGAACTAGGACCAGTTGAGAGCTGGAAGAAGTTCCACTGTACACATTTAAAACTTCTAACTGTAGTTCCCCAAAAGGGTTCAGAAGAACCAACCCAACTGTGATTCAAGTAAAAAGGAATGAAGAGACTGAAAACCATGAGCTACCACGGAATAAATGTACTAGGACATGAGACCTGTCTAGAAAAGTGATGCCAGTTACAGGAAAAACAAAACTCCATGAGTAAAGCTAGTCACTATCTGAAACAAAACACACACAGTTTTGTTACTGTTAGAAGCTTTGCTTCTAAATACCATATTTAAAGGTCTAACAAATTCAGAGCTGGCTTGACCATAATTTGATGATGTACAACAAAGTTAAGTGCAGAAGAACTAACTTCTCAAATTATTGGTTATTTTTCAATAGAAAACATTTTTTTCATTTTGTAAAATATTCAAAGAACTCAACTTTGAAAGTTGTCAGTAACAGAAATCAAGTCTACCAAGATAATTGTCAGCTACCAAAAGAGAAATCAATCACCATAACATTGTCAGAACTTCTTCCTAAATATTCTACTAAGTTTATCTTTGGGTCACAAAAGTCTAAATAACAGAGTCAAAACAAATCTCGTTTCAATGAAAAGACATCTCTACTGAGTATTAAAACTGTACCAGCAAAATGTTCCTTAGTTGAAAATTTAACAAGTCAAATTCTATTAAACATCAGTATTGCAAAGGTATGATTCCTGTGTACAGCAACCATCCCTCGTTTCCTTTTTTCCTTTCCTTTTTTCTTTCTTTTCCTTTCCTTTCTTCCCTCTCTCCCTTTTTTCTTACTTTCCTCCCTCCCTCCCTCCCTCCCTCCTTCTTTCCTTCCTTCCTGTCACACATTATAACCCAGGCTGGCTCTGACCTCATAATCTTCCTACTCCAGCACCATAATGGCTATTTTTTCTGGTATTCATCCCCATGCCTGGTTATAGAATTCTTTTATGATAAGCCTTTGCCAATTGTTGGGGTTGGAGAGACAGGTCAGTAGTTGTGAACTCTTACTGATCTTGCAACACACCAAGTTCAGGACTCACACTCATGTCAGGTGGTTGTCGATCACCTGTAACTCCAGCTCAAGAAGATCCAACACCCTCTGCTGGTTTCCAAGGGCACTTATACTCATGTGAATGCACATGTACACGTAACACACACTTTATTTAAGAGAAAAAAAAAAAGAACATTGAAACAACAGTGATCTTGAAGGTAGATCTGGAGAATCTTCAGTTGTCAGTGATCTAAAAACAAACAAAACACATTCTGAACATGAAATTTCCCACTAATGAGGGTGCAGGGGAATTCCCTTGGTGGGAAACATCACAGAGAACATTTTAAAAATGTTTTCATTATTATTTTTACTTTCTGTGTATGGGCGTCAGCCTCTATGTATGAAAGCACAGCACATGCATTACAGAAAATGAACACAGATCCCCAGCGAGGTCAGCCTGAGCTCTTAACCATTGAGTTATCTTTCCAGCTCCTTACAAGACATTTTAAAAAGCAACAACAACAAAGAATGCCAACATCACATCAAATTTGCACGTTCTCAGACTTATCTACTGACGCTTTTCTTTGTTTTAAACATTTTAGACTCTACCCAATCTCAAGGGACTGGGGGGGAGTGAGGAATAAATATTTTATCTCACAGATATTTCTTTTCCATCCACATATCCTGCCAGCCAGCACCTACAAAAAGCAAGGCACTCAGCCAAATTTTTCTAAGGGAAATGTTATGGGTAAGATGGGGAGGCTGAAAAATTGATTTCTTTTCTAATGAAAATTGTTGTGGTCTGATATGGTCTCTAATTTGTTTCATTCCAAGTCTTAGAAAGAAAATACCCCATGAGGCACAAGATACACAGTAGGCTCTCTTCTTCTAAAGTTTAGGGTCCCTGCTACAGAGACTGGACCTCAAAACATCAGCCACACAATTGAAGGGAAGGGGGTTGTGGCATACCAAGAAGCGGAATGTGGCCCTTAAGGACCATTATTTTGATCCTCTAAATCCTTTGGATCAAAATAAACAAGAATACTAGTATTTATTTGTTTATTTATTTATTTATTCCTCACACTTTTGAAAGGTGATAAGTAGTCTACAAATCTGCCAGAAGACAAATTACCCATCTCCAAACCTCTCTTTGATGTCAAACTTCCACCAGGTTGATCAAACTGTATTATATAGACCTGGAGAGCAAAAATACTTGCCACAGCCTTTGCATAAATAAATGTGCCTTACAATGATCTCAGAAGAGGAAAACAATTCATTAAAATCCTTTTAACCCCAAACCACAAGCTTCTTGCATAAAGTCACTCCAGTGTTCTCAGTGTTACCTGGGGAGGACAGAAAGGCATTCCTTACATTTTTAGATGCCCTTGAGAAAAAAGAATGTATTGAGTAAAAAGGGACATTTTTAAAAAAATGGAGACAGAGGGAGAGGGGGAGAGGGTATGAGAGAGAAACGGAGAGACAGACAGATAAGAAAGATGAGTAGGGAGAAATTTTAGAAGACAAATAAATAGATCTAACTAGAGAAAGGAGAGAAATAACTACATTTAAATGTGAAGTACTTCAAATAGTGACTGTCTATCACACTGCATCTTCTTTGGGTAGCTCTGTCAGGTGCAGACTCATTTAACTGTAAGAACTTATATCCACGTTACTTCTTTCCATCCAGATTTGCCCATCTGTATAACACGATCATATTGGTTTTGGAATTTTATTAATGATTTCCAGGTTGATATGTGAAAAATCTAGGTTATTTGTCTTCAATCCTCAATGTAAAGGTAAAATAACATGCTGGGACTCGAGTGGCTATCTGTTCCATATTTAGATAAATCCATTGCTCATGGAATGCATGCAGTACTTTAAAATGAATTGTATAAATTGTATAAATCTGTATTTATAGATACAGATATGAAAAACCATGTCATGTATGAAAAGTACTTTCTTCTTTAGTTATTCAATCAATGTTAGAACTTCATCTAGAATTAATGAATCCATGGAGTTTGATGGAAAATGATTTTGGACACTCTGAGGCTCCTTCACCGTGGAACTCTCCAGGATTCTGTGTACAGGACAGAGCCCCTGTTTCCTTCTGCACTTATGACTGATGTCTATAGAAGCACGGGTGACATCTTCACAGATGACACTAACATGTTTGCCCCTTTAGTTGCTGATGTTAGGAAGATAACATCCTACCTTACAAAGGTAGGTACTTTCATTGCCAAAGAATACACACTGATCAGTCACCCTGGACATGTGATATGGAGACAGATGTAATCTTCGTCACACAGAAAGCCAGGAAAGACAGACAGCAGCTAACTATGACACTGTCATGAATCAGATGTACAGACTCTTCCCTAAACACCGCTAAAATTTTCCCAGATTAAAATAACTATGTTTGCAGTTTCAAATACTGATGGAAACACAAAACAAAGAAAATGGCAACGATACAATTGCCAACTGCTTGAGTGGGGCAAAGGGCACAACCAAAATTACACCAGAACCAGAAGTACACTCTGTGAACATGTGAACCTATGTACATTTTGATTATATGTGAAGATGTAATGTCAGCATGCATATAGTTCATCCTGCTGAAAATGTAAAGATGGAATGACCAATACAGTGGCCATCAGCCACAAGTGTTGCCTGGATCACAAGCAGGGGGCTAGAACAACTGAAATTACCTTTAGTATAAAACACATCTTGGATATTTAGCTCATTACAAGCTAAATGGCAATGTGCCTCCATTTTCTTTTTGACAAACTGCTGGGTCAAATACAGTATTACTATAAATTTAATCTTTCTTTTATTCTTCTTATGTAAGTTCTGAAAATGCAAAACCAAATATGGGATTTTTTTCCCATCAGCTTATTTACTTATTCATTCCTTATATGCAGCTGACTATAACAGATGCAGAGAAACACAGCTAAAACTGTGTTTTATTTCTACTAGATATATAAGGCGCTCACCTAGGAGGCAGGCAGGACTGCTTTTATCAAAGCCACTGGGTGACACTGTTCTCCACAAAATTGACACAACCAAGTCAATTTCCCAGCCGGGGAAAAAAAAAAAAAAGACACATGTACAGGTTGTGTACAGGTCACACATGCACATGCCTACATGTATAAACATACACAAGCTGACAGCCAACAAAGTGTACTCGTTCCGGCCACTCATTGTCTCAGGGGGAAAGGCTTGGTAGGCCTTGGACTTTCATCGTTCCATTTGTGACTTGCAGACTTGACAATTCGAATGATCTTTCATAGGTCCTCTAATGGTAACACAGCTAGGATAAAATCACAAGAAGGTTAGTTTGGGGCTTTCTTCGAAAGGCCTTCTGTCCTTAAAATCGTAATCGGAAGGCCGCTCATGTGCTCCCGTAATATTGCATGTACTTACATTTTTATGGCTTCTGAAGGAGACCGGGCAAACTAATTTAGGGGGAACACAAACAGCTGTTTTCACTTACAAAGAGGGGTTTATGGCTTCTATGGTCATTTTCTGTGGGTTGAGTTTGAAATCCTGAGCATCTTTCAATCAATTTCCTTAAAAAACAAACAGACAGACAAAGCAACCAAATAGCTGTGTATAAGTGGCCACTGGAGACCTCAGTGTGGTAAGATGAAGATTCTACAGTTAGACTTTGCAATGCCATAAGCGCTCACGGGAGGGACAAAGCTAATAGTAACATACTCCTAACCAGGGCTTGTCTGGCATTCGTCATTTCATTTCGATAGTATAAGACGTTTTGTGTTATTTTTACTTCTGACATAGTCGTCTAAACCAGATTGGCGATCCAGGCTTGGTTCCATAGGTAAAATCACAAATGATGTCTAGGCTTGGCACTATCCATCATGGTCCCTTCCTGACTGTCCCAGGCAGCCAGAGCTAGCTGACTGACCTTCGGTTCAGCTACTAAGATACATTTCCCCAGCCCTTCCCTTCATGCCTCTCCCTCTGAAATCAGATCAGTTCAGATCTACTAACCACACACAGCCTAGCTAGCCCTGTGTGGAGTGAGCATCATCTCATATCGTAAACAGCCATGATCTCTCTAAAGATCCAAGAATGTGTTCTCTTAACATATAGTAAGTCCTATGTCCAGTAGTATTTTATCTTTACTTCAAAACCTACTGTCAATACATAGTAGTTTCCATTTCTAAAGATACACTCTGCATTTCCAAAGATGCTTTACATTTAAAACACTTATGTTTAACATTTATCTGACAGTATGGCAACCTTACATAAAAGTGAAGCATGAAATTTTGCATAAAATTTCAGGGAACAAATGAATGAATGGGTCCTAGATCCAGATTTAAAACCTGCTCTAAGGCACTATCTATATTCCCTAACCTACCTCTCTCTCTCTCTCTCTCTCTCTCTCTCTCTCTCTCTCTCTCTCTCTTTTGTGATAGAATCTCATGTAGCTTGGTTATCTTCCAACCTTTGTATGAGGTTGAAATCTGCCCTCCTGCTGCAGCCTCCCAGGTGCTGGGATTGACAGGTATGAGACTCCATGTTCCACTTCCCCCAGGTATTCTCCCAGGGGTCTTTCACACATTTACTGGAATTTTTCCCTTATGCAGATGCCTTATCCCTCAAGCAGTACTCTAAGCCCTGGAAAGACATGGGCTGCATCTTCTCCATGTGTACAGTTTTGACACAAGTGTACAATTTTAGCATGATATTTAGCACAAGGCCCGGTGTACAAACATGTTGACATGAAAGTTGGTGGGTTGACAGACCAAAGGCCTATATGGATCACACTAGCTGGCAAGAGTGCTTCCTTTTAATACAGGATAAATAGTATGATCGATTCATGCTTTTGACAATTATCCACCTGTGAACAACCCACATCAGCACCTCCTTTAGACGTTCACCCATGGGGATAAAAATCTGAGTATTTTACGTTGTGAACAGAACAAATCCTACATGCTTGGCTCAAAGTTAAGGTGATGATCAAAGGTGGCTTTACAAAAAAAAAAAAAAATCTCCTGTAAAAAATACTTCCAGTAAAAATATCCTCAACAAAAGTCCATAAAGGCAGACGTTTACTATCATAGAAAGGATCAGAAAGGTATTGCTTCATTGGGAAATTAACAACCTTAACAACACATCTAAAATGTGAGAACACAGAAATCTGGGGACTCTCTGAGGTTCTCCAGAATTATTAGACTTCACTAGACAGATGAATGTGGAGTGCCGGCACAAGTTGTGGTTTCAGTCAGCATGCAGAGCTTTTATAAAATATGATTAATAAATATCACGCAGAAAAAGGGAAGGAGGAAGACGCCATGGGTCAGAGATCCACAGGAACTAAGAAGCAATCACGTGTGTGTGTGTGTGTGTGTGTTTGTGTAGGCATCTGTCCGCAATGCTAAAGAAACATTGCTAGTGACCCAGTGCAAATGTTTCAGCTTGTCAGTATTTCTCCAGACACTATGCAACACAATAGTGGCATTGATCCGGTGTGCTCACACCCATGGTCTCTGAAAAAACACAACTTCCACCCTAATCCCAACAAACTCACTCCTGTAAAGGAATCAAATAACGGGAGTGCTCAATGAAGTCAACATAAGCGCTAGCAAACTGTGGCCAGCACAAACCATATTAATTGAAGAAATTTTAAAATAGAAGTGGGCTTATTATTGGCTTGATACCTCCCCCTCCCTGGTATAAGAAGGATTTTTAACACAGAAAGTTAAGTGTGGTAGGAGCTTCAGGTATCTGGGTGCCTGCAGCCATGATGCTCTGAGCTAAATCTCTGAATGGAATCACAACAAATTCACGCAAATGTCAGACAGATAAAATGCGTGCTTCCCATGCCAGTGTCCCTCATCCAGCCCAGTGCACCCCCTCCCCACAGGCTTTTCCAGATGTATTTCATACACAGAGTCACTGTTCTGGTTGTTTATTTAATTAACATGACAGCCGGCACACACTGTTTCTTTCAGTTCTACAGTTAAACTTTTTACACTTTAGACTCAAGACAGAAAGAGTAAAGTGACTGTTTTCACTCCTTCCAACCTCTGGAAATTTATATAGATTCTCTGACTATTTCTGTCAGTTAAAATGGTCCTTTGGTATGCTTTAAATATCAGTATTCACAAAGTTAAAAAAAAAAAAAAAAAAAGTCACAGGAAAACAAAACATTACTTTCCTCACTTTCCCCGGAGAATAAGAAAACCTTGTTTTGCCTTTTCAGAGGTTAACATTAATTAATTTTAATTCTGTCACCAAGCCATAATCAATATTTCTGTTTCTATCATCATAAACTAAGGAATAATAATGAAATATGATAGAAGCCACCATTAAAAGGCCCACATTTTTTAACTATGTTCAATGTAAGAAACATCAAAATTCATTAAGAAATGTAAAGTAGGCTACATTCTTTATGTTCAGAAATAAGATATGGTTTTATCTGTGATAGAGCCCTTGCTCGGCCACATGAGGTCCCAGGTTCAAGTCCCAACATCACCAAAACATTTCTGCCATTTTAAATCCTGAAGTTCTACTAAGGCTGCCTGTAGGACTGCAAGATGGAGCAAATGGGTAAAGACACTGGCCACCAAGCCTGAGGACCAGAGAGAGATTCCTGGGACTCACGTGACAGAAGAAAGAGCTAAGTCCTGCAGATTGTCCTGACTCCCAAATATATACATGTTATAGTGAGCATGTATGCATGAGCTCATGCTTACGTGCACACATGTAATTAAAAAACAAACTGTCTCAACAATTATTTGAGAAGAAATATTTCTGTGCTTCTTATCTGTACTGGGAAAGCTATCAAATTCTATTTGCTTAAAAGTAAGAGAATATAAGAAAGCCCACCATCTGCCCACCCTCCAGTGAGTGCCAACAGGAACCATTATCCTATCTTTCTTTTTTTATTGTTTGCATGGGGAGTTGGGGGCACTTTGAAACATCCTTTTCACACCAGTGGTTAACAGCTTGGCTCTCTCTGCTACCAAACGTATATTCCACTGTGAGTACACTCACATAGGCTGGTGATTCTCAATGGAGGGAGCACTCAGAGAAACAGTCTCAGGAGAGCGTAACCTTTGCTTTAGTTAAAGCAAACAACGTATCTTGTACATCTCTGACTGCCTTTGTGTCTATCACAGAGAAATTAGTTATTAATGTGGCTCAAAGCTTTTCAGGGGAGAACTGGATGGCCTCTGCTTTCCCCTGAGAAACCCTATATTTAATGTATTAAATTCTTAACAAGTAAGTAACATAAAATTACATTTGGTTTGGAACCCATTAGAAGTGAGTGGGCAAGCTACATTCAGTAATTTCAGAGAAACGAATGTCCAACAGTGGTCTGTGAGGCATATAGAGAACAGGCAAGCTTCAAGTGTTTTTCCAAAAGCTGAAAACTACAGAACTAACTTTGTGTTGAAAAGAGAACTTATTTGTCACGATCATTCAATAAATGCTAGGTACTTCTGCCTATTGGATGTTGGCACAGGTGCAGAATCAAATTGACAAGGTTTTAGCTGCTGTCAGATGTGAGAATTCACTTCTAGAGAGCACACACACCTTAGCAAACCCCAGTCTTCCCAGATTGTCAGCCTAAAATGTGTAACTTAGCACACACATCTAAGAAACCAGGCTCAGTCTTGAGGATACAGGGTTGGCAAGACTGGGCCACAAAGATGCTGTTAACTTTGCTCCTCATTAGCCGACACTTTTGGTTGCCTCCAGACACACCTGGTGCCTCCCCTGGTTCTCTGACAAAAATCTAGACCTGCATTTCCTTTCTTTGCTGTAAATTATCCGTGTTACAAACTCTTCAGGGACTATATAATCCTAAACTTCAGGGGAGGAGAGAGAGAAAGACAAAGGGAGGGAGGGTCTGCTTGTCTTATGAGAATTTTAGCTTGTGTTCTTCTCTGCCTCTTTAGAAATCAAAGAAAGAAAAGTCACAACAGTGGTCACTGTCACCCATAAAGAGAAGAAGAGTGCACCAACTCTCTCACCTTTAAATTCCACAATGAGCAACAGCTAAGTCAGTTCTTAGGAAACCTCTGTCTTCCGTGCCTTCCAGCACTACTTAAAACTCACTGGTTGCCTATAAGAACTGCCCTGTTCAGAAAAGAACTAACCAGAGCACCTGGGGAAGTGGGAGACGTTCATTTTATACTTATGTTCCTTCTGGACTTCGTCAAATATGCAAATGACCACAGTACCCTTTGCCCTCTTAATCAGAAGTTTGCTTCCTTGTGATAAAAAATGATAAGCCATTTACTATAAGGCTCCCAACCTTTTCGCAGAGTTCGGCCAACGTATGAGCTGTCACCTCACCCTATCTCAGAAGACACTACTCCATGTCAGCACCACCCAGTACCCACAATTATGTGCAGCGACAGCTTTAATGTGCTACATATAAAAACCAGGCTTCAAGGATCCAATTTGCTGCTACATGCAACCAGGGCCTCCTGTCATCCTAAGTGAGAGCTTCTTGATTTGCAACCTTCTTCATCAACATGACCTTGAAGAAGAATCCCCAAAGAAAATGATCAGGATAGATGATAAACGTGTACTATCTGAGCAATTAATGAATAAGGCCTTTGAGGATGGCAAGCTCAATGAGATGCTCCCAAGTCCCTCGTTTACTAGTGTGAAGCAGAGAGGCGAGGGAAGACCTGCTCACAGGACTGTGTTCACCAGCAAAGCTGCTCTGGTCACCTGGAGGCCTTCTGATCTCAAATCCACTCTGAATTCTCTTAATCCAAAATGTCAGAAATTTAATTCTGAGGGCTAAGTGGCATTAATGCGGAGTCATATTACTTCTGATTGGATCCAGATTTTTCCTATAAGCTAGGCTTCAACGTTGGCAAAGACCACATCACATTTTCCTTAAGTTAAAGAGAAGTATGTTGTCCGGTGCTTTAATAGTCATGCTGTCATTCAAAAACTCTCTCTCTCTCTCTCTCTCTCTCTCTCTCTCTCTCTCTCTCTCTCTCTCCCCTGCACCCATCAGTACATAATTGATTCTAATAATCTCCAAATTTCCACACAAAGGAAGCATCAGTCAGTGGCCTGTATTTTTCCCTTGACTCGTAGAACTGGTTTAAACCCAGAAATGTTTGTTTCTGCTAAACAAAACAAACAAAAAAAGGTACATTTGTTTTAAAGCAAGCACAAACACGTGATGCTGTCATTCAGTCTACGACATAAAAGTCCAAGAGCTATCCATCTGGATGATCAACTCCCTTTCAGAAACAAACCAACCACTCGCACCATATGGTGACTGATATATTTCTAAGGAGTACCTAACACTTATCCCTAGGATAACCGGAAAAGAAAACGCTTACTATATCATAGGGACAGCCTTTCAACCTGAGGGGGATCATGGGTAGGTGTGAATTTAAATGGAAAAAGTGCAAATTCCTATTTAGAGTGCAGAATCAGCTTTCCCAACCCCTTCAACAAATGTCAAACCTGGTAGAGAAAACTGAAGAGGAAAGACCTTAGGTGCAGCTTGTGTTTAAAATTAGATATGGTTCTCCTATACCATGCAGGGTAACTATCCCATGACACTAAAGACATTGGCCACCCCCTCCCCCAAATAAGAACTGCAAAACTGCACAAACTTCAACCCGAAGTCCACTCCCTCTCCTACTCCTTCCTCAAGGACACATATCTTAGCAATCTTAAGAGACTCTGGATCAATATTTCCTGCAAACCCCGAGGAAGTCTCTTGAATTTCTCTCCATTTAGGTGTATAAATGCCCATGAGGAAGGTTACTTTTCTGAGTGAACAATAAAAGCATTGCGCCCAATGCTGTACCGTTCTAAAGTTCACACATAGCCCTAAAGTGTAAAACCTCAGTTCAGAGTTCAACACAGGGCTGTGGGGCTACTAAAGTGTATCTAAAGGCAGACTGGCCGCCTTCTGATGCTGTCTCTCCAAACAAGAGTCACTGCAAAAACAGGAGCGGAGCACAAGTCCAGCGCCTGGCCATCCAGGATGCCTTGCCTGGCTACTCAAACTTTTTTACTAGCTTTTGGGGGTGTTTACCTGGCACTTAATAAGAAACAAAATTTTATTATCTTTTAAAAGACACAGAAGTAGAGAAAACGCACGTGTTGAAAGCCGCTTTGCTATATATAAATAAATAAATAAGTTACTTCCAAAAATCCAGGGAGGGCAGAAATCCTTCAAGAAACGCAGGGACTCAAAAACCAGGTGTAGTACATTTGAAAATATGGCCCAGCTGTGGAAGTCCGAGAAAAGGCACTCAGTTTTTTACTTTTTCCTGTTTTCTGTTGTTCTGGCTGTAAACTACTTCAAGAGACCGAGAAGGGACGAAAACAAGATATCTTTCTTAGTAAGTGTAAAGTTTTACTGTTTAGCAGGCTGGCTTCCCGGCCGCCTGTGCCCCACTCCCTGCGACTCTGACTGTTTCAAGTTTCACCGAGCAACCCCAAAGACGCAGCCACAGCTTACCTGCTCCCTGGGTATGCAGGGCAGGGAGGTCCTCCGGTGAGACTTGCCACTGCAGCCGGACATCTCGGCGGCCACCACCGAGCTGGACCGCCTCCTCCTCTTCCACCCCGGAATCTCTTCCTTGGTCCTCGCGCACAACTGGGACCCAAACCGCTCCCTGGGCGGAGCCGGTCCGGAGCACTGCGGCAGGATCTGCTCGGCGTACCTGGCCAGCAGCAGCCCTAGCACAGCCGCCAAGTATGCCAGGTAAGGTCTCCAGGCGACCTTGAACCTCTCCAGAGAAACCAGGGCCACCGTCCTGAGCGCGCTAGTCAAGGCGACCATGAGGACGCCCAGCCTCAGCCTCAGCACCAGCCATGTCGCGCCACCTAGGCAGCTGAGCAGGACCCCCGCAGCGGGCAGCGACAGCAGGCTACCGTCCCCCACGCCCAGGGAGAGCTGCACTAGCGCTTCCCCGGCGCAGCAGGCGGCCAACAGCGCTAGGGCCAGAGGCAAGCGCACCCCGGCGCGCAGCAGGCACAAGCCCATCCAGAAGAAGGCGCACAGGAGACTGAAGAGCAGCGCGGCCGGCTGCAGCCAAGGGCTGAGCTGCGCGCCGCCCCCGGGAGCACCTCCCCGAGGGCCCGGGAAGACGCCCCCTCGGGCTCCTTCCTCCTCCTCCTCCTCGGCCGCCGCCTCCTGATTTGACTCCAGCTCGCCTCCGACCTCCCCGCCGACCAGCCTCACCAGCAGCGCCAGCAGCACCGACAGGGAGCCCGCGCACAGAGCCGAGGAGAGTTGAGGCGAGCGCCGGAGCGGCTGCAGCGCCAGGGCTCCCCAACAACAGCCCGAGCCCCGAGGGGATGGAGAGGACGCGCCGCAATGGTGGTGGTCCCCTCTGGCCACCCCGGAGGGACTTGCCCCTCCGAGGCCCGGCTTGGCCGGGTCTTGGGTGGCCTCGCCCCGCACTGCCATGCTGAGTGCTCTGCGGACAACCCCCACCCGTCCCACTCGTGGGTCCGCGCCCTTCTCGAGCCCACTCTCGGAATCACTTCTCCCGGATCTACGTGAAGTTTCAGCCTGACAGAGAACTCAGGAGAGAGAGCTGAAGACTTCTTCAAATTAGCAGCTAGCAGGATCAGCCTTGAAATTTTCAACCCCCACCCCTCTTCTCTCTCTCTCTCTCTCTCTCTCTCTCTCTCTCTCTCTCTCTCTCTCTCTCTCTCTCTTTCCCTCTCCCTCCCTCCCTCTCTCTCCCTCCCTCCCTCTCCCTCTCCCCTTTCCCTCCCTCTTCCCCCCACTCCCTCTGTCTCTTCCCCCCTCTCCCCCTTTTTCTTCCCCTCCCCCTCTTCTTTTTCTCCCTCTCCCACTTTTCCTCTTTATCTCTCCTCCCCGCTCTCTTTTCACTCTCTCCTTCGTGGATCTCACAACCCCCCCCCCCCCCTGTGCGCGCGCGTAAGAGCTTCCCCAAGATGCTGACCCCTCATTTTTGCAGAGGTAGGAAGCAGAGCCTCCCAGCCTATCTCTATCCAGTTCATGGCCAAGAGTAGGATGAAAGAGAGAGGGAAGGAGGGAGGGAAGAAGAGGAAGGAAGGAAAGAAAAGCTGAGACCTATTGCAGAAGTTGCTAAGTTTCACCCAGAACAAAGCCTGAGGAGAGACTGCAGTATCAGAGAGGAGGGCGAGCAGTGGGGGAACCAGGTAGGAACAGGAAGAAAGTGGGGCTCTTTTCTTATTTTTCTTTAAAAATCAACTTTCTTTTTGATGCATGGTGGCTGCTGGTTTTGCAAGGGAGATACCAGTGGAACTGGGTGCTTAGAACTCTGAGCAAGGCCTCTGCAGGAGCCCATGCATCTGCTTCTTGCTGGGTTTAAGGGAACTCCCTAAGAGAGCTGGCTCAGGCACTGACAGTACAGCTCAGGGCTAGACAACTCCGTTCCTACAGATAGATCCTACCTGCTAAAGAGCGGGGGTGGGGGGCAGCCCTGATGCTGGGGTTTCTGAATGGCTCTGATGGATGAAACCTAGCATGCAGGCTCCTGTTCTTGAAAAAAAAAAAAATGGCACTTCTGTCTGCTGCTGCGCTATTAAAGATCCTGGGGGTGAGAGTGTTCCCAGATAGCTGGAAACCCATTTCAATGGCTCTTTCACACCCTGCTTCAGGTGGAAGGTCTCTGTTTGCAACAGAGAAGCCACGCCCATCCTTTAAAGCTACATTTTAATTGTGTGTGTGTGTGTGTGTGTGTGTGAGAGAGAGAGAGAGAGAGAGAGAGAGAGAGAGAGAGAGAGAGAATCACAGGACAACTTATGGGAATCAACTCAACTCTCTCCTGTGGACCAAGCTAAAGTCTTTAAGCTTGATGGTAAACACGTGCTGCTACCCACTGAGGCATCCTGAAGGCCCTCTTAGTGTTTCTGGAATGGAAGAATCTCAGAGTTACCTAGTGCACAAAGCCAGTTTAAAAAAAAATATATATATAGAGAGGCTGAAAATATAGAGAAAAAAAAGATGACAAAGGGGTGGAGAAATGGCTCAGCAATTAAGAGCCTATACTACTCTTTCAGAGAGCCCAAGGCTTCCCTAGCACTCACATCTGGTGGCACAATCACCTGTATTTAACTCCAGTTCCAGGGGATCTGATGCCCTCTTCTGGACTCCATAAGCACCTGCACTCACACGTGTTCACACATTGGGGAAAAAAAAGACAAAAAAAAAAAAATTAAGTAATTTAAAAGATCTATCTGGGAGTGGCATCACACACAACCCCAGGATCAACAAGGCTGAAGCAGGAAAAGTGTTGGGACTTAGAAGCCAGCCTGTGATACACACGAAATACTGGAGGAAAAGTATACCCTCCCCTCCCCAGCTCCAGTGCACAAGTATTGTTAGTCAACAGTTACTGTTTGTATGTGGTAAATTATACTATTTGCTGAGGTTCCTTTGCAGAGCTAGGAAGCCCAGCTAGTGAAGCACACCCACAATGAACAAAGCCTCTCTATTATTAATGATTACATGATCACGTACCACAGTATGTGGCATTTGGAAAACCACTAAGCTAACTTCATTGGCAGTTTATGCAAAAGAATCCCCAGTCTGCTCAGCAGATCGGGCTGACGTCTAAGTGTTGCAGGAATAAGAAGCTTCAACTCGTGCTCAGCTTGAATGGTGGCTGTCTGGGTGTCATTTGTCTCTCACAAATAATAATAAACTGATTTTTGTCTCAATTATCTTGGTGCTTCAGGTTAAAGTGTGTTTATAGCTTGGAGTACTTGAATAATTGGCTCAAAATGTCACTGTGCTTTGTGGGTAGAGATAGAGCAATAAAATAGGCCAAGAGGAGACAAAGGAAATAAAATGGATTCATGGGGGCAGTGGGAAAATGTGGCTTAAGTTGTAGATTCCTTTTTATGGGAAACAGCCTACTGCGGTCCCAGCTGGGCATTCACAAAGCATTAGGCATAAATGAACAGGGGGGGGGGGGTGACCAGGCAGTCAGCTCCTCTTTGTCACATGTCCAGAACTGTGCCACTGCCCAGGAGCATGTGTCGGGCACCTAGTCAGTAGCAGCAGCACCATCTGTCTGACAATTAAGGAAACAGGAGTAGCATCGCCTTTGCTGAAGAAACAGCGAGGCCCCTAGTATGCACACACACTTCCATGAGTTTCCATTTTACCCATGATTCAGCTGCCGGAGCCTACCTGGGACCCTTGAAAGTAAAGAACCTGCTGCCTCTTGACATGGGGAAAGCACATTAAATCAGAAATCTGAGCATATGTTGTTAAGCCTGCAAAGGTGGGGTGTGGAAGCAGAGTTGGGGGGGGATGAAGGATTATTTCCATTTCTCCATCTTTTACTTCTACACCCATCCAGTTTTTTCAGGAAAAAATAATGGCATATGATCACCGAAACAGAGCTCTCACAAGGTTGACAGTGGACATGGTTTGAAAGCTGTCATCGACAGACTAGTGAGAACTCAGGTAAAGAAAATCACTGTGTAAAGCTCCACCTGCTTAGGACCTGAGCTTTGGGACCACATAAAGGTGGAAAGAGAGACCCAGCTCCTCAGAGTTGTCTGTGATTGCCACAGGTGTACATGGCAGATGAGTGGCCACGTACATCGCTTTCATACTACGAATAAAAGTGTTACAGTAAAACACATGTCATTTACTAACAACAAAACATCACTGAATCTGTGTACTGATGGCATTGGAGCTGGTCGTTAGTGGAAAAAGAAACAATGCCTTGGCAACTGGCTTTCTTCCCATTTTTAAGAAAAATTACAATCAGAAAGTTAGCTATCCCACTCAAAGAAAAGAAGGCCCATTTTCCTGCCTCTTAGCATTCAGAAACCCAGGGAAGGCATTGAAAAGCAGCCAAATGCTCCTGCTAGAAACAGAAAGCTGCAGGGATAGACAGGGTAGAAGTAGGGAAGTGAATGGTGACTAGCAATTATCAGTCAGCTGAGTTAAATGAGGCAGACCACAGACTATAAGATAGCTTTGAAGCAGCCACATATAAATACTGCCCTTAGAAACATTCCTGATTCTGGAAAGTGACCACACAACTAACAAACAAACAAACAAACAAACAAACAAAAAAAAAGATGGCCCCACTCATAGGTAAGAGAAGAAACTGCCAGAAAGCCTTCCACCGGGTGCAGCCAATGTGGTTTGATTGGTTCTATGTGAAAACCCGTTGCACTTTGCCAGATATAAATATACTCAAGGGGATGGTTCTGAACATTTTGAAAGTTTTCACCCCTCTGTGTGGCTTTGTTTGTTCTCTGCTACCTCTCAGACCTCCGTGCATTCACGGTGAGCTGACACTGAGTGGCTAAACTAGGCAGTACCTTAGCCTCCGGCTGCCTGCCTCTCCACCCTTCCGCCTACACACTCAGTTTCTCGGCCATGCTCGCTCGTCTCTAGAAAGAACACATTGCTCTTGACTCTTCCTTGATTAGCTTACTACACTTCCAGACTATTAACAAAATCGCTTGCTTCTATTTCTCTAAGATGACCTGAATATCTCTCTTCTTTGCATCCATTTTACTGTAACCAAACAAAAGTTCATTACCATCTCCAGCTAAGACAGTTGCAATAACAACTGGTCTTGCCTTCCTTTCTCTATGGAGCATAATAATAGTTCAAATATATAAATGAAATGATGGTGTATCCCCTGCTTAAACCTGTGTTGCTCATTTCAAAACAGACTCCAAAGGCCTGGGGAAAAGCTACAAAGTCCACCAAGATTTTTCCAGCCACTGGCGTCTGACCTTCTGACCTCTTCCTGTTCTGTTATTCCCTAGTACTGCCCCAATTGTTACAATGTTCTCCATTCTCTTTGTGGAGCAAAAATATTATATTTTAAGTAAATATGACCTCATGATTTTACTGTCTTCCAGACAAAGTCTGCTTAGACACTTGTCCTTTCTCTTTCTTCTCCCAGTTCAAAAATACTTCTGGTGTTCTGTTCAGGAACTTTTCCCCTGTGCCATGTATTCGAGGCTCTTCCACATTTTCTCTTCTATTAGTTTCAATGTATCTGGTTTTATGTGGAGGTCCTTGATCCACTTGGTATTGAACTTTGTACAAGGAGATAACAATGGATAGTTTCTGTCTCTTAATAACAAGTCTTCTAGAGCTGCAGCAAAGCCCAACAAACTTGTCAACATCAATAACCCCCGTACCTCTTTCCGCTGGGTTTGCAAATATTGTAATCCTCAGAAAACTGAATTTTTGTATAATAATATAAATAGTACGTATGTCGTTGAAGTTTCCAAGATAATGATAAATTGTTTGGTTTTGTGAACTCAGCTTGCTTTTGACTTACCTTTATCCTAACTAACAGAAAAGAAAGATAATCATTCAAGTACTGGTAAGGGCTTTGAAAGCGTTTATATTGCTAGCGTAAATGGTTGTATATAACCATGAATCCTCTTCTCTGCCTTAGCAACAACTGCAAGGAAAACTTAAGTAAATCTGGATCTGGTGCTTGAGACTCTTGCCACATCTCGGACACATCATGAGTGGACATTTTCAGTGTAAATGTGAGCAAATGGTGGTGGCAGGGTAGACTTCAGGTTGCCTGACCTGATTTCTGCCCAATGATACTAAACCTTAATTCTAATTTCTAAATGTAAGCAATGCGTGTGAAAAGGCCTGACTTAAGGGGGTTTGGTCCTCTGTCTTCTTCTTTGAGGCAATTGATTTTGAACATCTCTTCCCCTATGCTTTGGATACACCGTGCCATGATAGGATGTTCAAACTTAAGGATTGTCTCTTTTCTCAGAACCTAGTTATGGAGACAAATGTGTGGAGTAAACTTACCTATCACTGCCTTCTTTTGTCCTTCTACAACACTGAAATTTAACAGGGGTATTACTTTGTCTGCAAGAGTTCTAATGGCATTCACACTGTTCCTTTTATGCAAGAGACAATAGAATGCTAAGATGCCTCCTATTGAGTGCACAGGGACATTGTTGGTCTATAGAGTTAATTCTCTCTTGTATTTGAAATCTACCCATGCTCCTAAAAGTTAATAGGATGCTTTGAACTAACTTCTCACATAGGAGGAAATGCTAGATGGCAGGCAAACAAGTATAATTAAGCAGTGATAGAGGGGGAGCGAGAAAGAACGAACACAGATACTGAATATGTACTGGTGAGTGGTCCATCCCCCACTGCACACTTCCTTCACGGCACTCCACAGAGAAAGCACATTCAAAATTAGAAGGAAATTATAGAGCAGATGCAAAAATCATTCATAAAAAGAACATATTTCAGAATTCTGGAAACATCCCAGTATAACAGCTATATTGTGCTTGGCAGCTTTAAACGTAATTTTGTATTTCTAGTCCTAATTAATTTTCACGAAGGATAGGATGTCAATGACAATTTTATTAGTATCATTATTTCATATAAAAAGAAACCAAGATACAGGAGGATTGAGATTCAACTTAAGCCGGTAAAGTAGCAAAGACACAAAAACTCAAGTCTGATTCTCGGTCTCAAAGTGGTCATTAACTCGTGTAACAGAGCCTCAGTCTCCTCCTGATCAAGAATAGGCCATCTGCCTCTCAGCAATACCTGCCGTAACGTCGAACTGTTCAAGCAACGCAGTTTGTCTTTCACCTAACCAAAATCCTTACATCCTGAAAGTTCCCAAGGTGAGAAATCTCACTACTTTTGTTTTTTTTTTTCTTTTAAGATTTGTGCGTGTCCGAGCATGCACGCATGCACACATGCACGCACATCCGCACAGTGTGCTCCATATGAATGCAGATACTTGTGGAGACCGGAAAAGGACACTGGATCCTTTACAATTGAAGTTAAGGTTGTTCGGAGCTTCTGTGTAGGTGCTGGGAACTAAACCCAGATCATCTGCAAAAGCTCTAAGTACTTCTTGACCCGTGACTCATCTTTGTTGTTGTTGTTGAATTATACCAAGATATAATTCAGGGCTGGCAAGATGGCTCAGCCAGTAAAGGTGCCACACAAGCCTCAAGACCTTAGTTTAATCCTTGATTGCTGCATGATGGAAGAAGAGAACCAGTTCATACAAGTCCTCTGACTGCCACAAGTGCAATCTGATATGTGTGTACATAAACGCACACATACACACTCACACAAAAGCACATTCACACACACAGACAAATACACACACTCATACATAAACACATATAAGCACACACTCACTCATACACACACAAACATACTCATACGCACAGTCACACAAACACGCACACTCACACACAAGCACATACACATATACAAACATACAAACATACTCACACACAAACACACACAAACTCATACGCACACAAACATACACATACACTCATACACACACAAACATAGCCATACACACAGTCACACAAACACACACACACAAGCACATATACAAACATATAAACACACACACAAACATGCATATACACTCATACACACACATGCACACAAACACATGTTCACACACAGGTACACACTCAAAACTCACAGAAGTTCACATACACACAAAACACACAAACAATCATATACACACATACATATACACAAACACATTCAGTCATATATAAACACATAAACACACACATACATACACATAAGCATATATACACACAAACACATATACAACCACACACACATACACACACAGCTTATACATCATGAAGCTCACCCTGTGAGACAGACACTGCTATGTTGATGGCATATTCACAACACCATGAGTCCATTTCTTGCTTAACTCTAGGTCATCGCTGTTAAAACAAGCACTGCACTCATTAGCAAACACTTCTTACTTCACACTCCCCCCAATTACTAATCTGGCTTCCAGCTCTGTGGATTTAACTACTAGGATACTAATTCTTTATACTGATAAAATAATAAATATGTGGCTATTCATATCTGACTTCTTTCCCTTAGTGCATTTCTAAAATTCCTCCATAGTGCAGAATGTGTTAGTATTTTATGGCAGAAAAATCTTCCATTGAACCAATATAATACTATAGGAGGACATTATACCCCGGCTGCCGATCGCTCAGCACTAATGGCTGAAAATCTTCTCTACTGTTGTTTGGCTTGCACTTTCCTTCCTCTGTAACATCCTGCCTACATTTTGATGAAGCCTATTTAATCTTTATTATTTTCCTCTCCTGAGTGTGTTTTCGGCATTATAAAAACCCATCGCCAGATCCGGGCCGTGAAAATTTGTCCTGTTTCCTCCTACGTGTTCTGTATTTTTAGTTCTGACATTTAGATCTTTGGTCCACTTTGAGATTATTGACTATTTAAAATTTTCAGGTGTGTGTGTGTGTGTGTGTGTGTGTGTGCGCGCGCGCGCGCGCGCGTGTGTGCGCATGCGAATGTGTTGCGTATGCATATATGCAGATATGCACACCCATGTGCGAGTACATGGAGGCAGGAGGCTGACATCCTGGTGGCTTCTTCAGTCTCTTCTCCTTTTTATCTGGGAGATAAGGCCTCTCATTGAATCTGTAGTTCACCTTTCAGCTAGACTGGGTGGCCAGGGAGTTCTCAGCATCTACTTTCTCCATGCCATGCTCCACACTAGTGTCAGAGACATTCACCTCTGACCTCATTTTGAGGTGTTTTGTATCTTAACATAAGTCCTCATGCTTGAACAGGAAGCACTTTATGAATTGAGCTATCCCTTCCCAGTTGTGAGTTAACTACTGTTGATGTTGTGAACTGTGACTCTGGTTCTATTCCTCTGTGTATGAATGAATATCTTGCCATCTCAACACAGTGTGTTGAAAGATTGTTTTTCCTCGGTGTATTTTTGTAGAGTCCTTTTGCCTAAGAGGCTGATGGAACGGGGGAGATTGTTAAGCTTAGGGAGCCTTCCTTTCTCTGAGTGAACTGGCCTTGCCTCAAGTACCTTTCTTACTGTCAATGTTAGACAGAAGGCAGGACTTTCACTTCCTCTACCCTACAGCATGCCTAGTGCAGTCTTTATGAAACCTTACTGATTTTCTGAACAATATGATTGCTGTTCCTTCCTCATGAGGCCCCATGTCTGCTTGTCAGTCAGCATGACTCTGGAAGTCCCAGTCCTATTTTGCTAATGCAAAATAAACAGATGAAACAACTACTGTTTTCTGCTTTCTTTTCCTTTGTCACTGTCTGTTTCTTCTTGTGTTTCCTTTTATTGAAAATAGACTTCTTTCTCAAATAATGTATCCTGATTACAGCCCTCCTTCTACTCCTCCCACTTCCCTTCCCATCCAGATCCACCCCCTTTCTGTCTCGGGTTAAAAAAAAAAAGTTTTGTAAGTGAACATAATATAATATTAATGTAATAACATAAAATAAAAACTAACATATCACAATAGGACAAAGCAAATAAACAGGGAAAAAAAAAAAAAGAGCCCAGGACAAGCATAAGTAACAAATATGGAGATCCATTCATTTGCACACCCAGTAAACATATAAAAACACCAAAGTGAAAGCCATGACATATACCCAGAGGGACTATAGTGTAAAAATAAAGAAAATAAATTGTGTGTGTGTGTGGTGGGAGAAGATGTGTGTTTTCATTTCAGTTCACATTTTTACATTCATCCTAAGAGAAGTGGAAACGACATCTTCAGTGTTCTCCAGCAGTACCCACACTGGTACTGATTGTATCGTTTCTTGTGATTACCTAAAATGTTTAAAAATAGATTTCAGGAAAAGATAGCTTTCCTATTTTAGTTTATGAAATAAGAACCAAGAGCCCCATCTACGAAGCAGCATTCCTGCTGTCTTGGATGTCTAAAAGCATGCTTTAATATTTTATGTATTGTGCAGAAGTTTTTCTTTAAAAGCAATGCTTCGAAGCATTTAAAAATGCTTTTATTCTTCGCTTTCATACCCCATGTATTCACATAGTTCATCGTAAAATACAGGAGCTTAGGAACACAGACAAAAGTGTCCTGTTTGGATAAACATACAAAAATAGACGCGGGATTTTTCAGTGCTTCGTGTAAGGCAAGCCTAAGTCAGGCCAACTCCAGATTCCTTGAGTTCAGATCATATACATGTTCCATCTTTAAAGAAAGCTAAACAGGCTGTCCCTGGGTGAGCATCCTACCTCCTATTATTTGAGGATTAATTTTGCTTATACCTGTATTTGATCTCACAGAGTCTAGAGTTGCTTGTTGCAGTGTCTCTGAGCATCAGCTTCTAAAGTGCTAAAATAGCTATGACTGTGTCTGATTAATACATGATACATATTAGATGCTTACACGTGGAGTAAATGTGTTACAATACAGCATTTTAAAAAACAAGCATCACCTCCAAAAACTATAGAACAATATAATCAGTGTCTGTAAATGACTTGGTATTTATCCTTGAATATTAACACACAGATACACACACACACACACACACAGAGAGAGAGAGAGAGAGAGAGAGAGAGAGAGAGAGAGAGAGAGAGAGAGAAGTGATTAATGCTGGTTATTTATTTCCCTTCCCCAACATGGAGTTCAGACAAGACAGCATTATCTAGAGTCCTGGACCTGACCCCCACCCGCTCAGGATGTTAGGGGAGAACATCTCTAAGCTCATCCAGAGTCTTCTTGCCTGAAACTGTGAGGCATGCCTTTCACTCTCCCTAAACCACAGAATCATGGTAACTTTCCACAGAGATGGCAAATTACATATAAAGCTTAGGTGCAAGGATTTCTTTTAGCCCCAAATCTACAAATAGGGTGTGTGAATAGTAAGAAGGTCAAGTGATGCAGGAAAGAAAGAGAGGTGTCAGACGGACAGATCTATGAGTGTGGGAAAATTTTATTTCTTAATCTTCATAGTACTCTCTCTCTCTCCTAGTTTTCCAAGTATCTATTAGTGAGACATTTTGGGCATTTACTATAAAGAGTTAGTATTATATCACTACCTTGGTTATCAGTTTGTAATTAATGTTGCAGGCAAACTTGCATGGCTCACCTAACTGAGAATTCTGGAAGGATCCGGTAGAGAATGCCTCCAGTTATTCTAAATTGAAAGTACTATTATCAATCACCACATGTCCTGTTCCATCATCTCGAATATCAGTTATTTAAATGTCTGAATTAAAGCTCAGGAGAGACCTGCAGAGAGCCATTATCTCATTGGCTTGTGTTAACATCCAAAGGGTCCTTTAGTTTAACCCTTACTCTATAGTGAATTTTGTAAGAGGAACTTTTTTAATCCAAATACATTCGCACCCTAATTTTTTTTAAAAAGCCACTTAAACAGGTGTTTTAATTCTCTAGTTCATAAAAGAAAAGGTCAAAATTGTAAGTCCATATAGCTAAATTTCTCCCATAGAGATGTAAGCCACCTTCCTACAAGATCCTCATGCCCTCCTTTTCTGGCTCTTAACATGAAGTTAATATTGCCACCCAACTAGAACCAGATTGTAGAACGCAAGGATATACCCCTAACCTTATAAAACTACCCTGGAATTTTTAATGAGAGCAAGTGGTCAGAACCCCAGTCTTGTATCTCATCCAATAGATGGTTCTCTTGTAGCAGTGTACTCTGTAGCTTCAGGTTGGGAATTGGCCCAAGACCACCTTGGGATGGAAGAGGGCCACCTACTGACTCACCACCACCACATCCTGCGGCATCTTCCATCCAAGTCTTCCCTGGGCCCACCCCTGCTGAAGTCCCAGGGTCTGAGAGATCCAAGGTTTAATGCATTCCATTACAAAATTTAAATTTCCAGTCTCTGGTTTTTATATAACATTTCAAAATCAACATCTTTATTATTGGTAGCAATTTTTTTTATTTTGAATTTTTATAACACCTTCTTTTTTTCCCTACTGGGAAATTCCAAAGAGGCTACTGAATGCCATTACCACACAGGCAGAAATCTTCACAACACCTCTATGAGGGAGGTGTTAACTGAGAGAGAAAGAAAGAGGGCTCAACATCCCTTCCTCACAGAAGTCTGATCCTAATCATTAATGAATGAAAATACAGCTAGAGTCCAGTGGTCACTGGAAGTAATTGGCATGTATTTTCTCAGCTGCCTTTAAATGAAAATGGCCACAATTTAACCGATCTGTTTGAGCTGATGGCTAAAATAAGATCTCTCCTGCACCCAAGCAGTAGAACCGAGCAGAGTCTGAACAGACAACTCTCTGTTAGCACAAGTTCTGCTCTGTCCCTGGGTATTTCAAACCCAGTCACATTCTCTGCCACCTTTCTCTGTCCTCAGTAAAGAGATTCTGATGGGGAGGTCACCAGATTACCTTTCTTTTGTGTTGTTTCCTCTTCACTGGCTTGGGTTCTCCCTTATGCAAAAATTGTGGTGACCAAATAATAATGTCCCATGAGGAAAAGATAACTGGCTTGAAGAAATGGGCATGGTCCAGATATCAAAAGAGATGACACAATATGATTTTGACTTTAACAGCAGAGCACGGTGGCAGTTGATCCTGAACTTATATCTCCTTTTGTAAGGGTTTTTGTAATACTCTAATATGCATTGTTAGTTCTCCTCTTATATCCCAGTATATTATAGTTACTTGTGTCTTTGACTTAATGCCAGGACTTAATGCTGGATGAAGCAGAGAGGCTCACACACCCCGTGACAGGAGATAACAGTGCTAGCTTGACAGGACATTGGACATCTGGGAAAAAGAGAGGAAGTAACAGATCCTCTACCCTAGGACACAGTCAGGATATCACTACAACTAAGTCTGACAGCTGTCAAGTCATTTTGTGCACATCAGGCTAGAAGTAGAAGGCAAAAAAATAAAAAAAAAAAATCACTGTGCTGATTATAATACAGAAGAGAGAGGGTTGCCACTGCAAAGCATAAGCCTTAAGGAATATGACTGAGCTAAGAATTTATTAAGGTACTTTTTGGTGTTTGCATCCCATGGGGTAGCCTGATAAAAATCAGGACAGTTTAGAAATTAGATCCCCTGCCCCCACACATCTAGGTACGTGCTACCCAAGTAAGCCACAGACTGACCAGCAACAGTGCAGACTAGAAGAAAACAGCAGAACAACTTGTAGAAGAATAAGCACTGAGAATCGGTTAAGGCCCAAAGTTACATGTGCTCCCTCGATTTACATAATGGCATAGCTCGCCAATCCTTCTCTTGTCTTTGGTGTGTTTGAGTGTGCATGTGTGTGTGTATGTGTGCCTGCAAGTGTGAGCAAGTGTGTGCATGTGTGTATTCTGTGTGTATGTGTATGTATGTGTAGAAGTGACACTGGCTTGGCTAGTCCTTTACAGAACAGTGACAAATTAGCTTACTTCGAAGCCTGGGGTGAGTGAAGCTGTACAGGTAGCCCAAGGGACATACTGTAGCAGTGTCATTAGTGACCCTTTCATCAGATCTCAGCTTTGCTGGAAAAGCTATAGCTCCTCTCTGAAAAAACAGACAGACAAGGTCTTTGTCTGGAGTCTTTCTTTATCCACACGTGATAAATTCTGAAGTCTTCTCAGACCCAGCTGCAGAAGAGAGAAATTCGTAACAATAGGAAATTCCAGAAGTGCAGGATTGCCCTTCACTCAGGTTGCTTTGGCAGAAGACAGACAGTCATTTAGAAAGCTTTACTAGAAATTTTAAGGAATTTATTAGCAAGTAGTAGAAAGCTTTACTAGAGAGGCAGGCTTGTAACACAGATAGAGAAGCGACTTCGTGAAGAAAGGAAAAGGGTTGAACTAAACAGATTTGGAACTAAACAAATTCAGAATTGATTTGGCATCAGTCAAAGCTGCATCCAATGGGAAGAAAGGGTGATGCCCAGAGTAGAGTCTAAGGAATTCCAAAGCGCCGCGTCATAGAAACAGAACTTGCTTTCCTCAAACGCTCTTTTTCCGTGAGCAAGAACAGACCACGGTGACAGACATACCACATGATGATACTCATGTGACCCTCTGTGAGGTCCTGAGCTGCTTGTCCATGTCTCTGGATCCCATTCTTTAGCCAGCACTGCCTGTCTCCATCTGCAGGGTAACATTCCATTCAAGAAAGCATTTTACTACTGCCTTTAGTCCTTTTGTAATTTATTAGAAACAGGGTCTTATCTACCAGGTGGGCTTTGAATTTACTATGTAACCCAGAATAACCTCAAATTTCTGATCCTTCTGCCTCTACCTCCCAAGTACTAGGAATACAGATATAAACCATCCCATCTGGGTTTTGCAGTAGTGGGGATCCAGCTGAGTGCTTTGTGCCTGTTAAGACAGAAAGACCCAAAGAAACAAGTGCACTACAGCCCCAGTCCCCTGTCTTAGATTGTGATCTTCTTAGTTAAGTTTTGCACTTTAGGAATCTGTCTCCCCACTTATGCAGCATAATTGGGTATCAATGACTGGAACAGCCTGAGGACCCATTCACTCCCAAATTAACTTACCCTTGCCCTTCTCTGCGCCCCAGAAAGTCTGAGCTAGCTAATAACTAATGGGGTGATAGAAGCCAAACAACCTAAACTGGTTTGTTTCTATGTTCTTAGAAACCACATGAGACAGTCCTCAACTGGTACGAACCTGGCCCCGGACTATAGTCAGAAGAGCTGCCTAAGTGTGCACTTAAAACATACAATCATCCTCACAAAATGGCTATGTCAGAATACACCAGGGACCTGCTTGCTATGGTTTCATTTGGAATGACTCCAGGGACCAATATGCTAAGAGCTTGGCACCCAGCTTGGTATTACTCAGAGGTCATGGGATCTATAAAAGCTGGAGCCTAATAGGCAGACATTCTATCACTGGGCTGTGGTCCTGAGGAGTGTGATAGGACCCCAACGTCTTCCTCTTTGCTTTGCAAGCCATGAACCAAGGGGGTTGAAACTCTCACACATGCCTGCCATGTGACAGTAGACTAGAACCAAAACATCATGAACGGGAACCTCCAAACTGCTGACCAAAGTAAACCTTCTGTATTATTTAGCTGGTCAGCTCAGGCATTTTGTTATAGTAATACAATATTGACTACCATAACACTTAAGAAGCAAATTAAAGTATGGTGACCTCTTTACCTCTCTAACAGAATATAAAACAGAAAAGGATTGATACTTGAAGAGCTTGCTTGTGAGAATGGGCTGGGTGGATCAGTAAGGTGCTTGATCCCCAAACCAACACAAAGGTACGGGGAGATCACCAATTCCACCAAGTGGTCCTTTGACTGTCACATCTTGCCCCTGCAATAGAGAGGGGGCAAGAGAAATGTATGATACCTTCTCTATCGTAGGAAGAGTCTTGACGTGTGTGTGTGTGTGAGTGTATGTGAGTGTGTATGGTGTGTGTGTGTGTAATTGTGTGTTTGAGTGTGTGTGTGTGAGTGTATGTGAGTGTGTATGGTGTGTGTGCGTGTGTGTGTAATTGTGTGTTTGAGTGTGTGTGTGAGTGTATGTGAGTGTGTATGGTGTGTGTGTGTGTGTGTGTGTGTGTGTGTGTGTGTGTGTGATATTTCTATATATAATACTACAACAGAAGGGGGACTAGAGAGGGGGGCCAGAACAAGTGTGGGGGTACACAGGAAAGGAGAAGGTGGGGTAGGAACAAGCAAAGCACAATGACATATACGTATAAAAATGTTATAATGAAACCAGTTGTTTTGTACTCTAAATAGAGAATTGATATATTTTTTTTAAAAGCTGAAAAAGATGGGACCTGGAAACGAAGTCTGATAGGTCTAGTAGCTGCATAGCATGATGAAGTCCTTGGTTTCAACTTCAACACTGTATGAAGGGAGTGTGGTGGTAAAGATCTCTAAACCCTGCACTAGGAAAAGAAGGGCTTGAATTCAGTCCTTGGCTGCACACTAAATTAAAGGCCAGCCTAGGTTCAAAAAAGAAGGGAAGAAGGGAAGAAGGGAAGGGAAGGGAGGGGAGGGGAGGGGAGGGGAAGGGAAAATAAGGGGAGGCAAGGAAAGGGGAGGGGAGGAAGGGAGAGGAGGGAAATAGAAGAGAAGGAAAGGGAAGGAAAGGGGGAGAGAAGAGAGAAGGAGAATGTGGATAAATTCAGTAGATGCAGTATGTATCTCTACTACATTTAACAGCTGAACATTGCCAAGGAGGTACCATACTAAAGAGAGCTAAAAAATTTCAAAGAATCTGAGAATAAAGCATTACCCAACTCACCATTGCCCCCTGAGGCCATAGAACAACATATTTATGCAATTGAAATACAAGTTCTTGTGAGAAACCTTTAACTATTCCAGGAGGAACGAACAACAACTCACCTGAGTGTTCATTTCCTCTTCCTCTTGGTCTAGGGCATGAATGTGGTCTGGGAAACAGGCATGATTGGGATTTTTCCACAGCCTTCTTGACCTGCACATGTTGGCTTGCAATGAAGCAAACCCCTATCCTGGCAAACTGGAAAAGCCATAAATATTTTTGGCAGAGGATAGCCTTAAAATAAAATGAGAATTTTTTTTTTTTATTTAAAGATCACATAACACTGGTCCAAGTGACATACACTGAGGCAAAGAGCTAGAAGATATTTTTAAAGCAAATATTCAGGGATACAGAGAAGTTTCTCACACTAATCCATGTCAGAGATGCAGCTGAAGACTCAGACTGAGGGCTCTGTAGTAGATTTTGTTTCTCAGAGAGTTTAGGAACAATCCCAGGGACTATCAAATAAAAGGACAAGGTCCTGATATGCGTTTGCCATTCAGAAATGGGCCATTAACTTGCCTAAGAGGTGCTGGTCCAGAATTCAGGAAATTCTGAAACGGGTCCACAGGCACTTCATCAAACCAGGAATGATGGTTCATATCTGCTAGCCCATACCTAGGGAGGTAAAGACAGGCGGATCAGGAATTCAACATTATCTTTGGCTGCATAGAGAATTTAAAGTCAACCTGAGCTACAAGAGACCTTTCTCTCAAAACCTAAAAAGGAAGAAAGGGAAAGGGAAAAGAGAGGAGAAAGGAGCAGAAGAGCAATGGGGAGAGTGGGGAGAAGAGACAGAAAGGAAGAAGACAGGGAGGAGAAGAAAGGACAGGAGAACAAGCCTCCACCCTGAGCAGGCTTGAAGTCTAAAATTGGGAACATCCTGGAGACTGGTGATTTCCAAACCTTTGTTCGTAATCAACTGGAAAATGTAGCTGGCCCTCAGCCTCAGAGTTTTGATTCTCCAGGTTAAAGGTTGGCCTGGACATTTGTGTTGGATGTGAGCTCAGAAATGAATAGTTCAGTTTGCAAATCATAGTCAGGAATAATGTCTGTCTTTGATCCCAGCATTCGGGAGGTTGAGGCAGGAGGATCAGAGATCAAGATCAGATGATCTTGAACATCTGATCAATGTAGGGAGTTTGAGTACTCACATCAATGTAGGGAGTTTGAGGCCAGCTTGGGCTACATTGGAACCTTGTTAACAGAATGTAGCAGGATACTTATTCTGCTACATTGTATTCGCAGTGGAGCTCAGTGATTAGGCAGTAGAAGAGGAGGTGGAGCTGAGAGCAGAAGAGAGGAAAGGGAGGGGAGTAAAAGAGGAAAAGGAGGGAGAAATAGAGGAAGGGGAGAAGAAGAAGGAGGCTTTGTGGATGCAGCATGGGGAATTGGCAGCACCATCCGCCATGCTGGTGTCTCGTGGGTGCCAGAGCCTGCGCATCTAACTAGCTGGATCCCCAGTCAGAGCCAAGGAGCAGCAGGAACATGGTTGCTGCCTGGGAACAAGCCAGACCAGGTGCGAGTTTTAAATATCACCCATTATATGTGCACCAACCCCGGGCAAAAGGTTCACTAGAAATTTAAGACTATTCACCTGAGAGTTAAAGTTGTATTTTTTTATTTTTTTAAAGTGAGTGAGTAAACAGCTCTGATATGAGTCACATGACTCCAGTGGAGGTGGGGGGGGGGTGGGGGAGACTTTGAACAAAGAAACTGCTTGCAGGCAGGTCCTTGGTGCCTGAAAGTTTGGATTTCCTGGTGTTGGGGAATTTCCAGAGCAGGAAGGCTGGAATGGGAGGATGGTGAGAGCAGACCCTCATAGAAACTCCCAGAATTATATGGATTAGACATGACAGAGGCAGGCCACCAGAAGACTAGATTCCAGAATTCAAACAAAAAAAATTATCTTGATACTAAAATTTGTTTTGAGAATTGTATATTGCAGAATACACAGCCTTGGTGTACCTACTAATAAAGCAAGCTGAGCAGACCTGCTTGAACTTCTGATGTCCTAGAATTCCAGCTGGATGCAGTGAAGATACATCGACAGAGGCTTATCAATTTACTCTCCCCCCCCCCCCCACCCCGCTCCTCTTCTAATCTCTCAATGCCCATAATCAGCTTGAAGAAGTTAATGAAGAGTCAGTGCCCCTATTCCCTGGGCTTGGGGACTTGAGGTGGTTAATACTGGGCTGTCTTTCTAGGGGAAAGTAGTGGTTTTGTAGGAACAGGGAGGATTAGCTAGGATTTATTGCATAGCCATAACCTATTGGTACAAATATGTATAATTGTTATTAATATGAAGTTATAATTTCTTAAATGGTACAAAATTTACTTTGATTTCAAATTTAAGGTTTTCATTGGTATGAGCTTCTTATTTGTATAAAAGTGAGATTAATATTGTTACTCTTATAGGCATTGTGTCTACATAACACATTTAGGAATACAAGGCTTAGACCAGTCCTTCTGTAACTTTTTTAACTGATTTGAGATGGTTAGCCTGTGAGTTAAGGGCCTATAGCAAATTCATGGCTCTGAGCTTATTGTTAGGGTGTTTTCTATATTTTATTTAGAAATAGCTGAGAGGAGTTAACAGACAACAGTCCAGATTGCCTTACATGGATAGTTGGTTTTCAAAACATCAGAAATCCACAGAATTGATGTTACAAACATTTCTGTATTAATGTTCATTTTGATTAGAGACCTGTCTGCTCCTGGCAGCTTCCTCTCTTGGAATCTAAGAAGAAATTGAGCATCTTTGGAGTTACTCCAGTTGTGGTGAGACAGCCACTAGGCAAGAATTGCCTCTTTTCATCTACAGACAAATTACTGTCCAGAAAAGGACACACTTGTGGAATAGTTGACTGATTATATCTGCCCAGACAGAGTAATCAGCCCTTAATAATTCTGCATTACTAGGTATGTCAGATGATCCTGAGCCAGAAGGCTGAAGATCGGATCTCCAACGTCTTGTAGTATAGTGACTATCCAAGTGTTCAGCAGTTTCTACAAATTTGCTAAGTTTTAGAAGCTATGCTTTGTGCTTCTCATAATTTCAGTTAACTCAGTCCTTCTGGATTTCTGACAGGGTTGAAGACTTACAGTTTCATAACCAATTCTGGCTATTTGCTTTGAGAGAAAGGATTTGAGAGGATGGTTTTCAGCTAACATTCATTCTAAAGACAAGAAAAAGCCAGGTCCAGAACTAAGTGTTTTAGTTAGGAGAGATGACAAAGATTCTGGTTAGTCAACAAAATGATGGACTGGGTATTAGGTCTATCTTGTACCTTACTGACACAAATTGGTATAGTTGTGCTCTAATTGTATTTTGAGAGAAAAGTTTTATTTTAACAGGAAGGGTGATTGATATGTAGGAGGAGCTAAGGTGGGAGGAGTAAGGAGAGGAGGAGGAGAAGGAGAGGAGGAGCTAAAAGATGAGAGAGAGAGAGAGAGAGAGAGAGAGAGAGAGAGAGAGATATGGAAACATGGAGGCGGATGTTCGCATGTCTCTGCCAGTCAAAGATAGTTGATATATCTAGGTTGGGTGTTGGGTTACACTTCTTATTGTATGAACATCTTCTTATTGAGTATTACCAAACTTATGAAGCCTTTGATTAACATTTTAAAAAATTGTATAAAAGCAAAAAGGAGGAGAGGAGATGGGATAAGGGTTTTCTAGGGAGGGGAAATGGGGAAAGGGGATGGCATCTGAAATGTAAATAAAATATTCGATAAAAAATAAATAAAATATCCAATTTTTAAAAAATTTTAAAAAGTGAGTGAGTAAATAGCTCTAATATGAATCACATGACTCCAGGGGGGGAGTGGAGGGGACTTTGAACAAAGAAACTGCTTGCAGGCAGGTCTCCTGCTGAGAGAAATTGCAGGCTGCTCTGAATCAAGAGAGCCAAATGAATAAACCTCCATTTTGGAGGAGTTACTGATTTAAGTGTGAATTTACACTATAGGGATTATTTGCTTTAAGGAAAGAATTTATAGACAGATTTGTCCGAATCATGAATCACATGGGGAATCTAGCTCAGGGTTTGGAACTAAGATAGGGAAAATTGTCACTGACTCCAGGTAAAAAGTACAGTGATATTCATTGCCTGCATTGATCAGGTAATACAATTTGTCTTTGGCGCCTATAGAGAGACCTATAGATAAATAAATGACTAGAAGGCTGCTCTAGACAGAGCGCCAAACAGATAGATGCTATAAATAAAAAGCTGCTCTAGGCAGATAGCTGGACAGAGAGATAGTGTAAAGCAGGTTATTAAGGTGGAATAAAGTTATATTGCCTCACAGAATACTTGGGTTCTGTGTAATGTGGGCCCCACAGGAATTCTGGGTTTATTTCCTGCTTGGCAAAATAGGAAAGGCCCAAAAATAGGCATATACAGCATTTTAGTTACTTCATTTCTTTTAGATTGCTTTAACTTTTGAAATGGGTGTGATTCTGCATTGTGTAGTTATATTTTTTTTCTCTGGAAAAAAAAAAAAAAAAGGTCAAGATAAAGGTTTTTCTAGTTACTGGCCCAAGGATATTATGATTTGGGGAAAAGGTTTTGTCTGTGTGTTTTCAGAAGAGGTCATTAAGGTAGTTATACCTACCAGAATAATATGGATCAGATATGTCAGAGGTAGGCCTCCGGAAGACCAGATTCCAGAGAATCATGCAAAAAATTGTCTTGATACTAATATTTGTGTTGAGATTTGTATATTACAGAATATACAGCCTTGGTGAATGAATCTCCTCGACAGAACATCCTGAACTGACCTGCTTGAACTCCTGATGTCCTGGACTTCCAGCTGGATCCAGTTAAGACACAGACATCAGAGACTTATCAATTGCTGGTGTGGCCTTCTTAGGCCAACTAACTCCCCTGTTTACCCTTCCCCCCACTCCTCTTCAAATATCTCAATGCTCAAATTCAGCTTGAAGAAGTTAATGAAGAGTCAGTGTCCCAATTCCCTGGGCTTTTGGGTGGTCATTATTAGTTTTTTTTCTTTCCTAGAGATTTTGTTAATGATTTTTATTGAAACAGGGAGAAAGAGCTAAAATTGATTATATAGCCATATCTCTGGGTAGAAATCTGTATAATTGTTACTAAGTTGAAGTTATAATTTCTTAAATGGTACAAAAATTTGATGCAAATTCAAGGGTTTCATTAGTGTAATTTCTTCTATTAATTCAAAATATGTGGGTACAGGGCTTAGACCCAGTTCTTCTTTAAATGTTTTTTTTTTTTTTTAACTGCTTTTAGATGACTGAGCAATGTGAGTTAAGGGTCTATAACAAATTCATGGCTCTGAGTTTATTGTTAGAGTGTTTTCTAGATTTTAATTAGAAATAGCTGAGAGTAATTAATGGACAACAGTCTAGATTGCTTTACATAGATAGTTGGTTTTCACAAACATCAGAAGTCCACAGAATTGACAGTACAGACATTTTTTTTACTAAAGAACATTTGACTAGAGACCTGTCTGCTCCTGACAGCTTTCACTTCTTGGATTCTAAGAAGAAATTGAGCATCTTTGGAGTTACTCCAGTACTGGTGAGATAGCCACTAGGCAAAAGTTGCCTCTTTTCATCTACAGACAAAATACTCTCCAGAAAAAGGACACAATTGTGGAATAGTCAACTGATTATATCTGCTAAGACAGAGTTATCAGCCCTTCATTATACTGCATTGTAGGTCTGTCAGATGATCCTGGGCCAGAAGGCTGAAGACAAGATGCTCCAATGTTTTGAAGTATAAGGGACTGTCCAGGTGATCAGCTGTCCATATAATTGGCTAAGTTTTAGAAGCTATACATTGTGCTTCCCATATCTTAAGTACATTCAGTCATTCTGGATTTCTGATGGGATTGAAGACTCATAGTCTCTTAGCCAACCCAAACTATTTACTTTGAGAGAACAGATTTGAAAGGATGGTTTTCAGATGGCATTCATTCTAAAGTCAAGATATAAGCCAGGTACAGAACTATAGTTTTTAAGTCAAGATAGATGACAGTGGTTTTTTTTATGGACAATATTGGACTGGGTATTTGGTCTTTTTTGTATCTTATTATTACAAATTGGTAATAGTTGTGCTCTAATTATATTTTGAGGGAAAGTCTCTCTCTCTCTCTCTCTCTCTCTCTCTCTCTCTCTCTCTCTCTCTCTTTTATTATAACAGAAAGGGTGATATGTAGCAGGATACTTATTCTGCTACATTGTATTTGCGGTGGAGCTCAGTGATTAGGCAGTAGAAGAGGAGGTGGAGCTGGAAGCAGAAGAGAGGAAGGGGAGGGAAGAAAATGAGAAAGGGGAGGGGAGTAAAAGAGGAAGGGGAGGGAGAAATGGAGGAAGGGGAAAAGAAGAAGGAGGCTATCAGCCATGAAGAACCACAGATGGGTCAAAAGCTGTCCTGGGTAGCAACTTCTATCAAAAGGTTAGATATTGGGTAACAACTCTAATGGTGTGGGCATCTTGTTGGTTGATCATTTCTAAATATATAATTTTTTTAGTTAATCATTAAGCTTTAAGAGTCTCATTTCTACTGGGTACTGAAAGGATGGCAGATATTGTCTGGGGTTCAGCCAAGCTTTGTGGATGCAGCATGGGGTATTGGCAGTTCCATCCCCCATGCTGGCATATGGTGAGTGCCAGGGCCTGCACATCTAGCTAGCTGGATCCCCAATCAGCCGAGGAGCAGTGGGAACATGGTGGCTACCTGGGAAAAAGCTAAGCCAGGCACCATTTTCTAAATATCTCCTGTTACAGAAGACCAAAAAAAAAATCATAATAGTATTATCAATGTATTCACAAATGAATCTATGCTTCCAAATATTTTTCTTGTTGGAATTGCCAATGTGCTTTCCTTGTGCTTAAGCAACTTGACATTTGCTTTGTGTGTGTGATACTTGTTACTAACCATCCTAGGTTACAACAGCGTAAATGAACAAATCTGGCATTTTCACGTCTCTTAAGTGTTTAGAGAGTAGAACTTAGCCTCTCTGACATTCATAGACCCTAGTGATGAGATTATTTTGGCTTTGGAATAATTGGTCTGAGACAAACGGTTCTCTCTAGGGGTTATTCACTAACAGCCAAATGGTTTGCACTTTCAATTCCAGGGTCACTGAACATCCATTCTCACCCCACCTTTTAACGTGTGTGTGTGTGTGTGTGTGTATCTATGTGTCTGTATGTGTGTTTATGTGTGTGTCTCTGTGTTTGTGTGTCTGTGTGTGTATGTCTGTGCATGTGTGTCTGTGTATGTCTGTGTGTGGGGGTCTCTGTGTGTGTATGTCTGTGTGTGTGTCTGTGTGTGTATATCTGTGTTTCTGTGTGTATCTGTGTGTGTCTGTCTGAGTGTGTGTCTATGTTTCTGTGTGTGTCTGTGTGTATATCTGTGTTTCTGTGTGCTGAGTTTGCATCTGTGTGTCTGTTTGTGTATGTGTGTGTATGTCTGTGTGTGTGTCTGTGTATATGTCTGTGTTTCTGTGTGCATCTGTGTGTGTGTTTGGGGTATGTGTCTGTGTGTGTGTCTATGTATGTCTGTGTTTCTGTTTGTATCTGTTTATGTGTAGTGTATGTATCTGTGAGTGGTGTGTGTATGTCTGTGTGTGTTTCTGTTTGTGTCTGTGTGTGTGGTATGTGTGTGTGTGTTTGTGTCTGTGTGTGTCCATGTGTCTGTGTGTGTGTCTTTATGTGTATCTGTGTGTGTATCTCTGTGTATGGTGTGTGTGGTGTGTATTTGTGTATGTGCCTGTGTACCTGTGTCTGTCTGTTTCCATGTGTCTGTGTGTGTGTGTCTTTATGTGTGTCTGTGTGTGTATCTCTGTGTATGGTGTGTGTGGTGTGTGTTTGTGTATGTGCCTGTGTGTGTGTGTGTATGTGTGGT
Organism: Arvicanthis niloticus; assembly: GCF_011762505.2. Lineage (NCBI taxonomy): Eukaryota > Metazoa > Chordata > Mammalia > Rodentia > Muridae > Arvicanthis > Arvicanthis niloticus. The sequence continues at coordinate 77,856,564 of NC_047666.1, read as the reverse complement.
GTGTTTGGACATGTGTATGTGGAGTTCAGAGAACAACTCACAAGAGACAGTTCTTTCCTCATACCCTGGGGCCCTAGGTGTTGAGCTTGGAGGCTCTGGTGAACAATCTCATTCGTACCTAGGTTTTCTTTTCAATGTTTACAGATCAGTGGGAAGTTCTATCATGTTTTATTTTAGAGATGAGCTCAAAGGAAAAAATTCTATAAATTACTATATGAGGTTGTGAGAATAGACAGCAGGTATTGATTGGTAACTATATTTGTCAACTCACTGTTCATGGATCAATTTTGAAAGAGTGCACTCCGGAGGGAAATACACTACAAAGCAAAGTTATTAGGGTGTGTTAAACATCCAGAGGAGAATCGTGCCTGCTGATCGCCAGATTTCTAGTATTAAGGATACCTAGAAAGTTTCTGTGTCTCAAGGCTTTATGAGAAAGTTATCAGCGTAAGAAATGGCTTTACAGTTTATTTTTACTAAGGATAAGGACGTATACCAAACAAATAACACTGAATGTGGAAATACGTCCAAATTCTATATTACAGAGATTAATGTCAGTCTGGATGCAGTACAGTGGAAACTGGATGCGTTGCTAGTGTGCCGCGCATGCCCTGTTCTTCACAGCGTTAGTTCCTCTATCCTTTGAGCACGGCTTTCTTGTATCCCAGTTGTTTCTAATAGTAGAAGACTTTCTGTTTACATCTACATAGCTTAGATGTTTTAGCATAGAAACTTCTTCTCAACTGGGTAGAGTTAGCTATGAAGGCTGTTTCATTTTTTGCTGATGGCTCACATGGCTCCTGCCAGTATTTATTACCAGGGACTGACTTCTGTCTCTATTTAGGCAGCCAGCAACCCATTCCTCTCCGAGTGCTGTGTCCCGCTTCCGTGTTCTGCCAGCGCCATAGCAGTTAAAGTCTGTATTCTACTGCTTTTTTTTTTTGCTGGGAAAATAAATTCCAGCCCAAGTTCAAATTGAAAACGAATCCCTTACTAGGCAACACGGGCTATACTATCTTCCTGTGGTCCCTATTAAAAACCCTCTGGTCTCAGTAGCCCTGAGTTTTACAGTGTAACCATTTCATGCTTAATAACATGTTCTATACAAGGCACCATGGGAAATTTAGGGGCGAAAGGTCATGCTTCACGTCAACTTATTTAAGAAGTCAAAGGGAAAAAAGCTGCTTGTCCTAATACTCACCGCATGCACACACCTAATTCCTCCCGCTTTTTTTTTTTTTTTTTTTTTGTCTACCTTGATCCTATAAGGCTCCAGTTCCATCTTCATGGCTTCCATTTGCATGAGCATATTCAAACAAGCTTCTACTGTTGCGCTGCTTGGGGGTCTAACAGAGCAGTAGCTTGTATGTTAAATCTTGTTGTCCTTGTGAAAAAAGGCAGCGAATCTTTCTAAAATATTTTTTAAACATCAATGACAATTTCACATTTAAAACACATCCATAAAGTGTTTCTTTCATCAGTTTTTAGGCATACCTGTAAAGGGAGAATTCTCTTAGTTTGTTAACTGGCACGATTGTCAGAAACCTGCTTTCCAAATCCAGTCATTCTGCAAACTTTTCTCTAATTCTTTGAAAATAAGTAAAATCCAAACTTTTGCTTTATGCAACAATAAGAACGAGGAACTCATCAAAGCAAGAGATTATTAAAAAACAATGTCAGTGCAGTTGTGAGCAAATTCCCTTGTATACGTGTGTGTGTGTGTGTGTGTGTATTATATGGAATGATATATAATATTTATATGACAAGTATATCATACTATCTTTTTTTTATTTTTCTCTCACACACATGCATATCATTCATATATATATATATATATATATATATATATATATATATATATATATATGTATGTTTCTTCTACCTCCTTTCTCATTTCCTCCCCTCCTTTCCTTCACCTCCCCCAAGATCCAGATCCACCCCTCCATTTCCTTTCAGAAAAGGGCAGGCCTCACAGGGATATCAACCAAACATGGCACATCAAGTTGCAATAAGACTAGCCACCTCCCATTTTATTAAGACTAGATGAGGCAACCCAGCAGGAGGAAAGGGATTCCAAAAGTTGGCAAAAGAGTCAGAGACAGCCCCCACTTCCACTGTTAGGAGTCCCACAAGAACATCAAGCTACACAACCATGACATACACACAGAGGGCTTATGTTAGGCTATCACAACACACCTTTAAATCATATTTTCTCCCAGCCAATAGCCATGGATTTTTTTTTTTAAGTAGGTGACCATTAACTTTATTTGTCCCTTGGATTTGTTTATAAATGCTTTCCTAATTTTACTAGGCCCCTTTCAAAAGTGAAAATATCTTAAGGGCTTGTTTGAATGTAACACAAATAAAACAAAAAATTATACAATTTATTTAAATGGAAGTAGTTCGCTTGTGAAAGCTAAAAGAATTTAGAAGTCTGATTCTGATGCTGTGGCCCAATCTTCCATGTCTAAATGCCTTTAACCACACAGTTGATGAGAGGGGTTAAGGGTGAGCTTGATACACATTCAATCTCAAAATGACAAATTATTTATCATGCAGAAGGAATCCCATAAGTCTAGGACACTGATTTATTTTACCCAGTTGATACTGACCCAAGCACTGCCTTCTTCTTCCTTTCCCACGGATGCAAAACTGTCAATGAATCATGAGAATTCTTTGTCTCAGTCAGAATGAAAACCAAGTATGGACTTTTGCTTCTCTTCTCAAGTTAACAAAGACTTCAACCAAGCACTCATACTGAATATGCCATGTCTCGCTGACTCTAATTTAAGATATATTTAAAATTTTATCCTTCCCCCAAAACATCTGGCATATTGCTGCCAAGATTCAATTTACAGCAATATTTAAATACTTCTTCTGCATTTCCTTCCATGTATACCACTTAACGTAAATAAAAGAATTCCTAATAGTTTGTTTCAGTGTCCATAAAGCCACATTGTTATATACAGAGAGAATTTCTAATAATTTCACACACGTATAGAACATTGAATTACTGCTTTGGGCTCAGATATACATTCAAACAGAATAGCTATGCTACAACATCTCCCACAACATCCAAAAGCACAGGAAGCCAAATGACAGCCTGACACCTAAGCCCTAGGTGTGGAGCTGTTGACGATGCTAACTTTAGGACATCCCCTAAAAACTTTATGTTTAGGAATACATAAAATCATACCTGCTATATCTATTCTTTTTTCCTCTGAAAGTTTAGTTAATTGAAGGACCTATCATTTGTCTCTCAGTGAGGAACCTGTAAAATGAACAAAATCATTTCCTCCCTGGGTTTCTTTTAGCTGGAGTGTTTTTAATCATGGCGACTGAGGACTAGAAAGTACAATATCCAGAAGCACTTCCCACCGTTTCCTCCAGTAGTCGTGGGAATTCAGGTCTGGTAGTCAGGACTTCTGTCCATTTTGAGTTGACATTTGGACAGGGTGAGACACAATAAGTCTCCATGTGTAAATTGCTTTCTTAGTGGTAGTTTTGACAGCTGTTTTGAAAACTTAAGCAGCTGTGGCTGCGTGAGCTTCCTTCAGGGTCCTCTACTCACTGGCCTGGGTATCTGGTATTGTGTCAATGCTGAGATGCTTTGTTCCTGTATCTCTGTAATGTAATCTGACCCTTTAGAGGACATGCTTCTAGTTTTTCAAACTTATTATAATCTTAGTTGTAGCTTTTTTAACTTTCAGCCCTTTTTAGGTTAAGGTGTATTCCTTTTACTCCTGGTTTCCATGAGGCTTTCATCATGGAGGAACGATGACCTTTTCAAAGGGCTTTTCTGTATCTATTGAGACAACCATGTGATTTCTGTGCTAAGCTATTTGTGTGCTATATCACATTCACTAACTCACATATATTGAACTATGCTTGCATCTCTAGAATGAAAACAAATTGCTCAATATGTGTGATCTTCTTAATATGTTTGTAAATTCAGTTTGAGTGCTCTCTTAAGAACTTTAGGATCTCTCTCTTTTTTTTTTTTTTTTTAAAGAGAAACATGTACAATTTGCTCTGTTCCATTTGCAAACTTTATAAAAGCTGAGATGGTTAATGAGCCAACAGAGTTATAAATATAAAGGAATTATTGATAAACATCATTTTTCTAAACAAATTGTAATTCACACATAAAACATTTTAATGTAGTATATAATGAAAGAACAAGTAAGATGTTCCAAATAACTCAAAGAAAGATTTAAAGAACCATATATAGATTAGCATTGAGGACTACTGAAATGAACTTAACAATAGATGTAAAATTGGCCTATCCACAGGGCAATGTTTCATTGTAGTCTACCAATCACATTTTACCTTCATTTTCATGATTAAGAATTACCTACACTATTATTAATTTTCTAGACCTTAAGAGGAATCTTCCCATAATTCCAAGATAACAAAATATGGTGAAGGGCAAGAATGGTGTACTAAAAGGATGGAGCTCATAACCCATCTCAGTCATTCCCAGAAGAATGTTGTGTTGCCTGGCAACAACAATTCTGAAGGTGTAATTAAGTTTGCTAATCAGTAGATGTTAAAATGGAAAGGTTACACAGATGGATCCAGTCATACCAGTCCTTCAAAAGCCGAGGTTTTTTTTCCAGCTAGCAGCAAAAGGGTCTTAGCGCTTAAAAAAGAGCTTGCCAGCTCCTTGCAGGTGTGAAGACAACCAGTCCTTTGAGCAAAGAAGTAAGGATGTCTTTGAGTCAGTCAATGGCAATGATCTCCAGCCATTAGCCATTGTGAAAGATGAGGCTGCAGAGCGGGATTCTACCAATAACTCAGAAACTCCAGAAGGTGCTTTTACCCAGAGTGCACAGTGGATAACTCATTTAACCTTGAACATCCTCAGCATAGAACCCAGCCAAACTATATGGGGCAGAGCCTGTAGAATTATAGTGTAAACACACACATACACACACTTTATTTAAACAGCATTCTATTAATCTCCAATAGAGAACAAATATGCATATCAATCCCTTTTGTCTACTGTACAAACAGTTGTCATAATATTAATCATAATCTTATGTATCTGTTTTCTGAATATGAACAAGCAGTAGCCTATGCCATAGAGATTTTTCAACTGAAGATGGAATGATGGATAATTTTGTGAGTCACTTTGACTGGATTAAACAATACCTAAGGGATTAGAAGATTCTAACTTGATGAATAGATTGGTTCTTTGGTGGATTCAATATGCCAATTTTGCATCTATTATTCATAAGTTCATTTCAACATTTTTGCCAATGTTTAAATTAAAATAAGTAATAATTATAACTTGGTGGCATTATATGAAGAAGGTAAAAGGTAGCAGGTGGGGCCTGGTGGAGGAAGAAGGTTATTGGGGTTATCTTTTTGAAGGCTCTATTTTTCTCAAAACCATGGTATCTTTTGGTTTATCTCTTTCCTCTGGTTCCTGATCAGCCATGAAGTGAACAGTTCTCTGACACATGTTTCCTCTGCCTTGACATTTTGCCCAAGATCAAATGATTATGAACCAACTACACTGAAATGATGAACCAAAACAAATCCATAAATTTTTCCTTTAAGTCTCTCCCACCAAGTACTTTGCCACCATGATAGGTAACTCATAGAGATGGCATTTAGTTCATTGATCAAAAGTTGAGGGATTTGAGGCACGAGGTCTTTTATGACTGATAAGTTGAAAGTCAAAGGACATGCATGCACAAGTGTGTATGTATGCATGCACATCTGCACACATGCATACGCACACATACAATTTTATCCGATTCACAGTATATAAAATTCACAGATGGAACAACCAAGTCCACATTCTTCTCTTGGCTCTGCTCCAATTAAGGAACATTGCGAAGGTAACTGTCAGCCTAAAGAGTGTCCTGTGTTGGGATAGAATCCTTTAACCAAGCTGAGGGCCCCTCTTGGGGAACAAACAGCGTTCATTCTCTTAGCCACAGAGGCAATGGGAAGAAAGCATCACCACCTAGTCTCTGGTGCTCGCCCCACACTGGCTGACCTTTGGGAGCAGGGAACAAAGAGGAACTGCTCTTGTTTGTGCTGGCAGGGACCCACACTGTAGCCAGCAGGGACAAGTCCCTGCTTTTGGAAAATGGCCATAGTTAGGCAGCTCTTACCACCAGCCAGTGAGGCGTGTAGTGTGTACAGGGCACACTAAGAAAAGCAGAAGAAAGGCTATAAATTCACAAATACACATCTATGTATATTTAAGGATGGCTAGCTTGTCTACATTTGACTCCTAAAGCTACAGAACAATATTTGTTTTCAGAAAATGTCAAGTTTTTTTTTTTAATCTTTAAGTATGTCATTATGATGTGATCCACTAAGGAACTGGGATCATTTAAGGAGGATCACTCACTGTTTTCTCTCTTTCAGACAAACAGAACATCTTATTAACTGGTCTCTGTATCTCTGTCCTCTGTTGTGTCTTTCTCTACTCTCTCTCTCTCTCTCTCTCTCTCTCTCTCTCTCTCTCTCTCTCTCTCTCTGTGTGTGTGTGTGTGTGTGTGTGTGTGTCTGTGTATGTATATGTGTGTATATGTGTGTATATGTATGTATGCGTGTGTGTATGTGTGTGTATTCTGTGTGTAGTGTGTGTGTGTGTGTGTGTGTGTGTGTGTGTGTGTCACTGTCTGTCTCTCTGCTCCCACCCTCCATTAGACTTTAAATAAGAGATGTCCCTCTTGGGAACATGCCTTTGGATGCTTGCTCCCCAGGTAGTGGACTGTTTAAGGAGGTTGAAGAATTTTTAGGAGATGGAACTGGAAGGAAGGGAGTTACTCAGCAGACAGTCTAAGCTTAGCTCCAGTTCTGGCTTTCTCGCTCCTTCTTTAGGCACCAGGATAGGAGCAACTTCTACCCACACAGCTCCAAACTGCTCCTACTCCCTATTTCCCCAGCAGTGTGGACTGTGCTGCTCTCAACCCGTGGACCCAGATAAATCTTTCCTCTTAAAATGCTTCAGCCGGGCGTTAATCACAGAGAGGAGAGAGTCTCTAATAAGTCGTACCTCCAAACCTCTTAATCTCTTCCATTTTCCCCCATTTTTAAGGGGTTAAAAGCAATGTCTTCTACCATATAAAGCACTTTACATGAGGTAGGGGTACACACAGGGACATGACCAGTGCTTCAGCACAGCAGAGTCAGGTTCTAAAAGACACTACTCTGCTTTCCAGTTGTACCCACTCCAGTAGATGAAGGAAATGTACCCAGGTCCGGCCACTACAAACACTATCTCCAAGCCCAGACACTGAACCGCTGTTTCTCATGTTTTAACTACTGTAATCAAGACGACATGTGTGCATACGCCATTTAGACACATTTATACGGATAAAATGCGTGCTGGAAATGTTTATATGAAGATGTATGGACTGACTTAGCATGTGGCACAAGCGAGAGTTCCTAGCTTGTTATCTCCTTTTAAATATCATACCTCACACATAAGGGCCACTAAATCAGCAAGAAGAGACAAAAAAACTCAAAACTGGAACTGGAGACATAAAGGAGTTTTGGTAGAGCTCAAGTTTCTTCTTTTCAATGCAATATTTAGGAAACATTACACACAGTAATTCTGATACCATCAGCCTACTGATGGACTACAGAGGATTTAATTTAAAACTTAAGAGGGAGTAGAGGTATATCTCATGACAAATACACACTTAGCCTGAACAAAAGGGAGAGGGCAGGGAGAAAAGAAATCAGGGTAACCTCCCCAATAGTCATCTAATCCCAATCGGTCAGCCCTAAACATACATATGAGCAACACCAAACAAGCTCAGAAGATTGTGTGTGTGTGTGTGTGTGTGTGTGTGTGTGTGTGTGTGTGTAACAATAACAACAATATGGAAGAGATCATGCTTTCAAGAGGGATTTGGGGTGGAACCCAAGAGGAGGTGGGAGGAGAGAGAGGGTAGGATGGAAAGGATGAAATACAAAACTCGTGTATGAAATTCTCAAAAAGTAAAAATTTTTTTTTGTTGGTTTTTCGAGACAGGGTTTCTCTGTATAGCCTTGGCTGTCCTGGAACTCACTCTGTAGAGAAGGCTGGCCTGAAACTCAGAAATCCACCTGCCTCTGCCTCCCAAGTGCTGGCACCACCACTGCCCGGCAAAATATTTTTTTTTTACATAGCAAAGAAGATGAAGGAAGGAAAAAAATCAAAGAAGAGGTGCAATCAAGGAAGAAAGAAAGACAGAAAAAAATGGAACTTCTGTTTGCAGCATCAGGGACTGAGCTCACATCTCTGTTCTTGGTAAGCTACAGCTGGCCTTAGAAACACTAGTTCACAGCACAGGCAGTGACAGTGCTGCACAAGCAAGAGAGGTGTCATATCTGGTTCTAACCAGATACACAGAAAACATCTTACATTGATTACATAACAATGGTCAAAATTATGTCTATGGGTTTGTTTGTTTGGTAAGTGTGTATCGTGAATTTCTGTATGAAACTACAGTTTTCAACCTTAAGGTTAGAAATTTGCTTGAACTCAAGAAGAGACCTAGAGCTGCAAAATAACACAAATCTTATAGTTGTGAGAGTTAGAAGTGTGTTTCACAGTGGGCAGGAAATCAGGGTGTTTCTTTGCCCTTTTGGCTTCTAGGGCTCAATACTTTTGACGTGTGAATCAAGCACCCTAGCCATACCCATCAGCACCGGCGGCTCTTCTGCCCCTGCTTCCAGCCTCACTGCCTCTCCATTCTCTCTTGGTGGACCCCTGTGAGAATGCTGAACTCATCCCTCTCATCTCTATCTGTATAATGAACATTTGCACAGTTCCCTGTGTCTCACTGGAGATGTATTTGAAGACCTGAGAACTAGGACCTGAACATCACAGGGTAGGGTGGCAGGTACTATCAAGCAGTGGCCAGAAGAAGGGATCATCTGGTAATGGAGATAACGGCAGTGTGTGATCTGCCTGATGTGAGTGGTGGGAACTGAACTGACGTTGTCTGGAAGAATCCTTACCCAGCTTTCTCTCTAGCCTCTTCCATTCATGTCTTGGTGGTCACCCAGGCTAGTTTTATATATTTATTATTATGGATACTGTAGTAATAACCATGGATATGTGAGTATTTCTGTGTTCTGTTAACTTATATTCCTTTGGGTAAATACTCAAGTGAGATAGCTAGAGCCTATGGTAGTTCTCTCACTTGTACCCCGAGGGACCACCATACTGATTTCCACAGTGGCTGTTCCGTTTACATTTCTGCCATCCCTGTGTACATAAGTGTTCCTTTTCTCTAACGTCCTAAACAGCACTCCGTTGTTTTTATTCTTGTAATCTGATATGTCCAGTAACTTTTTAAAAATGTTTGAGAATTTTGTACATTTTTGCAATGAGTTTTGATGAAGCCCATCCTCATTTTCTCTCTTCTGATTTCTCACATTCCCCCAGACTCTATTCCTTCCCAACTTCATGCTTTATTTTGTTTGTTTCTAATGCACTGAACCCATTCGGCACTGCCAGCATGGACGTGGGTATGTAGGGCCATCTACTGGACCACAGACTGGAAAACTGACTCTTCTTCTCCAGAACCTATTCATTGCCAGTAGCTCCTCAGCAAGTGGTGGTACTTCATGCCCACCTCTCCTGCTCCATGCTGGGATTGTGTCTGGCTTGATCATGCACAGGTCTCATGCATTCTGTCACAATTGCTATGAGTTCATATGTGCAACAGCCCTGTCATGTCCTAAAAACACTGCCTCACCACATCCAACCCCTCTGGCTCTTTCAATCTTCCTTCATCTCTCTTCCTGCATGATCCCTGATCTGCGGGAGGAAAGGATATAGCCATTCTAACTGAGCTGAGATGGAACCAATGTAGTATTGTGTTATCCATGCACATATAAGTAATTAAGTCTTCAGCTTTGGAAGAAAAAGAAGTCTATAAAAATGTTTGCTCACACTTGTTGAAAACACCCGGTCTTCCAGGTGTGGCAATGTGTGTTTCATGAGCATATGCATATTAATCCTCACAAGCTGATTAAGTTTATCTCACTATACCTGTGAAGAGATTAAACAGAGTACTAGCTAGGCGTGGTGCTGTACTCTTGGTCTGCTTTTTCCCTTGAGGTACCCAAGCACATTGTGCACTCAGCTACAGTGGAGGGAATGAAGATTAGCCAAGGCAGGTGGGTTTGGCATAATCTCAGTAAGTGTGAATGAGGGAGAAACAGCCTTCTCCAGAGACAGTTTTCAATGAAACAGCTCTCTCTACTGGGGACAAGAGCTATATAAACCTTAGGAAGTAGGTAGGGGTTTTCAGGATGAGTGTACATCATTGGCTGCACTGAGGTGCTAGCGAACACTTCATTTGCATGGAGAATTCCTAGTGGTCATCCTTATGAGGAGAGAGTAAGTTTAACCTATAACTTGGCCACCAGGCTATGTGATTACCTCAAAAGTGACAGAGGTGGGGGATCAAAATGTTCCTTGGACATGCAGGCCCAGAGCAAGGAGAAAGCAGTCCTACTCCTGATGGTCTCAGGGTGAGATTTTGGGGGTTTGGACACATCTCAACCTCACTCTTGCTCTGTACAGGCTCCCCTGGTCACACAGCCTTCCAGCCCCATGTGATGCTTCAGACTTGTGATCCCAGAACGGGGAAGCTGAGGTGGGCAGAACAGGAGTTCAAGGTCAGCCTCAGCTAGTAAATTTGGGGTTAATCTGAGATTCATGAGACTCTTTCCAAAAAAGGAAGGAAGGAAGGAAGGAAGGAAGGAAGGAAGGAAGGAAGGAAGGAAGGAAGGAAAAAAGAAATGAGGACAGGATAGCTGTGTGAGACAGTGAGTAGGTAAAGGCAACTGCTGCAGCCATGCCTGATACACATGCGCTGCTTCTTTCCCAGGAACCACAATATACAGGAAAGAACAGAATCCTGACAGTTGTCCTCTGACCTCTACATACAGCCACACCTACACATCACACACACATAATTTTAAAAAATATGTATAGAGAGTAGTGTGTGTGGGGACGTGTGTGTGTGTGTGTGTGTGTGTGTGTGTGTATCAAGCCAAGGGTCTCACACAAGCTAAGTAAGTACTCTGCCACTAAGTTGGATCCCAACCCCATGAACAAGATTTTTATTTTTGCCCCATCCTCCAAGGAATGAATATCTTCCCACTGGCTCCTCAGAGATCTCTCAACAGCAGCACGAACACATGGGAAGTCCAGGTGTGAACTACTGTAAGAACCAATGTGTTCCAGTGGATGCAATATTCATCTCTGTGTCTGTGTGTATCTGCAGTGCTGTGTGTTTCACAGTCTGTTCTGTGGGACAGATACCTTCCAGTGCCTCTGCCGAATACATTCATGAATGTCTAGTTTTCATACTGATCTACTCATTGTAGTTTGAAATATTTCCTCTTCCCTCAGGCTGAATCCGTGCATTAAATAAACTGTTTGCCATGAGCATAGAACAAGAACTGGGGTGCTATCAAGGCACTGAGCACAGAAATAACAAACTTGACAGGCAGAGGCCTTGAAACACCATTAATGCAGTCGACGAAAGTATTTTGCATAAACTACTCCTAAGGAATGCAAATGAAAATTAGACATAACTGGTGGTACATATTTAAGGATTAAGAAAGTGCAGAATGTATGCACTTAACTATTATTTGCACAATTGAAGTAGGAAACAATTCATATTTACAGTCAAAGATTTAGATTTGAATGTTGGCATGTATCTCAACATCGTTGACCCTCCAAATCCTAAGCAGGGCCCAGTAGCACTTATGTATGATAAAAATCATTTAAAGGTATAATTTATATAAACAATGATTTTCGGTTGATAGACCACAATTAAAATTTTCTCCATAGGATGAACTCTCTTAATGCAATTAATGAAAATAACACTAAAGGATTAAAGTGATGGGGTATTTTCTATTTAAAGGTCTTGTTCTTATTTTTAATTATGTGTTACACGTGTGTCTGTGTGTGGGTTTATGTGTGTGAATACAATGCCCTTGGAGGCCTGAAGAGGGTGTTGGATCCCCTGAGCCACAGGTTCAGGAGTTTGTGAACTGCCCAACATGGGCCCTGGGGTCCAACTCTGGCCTCCACAAGAGGAACCTGAGGTCACAACTGCTGAGCCATCTCTCTCCTCAGTGGTGTTTTCTAAAAGTGTTAATGAAATATCAAATGTAGATATCTGCCATTGCACTGGTTTTCATGAGAGTAATAATTATGGCGTGTCAAAGGTTATTTGTATTTAACAAAGAAGTGAGTATCACTTAAATATAAGGAGACTAGTATTAACACTACACATATAGAACACTCCATTTCCTTTCTTAGCTAACTTGAGGAGAAACAAATGCTGTTTGACAAGGAGTCCTTGACTATCATAACCAAAGTGGGACACATGGCATTTTTCTCTTCTAAAATGATTTTCATTCTTAACAGCTGGCACTGTTATGAAAACATTATATTTTAGTGTTTATTCTGTGCATTCTGTGACCAAGCCAGCTCAGTCAGTCAACAGGGTCCTGAGGGAGGGACTGAGGACTGAAAAGAAAAAGACAATTAGACAACATGATAACATGACCCCAGCCAGTTCTGAGGCTGAAGCTGGTTTATTTTTTTTTCCAGTCTACTTTTATATCATTCTTGGTACATACAAAGACTATCGTCAGTCCCAAGGTATAAACAAAGTAGTTAGGGAACAAACAAGACAATAATTAATAAAACAAAGCAATAAACAAAGTCCTGTGGTCACTTTGTCTAGGGATTTATCAGGATGACCAAGATACAAGGAATACAATACATTCCTCCACTGTGTTCATCTTGAGCCTACTTCCTTGTCCTAGCCCAATGTCAAATTCCTGCCAGATTCTTAGTAGTGGCCCCAGAAGCTCTCCACAATTCTGTGCCACTCCAGCAGAGTACAGACTCCAGAGCAGGGCATCTGTCTAACCTACTGTTCTGTTTCTGTGTTTAGGTTAATGTCTAAAGCCAAGGAAGCCCTTGGTAAATGCTGCTGGCTTGAGGTGTTTATGTCTGTTAGGGATTATGTTAGCTCATCATGTGTTTTCTCAGTTGGTTTCAAGATTAACATTTGGAGTGAGAAAACAATAGTTGAAGATGCTTAATCAATGCTCTGTATGTTATATGTAGCAGACCATTTCTTAGCTCTACTCAGGAATGAGTTAATTTGTCTCCATTAGAAACCTTATAAAATATTTTTATTGCACAAGTAAGGAAATAAAATTACACAAACAGGAAAAATGTGCCTGAAGTTATTTATCTAGAGAGTGGATGGACCTGGAATTTTAACCCCACAAGTGAGGCTCAGGTTTCCATGACATTAGCCGTTGTGTTACAGGCCATTCGGTGTTTCTGTTGTGTTAGAAAGCTAAGGTTGAGAACCTGAAATGAAAACTGTACCTTTTCCTTCTTTGTGTTTATATTCATGCTTTGTTAATTTGTCATTGACTTCATCATTGGGAATGGCTATAATAAACATGAATACAGAAAAATGCAGACATGTATGCCAAAATGACCATAATTAGGATTGTTGGGTTAGAAGTTGCTAAGGCTACAGAAGACACTAAATGCTACCTATTTTAAAACTAGTTATCCTAAAATTTTAAACTGCAGATTAAAGCCCTCAGGCAGCAGGCTTTCTAGTGAACTTTTGATAATGAAGTATTGATACTTCATTGTTAGCTTGCTATAAATGATAATTGAACAGAAAACTCTACACAAGGGAGTACATGACTCTTTGTTCCTGTAATCTAAAAACTTTTTTAAAAACTATTTGTGTTGTGGTAAATCTCCAACTACAATAAGCCAGTTCAAGAAAAATACAAATTTGTTGTGGTGAATCTTCAAACCCCAATAAGCTCATTCAAGGAAAACACAACTCAGTTGTATATTTATAAACTACATGCCTATTTTGGGCAGATTTGGCTCTACACCACTTTCTTCCCCAGCTATGAAATCTCTGCTACTTGAAGTTTCTCCAGGCCATGTGCTTCTGCTCCATCTTCCATCCAACAACTTTCCCTCTGTCCTCCTCCATTCACCATCTCCTGCAACTCCTCTTCCTCCCCTCCTCTTCCTATCTTGCCCCAAAAACCTGCCTCCTCATTTTTGCCCAACGATTGGCTATTTGTCATCTTTATTAGCCAATCAAATAATTAAGAGAAATTTCTCTATATATTTGTGTGCATGTGTGGATATGTCCATGTTGTGTGCATGAGTGTATGCGTATGTGTGCATGCACACATATATAAAATCAGAGAATAATTTGCAGGAGTCAGTTCTCTCCACCATATGGATTCCTGAGATTGAATTCAGGTTGTCAGGCCTAGAGACAAACACCTTTACTTGCTAAGCCATCTTATTGGCACCAGAAATGATGAATATTTGAAAGCATAAAAGAGATAGTGGCAGGAGGATAACTTTAGAGAGATAAAGTAGAGGAATCCCTGACACAGAGAAAATATAAAATAAAATAACTAAGTAAAAGACATAATGATCCAAGCATCTCGAACAATACAAATAATCACACTCGAGTCCTGAGAGGCTACAGCCTCAGAATCAGCCCATGCAATGAGAACTGGAGCATGGAAATTAGTCTCACAGCTCACAGAACAGAGAAGGAAACTGTGTCCCTCACCCTCCTTACTGTGTGCTCAGCGTGGCTGCCACTCACCACTTTGAGCTTTGACCAACTCTTTAATTTCTTTATCTGTACAGTGGGGTACAGATAAACTTACAAAGTTGTGAACTGTGAGACATGGTAAAGAGGGGATGAAGCACCTCTGAGCTCACTGAGATACAAAAGGGAAGAGGAAAGAAAACTATACACAAAGAGCTAGGCAAGAAAAAAATGCTCTTTGAGATTGGGTCACCATATAGTCCCAGGACAGAAGCGGAGTAAGGGGTGGAAATTTAGATAGGGGGGCAGGCAACAATATGGAAGGAGAACTGAGTTGGTATTGGAATTATCATTACAGTGAAAGATACAGCATCTCTGAAATTGACATATAAACTGATGACTTTGGCAATTTCCGAAAACTCAGAAAGCTCTTCAAAGAGTCTGGATGTGTTTTCTAGCAACAGGTGATGAAAGTGCTTTCAGTCAAACTCAAGGTTTGGGACCAGTGACAGAATTTACCTATGGTGTCCATCAGAATAGCCACCATAAAGCAGATGACTGGGCCCCACCCTGAGCTTTGATCAGCATGTCTGGAGTAGAGCCAAAAGAGCCCCTGTCACACAGATCTCATAGGACAATCGACAGATTAGTCCCACTGTCTTTAAGCTTTCTGATGTAATATAGTCAGCTTGTGACTCCAGAGGTAAGGATATCAGCATCTCTCCTTTTGAAAAAGCCCATCTCTCGTGAATGAGGAAGCAGACAAACAAAAAGCCTACCGACTATTTGCTCACAGCATCCCATCAGTATCCCATTTACAAAATTGGTCCTACCTAAAAGAAATGCAGGGTCAAAGATGGAGCAGAGACTAAAAGAATGGTCAGCCAGTGACTGGCCCATTTTGAGCCCATCCCATGGGTAGGCACCAATCCCTGACACTACACCTTGAGTGCTAATGTAAATTTGTGTCTGCCTCGGCTTCACCATTCATGAAAATGAAGGCTGAACAATAATGGCATGAACTACTGGATTTCTCTTTATTTCACTATATCTCAGAGAGTCAGAAGGGTAAGCTTACCAGTAGACTCATGGATGGACATGGTTTTAAATGCCTGGACCCACAATGAATAAATCCAAGTTCACTCCAGTAACTGGGGGCCATTTCTTCATTTTCATGGAGACTAACCATGTATGGGAAATACTAGGAGGGATGGTATTGGACCATTTTTCCCCTTAAAAAGATTTAAATCTCAGTACAAATCTTAAGTCTGTGTAGGGATCACATTTAACTCCCAGAGAAGAATTTGCAAAACAAAAATGATAACATTAAGGATCAATGCAGTATTTTTCTCATACCCTCACATGTGTTTGGAAAGACAAACTCTAAGCTTCCAAGGCAAGGTGTTTGAAATTATTACTCTAGCCATTACAAGATCTGGAAAATGATATAGTATCAGGAGTTGTTTCTTCCTCTTCCTCTTCTTCCTCTTCTTCCTCTTCTTCCTCTTCTTCCTCTTCTTCCTCTTCTTCATCTTCCTCCTCTTCTTCATTCCCCTCCCCTCCCTCTTTTCCTTCTTCATCTCCCCTCCCTCCCCCCTCCTCCTTGGACCTAAGTGGTACTTGAACAGAGAACATGGATCATCATTAAAATCAGCCTGTGAGTGATTAACTTAACTCACAGAGAAACTCTAAGGAGGCTAAGTGCTTTCTGTTTACAAATTACATTGATTGCAGTTGAAAAGCTTGCTTACTGAGAACATTCAACAAACAGCATAAGTGAGCGATGGGCAGCAGAAGACTCAAACTGTAGACTTGGCTCTGCCATGATGGCATGACTCTCTTGAGATGGCTGATGAGCTCAAAGCTACCAACTGAGCGAGTGGGACTCAGCACAGTAACCAGGAAAGTGATGAATCTGATAAGGGTATTTTCATATAATGTTGATTACAAGGCCAGA
Source organism: Arvicanthis niloticus (assembly GCF_011762505.2). Lineage (NCBI taxonomy): Eukaryota > Metazoa > Chordata > Mammalia > Rodentia > Muridae > Arvicanthis > Arvicanthis niloticus. Next base: position 77,839,995 of record NC_047666.1, on the reverse strand, counting down.
TGAAGTAACTTAAGTTTCCTCTACACACATGAGTTTTATAATCAACAGTGTAGATTTTAAACTGAGAATTTTAAAGGCAGGAGTTTAGAGGATGTTTCCTTGTTTTTAAGATAGGGTCTCACTCACTATGTAATCCCAGACTTGCTAGCTAGCCAGGGTTAGCTTTGAACTTGTGAACCTCCTCCATGGTACACACCACCATGCCTGGTTTAAAGAATGGTTGCATAAGTCTACTCTAATGATAAAAGCAATTTCATACCAAGAAGATTGCAAAAATTGCGATACTAATCATAAGCTGGTACCTTTAAAGCGAGTTAATTCTCCTGAATAACGAATTAATTTTCCTGTTTGTGGTCTAACGAAGGCAGAGACTGTAAAAGGTAAGCAAAATGACCGAGTTTTTCAAAGAACAGATCTTGTACCACTCAAGTAGTGAAAAGGTTGAGACTGTGGTTAAAGGGAATATGAACTTCATTAATATGTTTGTTTTAGGACACATCATGCAGAACTATTGCTCCTTGTTCAAAATGTTCCATCAGCTGGTCTTAGAGAGTACCTTGAGTTCCACAGACACAAAGTCAGTGTGACACTGAAGTCAGACCCAGGGAAGACCAGTTGGCTTCCTACAACTTATAGATCACTGCCCTTCAGTAGGCTTTAAAATACATTTAGTGGATTGCAACCAGGATTTGGAAGTAAAATTAAATCAAATGTAAGGCAAAATAAAATAAAAATTGTGACCTAAGATTTTTCAAGGCTAAAAGCCCAAATTCTGGCATTACTGACAAACTAGACTTGGTCAATGTACTCTTACACCAAGTAAAGAGCTGAGCCAACACAGAAAGGAGACTTACGCAGTGCAGTCACCCTGAGAAGAGGCACAATGATAGGTGCTCAGTGACCCCAAACCTGTCTTGACGTAGTGACAGGGGCTTTGGGTGGGGACAAGGTGGGCAAGAGGCATGCATAAGTAAGCAGTCTTGGTCTAGATGTGGTTAGCTTTCTTGACCAGCTCTCAGCTCTGTTCCTGCAAGGCCGTCCACATCCTTAATGCTTGGAGGACACAGTGGTTCTCAGGAGTGGTTCTTCTCCAGGGTGTGGGCTCACACTAAGAGATAATTACCGTCAGGGGAATGGGGAATGGGTTTCCAGGGCTTTGCTATTCCTAGGACCTAAAACAAATGCAGATTAGGGCAATGACTTCTCTCTGTGCCTTGACCCTTGAAGAAGGATAAGATGGACTAGACAAACATACCTTGAACATTAGCAGACCTTGGCAAGCAATGACCCCAAAGTCAAGGGAACAGACATAAAAATGAGAGCAGACACACCAGGCTTCCATATGCATTCAACTGCCTTGGAAACCAAGTGAGGAACCAGGCCAAATCAGACCCAAGTGCCTGTTTCAGTTTCACAATGTGCTGTCACAATGCAAGTGTGTCACAGAGCAGGTGTGTCTATCACATTGCAGGTATGTCTGCCTCAGTGCAGGTGTGTCTGTCACAGTGTGGGTGTGTCACAGAGCAGGTGTGTGTCACAGTGCATGTGTCTTTCACAGTGCAGGTGTGTCTGTCACAGTGTGGGTATGTCACAGAGCAGATGTTTCTGTCACAGTGTGGGTGTGTCACAGAGCAGGTGTGTCTATCACAGTGCAGGTGTGTCTGTCTCAGTGCAGGTGTGTCTGTCACAGTGTGGTCTGTCACAGTGCAGGTATGTCACAGAGCAGGTGGGTCTGTCACAGTGTGAGTGTGTCACAGTGCATGTATGTCTGTTACAGTGTAGGTGTGTCACAGTGCATGTGTCCTTCACAGTGCAGGTGTGTCTGTAACAGTGTGGGTATGTCACAGAGCAGCTGTGTCTGTGACTGTGGATGTGTCACAGTGCATGTGTCTGTCACAGTGTGGGTCTGTCACAGTGTAAGTGTGTCTGAAATAGTACAGGTGTTTCTGTCAGAGTGGAAGTGTGTCTGTCAGAGTGGAGGTATATTTGTTACAGTGTGGGTCTGTCACAGTGTGTGTGTCAGAGTAACTGTGTCTGTCACAGTGTGGGTCTGTCACAGTGTAGATGTGTCTGTCACAGTGCAAGTGTGTCTGAAACAGTGCAGGTGTGTCTGTCAGAGTGGAGGTGTGTCTGTCACAGTGTGGGTCTGTCACAGTGAAGGTGTGTCACAGAGCAAGTGTGTCTGTCACAATGTGGGTGTGTCACAGTGTGGGTGTTTCCCAAAGTAGGTGTGTCTGTCAGAGTGTGGGAGTGTCATCGTGCAGGTGTGTTCACTTGGCAAATACTCTTTTAAATGTGTGTGAGGGTCTATATGCAGGCATGACACCAGTGAGGATGATATTTGAGGTTCTTCATTGGGACAGTTTGAAAATCACTTTTATTCATGAGAAAAGAATGGTAGGCTTCTCTAGATTGCTGATAAATCAAGGTCAATGCATAATTGTGACTGTCCTGTGGAGTCGCACTCATGCTAGTTGTTACGTGGTATAATTTCAAGTGGTAAATTCTTAAATGTTGGGATCCCCACAAAAACCACAGAAGTTTAAAGTCAGCCAAATCACAACGTTGAAAGATTAACATCCTGAAATCTAAAATTCCCCAATAAGAAACTATACACTAAATGTTGAGACAAGGATTTGCAATAAAGCAAAGACAAAAACATTAGTTTAAAAATGTATCATTAGGTGCTGGAAAGACGGCTCAGTGAGTAAGAGCATTGGTTGCTCTTGCAAAGGAGACAGATTCCATTTCCAGCACTTTCATGACAGCTCGAAACCATCTGTAGTGCCTGTTCTATGGCACTCTGACACCCTGTGCCAGTTTTCTTGGGTACTGCACACATGTGGTGCAGACAGACTTTGTTATACACTTATACTTATAAAGTAAAAATTAAAAAATTTAATGCATCATTTGTGTGAATTAGCCTTCTTTCTGCACAGTGAAATTCCAGGAGCTTTTTATGAACTAAAGCTGCACTTGCCTAAAGAAGTTACTGATTACTCAGAAAAGAATTCTGAAGGTTATAACATTGCTATTTGATCACCCATGTCATTTCTGCCCAAGTTGTGATTTGTATAGGAGCATATATGGAATGCATCGCCTATGTTCAGAGCTACATAGAACATCGCGCAGAAAATAGAACATTTACTAGGGGATGCTCTTGTAGTATATATTGAATAATATAATTTGAAAAAACTGAGCCACATAGAAATAGATGTAAATACATTGTCCAAGGAGAATGCACAAATTGTTCATCATTAAGCAAAACTTAGCATGAGAGGTGATCTTTGTACGATATGTTTGTAGCATGCGTTTACATATGTTGAATGTTTATTGTAGGTTTCCCCTTTTGCTATTATGTATGTAATATGTATATGTGTGTGTGTTCGTGGGTGTGCATGTGTGTATATAAGATGTGTATATATATATATGTATATATAATATGTATATATGTATATATAATATGTATATATGTATATATGTATATATAATATGTATTATGTATATATAATATGTATATATCTGTATTGTATCCTTTTCCCTGTTCTTATTTTAAAGATATGTTTATTTTTATTTGTGTATATGGGTGTGTGCCTAGGTGTACGTGTATATGCACATCTGTTCAATGCCTATGGAGACCAGCAGAGGTCATTGGATCCCTGAAACTAGAGACACAGGTGTTTATAAGCCATCTGACATTGTGCTAGGAGCCAAACTCCAGTTCTCTGCATATGTAGAAGGTGCTATTAACCACTGAGCAAAGAATCTCCACTTGCAAAGAGTCTCCGGTACATCTCCCACTTATCAAGTTTTCAGCCTTAATTGTATTTATTTTATAACTTTTCATGCTTTATATTTCACCTCTCATATCATTTCTAACATAGAGGCATGACCTGTGAAAAGACCTTTAGAGAATTCAAATTTGTTTTATTCTTTGTTTTTAAAGTTGATGCCAGGAACGTATATCAGCATTGGCCTTTCATACAATCTCTATGCATGTGTGTAAAGCCATTGAGATACCTACCACAAATGAAAACATTTTGGGGGATTTCAGTCTTTTGAGTGACTAGGTCAGAAGACTTGGGTTGTTGTCACACAGTATTTCAGATGAAATCATAGAGCTTGCTGGTCTACCTAGCATTCTGATTTGATTTTTACTTCCATCATCACAACACTCACTAGGACCTGAGTTCTGGTTATGAAGCCTTTGTATGGTAGGCTGGCTGGTAAGGCCTCTTCTCTTCCTCCAAACACCACCAGCAGTTAGCAGCTTTCCAGACCACTTGGAAACAAGGTCAAAGCAGGACAGCAAATGTGGGAGAAATGGCCTCTAGACTCTGGACCGCATCACTGAAAAGGCATCATTCTTCCAGTTTTTTTTTTTTTTTTCTGGGTCTTGATAATTTAGCTGTGTCTCTTGTGAAAAGCCTATAGATACAACTTTAAAAATACACTTGAATAATCTCTATCTTTTAAAAGGTACATGCTTATGTCCATATACATTTGGATATTCCAATTGTTCCTACTGTCTGTACTTTTGTTTTGTCCTTTTGAGGCAGAGTCTTGCTATGTGACCCTGGATAGCCTTTAGCTCACTATGCTGAGCAGTGTGGCCTTGAGCTTGTGGTGGCCTTCCAGTTGTCACCCCCTGAGTGCTGGTGTTATGAGCGTATCACCACACCTGTGTACTGTCTGTTTATTTCTTAAGCCTTGGTTTTTTTTGTTTTTTTTTTTAACTAGGGTTGTAAATGTTGACTTAAATCTGTGTCCCTGGACCTAGAAGATTATTGGAATTGGGGTGTCAAAATGGCTTACTAGGTAACGGCATTTCCACTAAACCTGATGCCTAAGTTCCATACCCAGGACCCACATAGTAGGAGAGAACCAACTTTCAGAAGTTGTCCTCACCCTTACATGAGTAAAATGCTATGTGTGCACCACACACTCACCCCACACACATATACCATAAACACACAAATGAATAATATCTAGATTAGACAAAGAATGGATTGTTTCTAAGTGACTTGCAAAGAGAGCCAGTTAGAGCCTTTTCCTCGCTCTTCTTTTTCTCTTGCCTTCTCAAGCTCTCTCCTTCCCTCCCTTTTCTTGTTATAAGGTTGGGAATTAGAAAGAAACTATGCATTTTGGGTAAGGACTCTACCTCTGAACTTTAATTCCAGCCCATTTTAATGTTTTAAATATTGTCCATGGGAAACTGAACTGATGTGGAAACAGAGTGAATGGCCTATGCATTTAGAGAAGAAACAAACAAAGCAATCTCTCTCAGCCTCTCTCTCTCTCTCTCTCTCTCTCTCTCTCTCTCTCTCTCTCTCTCTCTCTCTCTCTCCTCCTCCTCCTCCTCCTCACACTTCTCTACAAGTTCCTGAGGATACTGCAACGAGGATAAGTTTTCAAGACAAGAATTTCAGTTTATGTCTAGATTGTAGCAGGCCATCCAAAGAAATTCACTGTGGAAGCCAGAAATGGGGACACACACACATCATCGTGGCATTTTGGAAGTGGGGGCTCTCACATGAGTGTAGAGCTCCTAGAAGACAAAAGCAGGTGTTTCCAGATCCCATGGAAGAGGAGTTACAAGTGGTTGGGAGCACCTAATGTGGGCATTAGGGACCTAACGTGGGTCATCTGTAGGAGTAGCGTGAACTTTTAACCCCTGAGCCACCTGTCTAGTGCCAGTACTGTAGACATAATATTTTAGTGCACAGTGTAAAGGTTACCATTGTGTTACTCAAATTCTGATTTCTCTGCCCTTGTATGTTGTTTCAATCCAGACACAGCATTGTAATGCTTTTGTCAAGAATCTCCTGTCTCAAGTTTGTATAAACAACTTTTACCATTTATTCTCTGCCTTGTCAATAAATACTGATCACCCAATGGCTGAGCAGAAGGGGGCAGGACTTCTGCCAGGAAGGGGAAGGGGGCAGGGAAGAGATTCAGATGGGCCAGGAGGAGAAGGAAGGAGAAGGAGTGAGTTCAGCTGGAACATAGAGGGCACAATTGCAAGTATTATTGGGATTTTGGCTGGGAGGTAGCCAGATTAGCTTAGGGGTTAAAATTGATCATTTGATTGTCCTAATATTGAGGTGAAGCTTGGAAATAATTCTTGGTCTCTCTCCATGTCATTATTGGGAATTAGCTATGATACAGAAATACAGCTTCTGTATTAATTAACTAAATATATATATTAAAAATAACATTTACACAGCACTTTCTTTTCTTTCTCCTCTCCTTCCTCCCTTCTTTCCTCCCCTCACCCCTCTCTGCCATTCCGGGAATCCAAACAGAATCTTCCTAGAGCACATTGCTGAATGACTGGCTTCTAGAGTATTTGAATTCTAAAGATTCTAATTTTGTGGAAGACAATGATATTGCCTACATCATTGAGCTCCATCCTCTGGTAATATCTTAAACACAAATCACCTCCTAGAGGAAAATACACTTTAACTTATGTTTCAAGGGCCATGGAGGTTGTGCAGGAGCTGAGTACTGTTGAGACCTTTGAACACAAAATTAGTTTTGAAACTATGCAAAGTTATATATATATATATATATATATATATATATATATATATATATATATATTAATTTCAAACCTTCAATTTCAAGAACTAGGGAAAACTATGCAATCTTTCTTGATCTTTAATTTCCTGGCTATATAAATTGGGAACATATCCAATGGTTATTCATGGAATGCTTATAACTTTAAAAAAAATGTGCTGTTGGAGGCAAAGTAATTTGTAACTTATAAGAATCACACAAACTCTGATTTCATATTTATTTATTTATTTATTTATTTATTTATTTATTTTGTACCACAAGCCTGGATTACATATTAAATAATACTACAGTTCATGGGAGGCGGGACATAGCTTCTCTTGGCAGGACAGATTTCCATGAACTATATTTAAGCTTCACTTCAACCTAAGATAAAATTAGGCAAACTACAGAAAACCATTGCTTTGATTGTGCTTACAAAAATATCTTTGTCTCACCAAGTTAATGGTGTAGTTTTCTTGGTTATTTTTTCTTACTTTCATTGTCCCTAAAGCCATATCTAGTCTTACATCTAGACTTGAAAGCCAACACACCCAGAGGTAGGTTTCCCTCTTTAGACAGAGCTTGGCTAGTTTCAGCATAAGGCCTGGAACAGGTGAGTGGTCAGAAAAAGTGAGCAGGGACTATGATCAAGGAAGGCTGCACCTGAGCTCAGGGTAGAAAAATGGGGAAAGTTAGACATAGAAAAGGAAAGGAACCCTTTAGAAGGTAAAGCCTCTGACCAGCTGAGAATCAAGAGTCAACAATAGCATAATTTGCTGTGAAGACTGATTACATGAAGACAATACTCTGTTAACATAAAGGCATTCCAAGTAACAATGTTAAAACAGCAACAATCCATGCTGAAAGCCCCAGAGTGTTTAGCCTTGGAGTATGGCTGTATTATGGCCCAGTTGTAAAACTGTAATTTTCTGTAAATCTCCTGTCAGACTATAAACTATTTACAATCAAACCATGGCTCAGCTCCCCTGTGACCTCATGTGCTGAGCATTCATTCACCCCTTCTTGGCCTATAGAGCCACCCTACCATCTCATTTACTGAAAAGGAAAAGAAGACTCTTAGAAACACTTTTTGATATAACTAATAATATGCGTGACAATTGTTAAGACAAGTACATATGATTCCGTCTTTGGAAACATGTGCCCACACTCGTGTATAGACTATGCTTGCCCTAAAAACCTATCTTCGTACTAAAACCCTTACTTAAACCTATGTTAAAATTTCTGCTTAATAAGCTCCAGCTCGCCTGCATACTGACTTGCTCTGAAACTCTTTTATGGTACAGTCAGGAATTCCAGCCTCACCTTGAGGTGTGTGTGTGGGGGGGGTGCGGGGGGGTGTCTGTAACTAAACCCCTAAGGCAGCTACAGCATAGAGGTCTCTCCAGCTCGCATTCCTACTTCTGCCAACATTATATGCCCAGTAGTTCTCTGACTCCTTTTTGTTTTGTTTCAACTAAACTTCTTTATATTATAGGTCACTAGGTTTGTGGAGCTAGACTACCAAAGCATAATCTATTTTTACTCATTGATAATAGGATGCCCATAAGTAGGAACACACACACACATACAAACACACACACAGGCAACATGTAACCTATGATTTATAATAGCATCAGTCTTAGGGGACAGCAGGGCAGAAATTGATGCTGCAGGAAACAGCCACACTGTGCATACTGACATGGCTCGTGTCTGAGACTCGGGCTGCTATAAGCAACTACCATAAGCGGAAGGACTAAAGGCAAGTGATTATTTCTCACAATTCTGAAAGTCCAAAATCAGGTGTTAGCCACAGCCAAGCTTCTGCTGAGGGTATGTGTCCCAGTTTACATACAGTCAGCTTCATGCATCCCTACATGGTTTGAGGATGAATGCTCTGGGTTCTTCTGTTCTTTATAAGGACCTTAAGTCCTTATAAAGGACATCTTCCCAACCTCATCTAAACCTAATTCACACCCAAAAGCCTTACCTCCTAATGCCCATCACCTGGGGATAAGTTTTAAGCATAAAGTCTGGTGATCCTAGAACACACACGCTACCTACAGATACTATCTAAAGTATTATAGAAGGTAGATCAGATGTTCAATGAAATTGTAGTATTATACACCAAAGAACAAAATATCACTGCCACTGTTGACGGCTGGTGTCTGCATATGAATATGAAAAAGACAGTATCTCAGAAAATAGAACATTGTTCTACAAAGAGGAAGAAGAAATAGAGGACACGATTTTAAAGTCTTGAGTAGATATAAAAGAAAAATATTTCTTGAGCTTAAGATAGAGAGAGAGAAAAAGAGGGAAAGGGAGAGGGAGAGGGAAAGGGAGAGAGGGGGTGTAAAAGAACAGGAACTAAAGCTGTAGCACTTCCTCCATGTTTTGATAATTTTAAGACATTTATTTATCTCATGTCAAACTTGAGAAACAGGAGGTAAAGGGAGGTAAAAGTTCTATTTTATTTTATAAATACTTAAGGATGTATTATATACCATTATATTATGTATATATTATTAGATGTATATTATGTATATTATTAGATTATATTAACCACTATATATGTATCTCTACATAGGATGTCCTGAAAATAATTAAAGCTCTTAGTATTTGGAGCTAACTGAAATTTAATAGATAAAGAAGACAGTCTATTTAAGTGAGTATGTACCCACAGAAACCCTGAGTCTGGCCTAAGGAAACATCTTTTCTGAATAGAAAGCTGAACCCTGGACTCACATTGTCCTACAAAGAGAAAGTCAGCTGAGAGTGTCCTAGCTGCTCCCCCCAGAATGGCTTATCTCCAATGCTAGATTCAGATGGAGCCAAGTAGGATTATGAGAAAAACAACAAACACAGAGGGAAGGAACAAAGGTCACCAGAACTCAGGGGACTAAAGAGCTTGTTCCTGGGGACAAACCTGGGCATAACCTTGGAATGTTCCCACGGACAGGGCCTAGAGGGCTTTCAGAAACTCAAGCACACATGCACTGAGAAACTTAGCATGGGTTTGTTCCTAGTAAGACGTGCTTGTCTGTAAACTCACCTGTGTGAGCCCGCAGATGCAGTCAGGGGTCACAAAAATACTGGAAGGAAAGAGGAAAATGATGTAACTACAGTATAAAAAAGAAAAGACAGATTCCCTGCGTCCACATCCTTTAGGAGATACTCTCTACTCCTATTCTAGCATAACTGTATGGAGTTTCCACCAAGGTGGGGTGAACACTGTTTGGGGTGTCTTCAGATTAGAAAGCATTTTTTTTTATACGAGGACTGGAAACTAAAGCCCATAATATGTTGTCTGGTTTTTATGGATGATATCATCTGCAATAACCTATTGAAATGTCTGACCCTCCTTTTACTAACCTCCTCAATCCTTCTTTTCATTCTTTCCTCTGTCGGTACTGATACCAATACCCACAATCCACCTGGGCTTCAGGAGTCTTCCGGTTACAAATGCTGCTGCTATTCCTGTGTCAACTGGTCTTGCGTCTTATATTTCCTTTAAGCATCTATGACATTCCTTTGGCTCTGACCATTCTTGACATCAATCTCCAGGTAACTTTGTCCCATCTGTCATTCTGTCACCCTCTACTTAGTTATTGGCTTCAGCTGCTACTGACTGAGACTCCCACCTTCGAGCCGGGACTGGGAAAGTCCTCCTCAGGGTTAGGATGGGCTGGCAGGTAATCCTCATATTGCACTTTGTGTTGCAGACACTCTGACTAATTATCTGATAGCTACCTAGAGTTTCTTTCCTTTAACGGGGGACCTGAAGGACGGGAAGATACTCCATGTCCTTCTGGACCTAAATTCAGTATTGTTTCTCTGTGATCCTTTCTTTACCTGACTCACCTGACCCAAATTATTCCACACTTTTGCCTTGTCAGGGGATTTTATTGGTGCTTCTTGTGTGTGTGTGTGTGTGTGTGTGTGTGTGTGTGTGTGTGTGTATTTTTAATAACCTTACTATTTCACAAATCCAACCCAAGAAAACACTCCACAGGCTCTTCTGACTGTCCCTCTATCCTCACAGGAGAAATCAATTCCTTCCCGCTGTGTCTATGACATTCACAACAGATCAAAGTTTCTCAATGGCAGGGGTGTATTTCATTCTTCTTTGTATTCTCTCTTCTGAGCTCCTGCTTGGAAGTCAGCAGGATATCAATAGATTGCTCTGAACCCTCACTGTTGGCCTGAACTTTTACCCACATTGTTTCCTTTGATTTTCATGATAACAAGTAAGGGGAAAAAAATAGGGATCAGTCAGAAACTGACTTGGAGAGCAGTTTATAATGTAGTCTCCTCTCCCAAAGGCTTGAAACAGATATTAACTCTGATTTACTGATATTCCTTCCTTATTTTCTCTCTTCCTCCCTGGATGCCAGATATCCAATGGCAAATAAAGCCTAAAAGTGTTCACAGACCAATGATATGGATATAAAATATTAAGCATATAATATAGCCAGGTGTTGTGGGTCAGTTGGGAGGATAACACAGGAAAATCACCTGAAAGTTCAAGGCAAGGCTGGCCTATATAGCAGTTCTATGTCAGCCAAGAATATGTAGTGAGACCCTGACTTAAATGCAAACAAACAAAATATAGTGATGATTGGAAACGTGTACTGATAGAAGTGTAGGTTTTTAAATAATGGACTGATGAACAGCTGTGCAGATTAGATAAGAATGGAAAGGAACTAGAAAAGATATATCTGTATCCGCATCTATATTATTTATCATCTATGTATAGGTATATGCATCTATCATATATAATATATGTCATATATATAATTTAATGGAATAAGTTATAAATTGGATCTTAGAAGATAAACAAAAGTTAGCAAATGAATGAGGGGAGGAAAAACATTCCTAAGCAAGAAAAGTCTACACCAGATACAGAACCAAGAGGAGCTGGCCATTCCAGGAAGCAGGTACATTATCACTGCAGAGCTGGGCAGGGTGGGAAGTCAGGGCAAGGAAGAGAAGACACATATTTTACAAGGGAGCTTAAGAAACAGTAAAGATAATATCACAGCCAGCTCACTCAACTCAGATTTGCCTTTCCTGATTTCCAGGAACAGCATCACATTCTTACAAGCCATGCTGGTCTTTATCAAGACTGAGAACTAAAACGGAGCAGTCTGTTTGCCTGGGAAGAGCTTCCAAATGTTTACAGTTTCAGACAACTTAAATACCCCAGAACCAACATAAATACACCAAATGCTGTCCCCACTGCTATCAGCAGAGGAAACAAGATGAGCCCCCATCTCGATGACTTTCTAAAGAGGTCCAGAGGTTTTGCTTTGTCCACTATTATGAAAACAATCTTATTGTGGACATAAATCAACCACAAAATATTTTGGTTTAGGAATTATTTTATTTTTTTAAAAGTGTGTTATATTATTTAATTAATTATTTTGTTTGTGTGTGAGGAGGGGAGAGGTCAGAGGACAACTTGCAGGAGTTTGTTCTCTCTTTCTACCATGTAGGCATGTGGGGCTTGGGGATGGACTCAGTTCATCAGGCTTGGCAGCTAGGGTCTTTAACTATTGAGCCACTTTTCTGCTCCAAGAATTATTAACATCAGAAAATAAACAGAATAATGCCTTTCCCCTAAAGTCCTATTCTGAGAATCTAGGGATGTGCTGTCCTACAGAGCAAGTGGGATTTTGCACATACTATGGGGATAAAGTTCTTTAAGGGGATTTTTTTCTGAATTGCACAAATATGTGCAATGTAGCCACAGTGCTCCTCAACATGAAAGGGGAGGCTTAAGGCTCAGAGTTCTAGAGGATGTGACCTCAAGAGTAGAAAGAAGCTATGCATTATTGCTGGGAGGAGCATGCGAACAACCTAGGAGGTGCTGGCAACTTCTAGAAGCTGGAGCTACTCAGAAAAAGTATTTGTCCCTAGAGCTTTCTAGGAGAGCAACCTAGGAACTTTTAGCCCGGTGACATTTACCACAGACTTCATATCTTCAAATCATGTGCTGGTATGATTCAGTTACTTTAGACCATCAACTTCATGTTCGTGTCTCACAGTTATGCACAGACACCTTGATTTTTCAGCACCTGTCTTATTCACCATCGATGCCTCTCTTCCAGCATAATGCCAGAAAAGTAAACATGTCCTTAAAAAAATTTAAACTCAATTAATGAGCTAAACTGCCCATTTTTGATCTCATGATTTCCACACAAGAAAGCAGATCAAAACTCTGAATTCTGCTAAATAATTCTGCCAGAACTTACAGGACTTGTGTGAAGGGTATCTTTAAAGCAACAGCCTGAGAGATGCCTAAATGAATTGTTAATCCAACACTGAATAATGGAGAAAGAACATATAGAAATTCCAACCATTCCCCCAGAGAACAACTTCATGAATATGTATAACATGTACTTATCTGCCTAGAAACAAAAGACATATCAAGAAATAGGAATTCTCTTGTTCGTACCCTCTCATTCCATGTCCCTTCTCTCCCTGACCCCTTTCCCTTCTCTCCCTGACCCCTTTCCCTTCTCTCCCTGACCCCTTTCTCCACTTCTCCTTCCCCCCTCTCTCTCCAGGTGTTCCTGGCTGCTCTCTCCTCTTCTCTGTTCTTCCTTTCTGTCTCTCTGTCTCTCTGTCTCTCTGTCTCTGTCTCTCTCCTCCCTTCCCAACTCCACTTCCCATGCCCTAAATAAGCTCTATTCTATATGAGAGAGAGAGAGAGAGAGAGAGAGAGAGAGAGAGAGAGAGAGAGAGAGAGAATATAAATAGGAACTAAATCTCTCAAGTGTCTCTTCTGCCATCTTCCATTTGGCCAGAACAGTTGCCATGGGACACCTAAAAATGCACGTCCATGTGGTCTGTTTGACAAATATATGCAAGTAGCCACACACTGTTTCTGCTATTCTATGTGTGATCCATTGCAATGAGCAATGTTTGGGGATCATCTGGTGTGTGAAGTGGAGTGTTGGTTTTCGTTATTGTATAGTATGCCTTTATAAATATATGATACCTTATCTGCTTCTCTATTTTTGTAAAAAGACATGGTTGTGTATAATTCTTAAAATAGTACATTTATAACATGCTTTTAGGTAACATTATGTTACCAGAAATTTGGGGGAGCCTGATGGAGATCCCTCATATTAACTGGGGAAATCAGGGTCCCCTTTTGGAGTGTGTAATCTTTAAATAAAGAATTTAAGAATGAACTCAAAAGGGAGCTTGAGGACAGTTTTATTAGAGTTTTAAAAAAAAAACCAAAAAACAAAAAACCACCAGCCCTGGAGAGATGGCTTAGTGTTTAAGAACACTTACTGCTCTTGCTGAATATCCAGGTTTCTAGCACCCACATGGTGGCTCACAACAATCCGTAACTCTTCTGACCTTCTGACCTCAGCACACATACTGCACAAAATACACTCAGACATGTGTGCGTGCGTGCAGGTGCACGCACACACACGCTTAAATAAATAATTTTATAAAGGGATAAAGCTCAAGGGAGGCAAGCTGTTTTTTCTCCAAAAAGAAGGGGTGGGGGTTATACTGTTGGAGTGAAGCCACAAGAGGAGTTAGGGAAAGCATGCTTAGAAAAGATAGAAATAAGAAAAGTAATGCTTTTGGGTTTGTTTGTTTTCTAAAGTAATTCAGAAGAACAAATGCAGATTTATGAAGCTGCATGATTGTAGGTTTGTAAAAGGCCACATGAGGGGATGGGAATTCTGGGGTGAAAAAGTATATTAGCTCATTAAAGGGTTAATTATTTCCCCATTTCTTTAGTATGGCTTAAGGTGAACCTGCCTTCTTGATAAGTGGCCCCTTGGCCATGTGATTGGTAGTCCCAACTGGACTAGAACTAAGACCTAAGAAAAGAGACAACTGGGATGTCTCTACACAGAAGTAGATTATTTTTAATTAATTATTTTTGGAAGGACGTAATAACTTTCCCTGGATGGGACCTTCACAGCTACTGCAATATGTACATACACTATAACACACACACACACACACACACACACACACAATGTTGGCACAGAGGAATTTTGTCTTGGAGTAAGAGGGGGGCAAGGATGTGACAGAGACGATAAATGTGCTTGCCATCAAACCAGAGGACCTGATTTAAATCCTCAGGACCCGTATGGCAGAAAGAGGAAACTACTCCTTCAAGTTATCCTCTACCCTTCACAGATGCAGGTACATGCATATTCTCTCTCTCTCTCTCTCTCTCTCTCTCTCTCTCTCTCTCTCCTCATACACACAATTAGTTAGCTAATTAGTTGATAATTAAATTTCCTCCAAATGATTCTAAAATATTAAATCTGGCTCCTTTCTCCAATTTCAATAATGATAGTAACTCACATTTTTAACTTGTGAAATTATAGCTCACACTATAGGCACTGTTGTAACTATATTAGACACTTTGGGGTTCTTCTCAGGAATTCCCTGTAATTAGCTATTTCTCTTTTAGATGAACAAACTCACATATAGAGAGGACTTATCCACTGAGTAGCACTTGAAAGTCATGAAGTTAGAATCCATAGACAAGGCTGTTGCTGCATGCAATGCAGTATCTTTTACAGTCTCGACCTGGATCTACTTAAAGCTAAGCTCAACCACTGTTTTTCTCACCGTCTGTCTTCTGAAGTACTTGTTCTGATGATGATCCTAACTTCAGTGGTGTTTCCTTGGCTGTTAGAACAGTATGAGATCACAGATTTCATCCAAGAGATTGAAAAACCCCTCCAATAGCTATTGATAGTGGATCATGATATGTGGACAGTCCATTCCTCTATGAGATTGTAAACGATGTACAATTGCTAAAAGTCATAATAACAGTTTAACCAATCTTATTTTTACATGTGTGTATATGATGTGTGTGTGTGTGAATGTTCTTTTGTGTGTGTGTGTGTGTGTGTGTGTGTGTGTGTGTGTGTGTACTCTCGTTGGCATGCATGTACATGTCAGGGGACAACCTCCATGTTGGTTCTTGCCTTCTACATGTTGGTTCCTGCCTTCTACATTATTTCAGGCAGAGTCTCTCTTATTTGCTGTTGTGTGTGCTAGCCTAATGTCCCACTAGCCTCCGGTGCTTCTTCTGTCTTCTCATCCCATTTCTTCTTAGGAGCACTGACATTAGAGATGCGTGCTGCTATACCTGACTCTAGTCAGGTTCTGGGGATCCAGACATAGGTCCTGATGCTTACACATCAAACATGCCACCCACTGAGCCATCTCCACAGCCTCTGGGTGACCAGCTTTGAAAACATTCCATTTTATAGCAATGACAAGAAGGATGTTCTCCCTCATTCACTCAGGCATCATGTAAACAACTGTGTTCCCACATCTGTGTCAACCACACAGAGCAACCAGACATCCTAGCTCACTCAGAAGTCACTTTTTATCCTTATGTTTTGTTTGCTTGCTTTTTTTAATGAGTTTGGACTCTGGATAACTAAATGTATGTACCTACACAAGCAAGCATATGTCTTAGTGTCCTACTGCGGTGAACAGACACCATGACCATTGCAACTCTTTTTTTTTTTTTTCAGAATTTTATTTTTTGCTTATTCACTTTACATCCTGCTCACTACCCCCACCCATTTATACACTCCCACAACCTTTCCTCCAAGCTCCTCCCCTTCTCCTCTAAGCTGGTGAGAGACCCCCTGGGTACACACACACACACACACACACACACACACACACACTGACACTTCAAGTTTCTGAGAGGCTAGGAGCTTCCTCTACCTCTGAGGCTAGATAAGGCAGTGCAGCTAGAAGAACATATCCCATGTATAGGCAACAGCTTTTGTGAACTGCTCCCTCCCACCCCCACTCCAGTTGTTGAGGACACACATGAAGACCAAGCTACATATGTGCAGGGCAGCTTAGTCCCAACCCATGTATGTTCTTTGGCTGGCAGTTCAGCCTATGAGAGCCTCAAGGATCCAGGTTAGTTGACTCTGTTGGTCTTTGTGTGGCATTTCTATACCCTTTGAGGCCTGCAATCCTTCCCCCTTTTTTTCCAAGAGTCCTCAGGCTCCATCCACTGTTTGGTTGTAGGTGTCTACATCTGTCTGAGTCAGCTGCTGAGTGGAGCCTCTCAGAGGACAACATGCTCCTATTTGCAAGTATAACAGAGTATCATTGATACTATTGGGATTGGTGCTTGCCCATGGGATGGTGTCATGGTTTGACTATGCTTGGCCCAGGGAAAGGCAGTATTTGGAGGTGTGGCCTTGTTGGAGTAGGTGCGTCACTGTGGGCATGGGCTATAAGGCCCTTATCCTAGCTGCCGGGAAGCCAGTATTCCACTAGCAGCCTTCAGATGAAGATGTAGAACTCTGAGCTCCTCCTGTACCATGCCTGCCTGGATGCTGCCATGCTCCCCACCTTAATGATAATAAACTGAACCTCTAAACCTGTAAGCCAGCCCCAATTAAATGTTGACCTTGTAAGAGTTTCCTTGGTGTCTGTTCACAGTAGTGAAACCCTAAATAGGACAAATGGGTCTCAAATTGAGGAGGTTATTGGTTGGCCTTTCCCCCAGTCTGCTCCATTCTCCATCCCTGCATTTCTTATAGACAGGATACATTTTGGACTGAAAGTCTTGTGGGTGAGTGGGTGTCTCTATTGCTTCACAGGGGTTTCTGCCTGGCTACAGAAGGTTTTCTCTTCAGGTTCCATATCTCCAATGTTGTGAGTTACAGCTAAGGTCATCCTGTTGTGTTAGAATCATGTCTTGTGTACGAACAGACCACACCAGGCTAATATAGTTCCACATGGGGTTTATTGTGGGGGAAGGGGAGCAAAGGTAGTGATGAAGATGAAAGGAGAAGAGAGAGAGAGAGAGAGAGAGAGAGAGAGAGAGAGAGAGAGAGAGAGAGAGAGAGAGAAGAGAAGAGGGGTCTGCCTTTTATTTGGATTATGACTTAGCCGCTCACAGGTAAAGGTAGGAGGTAAGTCAAGTGGATTCTGGGAATGTATGGTGGTTGCCATGGCAAATGATACGCTGGTCCCTGTTACCTATGTGTGATGTCATTGGGTTTGGAGACAAACTGCTGTGCCAGTTCCTAATACCAACACATCCCCATTGATTCTTGGGCACCTCCCTTGTCCCAAGTCTCTGTCTCATCCTAGAGATGCCACCCACAAGCTCAGACCTTCTTCAGTTGTAGATTTCCATTCATTTTCATAGCCATCTCTCCTGTCCTTCCTTACACCTGATCCCGAATCCCCCCATTCCCCTGCCCATCCCCCTTCCCTCCCAGTTCCCTCCCTCCATGTGTTTCATGACTATTTTATTCTGCCTTCTAAATGAGAGCCAAGCATCCTTGCTGATCATACCTTTCATCTTGTTTAGTTTCTTTGAGTCTGTGGAGTGTAGCTTGGTACCTGTATTTTATGGTACCATGTATAAGTGGCAACAAGAAAGAGACTGAGAGCAGCTTGAGCATTTGAAAGCCCAAAACTCACCCACTAGTGATACCCTGTAGTGGGAAGTATTAGAAAAGAAGCCTCCAGCAGGCTCCCGGTTTAACCACTATGTTCCTTGCCGGCTACCCAGCATGCCGCCTGGTCCCAGCTAGGTGTCCTCATTTCAGCAGGCTCTCCTGTGGGGCTGGAGCTCCAGACTTCCCTTCATGGCCACGCTAGCGCTAGCCCAACACCACGATTGTCCACCCTGAGATCAGCCACCACATTACCCATTACCTGGCAACATAAAAACTCTTTTTTATGCATATATATATATATATATATATATATATATATATATATATATATGCAAGATGCTCACACAATTTAGAAAGTTATCTCAATTTTCCAGACCTTTAGATTTCATATCTACCTATTTACTTGAATCCACATTCTGGTCCACATCTGCTGCCACTTCACCTCCTTGACTAAAGGTATTTGTACCTCTCATCATTCCAAGAGAATTAAGGCACCAAGCCTGATGCTCAGATTTTCTTTCTGGGGGAATTCAGAGCCTTGCTTGCTTCTTGAGACCCTCACTTTCTCAAGTTTCTTGACTTTCCCAACAAATTTTTTCATTTGCAAACATTGGCTTCAGACAATCTGTGTTCCCCTGGACCATCACTTTTTTTCTCACTAAGTCTTAAGGCCACCCTGGTGACCAATTCAGCTGTTCTGAGTTTCAAGTACCATAGCACATTCTGGGATTACCTCAATATAATAGTGTAGAAATATGTCATGAATTAGGATTCAATTGTGGTTGAATGGCTGGCTGCAGCCATAGAAAGAATTTCACACCAGATGAGAGAAAGCTGGTTTGATCCTGCCAGGGGGCCTACTTTCTCATTCATTTGCCAATTCCCAGTTCTTTTTTAAAAGGTGTTTTCTAAACCCTATGAGGTCTAGTCTACCCAGACAACTGGAAATGTGCCAAGAGGTTGTAGTTACACTGGGCAATTTGTTGGCTATAGTATCTGTTGTGTAATATTTCTGAGACAAGAGAAATCACAATGATTCTTTGTAAATTAGAAAGGAATTCAAGTTACCACCCACCAACTTCTTTGCATAAGGCTTTGATAAAGCCTACAATTGTTCAGCTAAAACACACTCCAGAAGATGGTATCTTGATTCAGTTGACAAATGCTTCTAGGGGTGCTGGAGGGTCCAGAGTGATGGCAGTTATTCATTTTTCTTCTTCCCAGCCACTGAAGCAATAAACACAATATACAGGGTCAGGGAACAGAATAACGAGAGCTACTTTATAGAGCCATATATGAAATGCTTGCATCCTGAAAATGTAGAAGTAAAGAAATTATAGGGCTGGCAAGCTGGAGAGATTTCTCAGTGATTAAAAGTATGCACTGTCTTACAGCAGACCCAAGTTTGGTTCCCAGTGCCCATGCTGGGCAGACTCTCATGTCCTGTGTAACTCAATTTTCAAAGGATCAGATATGATATCTTCTGGCCTTAAAGATACTTGCATACATATGCTCATATCCACAAATAGATAAACTCACATATACATATTTACAAGTAAATACATTACTTAGAAATTGTGAGGCTAGAGGCCTATCTCAGTGATAAAGAGCATGCCTTAGACACAGTACCATAGCATAGGACTTGAACTCAGGGCCTTGTACACTCTAAACAAGTACTCTACAACTAAATTAATTATTCTTTCACCACTTTTGCTTCCTTCCTGATTTACTTTTTTTCTTCTTTCCTTTCACATTCTTATTTATCAATTTTTGATCCAAGGTCTTATTAAATTACCCAAGCTGACCTTGAACTCACTCTGAAGTCTATCTGGTCTGGAACTTGTAAGCCTACCAAGTAATTGGGATTAGGGGTCTGTGCTACCAGACCTGGCAAAGTCCCTTTCAAAAGTTTATTTATAAAACAAGACAAGGGTAAGTAAAGCCTTAAAAGAGACTTTGATGTTAGGATTACTTTTAAGGTATCTTTGCTTTTGTTGTTTGTGTTTAATGTCCCCCCCACCCCCCGTGTGGATTTTTCCCTGTTAAGGATGATCTGTATTCAAGTTAACTGTCTTAGCTTGAACTGTCAACTTGACATAGCCCAGAGCTCCCTGAGAAAGGAGTCTGAATGAGGTGATTGCAATCATTAGATTGTTCAGGAGGTGTGTCTATGAGAAATTGTCTTAAAAATTAAATGATATAGAAGGACCCAGCCTATTGTGAACAGCACCATTCCCTAGACAGGTGGTCCTGAGCTATATTAAAAGGGCTAGGGAACCATGAGCCTTTGAGCAAGGAAGCAATCTATAGTTTCTACCTCAATTCTTACTTGAGTTCCTGCCCTGACTTCTCTCAATGATAAAACTGTGAACTGAAAGTATAAACTGAATGAACTACTTTGTCTCCTTAATTGATCCTCAAAGTGATTTATCACAACAGAAAGGAAAGAACCTCCAGTAATATAGCTAATAATTCAGTGAATCACTTAAGTTCTCAAATGTATTTTTAGTATATCAAGCTCATTTGAATTCAGCCAGTATTATGAATTAAACATATTGCTGGATAGATATGAAATTTGTTGGTAATATTCTCTCTCTCTCTCTCTCTCTCTCTCTCTCTCTCTCTCTCTCTTGCTCGCTGTCTCTTTCTCTCTCTCTCTCTCTCTCTCTCTCTCTCTCTCTCTCTCTCTCTCACACACATACACACATACATATTCTTATATTATTCTCTCATACATTACATTCCAACCACAGTTTTCCCTTCCCTCCACTCCTACCAATTCCCCTACCAGATCCATTCCCCCTGTTTCCCTTCATTAAAAAAAGGCAGACCTCCCAAAGATACTATGTGAACATGGCCTTAAAAGTTACAATAAAGACTAGGCACATACCCTCTTATCAAGACTGGAACCTGCTAGAGGAAAAATGGGCTCAAGCAGCTAAAAGATTCAGAAATTACCCCACTCCATCTATTAGGATTCCCTCAAGAACCCAAGGTACATAAACATAACATATACACAGAGGGTTCAGCTTAGACCCATACAGGCTCCATAATTGTCACTTCAGTCTCTGTGAGCCCCAGTGAGCACGGCTTAGTTGAATCTGTTGGCCATGTTCTCTTTGTATCCTTGACATAATCTGCTTTGTTCCTGAAAATTAGAAAATCTGAAATCCAGGTGAAGTTCTTTAAAAACTAAAGTTATTCAAACCACAATAGTCAACTTCCTTGACCCCATAGGACTGAAGACATATTATAATGGAAAATGCATTTTGTCCAACTTCAAAAGTCTTCATAGTCTATCACAGTCTTGATATTGTTTTAAAGTTAAAAGTTCAAAACCTCTTCTGAGACTCATGGAAATTAACTGTAACCCCTGTAAAATCAAAATTAAAAAGCAGATCACATACTTCCAGCATACAGTCACACAGAATAGACATTACCAATCCAAAAGGGAGAAAAGCAAAGAAAACAAGGAAATACTGGACCAAAGCAAGACTAAAAAACAACAGGGCAAACTTCACATTCTGTATCTCTACATCTGATGTCAAAATTCTCTTCAGTTCTCAACTCCTTCCAGCTTTGTTGATGGAAACACATTTCTTTCTCAGTCAGTAGCTTTCCTTGGCCCATATCCTGTGACTCTGATGTCTCCAGAATCTTGAGATCTCCAACACAATCCAGACTTCACTTTCATAGCTTCACACAATGACCTCTCTAGGCCTCTCTGGAGGGACATCCTTGACACACACCTGGCTTTGTTGGCTTACCTTAGCTGTGGAAGGAAATTCTAAAACCCCTTTCTTGTATCTTTGATTCTAAAGCCCAAATCATATTACCAAATCTGCCAAGTTCTGCTGCTGAAACTTGTCCCTTTCTTCAATTATATTTACACTAGCTTTCTGTTGTTGATTGTTTCATTCATTGCTTAAGCTTTTAAAAAAATCCTTTCATAGGTTGGAAGCTTATCTGGATGGAATCTTGCCCTAAGGTTACCACACTCTCTTGATTCCTTTTAGCACCAGGCTTTCATTAAACTTCTTCTTAAGCACTAGACTTTGCTCCATTATACTTCCTTGTTCTCCTTTTCTCCTCAAATTGTACATTTTGTATTTCTCTTTGTTCAGCTTATTTCTTTTCATTATATATCTATATAAGAATGATTACTAATATCCATACAACATAGTCAATACTAGGCTGTCTTGAAATCTCCTCAACCAATGTAATTAATCCAAAATTCTTCAATTTAGCCACAAGCAGATTTTTTTTTTTTACAAGCCAGAAAGTAACCATGTTCTCTGACAAGATATCACAAGGAAGGTCTTTAGGCCACTTAATAATATTCCTCCCCTCTGAAAGCTCTTGAGCTGGACCATCATAACCTACATAGTTCTCATCACTAAGCACCACTATCTTTCATCCTCCTACTAGGATATCCCAGTAAGCATCACTAAAATATGCAACTACTTTTCTAGTCCAAAATTCCAAAGTATTCCACACTTCTACAACAGACATCATAATCAGGGCTGTCACAGAAACACCCCACTCCTGGTACCAATTTACCAAGTTCTGTCTTAGTTCTGTTCTGTTGTTGTGAGAGACACCATAACCAAGGCAACTCTTTTAAAAGAAAGCATTTAATTATGACTTTGTTTGTAGTTTCAGAGACTTTATTCATTATCATCATGTCAGGGAGCATTGAAGCACTCAAACTTAATGTTAGAGAAATAACTGTGAACTAAATCCTAACCCACAAGCAGGAGCAGGGAGGTAGAAGAAGGCCTTCCCTCTTTACTAGGAAAGACTGTGGCAAGCAAGTGAGTTTTCTGGAGATGGCCAACTGTTTTGCATGACCACTATGGGTGAGATCTGAGAATACAGTGTCCTTAGAGACTTTATCCCAGGATTGTTTCTGGCTGCTGATATGCCTTTCTTGTCACTATTACATAGCCCAGTGATTTCTATGTACTAACTCACCCCAATGGGGCGACTTCCCATAGAGCAACATGAAGATGAACTTTCATGAGTTAATGTTATTTAGATGAATTAATAACTTTATAGCATTTCTGATTTGATTTAAATAATTTTAGGAAGAAACTTTAAGGAGATGGTTTAAGTTGTTTTGCCAAAAAGATGTAAGTTGAAATCAAGAACAGAATGTGCCCACTCTTCATAGAATAGTAAGTAAAGGCTGCATAATAAAGAATACAATGAGCTTTAATAATTACACTAAGAAGAGAAATAGTCTTGGGACAAATTTGCGATCAAGGAAAAACATTAATTCCAGGTCAGGTCTGAACATGAAGGCACAGGTATGTTTTATGATAAAGCAAGGCCAGGTAAAACTGTTGCTTTGAACTTATAATAGGCTTATAAAATGAAACACTGCTTTGAACTTACTATTAACATCTTTCTGTGAAACTCTTTTGTGTAACATTTTATCTATGAGTTAATTTTATAAAGAACTTTTGTCTAAGAAGGCACAAGAAAGCCACAGAGAAGAAATAAAGTATGGCATTTGGGGCTCAGCCCTACCCACCACATACGTGTGTGTGTGTGTGTGTGTGTGTGTGTGTGTGTATATATATATATATATACATACATATATATATATGCATATGCATATATATCTACATATATATGTGTGTGACTGTCTGTCTGTCTATATATGTGTACATACAGATGTGTCTAGGTATATGTATATAAGTATGCATTAACACTTGTGTAATTGTTGAGACAGCTGGTCAGGCCCTGCCAAAGTGTGTATATCTGTGTGTGTCTAGGTGTGTACGTGAATTCTCCCTTTCTTCCTTTTCTTTTCTCTCTGGCTCAGGAAGAATTAATAAACTCCAAGCCTCTGACCTGGCCAGTGAGGCCACCCTTGAACCAGAGAGAAAAGAGCCCTAGCAATTAAGCCTTCTTTTTTTAAATCTCCTGCTGCTAACTGTAGGAGTTAATTACCAAAAGCCAGAAGCTTTTGGCCTTAGAACAGCAAAGAGTTAAAGGAAGAAACAATTTGCCAAATAGTAAGCAACCTTTTTGTCTGCTCTTCCCAAAACTGGCAAAGATTAATTTATTAAATTAGTGGAGAAAGACTACTATATTAAAAGAGACTAATTTATTGACAAGGATGGAGAAGTGATTCCTCTCTTCCTAAAGGAATATATCAATATTGGAAGAAGACAAATGCAAAGAGAAAAAAAAAAAAGCAAGACTTACAAGAGAATGGTGCCAGGATAAAGCCGTCCTGCCCACTTGTTCGGTTCCAGCATTACACATAGCAGCTGACAGAAGTCTGTAACTCCAGTTCCAAAGGATCTAATGTCCTCTTCTGGCCTCTACAGGCAGTATACACATATAGTTCACATATATACCTACCTATATACATACATGCATACATATATACATACATACATACATACATACATACACACTACACAAACAAATAAAACACTCATGCACATAAAATAAATATTTTTAAGTTGATCTAGAACAACTGTTCTCAACCTGTGGGTCATGACCCCTTTGAGGTCAAATGACCTTTTAATAAGGGTTGTCTAAGACCATAGGAAAACATGGATATTTACATTACAGTTCATAACAGTAGCAAAATTACCCTTATAAAACAGTAACAAAAATAATTTTATGGTTGGAGGTTGCCACAACATGAAGAACATTGTTAAAGGCTCACAGCATTAGGAAGGTTGAGAACAACTGTTCTAGAAGCTGGAGAGATGACTGAGGAGATTTTTTTTTAAAGTGCTTGCTGCTCTCACAGAGAACTTGAGTTCATTTCATAACACACTTCAGGCAACTTATAAATGTAACTGGAGCATCGGGGCTCCGACACCTTCTGGCCCCACTGAGACCCGATCCTGTACATACTCAACAATATCCTATCAGTTCTATACTACATGTATAAAATCTTGTAACAGAATTTAGTCTTTCTGAAATCTCTCATAAAAACCCTCCAGCACCCTAACATGCCACTGGTTCACATTAATAATAATCTTTATCACAGTCTGTTTGCTTCCAGTTTGTTTCAAGATTTGGGTCCATTTTCAGAGTTCAATTCTCTGTCCCTCAGAATTTAGAGTGATATGTCATTCATTCGGTTTCCCACTGGAGACTTTACTTCCCTTGGACCCAGTCTGCTCTTCATCACAGCACATTGATTAAACTTACTGTAGACATGGATTTCAATATGAATTCACCGTATTCACATTCTGCTTTTTCACATTCACAGAAAGAAGATGGTTACAGGAACAGACGATGAGAAATGAGAAATTACAAGGACTGGAACTAGTCTCTGATACGTGCACACTGAAAACCGCTGTTACATTCCTGAGTAGCTCTGGCTCAACGGTTAGAAAATCCAAGAGATTTTTCACATTATCATATTTCGGTTCTGGAAATTACTTGAATTTGATGGCATTTTCTCTTTTTTTTTGTCTTACTCCTTTACAGAAAAGTTGTGGTAATTTTCTCAGTAGCTAGAAGGAGGGAAAGCCTGAAGCATACTCGTGAAGTTCCGACAGCAGCATGGATGGTGGCGCTCTCCATACTTTCTGCTTTAGTGTAATTCAGCCTTAAAAGTCGTTTAATTACATTGATGACCTTGTCTGTGGATGCATATGTGCCATAGTATGCTTGTGGGGTCAGAAGACAAACTTGCTGCTATCAGTTTCTTCATCTTCGATGAGGCTGTTGGGATTGAACTCAGGCTGTCAAGCTTGGCAGCAAGCACTTTATTTACTGAACCACTTCACTGGCTCTAACTCAGCCCTTTTGGTTATTTTGAAGGAGAGGAATAACCAAGTGCCTGCAGAGATCATCTCCATGAGCTATTTAAAAAGAATAATGTCATCCAGAGAGCAAGGAACATCTGAGCAAAATTGTTGCTGCTTTAGGAGAGTAAGCATGAAAAATCAGTTTCAGCCTCAAGGGGGAACTATAGCAAATGCTTTACTTAGGTCAGGTTTTGGGGGTGGGGGGAGGAACTGAATGTATAGCACAGGATTCTCCCAGTATGTGATGTGTGAGATATAATTAATTACATGAACTGAGAGAATGTGGCTGCTTTCTGGTTTCTAAGTAACAAAACACGTGAAAGAAGTGATAGCAAGGATTTGAACTGTTGAATACAAAGGTACCACGTAGTCTCACCTATGTCTAGTAATTGCTCCTCACAAAGACCTCAGCACAGCTCTGGGCTGTCACAACGTGGTTCTAATTTGCTTTTTGGTTATAATGCATGCTCACTGGAAAAATCCTTAAGGCTGGAAAGGTAGCTTAGGGGCAAAGTTCCTGCCTAGATGCACAGATCCTGAGTTTAATCCATGAATCAACAGAATAAAACTAAACACTCTTAAAAGGAAGCTCAGAAACAAAAGACAGAGAGCCACTGTGGTGTCTCATACCTGTTGAGCTGGAATTGAGGGTAAGGGTGTAGGCTGAGGCAGGAGGGTTGCTACCAGTTAGAGGGCAATATGGTCTATATAATGAGACCCCTTTTCCAAAGTTAATCAGTCAAGTTAAAAAAAAGAGCAAACAATCAAAACTGGGAGGATGGGGAAAAATAATGAAAATCTCATCACAGAGAGGGAATTCTTATTCATAAACTGATAAACATCCCTACATACACAGTTGTGAATATGGACACAATCATGCAGTTTATTAGAATGTGACAGAAGCTGAGGATTGGTTCAACAGCTAAGGGCTCTTGCTGCTCTCTCAGAGGACCTACATTTGGTTCCCAGCACAGCTGGTGGTTGGAGGAGGATGCCAGCTTTTCTCATGCCACCTTCACTGAGGCTGAAGCTAAAGTTACTGATGAATGTTCAGGCTCCATTCCTCTGAGTATCCATGGAGGCTCCGCCTTGGGGAAGAACCATTTCTGCAACAGAACAAATACAAAATAAAGGGATCACGTCCATTTCCAGCAATGTGACACAAAATATTCTAAATAAAACAAAAACATGCAAATGTTATCCTCCGGAAATGACAAACGCTGATGAAACACTAAAGAACATCTGCACAAATGAGGAGAGCATAACGTGTGTGTGTGTGTGTGTGTGTGTGTGTGTGTGTGTGTGTGTGTGTGTGTGAATCAGAAGACAGGATATGGTGAGCCAGGTATGGTATGAGTACCTAGCACCCAGATGATGGAGACAGGAGACTTGTGAGTTAGAGGCAATGTGAATGACTCACTGAAATTCTGTCATGGTCCCCATCCCACACTTACCAAAAGGAAGACTTGAGCCTAGAGAGGTAGGTGATCATTAAGAGTGCTTCCTGATGTTCCAACGAACTAAATTCAGATCTCAACACCCATGTGGAACAGCTCACAGAGGAAACACAACACAAGGCAAACCAAGACTTTGTAATGAGACGTCCCAATTACTATCACTAGAACTTATTAATTTTTTTAATTTTTACAATCATATCTGAAATTCTTGACTTATGAGATTTCAGACAAAAATATGACCAAACCCCACATTACACCTCAATATAATTTCATAAAGAGCACCATTTGTGAAAACTGTACAATTACACACCTTTGCTTTTGTTGGTGTAACCCTGAGATTCAACACTTTTTCATATTTCTTTCACCTTTGTATTGCCATGTGGGATGAACATATGTTAAGTCACATGACTTCATTATTGACATACCTACTTTCTTTTTATCCCAGGTGGTACAAAATAGGGTTCACATGGTTTCTGATTCTTCCTTTTCTTCTCCTCTCTTTTCCACTTGCCACTTTGAGAACTGAACCCAGGGCCTCACCCAGACTAGACATTCTACCATTGAGCCACATCCCCAGCTCCAACACTCTGGTTCATTCTTTTTGTAGCTTTGTAGAATTTAGCAACACCCTGGCACTGTTTATGGAGAAAACTCTTTGCACAGGCCTTTTGCAAAATGAAAAAAAAAATTTGTAGATAAAGCTGTGAGTCTGTCATTGACTTCTTAACACATTTTTGCTCTGATATAAAGACTGAAAACCTGGACCTAGCTCTTCTCTTACTAAGAAAGTAAGATGGTAATATATTTTAGTTTTGAACAAATAAAGCATGAATTCAATTCTTTGGTGATTTGGTAATTGGGGTAGAGTGTTGTCATGTGGCCACAGGCACAGGAAGATGTTACAAATGAAGTTGACAATGTGGTCATAATCCCTAGTGAAAAGCTACATTTTTGTCTTGCTCAGACTTTGGCTCAATGTGTACAAGTCTCTGGAACTGTTCTATCTTACCTTTGAAGCCAAGTTTGTAATCACCCCCATATTAAAATATTAATCACCAAAGCCTGCAAGACTGCTGCACACTTTGGGGATAACTGAGTGTCATTTCTCAGGGATTTATTTCTTGTGTAAATTTCAAGAAATCTAGTTCTACATACGGGATATAGTGGGTATCACAGATGTCAAGCTAGCTTCTTACATTCTACGATGATGATGGTTAGTCTTCAATGTTGACTAAATAGGATTTGAAATCACATAGAAAAGAACCTCTAGGCATATCAATGAGGAGTTTTCTACATAGATCTCATTGAAATGAAAAGACCCATCAAAAATGTGAGTGACGCCATTTTGTGTCCTGGTATTCATTGCTCTATACTTCCTCATTCCTGGTTGAAAACATCGAGACCAGCCACCTCCTTCTCCTGTTGCCACATCTTTGCTGAACTGTCAGCCAAAATGGACCATTCTTTAAGTTGCTTTTGTCAGGCAGGAGCACAGCAACCATCAGCAAGACACGAAATTACTACAGTGGATAGACTTACAGCAGGATTCAGTGTTAACTGTACCACAGTCAACTATGACCTTGGGGATGTTGTTACCCAATAAATGATGTGTCATGATCCAGCTCTTCTCTTGCTGGAAGAAGGAGTCAAATACTCACATGAGATAATGTTTCATAGTCTGGCAGATGAATTCTCTTTCTGGAGATGGATCTGATTTAACCAATGCATTAGAAAAGGCCTATATTTTCTGCTTGAGCTAATATTGATGATGTCAGAAACTCTCTGCAGTTAGGAGATGAAAGCCTGCAAGGACGGTTTTAATCTCAGATTTGTTTACCAGTAGTTGATATGATGGAAAACGCATGCCGCTCATTATCCTCACACCCTATATATTCCTGGGAATGAAGTGAGGAGACATGCAGCTTTGCTGACACCCGAAGTCTATTCTTAGTCATAAACAGGCAAGACATGGCCCGTGCATGGCAGAGAGGAGATATTAACAAAAACATAGTTTAGGACCTAATGGTTAACAGATGAAACGAAGCTCCCCAACCATGGTTATTAGACTTAGATGGCTTCCAGTAGACAGACAGCCTTCATGCCAGGTCATCCGCAGGCCAAACACAGAAGCTACTAGTCTCACTTACCCAGGCTTTAACTTAAACTTTGATAGCCAAAAGTAACAGTACTGGTGATTTGCACCCCTAACAAATGCAGACAATAAGAAAGCTTCACTTGCAAACTGGTAAATTTTCTAGTTAAAATGGAATGGATGGAGAAAAGATTAGTGGAAATATCAGATGACATAAAAGAGAGGAATGTCCCCAATCAGGACAGGCTTACCCTTCCCTCTATCATGAAGAGCTAGGTCCAGGTTTGACTTCTAACTCATCTTGGCACAACTGTTTCCATGTTTTAAAGTGCAGAACAACACATTTAAAGATTAATACTTCAAGCTGGCATGGTGATCCTTATCTGGAGATACAGGGGGAAGATCAGGAGTTCAAGGTCACCCTCACTTACATATCAAGTTCAAGGGCAACTTGGGTTATATGAGTCTTTGTCTTAACACAGATACCTGCCTCACCAGGAGACCCAGTGAAAGCTATCCAGGCCACACCCACATCTGGGTACCACTGTGATGAAGGAATATGTGATGGAGAGAGAGGTGGGAAAGATAGAAAAGTGGAACTGTCCATGTGCTGTGAAGTGAGATGGGATGAAGACATGAAGTCAGTGACAGGCAATGGGAGAGGGATGAGGTCAACAGCAGAACATGTCATTACCCAGTAGGCTCCGTGGTGGTGTGTGTCAGCCTGCATCTTATGCAAATGCAGGTGTAGACATAGACTCAGCCCCAGAATGCAATGTCTAGCCTCAGCATTACCCGGGCTCTGGGAAACAACTGAGGCTGGAGATGAGGAATGGTTTACATTTTTTATTGGACCTGCTCATTGGCTTGTGTTACCACCAAAGGCGAATCAGATTTCTGTGGTCTGTGCTGCAGCCTGAGGCCATGTTGATGTCTGTGGGTCATGCTGCCCATGGGGGTGGGCATACTGATCCAAGCAGCCTGCATTGCCACCTGAGGTCTTGGTAATATCCATGGCCCAAGCTGCCCTCAAGGGCCTTGTCTGGGTCTTTGGTTCTATGGCAACCAGGGGCCATGTTTGTGGTCTATGCTGTCACCAGACACCATAAGGATACCTATGAGCCATGTTCCTGCTGTCTGTGAAGAGCAAGGAGACTACTTCTGCTGTGAGATCAATGACAGCAAATGTAGTTAAGGGGGAGGGACATAGACGGCTTCCGTGACAACCTCTATCCCTACCCCAAAAAGTAAAATCCTAGACCGGAAGCCATCAAAGAGAAGAGAGGTATGATGGGATGCTGAAATGCTCCACAATTTATGACTCCTGGCAGGGATGTGGGAGGGGAAGAACTCAGTTATATTTAAAGAGCAGGCCACTGAGTGTTTGCCCATGCTCTAGTGAGTATAGAGATAACACAACTGAACTTCTTTCTATTTTTTTTATCTTTACTTTTATTTCTACATTTTGGGGGTGTGGAGGTCACGATGGGGGGCATGCATAAAAGAATCAAGAAATGAGTGTGCATGATGTGAAATTCCCAGACATTCAATACAAATGCTATGTTTAATAAGACAGAGATAAAGGGATAGAGAGGATGGCTCAGCAGTTAACAGCACTTGTTGCTCTTACAGAGGACCTGGATTTGGATCCCAGATCCCACATGGCAGCTCACAACCATCTGGAACTCCAGTCCAAGGAGATTTAGTTCATTGTTTTTGTCTCCAGGTGTACTGTGTGCACATGATGCATATAAATGCATTCAGGTGAAACACTCATATATACAGAATACAAGAAATAGTAACAAACACAAAACAACACCAAAATAATCCACTCTTATACTAATGAGAAGCGCATATCCTTACAACTAAGATCATGATATCTTCTCATCTCTCTCTCTCTATAGATAGAGACAGATATAGAGATAGAGATAGATAGATAGAGATAGATGTACACATATATGTATATCTGTATATATATCTGTATATGTGTGTAGTAACAAACATATATATATATTTATATATATACATATATATTTTTATCTACAAATTATATATATACACTTATATATATATATAATACAAATATATATGATACAATATATGATACAATATATATATTCTACAAATTATATATATGTATATATATAATTATATATGTATAATATATACATATATATAAATTATATATATGTATATATATAATTTGTAATATATATATATATACACATATATATAATTTGTAGATAAAATAAAGTTACTGTTGCACTAAAGGGAGAAAAAATATGAGATGCCACAGGGGAAGGGGGTCATGTTTTTTTTTTCCTCTTTGCTTCCCATCTTCTAGGTTTCATTGTTTTTATTAATCCATTGCTGGTTCATATTCATGTGATTCTTCATGTGACTCTTCAAGCTGGTGGACACCATGTTAACCAGATACTATAAAGATAGAGAAACAAGCAAAATCTCTGTATCTGTGAGCACTTCTGTCTAGCTCATGGGACTATGAGTTGAAGTTCTGATGAGATTTGAATGAGAGTCAAGCTTGGTGTTTTTGGAGTAAATGTCACTCAAATTTTCTCTTTGTGCTTAATAGCAACAATGGCACGAGCATGCTCTTCTCTTGTCTCCAAATGGCAACACAACAAAGTGGTAGGGAAAACACATGGTGACTAATGATGCCAGTGCTCT
Source organism: Arvicanthis niloticus (assembly GCF_011762505.2). NCBI lineage: Eukaryota > Metazoa > Chordata > Mammalia > Rodentia > Muridae > Arvicanthis > Arvicanthis niloticus. Next base: position 77,807,972 of record NC_047666.1, on the reverse strand, counting down.
TAATGTCTGTCTGTCTGTCTGTCTATCATATATCTATCATATCTGTGCATATATATTATGCATGATTATACATACATACACATATGTACATGGGTGCCTTTAGTATTTTAAATATTGATTTAAAAATATACACACATCTAAAGCTTTGTGAAATATCTATATAGAAAGTATATTTCTACACTTTAAAAACTACACCAACAAGAGTATTTGATGGTTATGTTCAGTGTCAGAAGTGCATTATGCCCCATTTCTCTGAGATGCTTTGCTACTCCTTGACCGAAGCTCTGAGCTGCATCTCAGCACTGAAGTCAGTGAATAACAGAAACTATGTAAGGACAGGTCCTCTATGGTCAGTGAGGAAGAAGAATACTATACACTGGAGGGCAGCTTTCAGGTGTTGCATGTCAGGGCAACTGAAACAAGGCTTGGGGTAAAACATGGGAAACTGAGGCATGTGTAAGAGAAGTGGTGGTCCTAAGCATCTTTTGAAATACAGAAGGCAGAGCAAAGAAGAGAGAAGAGGCATCTAGGAAACTGAACAGGGAACATGCAAACTCTTTTGTTCTGTTTCTTTGCAACTCCAAAGGGGTCAGTGAGTAGAAAGGATAGGAAAATAGATACCACCATGTATACATTAGTGAACATTACATAAGAGAGAAGATTTGGCTTTCTTGAGCCTTAAACCCACTTGTAAAAGGAGCTAAGGTGGGAGGAGTAAAGAGAAGAAGAGGGGGAGATGGAGAAGGAGAGAAGTGGACATGGAGGCTGATGTTCGCTTGTCTGTAGCAGTCAAAGGTAGTTGGTATATCTAGGCTGGGTATTGGGTTACACCTCTGATTGTAAGGGTATCTTGTTATTGGTCATTACTAAATATATAAGCCTTTGGATAATCTAAACATTAGAGTCTCATCTGTACCAAGCCCATGTGGTTGGCGGCACTGCCCAGCCTTGCAGAGACATCGTGGGAGATGCATGGAAGATTGGCAGAGCCATCTCCCACGCTGGAGTCTCGTGGGTGGCAGGGCTGGTGTTTCTAGCTAGCTGTTTCTAGCTGCGGTGCTCATGTGACCTCTGGCCACATGGCTGAGCTAGGCAGAGATGCTGCAGCTTAGATAGTAGGCTTGTCTGGTGGCCGCCTTTTAAATAATTACTACAACACCCACTGACATTCTCAAGTTCTAAGAACAGTGTAATTTATTATAGTTCCTTTTCCTAAAATCATAGAGATCTAGGCAAGGAAGCAAATCATCATAAGTCAACCTCTACTGACTGCTACTAAGTTGTGACCTCCTGGCCCCCACCATTCAAGGACAGTTTACCAATGGTGTGACCATGCACAGAAACATAATTTTGTTGTTATTTAAGTGGTGTTGATCAGAAATTGAACATAGAACCCTATGTATGCTAGGTATGTATCTCCAGTAATCAATATTTTTAACCACTGAAATGACACAATTAGCTAAGCGTCTTGCCAAAAATACCTTTTCACATCTCTTTGTTTAACCACTTACTAATAGCCTGGAAAAGTCAGTTTCATCTTGCAATGTTTTATGTAGCCTATAGATAGTCTTTTGATAGTAAGCATTAAATGTTATTATTTGTGTAAATACCAGATATATGTGAAGTATACATACCACATACAAATATACAAATATATGTAGTTATATATATATGTGTGTGTGCTTGTGTGTCTGTGTCTCTGTATGTATACAAGTGTATGTACTTATACATGTGTTTATACACACATTTAGTCTGACTGTATATCTGTAATTTCAATTTTACAAAGTAAGTTGAAAGAGTAACTATTAGACGACTCCATTGCAAACTGATTGTAGGTATAGTCAATATATTAAATGTGCATCGTTCTTAGCATTGCAAGTGGGTGTAGCACAACTATCAGACTCCTCCTATTCTGTGGAGCCCTTCTTATTTTAGATGTTGCTTTTCTAGAGAATTATGTTTGTCAGAAATTCCTCTGCTTCTCTGCTGTCTGACCTTCCATCTTGGTGTCCTATGCTCAATCAGATAATGTTTCCAAGAGAGCCCTCCTGGAAATATAAAGTGATTATGTGGTTTAAAAGGTTTGTATTCATACATGAACTTAATATGGTTTCTCATAATACTGCTCCAAAGAACCCTTCTTCTCTGGTTTGGAAATGTTTGTAGGAACATCTTCAAGGCCATAGAACACAGAGTCACAAAGACCAACAGCTCTCTTGAGGATAACAAAGCTTCAAGATTCTATTCTGCTATCTTATTTTTCACTCAAAACAATTGTGATTTTTCAACCCAGTTGAAAGGCAATTGTCACTGAGAACATGAGAAGAAGGCATCTTTCAAGGTCTGTATACTCTACTCTCCTTCTCTAGTTGAAAAAGGTATGGCAGAGGAAGGTCAGACACACATGTGGGATTTAGTGATGTCACATCCTGTTTGCATTTCTTCAAAGTCAATCTTACTGAATTTTCAGCTAAAATCGTTGAGAATTATGGTTCTTCCTTGGGTTAGAAGTTGCTATTAATGTCAACTTAATCCCTTTGAAAGAGACTGTGGGCCTATACGCAAATTCAAAATTAGGTCCAAACTCCCAGGACAGCAGGTCTTGGGAATCTGAACCATGTAAACAAGGAAAATCATCAATGACTTGATGAGAAACTAGCAAAATTCTAGGAAAAATATTAGTTTTTTCTTCTTACTGCATAGGCCAAAATCAATAAAATAAACTTTCTGCAGGCTGGGATATACTGACAGATATATGTTCAGAAACTTATTTGACAATGATATCTGATACTGCAAAATAAGATAAAGGTAAACATCACAGACGTTTAAAGATGTGGAGCTATCAGATTTGCTAAATAAATATTTGTATTTATATGTTTCTTTAGGAATATTTTAATGATCTCTTTAGTACAAAATTATTATTAATGTCTCCCTAGAGAGATACAGGCATCAGTTATCCAGACAGAGTTCTATAACATTGATTATAGGCTTTTAGGCTTCAACATGTCTTCTAGTTCTGTTTTACTGTATGGTCCTCCTATTTTCTGAACACACTTTCTTTTAAAATAATAAACTTATGGTCTGTGCTGCACCCTGAGGCCATACTGATGTCTGTGGTCTCTGTTATCACCAGGGGCCATGTGGGTATCTGTGGTTTGTGCTGATTCCCAAGTTCCTATCCATGTCTATGGTTTGTCCTGTTGTCAGGGCCATAGTAGTGTCTGTGGTCCATGTTGCCATTGGAAGCCATGTTTATGTATGTGACCTGTGCTACCACCTGAGGCTGTGTTAGTGCCTGTGGTCCCATGCTGCTGCTGAGGGCCATGTTAATTGTCTATGATCAGGGCTGCCACAGAAGACCCTGTTGATGTCCGTGGTGCACGCTGTGGTCAAGGCCTGTGTTGATGTCAATGGTCCATGCTGTCTTTGGAGGCCATGATGACACCGTGATTAGACCCATGGTCTATGCTGTCACCTGGAACCATGTTGAAGTTCATGATTCAGGCTATAGCTGGAGGCCATGTTAATGTCTGTGGTTCTTGCTGCCCAGAAAGCCATTTGGAAGCCTATGATCCATGCTGCCACTGACTATTACTGGCAAGGCAGCCTTTCTTGCAGTGGTATTGATGACTCCAGACTTATAATTGAGAATGAGAGCCATAGAAGGCTTCTGTGACAACCTTTCTACCCCCAACCCCATACCCCAAGAAAAGCAAAGAAAATGGTTTAGATAAGAAGCTATTGAAGAGATTCCTTTAAAAAAAAACTGTGATAAAAATGCTAAAGTGTAGCTCTTTGAAGTTGATGACTTCTGGCAGGGGTAAGGGGATGAGGAAGGAATCAGTTGTCTCTAAGGGCTTGCACTGGAAATTTAATCATGTTCCAATAAATATATAAGGAGCATAATTGGACTTGATATATTTGTGGGGGAACAAAGGAGGGAGGGCAGACCTGGGGGGAATGCAAAATGAGTAGGATTGGAGTGCATTATTGCATTTTCTAAATAATATGTAAATATATTATGTAAAGGAAAACTTATTTTTGTGTATTTACATATGGGTTTGGGCACCTTTATATGCAGATGCACATGGAGGCAGGAAGCACTGGACTCCAAGAGAGCTAGAGTTACAGGTAGCTGTGGACTATCAGCCCTGGAAGCTGCTAACCAAACTCTGGTCCTCTACAAGAGCAGCCTGTGCTTTAACAGGTAAGGCACGACTTCATCCCCCTGAACACATGTTCTTATCAACCAAAAAGAAAAACAGAAAACAAAAAGGCATAAAAATACAAACCCAGGACAGTCATTTATGAATGTCTAATTTATTGCTTGGTTGTCTAATTTTTGCTTGGTTGTGTGATTTTTGCTTGGCTGTGTGATTTTTGCTTGGCTGTCTACTCTTTGCACAGTTGTTTTTTAGAAGATTACAGGTAGCATTTTATATTCTCATTTCCTGTGAATTTTTTAAATTCATGAAATTGATTCCATTTGTATTACTATCTCAACCACAATTCAACCCCGCATAACCACTGAGCATAGTACTTCCCCCATTGACTCATTTGACACATGTACATTTTCTGATCCTGGAGATATCTACCTTAAATGCAAGGAACAGGAAGTCCACGAAGACATGATCCCTATCCCTGCTGTCTAGGAGCTAGGCCCTGAGTCCTGGAAGTAAAAGAATTAGCAAATCAGTGGCAATCAGTGCCTGTGGAGATGTTCTTTATGTCAGTGAGGCATGAAAAAGCAGCAATGGGCTTGAGCTGCATTCATTAGGAAGCTAAAGTGTGGAACAAGCCTCCTAAGAGAAGGTAGGTAGGAAGCAGAACACCTCTTACTAGACAGCAGGAACACCAAATCATGTGGTAGCTGATGTGTTTCATGGTCCTTCCTAGGCCCTAAAATCATCCCTCTGAGGAAGGGAACGTGTTGTGTTCAAAAGAAGCACACTGTGCAGAGGCCAGTACACCCATGTTTACTGTAGACTAGTCAACTATTCATGTTAGCCAAGCTGTAGATTCAGTTCAGGTATCCACCATCAAGGAATGGGCAATCCAGGGTTCTCCAGCTATAAAGAAAAATAATTTGGTTGTTTTGTGTGTATATTTTGCCCACATGTATGACTGTGTACTTCACGTGTGCCAGTACCTGCAGAGCAAAGAGGGCATCAGAACCCCTGGAACTAGAGTTAAAGATGCTTGTGAGCCATCATGGGAATGCTGAGAAGTGAGCGCAGATCCTCTGCAATAGCAGTGAGTGCTCGTAAAAACCATCCCTCTAGCACTTACAGTCTACATTTTAACATCATGCTACAGTAATTCTTATGTTAAACCGAAATTATAAAAAGTACTGTTGGAAATTTAGATAATTCCAAACACATGGAAATTAATTTAGCTGAAGTGCATTCAACTACCAGTCCTTGTGGTATCTTTTTTTTTTTCAAGTAGTCAAAACAAGTGTAGGTTTGATGGGTTGTACACATTTAATTAGTTCTCAAAATTCCAGTACATTAGAACTGTGAAAATGGATAAGTTTGGCGTAAATCTGGTGCCATACTTGGGTTCAAAGCTGTCTTTACACATAGTGAATTTCAGTTTAAATTTGCATGGGAACAAGTTATATCTTAACTTAAGAATGTAGAGCATTTTAACTGAGCAACTGACTCCCTTCCAATCACAGCATCCCATTCCCAGCATGTAACAAGCAAACAACTGAGTCTCAACCTATCACAATATTTGATCTTCAGCCAGTCACAAGCTGCAGACTGATCTGACATGTCTATATAAGGAAACCGCCAACTGCAGCCACTCATGAAACTTTTCCGCCTATAAATACAACCTGTGCTTCTAACGAAAAGGGACATTTTGAACCCTCTTGGATGGCTGCCCAGCTCTAGAACCTTTTTTTCCCCCCTCATTCAAATAAACTTTGTGGAAACTAACTCAGGTCTCGGTTTTTCCTTTAGTGATATTGTTACTTGTGGGAACCAGTTTTGTTTTGTCAAAGGGATCTAGTAAACTGAGTTGAGAAAAGGAGACTAGAAGAAATTTATTTCATGGTTTATAAAGCAGTATAAGGACATGAAAGCTGAATTCCAGTCGTTAAGTCCTTGCTGTGACATGTTACACATAACAGAAGATAGGTGTGTGTGTGTGTGTATGTGTGTGTGTGTGTGTGTGTAGGCGAGTGTGCATGTGCACACATGCCATGCCCACAGAGGCCAGAAGAGCAGATCAAATCCCCCAGAACTGAAGTTACAGGTAGCTATGAACTTCCTGATGTGGAGATCAAACTTAGTCCTCTGAAATTGCAGAATACGTCCAACTTCAGAGCCATCCCCTAGCCTCCCCTCCTCTTTTTATTTTAAAACAACACTGTTTTGAATCCACTCAGTCCACATTCATGTCTTTAGGAAAAGTGCATTGAGTGAACTGTGTTTGGGAACTTCTGGAATATGTCAGTGAAAGACATGATAGCGACTCCTGCCACCCAACAGCTTATATTCCAGTGGGATGGAAACAGGTAAAAATGGATGATCAACATGACAAATAAATTGCTAGAAGATTCCATCAGAAACGAAACTGAGAATTCATTTCCATCCTATTCCACATTCTCACTGAGGGTAAACTTTCCTTCAGCGGGAAGAATCTGTGTCTAATAAGACTTAAAAAGACACCAAGGGTGACCTTTTCAATCCCTTAGTAGCTGACTGAAGGGTGCATGCACAAGGGGGACATAGGTAAATATTATAAAAGGCAGATTGTTCCAAGTGGTTTTTTTTTTTTTTTTAAGCATTACAAAGAGTTTCAGAATACTCAGGGGAAAGAACTTTTTACTTAAATAAATGAGATGACAAGAAATGAGGAAATGGAATATTCCATCAGAGAAAGGAAGTGCTAATTTTAAAGAGCTTAAATAATAGATGTGACAAGTCTCACTTAAAGAAAATATTTCAACTGTGTAATAAAAATACATTTCCCAAGTTGAAAAATATGTGTTAAAAAAAATCTGGCTGATTTCAAACCTCAAAGAATGAAAGCTCTGAGGATTGACTGGTCCAAAAGGAATATTTACATAAGGTTTGTCAACTGCCTGTGTCCTTGTTTTGAGATTATTTACTTTTTGGTCATGTATGTCTCCTTTCACAGTTGACGTCACTCAGGAACTGTGTTTTTGTGAAGTATAAATTAATTAAAGTTTAATTTTTTTTTAGATTAGAGGTTGTTTCACTTATTAAGTGAAATCACTTTTGAAATACAGGGGAACATTAGGTAAAGATGGAGGCTGTGTCACGACTGCCAATCAAACCAAGGGTTGACAAGAACAAATCATGAATAAAACACTCAGCAGTGAAAGCTCTCTTGTTAGGTTAATGTTTCCCTAAGGGCTCTAAGAAAAGATTAATTGACTCTTATTCTCTAAAGAAATGAGTCTTACCTAATTTAAAAAAAAAAAAAAAACAGATGTACAAACAAGGAAAGTCAGTGTAGCAAGAATGGAGAAAAGCAGATGCACATTTGCACATTTAAAAAGTATAGAAAGACCTTTGCAACTCCAAGAGGTTCTAGGTAGGGCAACAAATACTGGACCACTTAAAAGAATGGACCCGAGTACGGCAAGTTATTTTTGTATGATGTTTCCCAAACTTACAAATGTTTTTCATACACTACATTTTTTAAACACAAAACAATTCTCTACCTTCATTAATCATTAATTATCTATCAGTCACTATTATTCATGAAAGAGATGCAGTGAGTCCCCACCATTGCCTGTGGCAAAGTGTTTTCTATAGTCATTTAAAATTCTTCCTAAGATAGAAAGATATATCGGAGTACTCATGAAATAAACAATACCACATAGGTCTATTAAGGCTGAAAGTTTTAGAATCTTTATTTTTCATTGAGTCTCTTTTATTTGTCCCATCTTTTTCTGTGCTGCATACTATGGTAACTGTTTAAGCAAAATTCAATGGCCTGGGTCCATCCTCAAGAAGTTCATGATTAAGCTGAAAAGCAGTGAAAGTAATCAAAGTATAATAGAATAATGCAGTGTGTGAATCGATTGCATTATTTTATTATAATAAGAACAGAACTGGGGTGTGTGCACACCTGTGTGTGTGTGTATGTGTGTGCATATGTGTATGTGTGTGATGTATGTGCAAGTGTGTGTATCTGCATTGTGTGTGTATGTATAGATGCACATGTGCGCATGTGTGTGTATATGTGTGTGTATGTATGTATGTATGTATATATGTGATATGTATGTGATTTATCAGAATGGCTAACTAGTTATGTTTCAGTCGTTCTAACAATGATTTCTCCTGATGGAGTGTCGAAGGATCCATAGTTGTATAGTTGTTCTGGCTATGAAGTTGGATGTCTCTGCTGATCTTCAGTATTATGTAGGAATCCCAAAGAAGTAGGTTTTAAAATCAGTCAAGGAACAAACTTGCCAGGGAAAGTGAGGTCAAGAAGGCAGAGAACAAAAGCACATCTTTTTAATATAGACTGCCACCAGCAGGTGTGGCCCAGATAAATGGTAGACTTTGCCACCTCAAAAGATCACAATTTAGGGTCAGTCTTCCCACTTCAAATGATTCAATCAAGAAAAATCTCTTGAAGGTATATCCAGCCACTTGGGTTTTGGTTAATTCCAGATTTAGTCAAGTTAACAACAACGAACAGCCATCAGAGTATAGAAATACAGTATAGAAAATGATTTATTATGTCACAAAATTCTAAGTATTTTCAGAAGAAGACCCCACGGGGGGGGTGGGGGGGTGGGGCGCAGGGGAATCAACAAGTAAATAAATAACAAATATAGAATAAAAGAAACAAATAGTACTTAGAAACTATAGATTTGATGTACACAGTGTAAACTGTATATCTGCATACAGAGAGAGACGAAGTTGGAAAGACAGATGGAAGCCTATGAAAAGGTTTTGTAACACAAAAAGTGTTTAACTTTTTCCAAATAGTTGATTAGATAGTATCCAAAATTTTGAGGCTGGGAATTGCTAACAGATTTATACACTAAAAAACAATTTAGATTATGAACTCAGGAGAGAGAATCAAGGAGATTATCCAAAAGTGACTGTAGGGTCTGTAGAGATGGCTTAGTTGTTAAGAGCACTTGCTAGTCTTGCAGAGGACCTAAGTATGGTTCTCAGCACCCCCACTTGGTGGCTCACCACCTCCTACAAGTCTAGCACCAGGATGCTAAAGCCCTTTTCTAGCCTACTAAGGTACTCAGGTATACATATGCACACAAACATAGATACATACATCTACATATAATTATAAATACATTTAAAGTGACTGTAATGTTAAAGATCATTACCTGGAAAATGTGACTCATTTTAATGTCATGGTCGTAGTTGGTCCCTATAAAATCATAACTGATATTTTGGTGGTGAGGACAAGAAAAGTGATCATTTCAACCTGAGTTTTGTAGGACATTAGGAGAGATATTTAACATGAGATACATGACTTGAAAGAGGGAGGTCTTACCCATTCCAATAATGGTTGTGAGAGCAATAAAAATAAAACTGTTTCCAAAGAAATATCTACAGTTCATAGCTGTGCTTATAATAAAAGTTATTATGCGTTGTCCAAGTAGATAAAAAAAATGATAATTTTCTGCTTGACCTAGTTGGCTTAAGTCCTACAAGTTGGGAAGGAGATTAATAAACTGACAACTAAATTTATAGCTTTTAACATGTGGTTGATCCAAGCTGTTTGGACTGATGACGTCATCCTTTTGGACTGGACTCTCACCCAGTTCCTGAACCCCAGAGGGTTGATAGTTTGCACAACATTTTTCCACTCTTCTGTGTTGGGATGTTACCACGTTTTTTTTTTTTTCCCTCTGTTACTCTCTGGAGTTTTATTCTAACTTCTATCACGAGTAGCTTACATGTTTGAAAACTTTGTGTTAACGGTAAGATATTTCCAGCTATTGTCTCAGAAGCTATTGGAAGTACGGAAAAGACAAATTGAATATTAAGAATTATTCCAGGGATTGGGGTGAGAGGATTGTTTGGTGATAAAGCACTTGCCAGGAAAGAGTATGGGAAAATTCCTGATCCCTAGAACATGCATGCCTATGATTCTAGACTTGGAAAGCAAAGATGGATCTCCAGAATAAGCTTACTAGAGACACTAGTTATATCAACAAGTTCAGGGTTTAACAGAGAGACACATATATACATATACTCCCACATACCTGTGCCCATACACTCATACACATACATATTACACAGAGACAGATGATGGGGGCAATAATTCTTTTAGATTCCCTAAAGTAACTATATGAAGTTACTAGGGCACACCAAAAGAAATCCTTGTATGCAGGTTAAATATTGATTATCTATACAATTGAAACAACATGCTTTTGTTTCACTGCTTACAGACACTTGGAAAACTGTTTCCTCCATGTATTAGAATCGCACTCTAAGGCAGCTGAGCCTTTTAAAAACATTGGAAATTAGAATTAGTTACTCTAAAGCTCACCGATAAAACTGATAGCAATTGGAGGTGAAGGCCGACACGAAAGCTACTGGATTCAGCAATGTGATTTCTTTCAACCTCAAGTGATACACTCACACACAGATTCACATAAAAATAAACCTTAAAGACATTAACATGTAAAGATACATATAATATACCTACTTACTGGATATTAGCACAATGACATTATTTTTATTTATTAGCTCTTTTTTGTTTACCATGTTTTCTCTAGTGTCTATAAATACATCTGTTAGATGGAGACATTGAATATCTGTTGAATAAACAAATGCAAGAAGCATTAAGACTTCAAACTATAGCCCCAAGCTCATCATTTCATCGAGTGTGATAAAAAAAAAAAAAAAAAAAAAAAAAAAACTAGCTAAAATCTACATCATTGAAAGTTGGGATTTTACCATTTCTTAAGCACTAATCCACATTTCATGTATAGGAAATGCTAAAAAGGAAGTCAGGTCCCAAATTGAGCTGGCCTAGGGGAATTCAAAGAAGAAAAGGACTATGGGAAGAAAAACAAGTGTAAAGATCGACCGAAAAGAATAGATGGCTAGTGACAGAGGTATAAGTTATCGTGTCCTGCTTCCTCAGGTCCTTGCCTAGCTGTGCACATCTGCGCAGTCTAGCCAGAGATGCTATGAGCCGAGTACCATATACCAGAGTTTTAGTTTTAACTAGAGATATTTAAGAATGAAAAATCCTTCCTTTCTTGGTGTTTGAAGACAGCACCGCCGGGATCCAACGCCCCACCCCTAAACTTTGAATCACTTATCTTATGAAGAGCTTGTAAACATGTCTGTCCTGCATGGTGACAAAAGCTAGATTTCCTTGTGAGGACTTGCTGATTGTGTCTGGCCAGATGGCTTCTACATCCTGCATGTCTTCCCTGCGCTTTGATGATCCTCAGCTGCACAGGCCCCGTGGTCTGCTTAACTTTTTCCCAGAGTGCCGTCAGCTGGGGAAAATGATCCCTTGTGGATTAAGCCCCGGACAAGTTATTTTATATAATTGTGTCCGGAGAATGAATTAAAACTAACAAGAATAATGGCTGAACAAACCTTCATAAAATCCAAATATCATATAAGATGACATGTTTTATATTTGTGGTTGATATTGCTGCTGCTGCTGCTGCTGCTGCTATTTAATGTCTTGTGACATCAAGATCGCTCATTGGGTAATGGCACTAGCTGCCAAGCCTGATGACCTGAGGACCTGAGTTCTATCCCTGAGAACTGCATGATGAAAGGAGAGAACCAACGCCCTCTGACCTCCATCCATCTAACATAGCAGTCAGGCCCACATGTGCTTGCCACGTGCACACACACAAACACAGAATATAAGTTTTTAAAATGTCTCATCCAAAAGTTCTAATTAAAGATAATAAATATCTTCATTTATTGTAAATGAAATTAATCTATTTTATATTTATACATAGGTTATATATGTATTATAGGGCTAGGCATTCTGTTTACATGTATTTCTGTGTGTCACTTGCATGCCTGGTGCCCATAAAGGCCAGAAGAGGGCATTGGATCCCCTGGAAAAGAGTTACAGATGGTTGTAAGCTGTCACGAAGGTGCTAGGAATCAAATCTCAGTCTTCTGGGAGAGTTGCAAGTACTCTTAACAGCTGATCCATCATGCTAGCCCTAATATTTATTATCTTTATATTATGCATCATTAAAAATAATTATTGATAGCTGACCTGTTTTATATATTCAATTAATGAATATGTATTATTCATGTGTAACATTTATCAACATATGCAACCAACATAATTGATGTATGCTTAGTGGCTGAAAGGATAAATAGGTGGCTTTTAGAAAAGTCTGTCTTTTAAAATCTTGTTCCTATTACTTTTTCTGCCCCAGCTATCAAGAGTCACTTTGTCTCTTAGGTACAGTTAGTATGTGTTTTCAGACATGAGATGCCTGGTTTTACAACATTCTCCCACCTTCCTGCTTTCTCCAGAATCATCAAGGAATGTTTTTAAATTCCAGAACTATTTCTCTTACCCCTTCCACCCCAATTGCTTGATCCTTGTGAGAGATGATGTTGTCTTTTTTTTTTTTTTTTTTTTTTTTCTTCCTTGACTCTTTTCCCTTGGGTGCCTGTCGCTGTCTGCAGTGATACATCATTTCCAAGAAGGGGCCTGAGTACCATCTGGCTCCCCCCAAGTGTAGCTAAAACCAGTGGGTATCATTTCACAGGAAGTTCTTAAGAGCTTTGGGAGAAAACATCAGAATTTTACATTCTGGAAACTATTCACACACCAGCACACACTCACACAAAACCCAACCATTGTTACATCAAGGAATTGTATTAGTGTCTTGGATGATTCTTCCATCCCTTCCTTCCTCTTTCCCTCACTCTGTCTTGCTACCAAAAACAGACAATTATTTTAAACTGCACCACAAATTGGGACTGGTGGGAGCCATTTCTAGCAACCCTTCCCAAAATAGGATAAAAATAGCTCTCTACATTTGTTTATTCATATCTCTCTCTTTGTCTTTCTCTCCCTCCCTCCCTCCACTCCCTCTCCCTCCTCCTCTCACTCCCTCTCCTCCCTCCCACTCTTCCCTCCCTCCCCCTCCTCCTCTCCTCCCTCCCTACCACTCCCTCCTCCCCCTCCCTCCCTCTCCTTTCCTCTCCTTCCCCCTCCCTCCCTATCCCTCCCCTCCCTGTCAGGCATTGAACTCACTTCCTAGCCCTTAGGAGGCAAATGTACCACTGAGCTACATTTCCAACCAGTTTTCAGTGTTTAAAGAACCACATTTACAGGGGCTGGAGAGATGGCTCAGCAGTTAAGAGCACTGTCTGCTCTTCCAGAGGTCCTGAGTTCAATTCCCAGCAACCACATGGTGGCTCACAACCATCTATGATGAAATCTAATGCCTTCTTCTGGTGAGTCTGAAGACAGCTACAGTGTACTCACATAAATAAAGAAAGAACCACATTTACTATCATCAGCATCTTTATTGCAGAAGGGGATACTGACCTCTCCCTGAGTATGCATCATTTCTGCATTGGAGAAACAGTGCTCAGCTTTGAATTAGCATTGGTTCTTGTCATGTTCAGTCCCCCCCCCACACACACACACACACGTGAAAAAATTGGAGCATGTGGCGTACTGCTCAGCTAAGGCTCCACTTCCTGATCGTCTTCCACCTAGGAACGTTTCAGCTCTGATTTCATCAATGCTAGTAGGACTTGTCTATTTCTAAGAAATATAAAACAAGAATCCTATGAATGCATTTTTGTGCCTCAGTTAAAAAAATGTCATCCTAACAATTTTATTAAGTGTTAGAAAATGTTGGGGGAAGTTTCAGGAGCAAACAAACTAATATCTAACAGCTGGAAAATCCTCTGTGTCTGCATTTCTGAATGCTTGACTCATGTGTGGAGGTTCTGGAGGATACTGATACTTGGAGCCCATCTCCAACATCTTCTGCTTTCTGTGGTGAGGCATGTTATTTCCCCAGCACCAGGGTCTCTGCATAAAGGACCCCAGGCAATTCTATATGAAGCTGAATCTGAGAAACCTCTGCAGGAGTGTGTGTGTGTGTGTGTGTGTGTGTGTGTGTGTGTGTGTGTGTGTGTGTGTGTCTGTGTGTGTGTGTCTGTGTGTGTGTGTGTGTGTCTGTGTGTGTGTGTGTTTGTGTGTGTGTGCGTGGTGGGTGCACATGCCTGTATGCATATGTATGCACTGCCTCTGTGTGTTTGCATATGTATATATGTGTTTATGTGTATTTTTTTATAGTATCATCAAAACTTTACTTACACTCCTTCCCTTGGAGTACAAAAAGACATTACCTCTTCATGTGAGAAGAATATACATTTGGTTACAGATTAGAAAACCCTATAGATACCTACTAGGAGTGTTGGTTTATGCTACTGTTCAAATCAGTTGTTTGTGGATTTCTTTCTTCCTGTCTTTTTAATTTATTTTTAAAGATTTATTTATGCAAATGAACCCTCTGTTTGCATGTATGCCTGCCTAACAGAAGAGAGCACCAGACAGAAGAGGGCATCATATCCCACTATAGATAGTTTTGAGCCACCATGTAGTTGCTGGGAATTGAACTCAGGACCTCTCAGGGAGCAGTCAGTGCTGTCAACTGCTGCGCCATCTTTCCAGTCTTTTTGTCTTATTATTGAAAGCATGATTTTAAAGTCTCATACTATTATTGCATTGACCTCAGTGTCTCTTTTCAGATCCATCAATTATAACCTGGTCAAATATATAATGTGTTTGCAGTCGAATGTGGAATATTTATATTACATTAGGCATAATTATGACCTGGTTATTGTTACTTCTGTAAATAAAGCATGACATAAAGAAATATAATTTTATGTCAGCTTAACAAGGGATGGATTTGTAATGGCTATTCTTAGTTGTCAACTTGACTACATCTGGATTAACTAAAAGCCCAAGCAGCTGGACATATCTGTGAGAGTCTTCTTGATTGAATTATTTGAGGTAGGCAAACCCACCCTAAATCTAGGCCACATCTTCTGCTGGCTGACTCTCTGGGTCATTCTTAGCTAGATTCCTTTTATAGCCCAGGGCCATCAGTGTAGGGATGGTATCACCCATAGAAGGCTGGGCCCTTCTGCATCAAGCCACAATCAAGACAAACTTTACATACATGCTCATAAACTAAACATATATGGACACTTCTTCAACTGAGGTTTTTCTGTCAGATGATTATAGGAGGCATGAGGTTGATTAAAAAAACTAACTAGGACATTAGTATTCTGGGTCTGGGACATTTTTAAAAATGTGAATAGGCATTACCATATTATCCCCAATACTATATCTTGTCAATGATCTGAGCCCAGATAATTCCAATAAGTATGAAGAAGGATATGATTCTTAGACAGAATTCCAAGTCACAAACTTTACTGATTCATGTTCCTTACTTTTGCTTTCTGATGTGAGGATTTTAGTTCTATGTCCTGACTAAGTTACTTTCTCAATTATATAACACAGAAAAAGGATTTCATGGGCTTCGATTTAGTAATTTCTGAAGAATGAAAACAAATTTATTCTCTACTGGGTGAGATATGTCAGAAAATTTGATTTGTTGGCTTTTTTGGTAAGTCTACTGAAATCAATAAACAAAATATTTTATGCTTATTCCAAAGAAGAAATTAAGTTGGAAACTAGACCAGTACTTTGCAAGGACAAAAAGGCTGTACATTGAATGTTGACTTGATGTAATACTAGGACTAGGACTTCAAAATCTCTCTCTCTCTCTCTCTCTCTCTCTCTCTCTCTCTCTCTCTCTCTCTCTCGTGTGTGTGTGAGACAGACAGACAGACAGATTCAGAAAAGCTTTTGTCTCCCAGCATGTGTGAAGTACTTTCATGTACTTGAGAGTATTTATATGTTAGATTTTTAAAAATCTCTTAAATTAAGGTATATATATTACCAAATATAGACCTAATTCTAAAATTCACTAAAAACAAAGACATAAAACTCTAGTTATTTAAATTTTTAAATTGTGCAGTCTCTTGAAAGAGGAGGCAGAGGAATGAAGAAGAGGAGAAGGGGAAGGAAAAAGAAGAGAACTGGGTGAGGAAGAGGAGAGAAGAAGAGGACCTCTCAACATATCTGTGGTTATGATTTCTCAACCTCTCTTCTTGGTCTTAAAGAAATAACACTGTTCTGCATAGGCAGTTATCCTGAGTGGTTAGGAGCACTGACTGCTTTCTTAAAGAACACAGACTCCATGCCCATCACTCACACAGTGGCTCACAACCCTCTGTAACTTCAGTCCCAGGGAATCCAGTGTCTGCTTCTGTCCTCTGTTGGCATCAAGTATTCACATGGTGCACAAACATTTAGGCAAACATTCATATACATAAAATAGAAAAATACACACAACAAAAGATAAATACATATTTAAAAACCCACAAGTTCTAATTTGGACAAAATAAGAACAGTTTGGTCATTGTGGATTTAAAAATGTCTTAAAGTCATTTCTTTGTGTCAATTAATACAGAGGAAGATAATACCTTTGTAAGGTTTTGACTGGTTTTCTCTTGACAGCATCTGTCCTATGGGCTTCCTCAACTTCTTACAATGGACGTTCCTTTCCTTCTCATCAATCTTGCCACAGATCTGGCTCCTCAGAGCTCCACTGGTGATACCTGCAGCCCTGATGGTGTCTAAGAAACCTTCCTGACACTTGGGTAACTACACAGTTAATTTTGCTTGGGCAAATAAAATGCATGTTAATATACATACATATAATAGACATTGTAGATTTCTTTTACATGCCTTCTTTGAAGGACCTGGTGTTTTACGGCGCCTACGGTATGAGACAATCATTCCCTCACTCCTTTTGGAATACCTCTCTATAGATTGTCTCCATGCATGTTTGGATCTCTCTTAGGCAGAGGCTGTGATTACCTTTGCTCTAGACTATCTTTGCAAAGGTATTTGTGTAGCAAATAGCCTTGAAAGATAACATTTCTCTCTAGAGTAGAAGATAGATTCGTGTGCAGTCAGCATAATAAAGATAATCGCTTCCTCTGTAGTAAATTTCACTTCATTTCCTTGTAGCACATTCTAAAAGATACAGGTCTGTTTAATTCTTGGTTTCTTGGCTGTGATTAAAACTCTCTCATATGAACAAGATCACCTGGCCCCTTCTTCATGGGTCTCTCTATAAATAAGTTGGCATGGGGAACAAATGCCACCATAAAGGTCACACTGCTTGCTTTGCTATAATAAATAGCCCTTTGTCTCTGACTTAAAGATCGCGGGTCCTCTGCCAGTACCCATGAAAGCATGGCAGTCTAGTTTGTTAATGTACGAGCAGGGTGACAATTCATATCTCACAGTAACCTTCCAATTTTTCCAAGGTATCAGGGAGCCAATGAAAGCCCTTTCATAGAAATATTGAGCAGAGAGAGAAAGTATGAATTAGGGAGACAGAATTTCAGATTTCTATGTAAGGAATGGGAATCCTTAAGTATCTTTGTAGTTGGACAGAATTCTAGAAACTATCCAGTGGAAAGGGCAGATGAAAGTACAACAAAGTCTGCTGGAGAGGTAAACGCTGTACCCAGGATATTTCCTGTACACATTGAAAGAACCACTGAACTAATTCTGTAGGGTTTTTGGTTCAAAGGTCAGGAAGCAAAGTCCTTGCAGCACAAACAGTTACACGGGTCTTTAATGACCATTGCTCCACCAGAGGACTGTTAGTTTCTATAGGAAACTGACCTCAAGTTTTCGCTCATCTCAATATGTAGTTATGGATTTCCTTCTGTGCTTATCAGAAGACTCTGAAACAGGCCAGGGATCTGGTTTTCAAGAAAGAAAAATAGTCAGAGAGGTTCCCGAAGTAACATGGAACAAGTGTTATCAGCTCTTCCCTGGGGAACGGAGCTCATCATCTGGGTCCGTGGAACTGAGCACGTCGTTTAGATTGGAGAGAATGGCATCAGAGGATTGAGTCAGGGTTGATTTTTAATTCTAGAAGCAAACTCATGAAACCATGCTGCCATCCAGGATCAAGAGGAACACTGAGTAACCATACAGTACTGCAGTATTTTTCAGGTTTAAAATAAATCTATGTTTTGAACGTGGAATATTATGGTACAAATCAGTTGTATAACTGAGGGTATATAAAAAGACAGCCCAGGTGTATTTGAGAATAAATATTATATAATCAGAATTATGAGTCTACTGTTGACAATAAGGAGATAATATTTAGATCTTGCATGTAAATGTCCAAGGGAGCTGGTCAGTTAGAATAGATTGTAGGGTCTATATTCTGTACCCCGTGGTGGTACAGAGGAGCAATGTTTTCTGAGAAGATACTCAAGATTTTGGGAGCATGGCTGGTAAGATTAAAATTTATGCCAGGTGGCTCTTGGAAACCAGTGCCCTGCTTCTCCTTTACCCAAGGAATAGAAGACAAAATAAGAACGATTTAAAGCCAAAGCAGTCTTATGCTGGAAGGCACTATGCGTGATACTGGAGGAGAAAAGTAACTGTCAATTTTACACTGTGCAATAATGGCATGAACGTTAAGGGATTAGCCACTCTTTCATGGTTTAGGAAGAAACTCATAACTGTCATTGTTAGCAGGGCCAAGAACCTGAAGCTAGACGGGCCATGAGGATAACCTACAAGTATTATACTGCTAAAGAGACATAGTACGTACCAACTCTTACCAGTTTGTTGTTATACCTATAGAGTACTGCCTCTCTCAACCCTCCTGAGAAAAGTGTCTTCTGAAATAAAAAGAGACTCACAAGTTGTCTCGGGATAAAGACTAAGAGACTGCAGAATACACAGCCCTGAATGCGATATCTTTATCCCATGACTCAGGTACAAAAAGTGTCACCGGTGGATGAGCACAAGGAAACAGAGTCTTCTGGACACAGAAAGGTTGCACATACGGACTAACAGTGGTTGTGACAGATACAGAAACCCTACACACAAAACCCTGCCAGACAACATTCTAGCATGGGGAAGGCAGGTGGGCACAAAGTCCCACCCCACAGTAAAGAGCTATTAGGGATTTTTGGTTTTCTTTTATAGTATGGGCCCCCATATGCAGTAAACTATACTACAGCTGATACCCACACACCCAAGAGTATATAAGCAGCACAGATCAGACTCAATGGGCTTAAAGGAAAAAATGGTCACAAGTAGGGAAGGAGGGCAGATCACCCTGAGTGACAAATGTTATCAAAGTACATTGTATGACATTCTAAGAGGATTAATAAACATGTAAATGCAGTCGTGAAGTATATCATTAGAAGGCTTTGTGACTTCTGTCTTTTATTGGATTAAACAGCATGACAAACTCGTTTGTTTTCTTAAAATAATCTCCAGTGTTTACCTGGCATCACAGTGAGCTCTGTCTAATCCTCCCCATGAGTGATCTGAGTACCCACCTTTTGGAGAATCACTATTTACTGGTCAGGAGGCTGTTCTGAACATCTTTGGGGCATGTGGTCACAGGGCTGACACCAACAATGACAGCCATGTTAATGAGTTTTCTTCTGTCTTATGCTCAAGATTGAAGCCTTATGATATGGCACTTACCACCAAGCCTGAAGACTTATGTTCTACCTCTAGAAACCATATGGTGGAAGTTGAACACAACCTCTTAGAACTTGGCATCTCATCTCCACACATGCACTATGGAACAACTGTACCCATGACCACACATAAACAAATAAATGAAAAGGGAGTTTATAAAAACATTTAGAATGTGATTACGTTTCTCCCTTCCTCCTTTTCACCTCCTGTTCTTTTCTCTTTTTACCCCATGAGACAACATTCACTTTTGTTGGGCAGTCTACAACCTTGCTATGCCAGTCACTGGATTTTAGTTTCTCTAATACTTGCTTTGAAAATGCTTTACTATGCTTGTTTGCTTGTTGTTTTCAATAAATCTTTACCCTGTGTTTTCTTCAGAGGAAAGCCGTGTTTTCTATCCTGGCATCATTGGAAAAAAGGCTAAAATATTAATTTATAAGTCCAAACTTTGATCAATAGGTTTATGACTGAAGGTTATTAAACATATACAACCTATATGTTTGGCTGACCATGTACATTTTTGTAGACTCTTCCAATTTAGTGGATTTCAACCTTATCATAAACTATTCATAAAGCACAGTATTTTATGTGGCCTCTAAGACTTTATTAATCCACCTGGTTATATAAATACCTTGCATTTTTGTTGGGAGCCGACTTTTAGCAGAAAGTGGCTATTAGCTTTGCAGCCATCTGGAACCATATACCCTGTCGTGAGACTTGTTTTTCAACAGCCTACAACAGCTGAAGCACACTCTAATATCCCACATATTTTGTTTTGCTGTTTACTGCCCCCAGCTGCAAGACACACACACGTGGTATCCAAGCCTGCAAGGCGCACGGTGCACGTGCTATCCACGCTATAGACGCCAGTAAGGCTTACGTCATATCCGCACCTGCAAGGCATGTGGCAAAAGCCTATAAATACCCCAGATTTCCCTTCAATATAAGAGAATAAAGGAAGACAATGAGAGAGACAATAAAGGAGAGAGAGAGACACAATAAACAAGACTTGAGACTTGATCAGACCATCTGTCTTGTCTCCATTCTTCTTGTCACCTGCCTCTCTCTCTCTCTGTATCTCTGTCTCTGTCTCTGTCTCTGTCTCTGTCTCTGTGTCTCTCTCTCTCTCTCTCTCTCTCTCTCTCTTTCTCACTAGACCCTGACCTGTGGAACAGAGCGGGCCATTACACATTTTAATGTTGAAAATAAGTTTTAGAACAGTGGTGCATGGAAATTCTATACATTTATGTTGTGCTGTCTTTATAGTTGGCTTAAAAATATTTCTTTCAAAACTCTCAAAATTTTTATATTTTGGGGTGCTTTATTTATTTGCTTAAAGAATCCAGATATTACCATTATGATCCATGCTATTGGCCAGGAGCATTTTGAAAGGCCTGGCATTCAAATCAGTGTGGATAAGGTTATGATTATTGAGTCGGGGGCAGGGGGAGGATCATGGTATGCAGGTGGAGGTCGCAGGCCTGGTGTGGTGACTTACACCTCTAATTCCAGAATTTGAGAGGCTAATACAAGGGGACTGCTAAAACCCAAGGTCAACTGGTCTCTAGAGTGAGACCTTACAAGTGAAGGCAGTGTTGGCCTTGCAAGATGCTGGAGATCATGAAGTGACTCTATTTCATCACCCCTATTACCACTGATCAAAACAGTGTAATTGTGAATAGGACAAAAATCACTGCTGGGTTCTTAGAAGTCTACCCTCACCCTTTACCCTGCCCTCCCCACCTGACAAAAAAGATTAGAAATGCTTGAACCACCTTGGCAGAGAGGAAGAAAATAAAAGAGGCTGAGAGAAATTAATCTCTTATGTAAAGATAAAAGTCCTATCAGAGAACTATAGTCCATGAAAGGGACCAGAGGACCACACATCCACTAAGGCTCTCATTTGTACCTGACCAGAAGGGCAGGTGAATGACTCAGTTCAGGAATGGCTTTCCTCTGTCAGGTAGGGGTAACACTCACGTAAGGAATAACAGAAGAGGCTTCTTAGCATCTAGGGGGACAATGTTTAGGACCCCCAATCTAGCAGCGGTGACCAGATAGAAGAGATTAATAAAGTAGCAGGCCACAACTGCCATGTTGAACAGCAAGCCCAGAAGAAGATGAGCTGAGAAGAAACCAAGCCAGTGTGCCCCATGGGGACACATGCAGATAACTATGGCTCATAATGTCCTTATGAGAAAAACCCTCCCTCCGGCAGCAGCACACATTACTCCACAAGAAGAGCGGAAGAACAGAAGGAGGAGAACAAATGTATGAATAAAATGCTAACAACCTTTGCTCAGCGACCCCCCCCCCCCCCCCCCCCGCTAAGATGACGGTCATTTTCACAGCTTGTTTGAGTCTGGGTTCTCTAGAGCAGTGGTTCTCAACCTGTGGATCTGGACCCCTTTGGGGTACAAATCACCCTTTCATAGGAGTCCCATATCAGATATCCCAATGTACTAGTGAAGTTACTCTAATGAAAAATGATTCAGCCATAAGGACAGATTCCCATGCAGCCCTTTTGAATAATGGCTTACTTCTCTATCACAAACCTACTTGCTGCACAGGTATGGGTTTCTGAAGGTATCTTTACCTTATCTTTCTCCCTTAAGCCCACCAGTATTAACATTCCATGGCATCCTGCTGAGCATTTGTAAGTGCTTTGGCTTGTAAGGCAGGGAGATCAGAAATCCAGGACTAACCTGGGCTATAAGAGACCTTGTTCCTAAAAGGGGTTTCATGACATCAGACTATGCTACTGTTCTGTTGTCAATATTCAACCCTCTCTGGTCACTGCCTCCCACAAAACACAGCACTGGGTATTTATTTTCTCTTCTCAGTTTAATGCAATCCTCTCATGCCTTCTGGCCCTGGGTATGTTGAAACAGCTCTCTTTGGTGTCAAGAGTAACCTCCCACTACTGCGTGTCCTGCTGAGTTCTCCATTTGGGTATCTTGGGATCTTTAACCAGTGTTTGCAACCTCGGCTTCATCTTCCTTAAAACTTGGGCTGTTGAACACTTGGGCTGCAGATACAAACCTCTCCTGCCTTTTCTCCAACTTGTCTGTGTGTTTACTCTGGTTTTACCTTCAGTTCCACCCTGGCTCAGTCTTTGACCTCCTTTTCTGTAGCACCAGGACCTCCCCCAGAGAACTCATCCAGCCTTGATCTTTACAGACCACCTACAAGCTGATGATTGATAAGGCCTGGGAATGTCACAGTCTTCCACAGCTAGCCATTTATGGTATGTCTCCAAATGAAATCTGTAATCTCTAAAACCTCTGCCTCCAGTCTTTCCCATCTAAGTCAGTGGCCATTCTACCCTCCTTGTTGTTCAGGCCAAGAAGCTCTGTGGACCGCTTGCCTTGTCCTTTCTTTTTCTACCACATAGCAAGTCCCTTGACAAATCTTAGCAATTCTACTTGAAATATATATCAAGAAAATAGCCACGTTTGACAGCTTTACTACTATTAGCTCAGCCAGCCATCACCACCCCTCACCTGAAGCATTGTGACAGCATCCACCTTGACCACGGCCACTTCACACACAAAAAAGCAAATAAGGAGAATTATTTGTATGGTATCCATGCTCTATTCATTCATTCTTCTGCTCAGAGCCCACTAATATCTTTCTAATCTCAGAAAACTATAGGCCTTTAAGATCATAGTCCGTCCATCCCATCTCTCTAACTTTATTGCATAGTATGCTAGTCACCTTTGCATTGCTATAATGAATAAAATGTCTGGTACTCTACTGATGAAAAAAATGGGGGTCACTGAGCTCATGATTTTGTAAGCAGGAGGTCATGGATGGATATTTTATGGTGAAAGATAGCCATGGTGAAGATAAGGGGGCAGAGAGAACAGGAGCAGTCAGGCCTACTCCTTTAACAACAACCCTCACTAAAATGGTGCCTTTCCTATTATATCCCCAGTGACCCGGGACATAACAGTAGGCCCCATATGAGGTTCTACCACTTCCCAATATAGCATCACTCTGGAGACTAAATAACCAATAACAATACATTCTTGGGAAACATCCACTGTCCCTCCAAACCATGCGTGCAGCATATTATGTCTTTCGGGATCTTTTCTTATAACTTAGGGGCTTTGCATTTGAATTAATTTTTTAAAAAATATCCTCCTCTCCTGCCAAGTACCTATATCTCTGTCTTCTTCTTCATAATTCTGACCAGATGTTGGTTGCAGACACAAAACAGAGGAAGAGGCTAGGGTCCCACAGTCTCCTTTGAGGCCCTATCCCTAATAACATAAAACCTACTAATAGGACCCCATATCCTAGAATATTCACCTCTAAACTGTAGAAAACTGGGAACCAACCCTCAGACTTAACTGACAGCATGTATCCACCTGCAGCCATGTCTTTCCCACCATGGTGGACTGTACTCCTCAAACTGGGCCAAACAACAACAACAACCAAAAAAAAAAAAAAAAAAAAAAAAAAAAAAACTGGATTACTTTACTGTACAATCTCTAAGATGTCAATCATCCTTCAGTAATTGGCAGAGACATGGTGGAAATAAATGTTTTGTGGCTTACAGGTCTTGGAGGGTTGACATCACGCCTGACAGCAATATACAGAGGTCAGAAAGTGCAGAGAAGGACAGGGATAGACCCTTGGGCCAAAACTTCATTAAGGCCAAGGAATTTTCTAAGCAGTTTTATGTGGGGCATTTGAGTTGCTAGATTTAAAGCCAGCAGATACAAGGTATGGGATATTGTGCAGTGTAAGAGGTCTACCCAGCTCGTGTGTAACATATGGGGCAATGGGGCCTGTCAAACATTCAGTTTGGGAAGTGAAAGAGTCTCCAGGAGACACGGGTGAGGCACAGGTGCCTGGCTGAGGCACATAAAGCTGGAAGGAAGTTTGGAAACTGTATCAGCCAGGACGGCAATCTCAGCTTCTTGTCTGAGAAAGTCCAGTTTATACCCAACCTGGATTCCAAAGTGACATAAAATTATGAAAATCTACTACATAAATATAAATACATGTATACATAAAAGACAGGTACTACCTTAAGCCTACTTTTGTGTCATCTCATCCTATTAAAATCAATCTCAAGAACAGAGGCAAGATTCCAATTCCACAACCATCAGTCTCATTTTAAACTATTGACATGCAATGATGTAACCTTTTGCTCTATTCTTTTATATTCCCATCTATCCATAAAATAAAAAGAAGTTAGACTTTTAAAGGCTGGGTTACCACAGTGTGACCTAGAAGCCCACAGCTTGGTCTTGGTCTTCAAGTGAAAGGCTGCAGAATCAATATAAATCCTATTAGAGAATGCAGCTGAGTTTGCTACTTGGTTCATAACACTGTAGGTGACACCACATTTTGTTTCAAGTTCATTAAAGAATAGCTCAAGGACTGTGGACTGGGAGCTATATCAGTCAATAAAGAGCTTGCCTTGCAAGCAAGAGGACCTGAGATTTATTCCCAGAATCCATGCACAAATGTATAGCATGGTGGTAATCCCATTGCTGGGGGAACAGAGACAGATGGATCCTTGGGCTTCAGTGGCCGGCCAGTCTACTTTAATAGATGAATTCAGTGAGAGATGGATGAGTTTACTGGGGATAACATTTGAGGTTGCCTCTGGCCTCCACATTCAAGTACACATATGATTTTAAAAACAGATGAAGTGATACGTTTATAAAATTATATCAGTGCTACATCAGCTGAACCACAGAAAGAGCTAATGGCATGGAGTAGCCACATAGCAGTGTAGAAACCCAGCTTCAGAATGTGCCGAGCCATCTGCTCCTTCCTAGCTACATGGCCCACATTTCCCTGTTCTAAAGACTCAGAACGTTTATAGTGAGATTAAGGGGGGGTGGGGGGGCTCCTGGTTCCAGAAATGTCTCATAGAGACTCAAAACGTAGGATACACTGAGATCAAACAAAGTGAACATTTCATGACTCTACTTTCATTTGCTTAGAAGAAACCTTGATGTCAGACTAAGGCAGAACACAGCTGGAGTTTCCTGTTGTGAATAGCCCTGCTGCTGTTTGTGTTATGATGCTAATTCTGCTTCCCCAAGAGGGGCTGCCTGGGATGAGGAGTGAATTACATACTCAGGTGACTTCATGTGACCCTTCTAATGAATAAAGATTTCAAGGAAACCAATCACCTGGGCAAGTAGGTAGGACTTCCAGGTCGGACAGAGAGGGATGACTGAAGAGGAGAGGAGTGGGCTTTTGTATGGGAGCACGGTGGCGAAAATGTAGGTAGGAGAGGCCCCGTTTCAGGTGGTGGATCTGTTTGGATCCGCTACCGGAGGATTTAGCTTAGAATGGCTTATAAATCAGGATGTTAGTTGTTGGGTCCATGGATTGCGTTACCTGTCCATTCTGAACTAAGTTTGTGTGGTGTTTTCCTTCATGTCGCTGACTCAGCTGAGTTCCAGAAAGATGAAATCTCTCCACCTGGCTCACTAAGTTCCCATTGGCAGGTTGCTGCCATGCCAGCCCCACACTTCCAAATTCCCATGGCAGGCTGGGGTGCCTCGCCACAGTAGCTTTTGTCTCTGAAACTCAGTTGAGATGATAACAGGCCGGTGCCTTGCCAGCGGTAGCGTGGATTGCTTTATTTTACGTTTCCCGCTACCAGTTTCCACAAACTGTAAACACCTCCACAGGGCTGTCAGCCGAGCCTGTGGTCTGAGCCCAGCAGTGCACAGCTGGAATATCTTAAACAGCCACTGCCAACAGTGCTCTAGATGACTTTGACATGAAAGGCCTTACACTTATGATACACACACGCACACGCATGCACATGCACAGACATTCTTGCAGTGGAGCACGAGTGGAGGTCAGAGAACAACATGTGTCTGTGTGCTAGGTACAGAAGGATGCCACTGTGCAGCGTGTGCTGGGGTTTCTGTGGTGCTGAGGATGGAACCAGAGTCCATGCATACTAGACAAGCATCCTGTCAGCTGACCTATATCCTCAGCCCAACAGCCAACTGCTCATTATTGCAAAAACTATGTCCCAGCCCTGTTTTAGGTACTTAGTATCAAACAGCACACTGACCTGGAACTTTCTAGTCACAGTCTTCAGGACTTGCTGCTTGCTATAATGCCTGTCAGAAGCAATGTCTGCTGCATAAATACGGCCTCTTTCTTTGCCTGATTAGCTTCCAGTTTGTTGAATGAATGAAAAAAAGGGGCATGACCACTCCAAGGCGTGGTTGAGGAGATTTTTTTTTTACTGTAGATACCAGGAAGAGTGCAGTCAGTGGTATTTGGAAGAGTCCAGACTGAACCGTGAGAGGATAGGAGGAACACAGACAAAAGGAAGAAAGAGAGGAGAGAGGAACCAAACCCAGTGAGACGCCAAGGACCAAGAGAGCACATGGCCAAAATGACAGAATTTTAAAGATATCAGAAGCTGGGGGAAGGGAAGGGAAGCCCACAGTCTGGAGAGGTTTAGGGTAGGAGGTGAGAGGAGCCAGGAGCCTGGCAGCATGGTACTGGCAAAACTGAGCGAGCCTGAGGCCAGAATGTGCTTCGGATGCTAATCACAGTGAGCTATTTGTCCCAAGTTTCTTTGGGAATGGATAGTTTTTCTTCTCATTTCATTGTTGAGACAAGGTCTCCAAAAGAGTCCATGCTAACCTTAAACTCTGTAATTCCGCCTCAGCATCAACCATGCTAGGATCACTGGGCTGTACCACCACACATGGCAACAATTGCTAGTTCTTAAAGATTCCTTCCCACTGTCTGTCTCCACTGCCTCCTTCATTCAGAGTTAACCAAATCCCTTCCTTTGGTCTGTCTCCACTGCCTGCTTCACTAGCCCCATCCACCTTGTGGTCTGCCTTATCTTTAAGCCCTCTGTAGGGACTTGCCTCATTTTAAAAACCTTGATAAACCCTTTGGCCCAGTCAAAGTTGTCTTTAACTTGCATATGTTTTCTTCCAAGAGAAAAAGAAGACATGCTTTCACCCCCAGCAACCACAGCCTCTTTGCTCTGTTTCTCCAAGGACAGAGGATGGATCCCAGGGTTCTTCTAGAATTACTCTTTCACACATAGCACTGGTGGCCAGAGGCTCACCTAGTTTTCAGAGAACACTGCAGCCTTCTCTCATACCGGCTCCTTCCTCAGGGACAAATGCTGTTCCCTGCCATCCTCCTGCCAACTGGGGAGGGCATGTCTCTCCCCTGGACCCCTGCCCTTTCTCCTACATTTTAGCTTATCCTCTTTCCCATTGTTTTTATGCATTTGGGTGTACAAAATTCTGAGCCAAAGAGAGAGAGAGAGAGAGAGAGAGAGAGAGAGAGAGAGAGAGAGAGAGAGAGAGAGAGGAAGATGAAAAAGAAAAAAAAGCAAAGAAAAAGAAAAGCCTGCAAAACAACTATTTTGAGGTACTTTCAATAATATTAGGCTTTTTTTTTTTTTTTTTTTTTTTTTGTCATACGGATTTCTGCCACTTTGAGTTTAGAGGTTTATTTAAATTCGATTTGGTCTGGTCTGGTTTGGTTTTTCTTTTGGTGGAAAGAGAATGTGTTCATAAGGCGTCATATGACTCAGGAAAGGAGAAGGAATTAGC
Source organism: Arvicanthis niloticus (assembly GCF_011762505.2). Taxonomy (NCBI): domain Eukaryota; kingdom Metazoa; phylum Chordata; class Mammalia; order Rodentia; family Muridae; genus Arvicanthis; species Arvicanthis niloticus. The sequence goes on along the minus strand of NC_047666.1, from coordinate 77,779,803 downwards.
AAACATAAAAAAAATGTAATTAGACACGCCAATGAAGCAAAAATCACATTTTCAGTAAAGCCTGCAGAAGTAAACGAACACATTCAAGCAAGTTTCCACCTGAGCAGACAGAAGAGCTTAACATTGGCGATGCTGCAGCCCCCCACGCCCGCCTGGACTGTCCCCCATTAGTCAGCTCCTCTCCTCCGTGTCGCCAGAGTTTCCTCCCACTGCAGCCTTCCCTCCCCTACAAGCATGCTCAAGTTGCTCTCTCAGGAGTAAACAGTTCCTCAGCTGCCATCTTCTCTAGCTACTGCACTTCTTTTAGTTTGATTTTTTAAAACAGCTGTGATCTCAGAGCAAGGGACTTTTTTTTTTTTTTTTTTTTTTTTTTTTTTAATCTTGATGTCATTTGTGACACATATACCACATACCACATTTGCCTCATATACCCCACAGAAGGAGACTTGGAACTTCTGATCCACTACTTCCCAAGGACTGGGATTTTATTACAATGCTCTTACCGCTGCATCTAGCCAAGAGACTATATTGAGTGCTCACTCATCTAAAGCACATGCTACACACATGCTTGCTTAACATTAGATCCTTTTCACACATGCAGTTCTGTTCATTTTCTGACTTGAAACTGTATGTATGTATGTATGTATGTATGTATATATGTATGTATGGTGTGGTGTGTGTGTGTATGTGAGATGTGTGTAGTATAGTATATATGTATGTGGTGTGGTGTGTGTGGTATGGTATGCATTATTGGTATATATGTATTATGTATGTGGTATATATGGTGTGTGTGTGTGTGTGGTGTGGTATAGTGTATGCATATGTACAGTGTGTATGTGGTGTGTGTGTGTCCATGTGTGTATGAGATGTGTGTGGTATAGCGTGGTGTGGTATGTATGTGTGTGGTGTGGTGTGTATGATATGATGTGTGGTATGTGTGTAATACGTGTGTGGTATGTGTAAGATGTCTGTTGTGTGATGTGATATGGTGTGTATGGTGTGGTGTATGTGTGTGTATGTGAAAGAGATAGGGAGTGGTGTAGTATGTGTGTACGTATGGTGTGTGGTATGTGTGTGGTATGATGTAGCATGTGTATAGTGTGTGTAAGATATGTGTGGTATGTGTGTATATGGTGTTTGTGTGTATATGTGTATATGAGATGTGTGGTGTGTGTGTATATTGTTTGTGTATCTGATATGTGTATTTGTGAGATGTGTGTGGTATTGTATGTTTATGTGTGGTGTGGTATATATGTGTGGTGTGTATGTGTGTATATATAGATGCTGTGTGTGTGTATATGTGTGATGTGTGTGAGATGTGTATAGTGTGGTGTATATGTGTGTGGCATCTTTGTGGTATGTTTGTGGGTGGCTTGGTGTGGTATGTGTGTGTGAATGTGTCTGGGTGAGTGGCGAGCATGTGCCGTGTGTGTGTGTGTGTGTGTGTGTGTGTGTGTGTGTATGTGCCCATGGTGTATATGCACATATGCTGGCAGGCAAGTGCACCCATGTGTGCCTGGACGCTAGATGAGAAGAAAGCCAGGAGACTAGGGGTCCTGTCCCTCTTTGCCTTATTCCCTTGAGAAAGGGGATCCCCCAAACTTGGAGATAGATTGGTGACCAGCTGCACTGGAGTGACAGGTTCAGGCTACCATGCAAAGCTTTCTAAGTCAGTTCTTGGGATCTAAGCTGAGGTCCTCATGCTTGCATGGTAAGAACCTGCACCCATTGAGCACCCCTCCTCAGTCTTTATCTGGATTTTGTAAGGTACACAACAGTTTACTTTCTGGATTCCTGTTTCTACTATTAAAGGAAATCTTAAAAGAAAAAAAGAATGTATTAAGCACAGATATGAATGCATAAATACTATTTGATGACCTACTATAGCTAGACACATACTTAAAAATCACTTTTCAAGAGGATGTGAAAGGTGAGATACTTGTACTGATCTTGAGCTTTTTTTTCTCTTGGTGCCATGAGCATAGACAGAGGGAGACGTGAGCATGGATGACTAAAACTGTTGAGTGGGATTCAAAGGGCTTTCAGTTTTTAAATTTTCTTTAAAAATTTTGTTTTTGATTTATGTAAAGGTGTGTGTGTGTGTGTGTGTGTGTGTGTGTGTGTGTGTGTGTGTTGTGTACACATGAGTGCAGTGTCCACAGAGGCCAGAAGAGGGTGTCTGGTATACTGGAGCTGGAATCCCAGACAGCTGTGAGCCCACTGAGATGGGTGCTGGGACCAAACTCAGGTCCTCTGCCCAGGCTCTTTCACTCACAAAGTTGTGTGTCTAACCTTCAACCAGACAGTTTTCAAATGCTCAGCTAGTAGATGTGCTGTTGAGAGTGTAAGAAGATTCAAAATAGGGTATTAGAAATGCTTATATCTTCTTTTACTAAAATTGTTCATATATTTGTTTTTATTTTCCAAGTTTTACAAGCAACACTCTATTCTCTTGCTTTTTTTATACTGAAAATTTAGTGACTGTCATGAAGATATTTTGTTAACCAGACTGTTCGCTCTTTAGACTGAAAAGCCCAGTCATGCTTTAAACCTTTGGAACCCTATTTACATCACGGTGAGTGACCCTGGAGGCTTTGTGCATCTCCTTCCCTCAGATCATCTCCTGCAGGAAAGTCAAGTACTCTGGTTTAAGCCACATGTCGCAGAAGTAGTTCCAAGATTCCTTTCAAAGGTTCTTCCATAACACTCTTAATCTTCAGATTTACTACACCTAGTCTGCCTCCAACTGCTAACAGGAGGGATGTTATAGGCCAGATCTGAGGATGTCCGCTCTACTGCATGACTCTGAGTACACACGAGTGACTGTGGACTTCATTTTTCACACTCAGAGGGGGAAGGGGGCGGGGGAAGGGAGAATTATCTGCATAAAATTAGACCTAAGTTTCTTGTGCAAACATTGCTAATTCTCTCTGAAAATCCACTTCTCAAATATGGGCAAGGACAACACACACACACACACACACACACATTTATGCAGGCATCCACAGATAGGGGACATTCCTAATTCAGTTTTAAAGGAAGCCTGGGCACATTTTACAGGCTCCAAAGTGAGCCTAACAGATAGGGCAGTTTATTAGTTTGGAACAGGTAGCATGGAGCCCAACATTTCCGTCTTCTCATGATTTCCACTAAAGACAAAGTATGCCCTATGTGTATCTCGTAGTCACTTGGAATCCAGCCAAAGGACACAGGGCTCGAGTTCCGAGGGTTAAATCATCACATACTATCAGCCCCAACAACACACTGATTCACGATATTTGCCCTGAAAGCAGCTAAAAAACTCTAGCAAAGCTGGGTAGAACAAACACGCCATTGTCGGGAGCCAGGTAAAAATGTGTAATCTTAGTTTCTTGAGGGTCTCTGAAGTACGCACATAAACCAAACCAGTGTCGAATTATGAAAAAGCAAGCGCCTTGAACAATGGGTCATTGAGCTGTCTTGGGGGTACATTTTCAGCCACTCACTTATTTGCGACTTTGTAAAAGTAACAACACAAGAAATTTCCAAGTTAGCAAATTCTTAACTCCAAAATAAGCTAAAGGCTGAAAAGACATGACTTAGTTTTTGTAAATAGTTAGCAAATTTGAATTTATGATTAAATAAGAGTCAGTCTTGTTCAGAATGTCTGAGAAGTCTTGGCTTCATAACTATTTTTTTTTAAGTCTGTTAAAAGGAGAGTAGGCGAAACATACTTCAGGACAGACGGCTGGTGGAAAGGGAACTAGGAAAAAGCACACAGAGGGAGCAGAACAGATAATAAACAATACATGGAGGGGCCGGGACAGATGGCTCCACAGCCACTTGCTGTTCTCATCGAGAACTCACCTTCCATTCCGGGCATCTGTAAGCACACAACCGCCTACAGCTCCATCTCCAGGGAGATCTGAGGTCTTTGGCTACGAAGAGAATCTATATTCATGTGCATATACACTCGTACATATAATTAAAAAATAATAAAAAGAAACCTTTTTTAAAGCATGAATTATTGGTCTTGTTACTCACTCATGAGCACCTCTTTATTTTTCCGTGATTTTACAACCACACTTCATTTGCCATAATCGTCTAAGTTCACAAACATGCAAACAAAAAAAACCAGATATTTTCATTCCATAATAAGCAAAACTACTGAGCAATAGCTTTTAAAACATCCTCCTCCTCCTCCTCCTCCTCCTCCTCCTCCTCTTCCTCCTCCTCTTCCTCCTCCTCCTCACTGAGACTAAGCTAAGAATCCAGGTGGTTGGATCAGGTTATCTGAGTGCCTTAACAGCCATCACATGACAAAAGGGGAGTCAGTCAAAATGGATGTGCCACCTCTGGCACTGAAGATGGAAGATACAGCCATAAGCCAGGGGAAAATAAGGAATAGAGCTTTTCATGCTGGACCAAGGAAGGACTTTGATTGTGCCCTAGAGTCAGTCCATGGAGAAGCACAGGTCCAGGCATACTGACATCAGCCAGACCATCTCAGTCATCTCATCTCCAGAAGATTCCCGATGAGGAAACCTTACTGCTACTTCAATCCTCCAAGTGTAAGATGGCTAATTTACAGTCACCACTCAAAAGATGTCTAAAAGCCCTGGAAAAGATGCCTATGTTGAGGGAGCCACAGAGTAAAATTACAAGGAAACAGAATGAATACTGATTAAAATGGCTAATATTGATAGGAATGGGTGATAAATAATAAATAAAACAACCAGTAATGAATAAGGTAGCTAATAAGCTTTGGGATACAACTTAGTTCCTTGAAAACATAAGTGTGCACAATGATTAAAATTCTATGTAGTTACTCAAGAGAAGCAAAGTGAACTGTGATACACACTCACAGGAAGGAGTTCACTGCAGCTTGCTTTGCAGTAGGTCAATCCCAGAGTTGGTTCAAACATCCTTAACTTGGGGGAAATTGTGAAAGAAACTGATGTGTATCTACAAAGTGAAATAAGGTTCAGAAATAGGAAGACGTAAACTCATGACATAAGAAAATCATGATGAATACACAGAGTAAACAACACATTATATTCTCTTCTAAGGAAGAATGCACACCGTGACATCATTTATATAAAACCTCAGAACATGGAATCTACCAGTGGCAAAACAAGTAAGCTGCTGCCTGGAGGGGAAGATGCCCAGAGGGAGAGGGAGGGCCATCGAGGGATGCCGGGAGCTTTGTCAAAGGACAGACAGCTTTACAAACAACATGTGTCAAACTTCTGATTGTGTTCATAGCCAGTTTATTGCACATAGATTAAACTGCAATAAAACTGTCATGAATAATATAAAATGTGTTTTAATGAGCAATTTAAACTTAAGAGATACAACTGAGTTCTAACGTAATGAACATTAATCTTTGAGCATCGCATTTCACAGAGCATATAGGTTCTCAAAGCCTTCCCGTGGCTAAGGACATGTATGCATTTGATCTACAGTCAGGTTGGCAAATGCAATGCTTTGTATCTTGGTGAATTCATCTTGTGAAATAATGCCCCAAGCATAGCACTTGCTGCCTTATGTGACTTTGAAGCTTTTGATTTTGAACCTACTTTAGGGTAAAATAAAAACTAGCCCACTTCAATAGAAAAGAAACACACACACACACACACACACACACTGGATTTTGAGAGATGGCTCAGTGGTTAAGAGCACTTGTTGGCCTTACAAAGAAGCCAGATTTGGTTCCCAGCACACTCATGGTGAATCAAAATCACCTATAACTCTAGTTCCAGAGAATCCTCCACAGACAACACACAAACACATGGTACACATGATACACATGCATACAATATTCTCACACAACATTTTTAAAAGTACTTAAACAAGAATATGAAAATTTACATCAGAGCTAAATGAAAAACTCACTGTAAATAAATAATAACAGTTGAAAAATATAAAAAGAATTCACAGTTCTCTTGGGGTCAATCTGGAAAAGGGATAGATTTTCTTGCTTGTTCTGAGGCATAAACAGGAGTTAAATAATAAACCAGAAGGACCACCTCTCCTATACCCCTTCCCATCACTCAGCTTCACTGTGTAGACAGGGATGTTTCCTCCAGTACTCCACTATACTAGGTGGTCTGTAAGACTACTGGGTACAACTAGGCCGTGACAACCCACTATCATAAAAAACTACTGATCTTCAAGCCAAATTCACACAGCCCCCAAAACACCCTTTTAGCACAAACTAGGCAGTCCTTCAAACATTCCGACACTTACTGTAGAAACTCTTTTCAAACAGCCTCCATATACCTGTGAAATGAGCCAACATGAATTCACTGGTATAATTATAACGTGTGCATTTTCCACTGTCCAATTATTTTACCAATCATAATCTTACAAACCCACTGATACTTCCCCAACACTCATCAACAAGTGCCCTGCCTGAGATGTTCACCTGCCCTCAACTGATTGTGTAGAACGGGAGCAGCATAAGCCATTGCATCCTCTGTCAGGAAGCTCTAGAAAGCCTGGGAACAAAAGCAGGGACTATTCCTGTCTGGTGGCAGAGGCCTTAAAATAAGACAGAAATTGCCTGCAGCCACATTTCTGCTCTGAGAACAAGAACAATGAGTAAGTGAGATGACCAGTCCGGGGTTCCAGCAGTCAGATTCCTATCAAATCCACACTAACTAGAAAAGGATGTTTAGACACCTTAAGATCTGTGACTACAATTAAGTTCAAATGTATAAGAAGTGTAGTTATGAAAAACAAACTAAAAGATATGTGTTTCTATTAAGATGCAACATGTTTTGTGTGCATTAGACTGCACCTAGAAATAAATTTGGTCTGAAGGAAAACATTGCAAACCTAAAACACAAATTTATATGAAAAACAAGGGAAAGAAGGAAAGAAAGGAAGGAAGGAAGGAAGGAAGAAAGAAAGAAAGAAAGAAAGAAAGAAGAAAGAAGAAAGAAAGAAAGAAAGAAAGAAAGAAAGAAAGAAGAAAGAAAGAAGAAAGAAAGAAAGAAAGAAAGAAAGAAAGAAAGAAAGAAAGAAAGAAAGAAAGAACGAACGGAGGCTGTACCTCAGTGGTAGAACACGTGGACAGAATGCACAAGAGATCCTTCTGCGTTTGATCTCCAGCATCACACACACACATACCAGGGGGATGGGGAGAATTCAGGAGAGCCTGCATTTGATCTCCAGAAATTCACAAATACTTTCTCTCTCTCTCTCTCTCTCTCTCTCTCTCTCTCTCTCTCTCTCTCTCTCTCTCTCTCTCCCAGAGAGAGAGACAGAGAGACAGAGAGACAGAGAGACAGAGAGACAGAGAGACAGAGAGACAGAAGGGGGTTATGGAGGGAGAGAGAGAAGAGAGGGTGGGAGGGGGAACAATACAGACATAAGGCAATGAATAAATGTCCTTGATTTTAGGAGGAACAGCAGCGACCACAAAGGCATCTCTTACAGGAGGACCTAATTGAGGACTGCCTGAGAGACCAAGGATTGCTGACATAGAAAATGCCAGCCAATCAGGAACTGCTGTTTAGAAGCGATACTTTCTAAACCAATGGGGCACAGGTGGAGGGTATTAAAGGAGCTTACAGCAGCATTCAGACAAGCTTGCTGTAGCATTTCTCACCTGCTCCTGGAGTCGTGTGTCATTGATTCTGTGCCACCTCACCTCCAACCCCCAAAGGCAGGTAGGGTTAGCAGCGAGTAGTGCAGGGCAGAGGCAACATTTGATATACACAATGTCTTTTGAAATGCCAGCAAAGGTGCTGAGGAGGGGGCTCAGTTGGTAAAGCACTTGCCACATAAACATAATGACCTAAGCTCAGATCCTCAACCTCCATTTAAAAGCCAAGCATGAGAACACACACTTGTCATCCTAGAGCTGGGGAGGAAAGACAGGAAGATCCCTGTGGCCCTCTGCTCAGCCAGCCTACTGAAATGGTGGGATCCAGCTAGGTTCAACGAGAGACCCTATCTCTAAATAATAAAGCGAGCCAAACAACTGTAGATGACTCCTGGTGCCTAGCATTGACCTACATACACACAGGTGCTCACATGCACATACACTGTACATATATATGTACTCGTATGAATACATGCACCCAGTTCTGCTAAGAAACAAATCTGGGTCTTCTCAAGAGCAGCAAGTATTCTTAACTAGTGAGCCATCTCTCAGGTCTCTAGTTATTTTGTTTTTATATTAGTACAGTTGATTATTTCTTCATGTATTTGAAATTTGTTTTATTTTTTTTTGCAAAATTGCTTCTTTATATTTTGACCCATTTATATGGGCTTTTATTCTTTTGTTGGTGTGTATCCAACACTCTTCTGTCTGGTGCACACACAAACACACATAAATGCAAATACTTTAAATAATAATGTAACATAAAGGGGCCTATAATCCCACTCTTTTGGAGCCTGAGCCAGACCTGAGATATACAGTGAGCTCTAGGTTAGGCTGAGGTACAGCATATAGCACTGTCTCACAAAACCAAAAATGAAAAGCTATAATGAAGAAATGATTATGTACATCTGGGAATAATGAGCCTAGGAAATGTATCATAGTTATGTTAAGAATATTAAATGAAGAAAATATAGGATGGATAAATATAGAGGATTTGCTAAATAATGGCTGACTTATGGGGTGCAACGTATGTGGTCATTTATGGACATAGGAAGATATAATTTACATGTTGTTGAATGAAAACATCATTCATACAGTAGGGTACTGCTTCGTTTTTAAGGCTTCGTGTATATGTCTTCATGAATGATGACATCATAAGAATTGAAAGAAGCACACACAGCCCTTTTTCAGGCTCTTCACTATAAAAAGAAGAGCTGACAGGTTTTGCTTCCAGGGCAGGCAGGCTACGAGGTTTGCTATTAACTTTGCTAAAACAAAGAAAAGTGTACCAGCTCATGCCCCTTCATTCTGATGGACTTGTTGCTGAGCTAAGAAATAACTGTGGCCCCTGCAGCCTGTGAGAATCGAAAGCCTTTTACTACATTACCCATCAGCTCTGACAGGCTCTGGGAAGTCTCAGGATTAAATCTTTCCAGGTGATCTAAGAGGATTGAAATGTAGACACAGGACCATTAACCACCCAGCCCTGAGTTTAAACAACCACATGAAGCTAGGGTAGATTAGCTCATCTGCAGACACTCACTCTGTGTGTAGAAGTAGAAATGACCCCAGAAACTAGGTCCACACCTCCTTTCACAGTTAAAATCAGCAAGACTGGACTTCGAAAAGGTGGTGTATGATCTTCCCACCCCCAGCTTCCTTACCACCTGCTTATCTGTCTCACGTGTCCTCAAGCCCACCTGTTACACATGTGCTTTCCCCTGAATCAAATTTCCATCCCCATTCTTTACTCAGACCTCCCTGAATGGATTCTCTTGAGTGTTGAATTGGTAAAATGTCAACATTTAATTAATGTAAGTGTGCATGTGTGTGATACATGTACTGGTTTTGTGTGTTTGCACTTATGTGTGTGTGCGCAGATATATATATTTGAGTCTGTGCATGAAGGCTGGAGGTCCACACTAGGTATCTTCCTCTATCATTCTCCAGTTTATTTTGGGAATGGGGGGAGGACAGAGTGAACCAATTCAGCTAGACTAGTTACCCAACAAGAGCTAGGAATCCTCCTGTCCCCTCCTACTTGGTAGGACTGTGGTTACAGGCATTCACTAACAGCCATGACTTTTATGTGGCTACCTGGGATCTGAACTCAGGCCCTTGACCAATTGAGCCAACACTGCATGCCAAGACAATTATTTTCCCTCCCTCATTTCACCCAATAAACCCTTCCTCTTGCCTCCAAGGAAGCTTCCCTGTCTCTAGGAGGACTACTGTGGAAATAGGTACACCTTACCACAGACCCATTTTCAAAGGCTACAGGCCAGCTTATTCAGTGGGACAAGTGAAGCCTACAGTGGCCAGACACAGCTGGGACACCCTCTAAAGGAACCTCTGTCACAGGACCAGACCCACTTGGATGGATAGAGAAAGAAGCACAAAGGCCAGCTATTGTGGCCCAGATGGTGAACATTGGCGGGTTTTACTAACTGGAGAACTCCACAGGCCTGAGAGGCTTTTTACCAGCTTTGGGCTTTATTCAACTTTCTTACTTTGCTGAATTTGGCTTCTAGCCCTTTCCCATCACAGGTGCTGTTTACTAATAAGCAGCTTGTGAGCTCTTTCTTGGTGTCTTCTGGACACTTTCTATGCTGATCTTTGCTATTAGTCATGGCCTACAAGCAACTTGTAAGACAGCATTAGGAAGCTTCTGATTTATTATCTGTCTGAAAATAAGAAGCCCATTTTCTTTTCTTTCTTATCACCGTGTGTGTGTGTGTGTGTGTGTGTGTGTGTGTGTGTGTGTGTGTGTGCGCGCGCGCGTGCGCAAGTGAATGTATTTGCGGATGTGTATTCACGTGTATGCACATGTGTATGAAGGCCAGAGGTAGACTTTAGAGTCTTCCTCTATTGCTCTCCATATTATTTTTGTGGCAAGATCACTCACTGAACATGGAGCTCACAAACTGGCAATACTGGCTGGTCAGCAAACTCCTAGAGTCTTCCTGTCTCTATCTCTCCGAATTCTAAGATTAGAGTCATGGTCCAGTATGTTTGGGTTGTTACATAGATAGTAGGGATCTGACCTCAGATCCTTAGGCTTGTGTAGTGAGAAATTTACCCACTGAGCTATACTCCTGGTGGCTTTATGTCTGAGGACAGAAGCAATACAAGTGCAAGTACAAGGTAGCCATCCAACTGCTAAAACGTTTACTGGTAATGAAACAGGATAAGGTGTTGAACCTGATTAGAGTGCAGAACATGGTGACTCGCTTGGCCAATTTGTTCAGGAACATGAAAAGGAAATGAATAGAAAAATAAGGCCTGCAAGAACATGCAAAGGATGAAAAGAATCTTCAATGAATGACGGAGACATGTGGCCATGAGTAGAAATGATGCATGTGATTAAATGGGACATTGGAGACCAAGAGCTAGCCAACTTATTCTTTCTCTTTCCTAGAAAAGTTGCCCACTAGAATCCACAAATGCTGCCCGCTGGAGTTTCATAGTGAAACTCCATATCTGACCAAGGGGTTGACTGTAGTAGACACAAGTATGCACTTATAAGGAAGTTTTCATGGTTCTGCTGAGGAACATTTCAGAAAACAACTTGTACCCTCTACAACAACATTGGAGACCAAACCCAGCTGAAAGACTAGCTTTCTGGGATGGTTAATGTTAAAGGTCAATGTGACAACATCTAGAGCCATCTGATACATGGCTCTTTTGGGCTTGTTAGTTGGTGATTATCTTTACTAAAATAATTCAGTTGAAAAGACCCACTGTGGGGGCACCATTTCTTAGGCAGAGAATCCTGGACTGTGTCAAAGTGGAAAGAACAAGCTGAGCATGGTTATGTATTTGTTCTCTGTTGACTGGGTATGACTGGCTACTTGAAGTTTCCATTGCCTTTCTGTCTTCACAATGATGGACTTCACCCTTGAATTCTGATCCATAACAAGTCCTTTCTCTCTTAAATTTCTTTTGTCAGAGTATTTTATCATAGCAATCGAAAAGAAGCTGAAGCTGAGACATTCAGTCTAGACTCTGTGTTTCCAAGGCTTTCCACACTTAGTGAATGGGTAAAGTCAGATAGAAAAAGCTTTCCTTCTTCATAAGAACAGTCATCAATTGGTGGCTTGGTATAGGCTTTGTTGAGCCTGCAGTGGAGTTCAAACTCTCTGAACAACCTTGCTCCTTCCTCTTTCATTTCAGGAACTCTTAAAACTTGCACCTAAAACTCCATTCCACTATCTGGCTCATTTGCAAATCTAAAATTTGCAAATTCACTTTCAAGTGGAAACTCTTATTTCCCCTAGTGTGCTTGTACCTACACATCAGGTATCAAGATCTCAGCTGCTTCCACAACAGGTAAAAAATTTATTTGTCAAAATCCAAGAATCCAGCCCATTAAACATTCAAATCGTGAGAGTAAATTTTACAAAGAGATAAAGAGCAACCAAGGAGATAAAACTTCAAAAAGTAGGAGTTTAAATGCAGACTTGTATCTGTGTTCATTGGGGATGTTCTGGAAATGGATGAGTGGATCTTCCAAGTGTCAGGGAGAAAGAGGAGATTGTTTTTAAGATATTGAAGGCAGTAGAGGAAGTGTCTAAAGACCATTACTCATACAGCATGTTACCAGATCTTTTAAATAATTCTGCCTTTGAATTCACAGATGCTGGAACTAATCTACACTTTATTTTTGATAGATTTATTTTTATTTATCTCTATGTGTATGCCATGTGCCAGTGTCTATGAGGTACACTGGTACCTGGAGCTTGAGTTCTAGGCAGCTGTGGGCTGCCCAATTTTAGTGTTGGGAACTGAACCCAGGCCTTTTGTAGAAGCAGTGAGTGCTCTCAACCACTAAGCCATCTCTTTATCTCTACATCTTCTTCACATTGTCATGCTGAAGGTGCTTCTTGTCTAATTGTAACAGCCTCACAAAACCCCAAGATGTCATTTTCAAGGAGAAAAGAGGGTGACAGGAATGTTGATGTCTTTATCTTTCTTAATGGAGTTTTGACTCTTGTTTATGGTTTTTAGTTGAGAAAACCTAGCATCAAATGTTCTCCCACCACCACCACCTCTCCAATTAATAATGAACACCACTGTGCTGGAGTTATCAGAACAGAGACTCTTGATTATGCTGTTTGTAGCATACTCACTAAATTTAGGGTGCAGAACCTCAGTCATGAATGTTCCCATTTTTATGCCCCAGACAGCTTCACTCACCTTTGATAGCAAACACCTGTTGGTATGTAGAGAAATAATATTCTACGCTGTCTCAGAAAATGAAAACCACTCAGTTAAAACAAAACATAGAAACCCAGTTTGCCTTTTAGGATGCTCAGTTTTCCAGGGTGCCTTATATCCCCACCTATGATGGGTTTCAGTGATGGTCACTGACATGTAAGGAGACATGAGGCAGGAAAGCCTCAGATTTAACTAGGAATGCAGATTTGGTGGTGGAACACAGAAAGAGACACCAATGATGCATGCAGATTCTTTACTCCATGCTGAAGAGTAACTAACAACCAACCCAGGCAGCCATCATATTTGGAAAATTAAACATAAATTATTGAGTTTCTTTTCCATGAAAGAGAGGCAAGATTCATTGGAATATGGGTATAAAGAGAGTCACAGACTTGAATAAAATGGAAAGTTTTACTGGCATAATCCCTTTCAATTTCCTGCCCCATGCTGGTCGAAGTTCAGTGCATCCCACAGAGCATGAAGTCCTCCCTGCTTGTGAGACTGACCTCTCCAGGAAGCGAGAGTCCACTTCCAGCACCGATGTGCTTCTCCTGGGTTGGAAAGCACAATGAAAAGAGAGTCTCTGTGGCTTTACTAAGTTAGACATGGGTGCCAAAGCCACTGTGCCTCTCACCTTGGTGGCCATAATGAAGACTCAGACAGAGTCCAGACCTCACATGGAGAAGCTGAGGCAGGTGGCAGCTTTTGGAGAACAGGGTAAATAGGAAAGCAACTGTCTTAGTTAGGGTTTTACTGCTGTGAACAGAACCCCGTGACCAAGATGGCCAAGATGACTCTTCTAAGGACAACATTTAATTGAGGCTGGCCTGCAGGTTCAGAGGTTCAGTCCATTATTATCAAGGTGGGAACATGGCAACATTCAGGCAGGCATGGTTCAGGAAGAACTGAGAGTTCAGATATTCATCTGAAGGCTACTAGCAAAATACTAACTCCCAGGCAGCTAAAATGAGGGTCTTAAAACCCATGCCCATAGTGTCACACCAACTATAACAGTGCCACACCTTCTAATAGTGCCGATCCCTGGGCTGAGCATATACAAACCATCACATCACCTGAAGGACTCTGCAGAACAAGTAGGAGAACTCAGGAGACACGGGCTTGAAGCAAATCTTATGAGACTGAAAGCTCAAATGCTGAACATCTTTTCCAGGGTTAACCTAGCTAAGTCACATATAACCATGCACATAATCTAAATGGGAGAAAAAGAAGCTGAAGAAAGGAGTCTTAAGAGGGTGTTTACTCCATGTTGACCTGTCCTGAATAGTTCATATAGAAAGAAGTATACCTACGTTGCAGTTAGGAGCTTGTCCAACTATCAATGGAGGATGAGCTTGGGAGTGAAGTCAACAGAGATCTGATCCCACCAGAGCACAGAGCCAGAACACACTACTCAGAGAAATAGCAGCCAAGATTGGATTTGGGTGACCTCTCCAATTGTAGATAGCTCTTGATGGATTAGGATTGGAAACGATGATTGCAACTGAGCTAGCAATCAGAATTAAAACAATAATCTCAACCACAATGTATGTGCGTATGTGTACATGTGTATGTGTGGCACAGTCACACAAGCATTCATGTGTGGAGGTCAAGGGTCTATGTTGGATGTCTGTCTCTACTACTTTCCACTTTATTTTCATTACATTTATTTATGTATTCATTTATTGTGTGTATGTGTGTGTGTATGCATGTACAGGCCAGAGGACAATGTGCAGTGGTCAGTTCTCTCCTTTTATTAAATGAATTGTAGGGCTTGAACTCAGGTTTTTAGGCTTGATGACAACTTTACTCAATGAGACACCTTGATAGACCTTTTCTTTTACATTATATTCTTTTACATTATAATCTTACTAATTAATGACAATTCAATCTTATGAGCTTTGAATAACCTGCAAAGACAAAACCTAAAGGCAGACTTTCTCCTCTAAATAACGGTTTATAAGAAGGCTACCTAGCTAGATGCAGTGAGGTGCTCTGTGTGAGTTTTGGACTTGTCCCTGTCAGACTCCCGTTTTGCTTTTTCCATGGTATTTTTTATGTCAAGCAGATCATTAATTGTGCAGATACAAGCACATAGGAGAATAGTAAAACAATTACCTAAACCCCACTGTGATGTTTTAGTAAATGTTACAGTGAAATAGGGGAAAAAAATAAAGCTTTAATGATCCAGGATATTTGTGTCCATTGATCAAACTCACAAAATAAACCTCATTTTGCTTTGCTTGAGCAATTCTTAATCCATGACGGATTTTTTTTTTTTTTTAAGCACAGCAAAGAGTGAGCTATGGAGATCCTTATTCATGTGAAAAATACTTATATAAACTCAGGATTGTTTAAAGAATGAATTAGAATGGATGGCTGAAATCAGATGTACTTAGAGAATGCTGACCCAATAATTATGGTAGATGTATATTTCATAGCATGATGTTTCAAAAATTTATACTGTGAAATGATAAAGTGGCTTGTCAGCTTTTATTCAGCTTATCACTCACTGTGTTAAGATTTACTCTGATTAGAATCAAAGGCTAAATTTAGAAAGTGTCTGATTCCATATCTGGGACCCACATAGGAATCGAGACTCCAAAAAGCTGTCTTTTGACCTCCACACATGGCATTTACACACACATACACACACACACACACACACAACATATTCATACACACAATACACAATAAATAATTAAATTGAAAAGTAACACAATAATTAAAAAGAAGTGATGTTTTTAAAGTTTCTTTATTTTAGATGTGAATGTAAAATGCAAATAGGAATACAAAAACAAACTAGTTCGAATGGTGTAAGTAAAAATATATATATATATAAATAGAAACAGTGGCTATGTGTATCGAGACAGATTTCAGTGCAGTTCCCGTCTTTTTGTGCGTGAATGATGGAAATATACCCAAGCAGGAGCCACACTGGGGATTTTCTGTTTGTGGTTTGGGAAGGGTTGCCGATTTCAGCCAGAGATCAGGAAATATTCCTGCAGTAAGATCTGATTTGTAAAACTTATCTCATGTGATCTCACAGGAAATGGTCAGGACGCCTTTACTGGTTACTTGCTGTTTGCTTAAAGACTAGAGAGAACAAAACATGATGAGATTTTTCATGAGAAGCAAGTCCATTTTAAAGGGAGAAGTCAAATGGGAGTCCATGTTAAAGGGAGAGACGAAATGGGAAAGGGCTGCCTAGAGCTACTCTTAGGGCCCAGCATTTTGACACATGTTCAGTATTTATTGGCTAGGAAAGAATATTAGGATCATTTTCCAGTTGGGAAAATAAGACCAGGGTCTCTTGCTTGAGCCAATGTAATGGCAGAGGTCAAGGTTTGAGCTCAAATCTATCTAATTTCCAAAGTGACTTTTCCCTGTACTGAGAAAGAAGGCCTATTGAAGTGTCTATCAGAGAATGATGGAGACAGTCACCTTTAAATGTCTAGTTGAAGTAGGTATGGGAAGGATTTTTTTACCAACTACACATCTGATAAAGGACTAATATCTAAAACATATATCAAGAACTCAAAAAACCAGACATCAAAAAAACAAAAGATTAAAAAATGAGGCACATAAGCTAAACAAAGAATTCTCAAGAGAGGAAACTTAAATGTCTGAGAAGCACTTAAAGAAAGTCTCAACATCCTTAGTTGTCAGGGAAATGTAAATCAAAATTATTTGGTGATTTCATCTTACACCAGTCCGAATGGCCAAGATCAACAAAAACAAACGACAGCTCGTGTTAGCAAGGCTGTAGAGTGGGGAAGCACTCATGCATTGCCTATATGGAAATCAGTGTGGTGGCTCCTCAAAAGACTAGGAACAAATCTACAACAATAGATCTCAATATCACTCTTGGGAATATATCCAAAGGATGCTTCATCCTACTATAGAGATACTTGCCCAATCAACCATATCCATTGCTGTTCTATATAGCTAGAAACTGGAAATAGCCTAGATGTCCAGTGACAAATGACTGAATAAAAAAAATGTAGTACATTTACCCAACAAATACTACTCAGCTATCAAAAGATCAAAATCATGAAATTCACAGATAAATGAATAAATCTAGGAAAAAAAAAAAAAGAATCATCGTAAGTGAGGTGACCCAGACCCAGGAAGATAATATGGTATATATTCACTTATATGGGAATATTAGCTGTTAACTCTGTAATAAGGAAGCTACAATAGACATAACCAAAGAGGTCATGTATAAAGAAGGGACTGGGGGAAGGGGTAGATCTCCCTAGGAAGGGGAAATAGAATTAATAGCTACAGGGGAATGGGGATGGGGAGTGGAATGGGTGGATCAAATAGGGAAGGGAAGAGAAGAGAAGAGGGAGATGAAGGAGAGGAACCAGGGAAAGACAGCTAAAACTAAGGGTCATTTGAGAGGTCATAGATTACAGAAGAAACTTCCTAAAATATATATATACATAGGAAGGTGATCTAAATGCAATCAACTACTGCATATCTCTTATCTCACAGAGATTGAGAAAGCACAGAGATTGAGGCAGCATGCACAGAGCTGGTGAGAGTCTGCACCAGATGGTGTTCTAGAGATGAGAGGGGAAGAAAACAAGATTCCTCATCCCTAACCAGAAGCTATCACCAACTGATAACCATTCACAAATAAAAACTTAGTTTTCTCAAACATTCTCGCAAACCACACTTAAGATCAGTGCCCCTGGGCAGCAATACAATGCAAACATAAAACAAATTCAATGGAAACTCTGGAGATTCTTTGTTTCAGAATGCTTGTCAGAACTCTCTCTCTCTCTCTCTCTCTCTGTGTGTGTGTGTGTGTGTGTGTGTGTGTGTATCTGTGTGTGTGTGTGTGTATCTCAGCATCTATACATGTTTGATATGTTTCTTCTTTGCCTCTTTTTCTTATATTTATTTTTTGATTGTTTCATCCTATTCCAGTTTGTTTATCTTATTTTGTTTTTTTAATATTCTTCAAATGCCTATTTGCTTTCTAACAAGAGACCAAAAAAGGTGTGGATTTGTATGGAAGGGGAGGTGGGAGGGATCTGGGAGGAGTTAGGAAGGGGAAGCTGTAATCAGAATATATTGTTTGAAAAATATATTCAATACAATAAAATAGAAAAAGAAAACATGCAATCAGAACAGCAAGCAAATAAGAGAAAAGAAGTTGAGATGGAAAACGAAGGACCTCCATCTAACAAAGTGGACTTCATTCTAGGCTTAAAACATGCAAATCAGTAACTGTAATGCAGCATGCACTTAGACTTAAGGACAGAACACACATGATTATCTCAACAGGTAGAGAAAGGGTGCTTAATATGTGCCAATAACTATTCACGATAAAAAAAATTAAAAGTGAGGAAAACTAAAGGTATTTCACCTGAACTCAAGAATGAAACAGGAAG
The DNA here is from genome assembly GCF_011762505.2 of Arvicanthis niloticus. Lineage (NCBI taxonomy): Eukaryota > Metazoa > Chordata > Mammalia > Rodentia > Muridae > Arvicanthis > Arvicanthis niloticus. The sequence continues at coordinate 77,761,593 of NC_047666.1, read as the reverse complement.
TCCGCTTTCTCTGCTCCTATTCAATATGGTACTCGATGTCTCAGCTAGAGCACTAAGACAAGACAAAGAGATGAGATGAATACAAAGGGCAAAGGGAAAAGTCACAGTGTTCCTGTCTGCAAATGATGTGATCATATAAGTAAAAGATCCTTAGGACTTAACAGGAACATCTTAAAACTTCCACAAAGAAGCAATTTACAAAATCAGCATACAAGAGATCAAAACCAGTAACTATGTACGTGTCTGTGTATTGTTATAAAGGAATAAGTAGCCTAGCCTCTTATTTCCCCACAGCTACATTTCACAGCAGAGGGTACAGAAGGTAAACATATCCCAAGAACTATTATTAAAAGAACCCAAAAGAAGTTTAAACACAAGTTTTTATATTCAGCCAAATCATTTCTTAAAAGACATATAAAAACTCAAGAAATATTGATCCTGGGAGGACTTCTCAAGGCAGCTACTATGGACTGGAAAAGACAGAGCTCACAGCGTGTGAGCTGAAAGCTCACTAAGACTGAAGCAGGGCCAGCAATTAGAATGATGGAACAAAATGTTTGTCCTCAGAGAGCAAAGATGGGCAGGAACTAATAATGGAAGTTTGTGAGGGAGGGAAGAGGTAGGTCAAAGGTAGGGGAGGTTTGGTCAGATCTGTGACATCATTTGTAATCCCCGGAGTCAAAGGATATCTTTTAATGCTGGCAGATCAATTGATAGATGTTTGAGCACACTTAACAATAAAAGGTAAACAAGAAGAGAGATAGCACTATTGACTGAAGTGATTTGGAGGAAGAGAGATAGGCAGTTGGAAACAGGTTACTGTTAACCTCGCTGAAAGTCCAACTAAGAGAAGCTGACTAAAAATAAAAAAACCTACTATAGCCCAGAATTCCTAGCAGACCATTTGAGGAGGTTCATGGAAGCAACATTTTTTTTTTATTACAGTGATATTTTCCCCTCTAGGGCATAGACAGCTGCTAATAAGTGATGAAATTACTTGCACTTTAGTGGAATCAAAGCACCAGCACTGGCTGGCTCAGCACTCATTGGTTGGACATAGCCGTGCATTTCCAGTGCATTGTCTTTTCAGATCTACTTAAGTATGTAAAGCTGTAAAAATTCTTATTTTCTTTTTTTACACCTCAGCCTTGGAAGTCATGGCCTTTTAGCGGCCTACATAAGCAAAAGGAGGGAACACAGAGCACTAGCCAACAGCCAAAGAGGGCCAGTTATTTCAGGGCAAGGGACTTGGGTAATCATTTCTTTGGTGGGTGGAGCTAGCTTCTCTCTCCAGGAAACACTATCTTCATCTGAAAGCACAGTTGCCAGTCAGTGGTTAATCTGATCCAGCATTTAGCAGATATGTTTTTGAAAATAAGCAAACTGAGTGTACCCATTCAAGGAAAAGAATAGGCCAAAGCAAATTCTCAGATCATGGAAAACTGTTATCTCCTACTTTGGGTTTGACAGTTTGCTAACACTCCAGGTAGGCTTTTGATGAGGCCACTGGTAACATTAATAAATGTCTTCCCCACTCCAAAATAAAATATGCCAATATTTTGGCAATCTGAATTTCAGGGAACCAATACTTCCCAAATGTCCACTTTGTGACTTTTACGTAGGAATGTTAACTTAAGAGAGGCATCCAAACTTGAGAGTCCAGCCTCCTCTTGGTATCACTGAACACAGAGACTCCATGTCCACTATCTAAGAGGCGAATAAAGCTGATACTAAAGGGCCAACTACTCATTTTAGTGAATTGTCAGGTGATTTACAATTGTTTGGCCAAAAAAAAAATACAATAAAAATAAGAAACAAAAAGAACCCCACTAAAATCCACTTCACAACCGTATCTGTGAACCAGATCCTTTTTGGAATCCATCAAATAAAACAATGCATGGTGATAGACTTCAAACAGAAGCACATTCATGGTGACAACTTGGTTCTATTAAGCCTGACAACCAGATAATTTTCAAACATGTAACAGAGATGCTGTCACTGTGAATTATTTGTTTGAAATACATTATTTTTTAAAAACTTGAGTTTTTAAATGTATAAATGGGTTTATTGTAACTTGGAAATTAATAGGTATATATATTTAAAAAATCTTAGTTTTGATTTCTAATTTAAAGACTTTTTTAGATGTAGCCCAAATAAACATAGGAACTATGGGTCTCTCAAAAACTTTTATGACTATCACCAAGTTTAGAAGCACACACACTAAAAGGATAATCATAACAATAAACTATGAGTGTTAAAATAATCCTCAGTTGAAAATCCATTCTTGGAAAAATAACTTTTAAAATACAGAATGTATCTAAAACTTATATCATATACTTCTAGATGATGTATCATTTTAATGACTCATGGGGAAACCTCTCTGGCTTCCTAGGTTCAGACAAGAATTACAACCTTGGGTTGGAGAGGTGACTCCATGGTCACGAGTGCTTGTTGATCTTGCAGAGGACTGAAGCTTGGTTTCGAGAACTCGAGTGTAGAAGTTTACAATTTCCATGAACCCTGTATCAGAGTTTCTGAATGGGAAAGTTCAATGTCAATTTGACTGATAGAGGTTTAAGATAAAATTCTGTTTGCCATGTACATTTGATTTGTGGTTCATAACGAATTCTAAAAATAATCAGGATTTACTTGAGGAAACTTAAAGCACAAAATGAGGTACCGACTGGGGTCACATTTCGTACACACATTTCATAAGCTTTTACTGTGCCTTAGAACTTAGGGAGTGCCAGCAAGAAAACACAAATGTCACTTCTGTGTGCTTTAGGACACCTACCAGAAAACAGCAGAGAACAAGAGCATGAAGGTGAACATTTGAAAGCTAAATTTGAAACAGGTGTGCAAAGTAACAGCCATGTGGACCTGAATAAGTCGTTATTCTCTTTAGTACCTGATTCTCAGCTGTATAAAGAATTTAATTCTGCTGGTCTTTAATAGGCCTGCAACAACACGTGGGGAAATTCATATTTGAGTTTGTGATTCCTTTTCCAAGTCCACTTGTGAAATTTCCTCACCATTATTTGTGTCGAATCTGTAATTCTTAGTAACAAGCGGTATTGCTAATGAGTTTAAAAGAAACACTTGTGATATGGCAACAATCTCTAGAAGCCTAGATAAGACAGATTCCTTTCAATGTTTCTCACTTGGACAGACCTACACTGTGCAGTGGCTGCTGAGAACCAGGAAAAGACAAGAACCAGTGGGAGCCAAGGCGTTAGAAAGTGGAGAAAACAGAAATTTCAACTTCTTCCTCTTTTGAGAATTGTTTAACTTGTGTGTGCCCACTGTTGATCTATAAAAAGAGAGCAGGGTTTGGGAAGGACGTGGTAGAGAACATGAAAGACAAGACATGCTGTTTCATACAAATGAACTGAGACTCTTTTGTTTCACAATCTCTCATCACCAGAGAAATGCTGTGTTCTTGTGAATGGTTAATTAAAAAAAAAAAAAACCACTTTGGATTAAATACTAACACCTAAGCAAAGAGTCAAAACCAAAACTGGGATTTAATTTATATTTATATTTTATATTGAAATTTTATTTATATTTATATTTATATTTATATTTATATTTATTTGCAAACTTAGATTTCTCAGAAACTTTATTCAAGAAAATTCCAGGTCCAAATGGCTTCAGCCTTTTAGCCTGTTTAGAAAAATAATTCCATCAGTCTGACCTCAGTCCCAACCCCCACCCCATATACACCAGAGAAGAGAGGAAAAAAACAAATGCAAATCCCAGTTTCTAGGGTAGAATATTATTAAATACATGCCTTTCAAAACTCTTAGAGGAAAGACAAGGATGAAAATACTTAGAGGCATGGGCGCCCATTCCTACAATAAATGAAATAAATGTTAACAATTCACACATCCCCCAATGTGATTCTCCATCATCCAGTGCTAACCGGAAGCAACCTGAGGAAGGACACCCTCATCTTCTCTCACCAACTTTGCCAAAGCTTACAAAACTCCAAGTGCATAAGCCTTGGGACGTTATCAGCTCGAACATTATTATGGTGACGGAATATCCCATTTGGAAAACAGGATGATTCTTAGAACTACCAGTGCAGCAGCTCCTGAGAAGCAGCACCAAACACAAATCCCCAGGCCCAGTGTGTTAGAAGTCAGGTAAGATGAAGCCAGCCATCTGTGCATGGATGGAGCATTCCAGGTGATTCTGATGTGTACACGAGTTTGGGATGTGCCTCTGGAAGTTGCTGATCTAATCGTGCCTTACATCTTGATCAAAACACAAGGAACAAGGGCTAGAGATGGCTCAGCTGCTAAGTGCACTAGTTGGCAAAGGACCTGAGTTTGGTTCCCAGCAGCCACTTTGACCAGGTAACAACCACATGCAACTCTACCACAGGGGAATCAGATATTCTCTTCCAGCTTTCATGGACATCTATACACACTTAAATAAATAAAATAAACTGCAAAAATATTTTTGCAGACATTATTTTGTTTGTCTTGTCTAATAATGCCACCTTCCATTGATCAAATATTCCAAGTCACATGATGCTTCTGAGAAGCCAGTCCTTTTTTTTTTTTTTTTTTTCAAAATTTTGGTGATGGGCTAAAACCAATGAAAACAAAATGTGCACATAGAAGGCAATGGCTTTTAAACCTCTGGAGTCCAAGATACCAACCTTTGAAGGCAATTGGAAACATTATAGTCTCTGTTACTACAGCCCAGAGTAGAGTTCTGTGCACTTAAATTGGGCTTTTAGGATTCCATTAGATGTTAATTTACACTTGAAACATCTAGGGCATGTAGTGTTATAAACTTTGAGGCCAAGAAAATGTTCTTACTATTTATATGTTATGAGAAAGTAAGTCAAAATGGTAATAAAAAGGAAATATTCTGTTTATGTATTCTGCAGATTATATATAGCATTACAACTTGATAGTCTGCCCAGAGTTTCAGAGCCTTGGATGCATAGATCAAAGGTGCCCTGGGCACGCCATCCCATTTTGTATGTATCCATTTAGACACCCAATTTCCCCTGACCGAGGTGAGGCTGCCTTGCCTGCATGATTTCTTTTCAGCGGTGTGTGTATTAAGTCAGCATGGTTAGCCCTGGATCAGAGAGTTCTATGCTTGTTTCCTGCTTCTCATGATTTCTCGAAGGACAGACAGGCTCAGTGAGTCTTTTTCAAAGATGGCACCAGTTTAGAAGTAAGTGGCTAACCCTGAACTCATAATGCCTTTCTGAAGTGCGGAGTACAGGACAGAGCAAAACTGGAGCTGACAGGTCCTATTGACCTTCCATATGCAGCCGGCCACATTAGAGGATTCAGCCCCTTGCAGTTCTAGACTCCTTACCTCTGTCTTCAGTGTTGGACTCTGACCTGGGTAATCCCCATTTTCCATTTGCTGAGCCACTGCCACACAGTAGAGGACTATTGTACTCTGGCTCGCTTTGCGTTAAGCAAAATCATACATTCCAGGATTGTGCTGTCTTTTAGAACCCACAACACTGGACTCACATGTACAAATCCACACTCACATACACACAAATAAAAATATTGTTTCTAAAAGACAACTGGAGAGATGACCCAACACATACTACAGAGAACTGGCGCCTGGGTCCAGTTCCCACAGTAGGCAGTTCACAATGCCTGTAACTCCCACTCCAGGCGACCCAATACCCCTTCAATGTCACTGACTCATGACTCATTAACAAGACAAAACAACAGCCCCATCCTAAAAGCCAGTACTTTTGCACTGAGGAGCTGTATTGTGGAATCACGCTGTTCTGTACAAATGAATTGATTTTTGCTTTTCATGATCTCAGATTCAAAGAACATAAAATTAAAGGTAGAATATTTTTATGATATTTTCCTTCTAAACCACCACTGTTTCCTGATATTTAAATTCAATACCTAGGCTCAAAGATTGGGTATGGATATATTTTAAACCCTGGAGTCACTAAGTGCTGTGAACAGGTGTCTACTAAGAAACATACAAGCCATTTAGTGAAGGCCGGTAATGACGGCTTTGTTTCCACAGATGGTGCCAGGTTATTAGAGTGGAAATATGCCAATAAGTTTACCAGGTACATTTCCACTTGACAGAGGAACTTGTGCACAGCCTGATTTTATATTATGTTAACCTGTGATAATTGAATTCAGCTCTCATTCCCTCGTCTAGTCCAGTCTAGTCACATCCACTATTTCCCTTATCTCTAAAACTTCAATTTTCCTGAGTACCCTAGCATCATAGAAAGAGTTCCTTGAAGAAAAAAAAAATATTTTTTCACCTTCTATTTGTTTTATTTACTCTAATTGTTTATTATTTGGTCTAATGTTTGTATGTTTCATAAGGCAGACAATGCACATTAGTAAATTGAAATAGGTAGGAAATATCTATAACACAAAATGAACCCAAACCACATTCCCTGCCTGACCTGTGCTAACTGTCATCTGCTAAGTAAGATAACAGACTCTGAATGGTCATCGTTGAAGTGTAAAGAAGTGATAATACATATTATCATTTGCCTGTTTGAGGGGGATCTAAAACAAGATGCTGCTATTTTCCTGATTGTGCAATAGCTACAGTTCAATAAGGTCTACAATGTAGAGTTTAAAGACTCAGAGGCATGGGAGCAGTTGGTTCCTTGACTGACTCAGCGACATCGTGAGCAAATGACACTTAAGTTTCTTTGGCTCCCTTTAAAAATCTAGAATGCCCTCCCTTATGTCTTACCAAACACCTTTTCATGACAGAACACGACAAAAGCAAAATCCAATCTCTCCTTCCGTCTCCAGCATTCCAGCCCTGAAGATGTTGGTAGATGACTTGCCATTTTCTTAACAGATGTTTCCACCTAAGTCTCTGAGCTTGAATTAAGTGAAATGGTGGGTTCATTTTGTCAGCGAGAACTGAAATAGTGATCCCTTGATCAGAATGGGATTCTGGAAGTTTCTAACAGCTATTTCCAATGCCTTTACTGTATAGATGAAATGCTAGACCAGGAATTTGGTTGGTTATGGGTAATGTGTATCTTAACATCTCCCTGAAGACCTGGGGGACTAAATGGAGGGAATGAATTCAGGGTCTGAATCTTCCAGAGTGTTGTGTTAGAAAGCAGCTTGTATCTGGATAGATCACGCTAGACCAACACAGTCCCACGAGAAGAGATTTATTGGAGGGAGCGAGGAAGAGAAGAAGGAGGAAAAAGAAGAAGGGGTAAGGGGTTGGGGTCTCTGCCTTTTATTCAGGCCGTGACGTAATCACACACACCACCGCGCAGATGAGGCGCACAGATGAGGTGCACATTGGGAGTATGTAGCGGCTGCCATGGCAACAGGCGCAGACGGGTTCTCATCGCCTAGGAATGACATCATCACAGATTCAGAGGAGACCATAAAGCCATTTCTAATGCCAACAGAGTCCCACTTATCACCTGAGCCCTGAACAAAGTAGATTTGATGGTAGCTGAAGCTTTAAACAATTAAACACCCTAAAATCTGAGCATCCAGAGTGCTGCTCCAGCGTGCAGAGTAGCGGAGGGCATGTTTACAGTAAGGGAGGGCTCGGAAGCCATCTGCTCTCTACTCTCAGGAAAGGTCATCCTCTCTTAGGGAAGTGTTGTTGCCTGGGATGGAAAGATGGCAAATGCTTGTTGTATAAGCACAAACACCTGTGTTAGGAATGCCAGCACCCAGGTAAAAGGGCAGACAACGCAGTACACATCTACAACCCTTAAACTGGGAGGCAGGCAGGGATAGGCAGGTCGCTGCCATTCACTGGCCAGCCAATTGAGTCAAATCTGTGTATTACAGGTTCAGTAGTATACCCTGTCACAAAAATTAAGGTGAAGACTTCAGCGATGGCTCAGTGGTTATGAGTGCTCGCTCTTACAGAGGACCTGGGCTTGGTTTCCAGTACTTATATGGCAGCTCACAGCCTTCTGTAAAACAGCCCCCAACAACCGAGGTCAAAACTCCCAACTCATATACGAAACTTTTGGAGCAACACTTTATAATCAGCCATGACAAGCCCCTCTAACACCTCTCTAAATCTCTCTGGGATACAGTTACAACTTCTTATTATATGGTATTTATTCTACTACACATGAGCCTGAATCTTACCACTTACATAGTGTACTTCTTATGCCTTTAAAAGATTTACATGTATTTATTCGTGTGCATGTGTATGTGTGTGTGTGTGTGTGTGTGTGTGTGTCATGTGTGTTATCTGTGTGCCATGGTACAAGCATGAAGATCAGAGGACACCTTGCAGGACTTGGGGCTCTGGATTCCACCCTGGAGATCAAAGTCATCAGGCCTGCCAACTTTCTTCACCGACCTCAACAGCCCTACCCCAAATGCCTTTGTCTGCACTTATATTTTGAGTAAATATTCATGGTTTTGTGTATTCCTGAGTGGTGGACCATGAGGATGTTCAGTGCTGACAGCTTGTCAAAACATTCTCACTCATCTATGAAACACAATCGCTTATTTAACATACAGAATAACTAAATATCGGTATTTTCTTCCTTGAGTTCAGAGAGGGCTTCGTTAAAATTCTGTGGCCTTGTACTTCTGTCTCAGACCTAGCCACAAACTTGTTATAAGAAAGTGTTTAGTTGGTGTCAGCTCTTTGTCCTATCTCCATGAAAGTTCTTTTAAGTTGGGATATATACATTTCAGCATTTCCAATGCATTTTTTTGTACATGTAAAAATTTCCTTCCTACATGTGTTCTCCAGTATATTATGAAATACATCGAAGGAAAATGGGCCTCGTTTGCCAGTGTGGTGAAAACTTAGTCTTTTTCAATTAGCCTCGGATGAATTCACTGATTGGGATTTGCTTATGATACATATATGAAATCAAATATTTCCTTTGTCATTCATATCTATGTGATCAAACAGAAGATTGCTGATTAATTAGTTCAGCAAGCATTGCCTTATCTCCCCGCCACTCTTAAATACTCTTCATTCCAAGTGTCAAGAACATAAGTAACAATGAAGAAAAATGGGGCTGGGTCAGGGCTGTAATACATGAGGTCATGGGTTCAATTCACAGAACCGCAAAAGAGAGAAAGAAATCAAAGAATCTCCATCCCCAGAGAGCCAACCTTCCTTCTTTCTTTAAAAAAAATATTGCATGTTGATTTATTTATTTTGTGTATAGGTTGTGTCTGTGTAGGAACATATTAAGTCAGAGGACAACTTCTAAGAGTACATTCTATCTTTCCACCACTGGGTCCTGGAAATGGAACGCAAGTCCTAACGGCTTGGTGGCAGCCATTTTTACCTACTGAGCCACCTTGCTAGCCCGATCATGCCTTCTTAACAGTAAACGTTTTTCAAAGAAATACAACTTTCTCCCAGCAAATTTTAGTTGTGTGCTATCTTCTTCAACCCCCCCCCCAAGCAAAAGATTCAATTCTTTATGAGTACTATTTATTAAAAGAAGACATATCTCAAAATCATGATAATGACATTACTAATTTTTCCCACTTTTTCTTTAAAATTGTGGACACCACACATAAGCGTTTCTCCGTTATCTGAATTGTTTCTTAAAACATTTTTCAGAAATAACAGAATTATCCATAGTTTTACAACTGAAAATATAAATATGAAAACATTTTAGAATCTAGGATAGTGCCTTGAAAATTGGTCCCCCGGGGTGTGTGGAGATGACTCAGCAGTTAAGAGTAGAAACTGCTGCTGCAAAGGATCAACCCATATCCCATCCCCAGCATGCACATAGACTGACTCAGCTGCTGCTAACTCCAGTTACGGGGATCAAAAGCCCTCTCTGGCCTCCACAGACACCTGCACTCACTTGTACATACCCACACTCAGCCTCACATTTACACATACTTTGAAATAAAATATTTTCTAAAATGTCAAATGAGTACTCAAAGAAGATTCAGGTGTATTTTTTTTTTTTTTTTTTTTTTTTTTTGGCAGAGACTGTAAAATTTCCCCAAATCTCCATTCATGCCTCTTTCTTCACAACTGAACCTTGCCCTTATGAGGTTCCCCTACATTTTCTGCTGACTAGAACATTAACAAGTTCCTAGACCTTAATCAGCCTTATCAACCACACAGTGAAAGCCACATGAAAACTTGCCCCAGCAGCAAGAGAATGGATCTCCGTGACCACAGAACCAGCAGCAAGAGAATAGACCTTGGTGACCACAGAACCAGCAGCAAGAGTAATGGACCTTGGTGACCACAGAAAAATACACTGCAGTGACCACAGAACCAGCAGATCATCTCCAAATTAATGACACTCAATTCTGTTCACAGGAGAGGGAAATTGTCTACATTAATACTCCATCATTTGGAAATTCTAGAATGTTTTAGACAAACAGAAGCCTTGTTGATTTATTATCCATATTTAATTTCAACAAGCTAGCTATGCGTACTGGACAAGTACATATTGCTCCCCATTCTCCTTGCTACACAAGATGATAAAGTTCCCCAGTATGTACATGAATTGTCCAAAAAAAAAAAAAACTAGAGACTTTCCTGAAAGACCTAAGCAGAGGCATCTGTTTACCAGTGCTACAATGTAACCAAGTTCCTCATAGCCAGAACAATAAATGATTGATGAAAGTCTCTCTGATGAAATATCTCTGCAGAGTGACTCAAAGTCATGCCAATGGTACAGTGGGATACTGTAGAGCCTCCAGCAGACCAACCAAGCTGAGAAGTAGGACTGTAGCATCTGATTGGTCATATTAAATTCTATGTAACATATGAACCAAAGGGGATACTTTGTAAAAGAAAATATTCATTACATGTGGCCTCTGAAAAATGGTTTTGTGACTGGTGTTACAAAATTTCTATAAGTTAGTAATGTGAATGTTGAGATTTAGTCACTTCTTTTAAAGTTAATTTTACTTCTCTTCCCCCTCTCTTAACCTATTTATTGCATAAAATTATAGAGATGGCAGCCAGGTGTCTTCACACACCTCTTTTTCAAATGCTAGGGCATTTGAAAGCTGAGGCAGGTTGAGTGCCACAAGTTTGACGCCAGTATGACCTAAAGAGTAGGAATCTATCTCAATGAACCAGAAGAAGGAAGAGGAGGAGGAAGAGGAGGAAGAGAAAGCAAGCAATTGAGCCTCATCCAGATGTTCCACTTCTCTTCTCAGTCAAGATTGCATGCACCAAAAGTCAGTTCTATTGGGTTTGTCTAACAATCACATGACACTAATTGTTTTTCTAAGTTCCCATGGCTTTCCATGACTGCTTATTTGCCTGGGAGCACTTTAGCAGAGCAGTTAACAATTCTTTGAACAGATACAGAGTTTAATTGGTAACACTATACATTTACAAGCAAAAGCATGCCTTTGCTAGAGACACCAAGTCTACCAAACAATAAATATGAGAGAACCAAACCATCAAGTTTTAAAGTTGATATCAGAAATGTCTTGCTGTCTTTAAATAAACAACTGAGAAATACCAATGCTTGAACACATGTAAATAAAGAGCTAAGTACCTCAAAGTAAAACTAACATAGAAACGACACAATGTTTATATTTCAGTGGATGGCAAGATAAGATTACAGCAAAGCTCAGAATACATCTATATATAAGGAGGTTAGTTCCCCAAACAGTGATGAAGTATTTACACCATCTCTAAGCTAAAGGCTGGGATAAAATAAAACAGCCCCCTCCCTGGAAGGGCTTTAAAAATCATTTTCATCAGTTGCAGTGCTCTTCTCTGGAAACACTGAAGAAATAAGGGAAAGTATAAAAGCTAACGATACTTAATAAATTAAAGCCACAGGTTACATTATTATTTTTATTGGATATTTTATTTATGTACATTTCAGATATTATCTTCTTTCTCCGTTCCCTCCCCCCCACCACCACCACATAAACCTCCATCCTATCCCTCCTCCTCCTTTTTGCTTTTATACAGTTTTAATTTCATGCAAGTATTAAGGTCAGTTAATTCTAGGTTGAGAAACTAGCAATACAATAGATGCAAATAGTCAAGGAACAAGCAATACAATAAACACTGATTGATAGTCAAAGAACAAGCAAGGCAGTAAACAGAGTCCCGTGATCATTATTTCTAAAGGCTTATCAGAATGACCAAAATATCTAAGCCTACTTCCCTGTCCTAGCCCAAAGTCATTTTCATGCCTGAATCCTACTTCTTTGTTCTAGCCTAAGATTTAGATTCCTGCCTGAAATAATTTCTTCGTTCTAGCCTGGGATTTAGACTCCTAATTGAAATTACTTTTTTGTTCTATCCTAGTGGCAGATTCCTGCCTGTAGCTCATTTCCTTGTTTTTGGCCAATGTCAGATTTCTTCCAAGCAGCCCATTTCCTTTTCCTTGGCCAATGTCAGATTCCTCCCAGTCAGCCCTAAAAGCTCCCCACTTTTTATTGCATAAACAAGACTGAGTCTGTCTTAGGTCGTTCTGACAAGAATGTCTTCCTTAGCCATCATGGAATATGCATTATCAGAAGCAATGCATTTCTGTCTTAGGTTGGTAAGGCTCTGTGCAGAATCTTACCCATCCTTGGCCTGCCAGCCTATTAAATTAATAACTCTCTCTGGGGGTCCATTCTCAGTTTCAAGTCATTCACTTTGGCTGCCAGCATGTTGATGTTGATCAAGAATTGACAAATGGGACCTCATAAAATTGCAAAGCTTCTGTAAGGCAAAGGACACTGTCAATAGGACAAAACGGCAACCAAAAGATTGGGAAAAGATCTTTAGCAATCCAACATCTGATAGAGGGCTAGTATCCAATGTATACAAAGAACTCAAGAAATTAGGCTCTAGACAATCAAATAATCCAATTAAAAATGGGGTACAGAGCTAAACAAAGAATTATCAACTGAGGAAATCCAAATGGTTGAAAAGCACCTAAAGAAGTGTTCAACATCCTTAGTTATCAGGGAAATGCAAGTCAAAACAACCCTGAGATTCCAACTCACACCAGGCAAAATGGATAGGATCAAAACCAAAGGTGATAGTAGATGCTGGTGAGAATGCGGAGAAAAAGGAACACTCCTCCATTGTTGGTGAGATTGTAAGTGGGTACAACCACTCTGGAAAGCAGTCTGGTGGTTCCTCAAAAAACTGGAGGTAGTTTTACCTGAGGACCCAGTTATACCACTCCTGGGCATATACCCAAAAGATGCTCCAACATGTAAGAAGGACACATGCTCAACTATGTTCATGGCAGCCTTATTTATAATAGCCAGAAGCTGAAAAGAACCCAGATGTCCTTCAACAGAGAAATGAATACTGACATAAAATGTGGTACATTTACACAATGGAGTACTACTCAGATATTAAAAACAATAAATTCATGAAATTCTTAGGCAAATGGATGGAGCTGGAAAATATCATCCTGAGTGAGGTAACCCAATCACAAAAGAACACACATGGTATGCACTCATTAATAAGTGGATATTAGCCCAAAAGCTCACAATACCTAAGATACAACTCACAGAACACAAGAGGCTCAAGAAGAAGGAAGACCAAAGTGTGGGTGCTTTGGTCCTTCTTAGAAGGAGTAACAAAATACTCACAGGAGCAAGTATGGAGACAAAGTATGGAGCAGACACTGGAAGAGGGACTTCTGGAAACTGCCCCACCTGGGTATCCATCCCATGAGACGTCACCAAATGCACACACTGTTGTGGATGCCAAGAGGTACATGCTGACAGGAGCCTGGTATAGCTGTCTCCTGAGAGGCTCTGCCAGAGCCTGACATAAACAGAGGCAGCTGTTCAAAGCTAACCACTGAACTGATCACAGGATCCCTAATGGAGGAGTTAGAAAGAAGACTGAATTGAAGGGGGTTGCAGCCCCATGGGAAGAGCAACAATACCAGCCAACCAGAGCTCCCAGGGTCTAAACCCTGGCAGCCTAGGAACACACATGGAGAGACACATGGCTCCAGCTGTATAGGTAGTTGACAATGGCCTTGTCATACATCAATGGGAGAGGAGGGCCATAGTCCCTGGAAGACTGGATGCCCCAGTGTCAGGGAATTTGAGAGCATGGAGGCAGGAATGGGTGGATAGGAGGTGGCACACCCTCATAGAAGTCGAAGGAGGGGGGATGGGATAAGGGGTTGGTGGGGGAAAGGAGATAACATATGAAAGGTAAATAAATAAAATATCCAATAAAAAATAGATTATAAAACTGGCAATTGCAGCCAAGCATTTAAGACTTTCTGTCACAAATTTATTATGGGGATTCCTTATAATTCTCAAGGACAAGGTATTGTGGAAGGGGCCCATGGAACTCAAACAATATCTTCATAAAATAAAAATGGGGAGGTATATCCCTGTATACCACAAATTTATTTAAATCTTGCTCTTTTATTTTATTTTTTTTTTAAATTTTGGATGCCAAGGAACTTTCTGTTGAATGTCTATGGCATCCTTCAACTAGGCATACTTATGCCTAGGTAAAAAGGAAGGATCCACTCACTGGCTTATGGCATGATCCCTACCAGGTATCCAATATGGGGAAGTGGGCATGTTTGTGTTTTTTCTTCAGGATGCTGAAGGAGCATGATGGCTGCCAGAGTGATTGGAGAGAGATACCAATGCTGAAACAAAGAATGATGCTGAGTGCCCTTACAAGGGTGACTGGGAAGCTGTAATGGACATATGTTCCTGACCCACCTTTGCTTGCCTATATCCCAGATGGGACAAGCTGCCTTGCCTCAAGCTTTTAGACCGTGTGGGACAGAGAATCAAAAAGAGAAGTTATAATGATTCTTGTATTTTTCTTAAAGGTGACCAGTTATTCAGACTCAAACATGAACTGGTCTAGAAATCTATCCAATATTGGAAATAACAGTCTTTATTTGGAAGGCTTGACCTGCACATTTTCAGAGATACATTTGGAAGTTAGTTGCAGTTCTCTATGATGTTATGTTAGCAAGAAAAAAAGTTGGGACGGGTTCTGGATTTAAGGATCTTTTAATTGTCAAGTTAAAATTACTTTTGTCTCTTCTACAGTATTTATTGTAAGTTGCATTAATTGTATACTTTCTAATTGTATTAGTGTGTTGAAACCTGGCATGTCTGTTACAGGGGTCTATCCACCAGCTTTTGTTTATTGCCCTGAGTATCACAGAACCTTGGTTTTCTAGGAAAAAAAAAAAAAAAAAAAAAAAAAAAAAAAAAGGCTTGCAAGTACTAGAAGAAGTGAGTTAGACTTTAAGCAGAAGCAAGAGTGTAGCAGGCTTGATCATTGCTAATATAACAGCTTTAATTACATTAATTGCTAGCACCACTACTTCTGCAATTGCTTTGACACAGAACTTAAGACAGCTACTTTTGTTAATCATTTACAAAAAAAAAATGTTACTAATATGTTGAGTATACAAGAGAATTTAAGAGAATTTAGATAGGCGTTTGGAACAATGGATTGATGCTCTGTATCCTATTCAAATTATTAGAAGGAGGTTCAGAGTTTAAGAGTAAGGAGCCATCTCGAGTGTCATGCCCAATACCAAGGGAGTTGTGTTACTTTGAAAATTTACAATGATCGTCATTATAATTAGAAAAAACTTTTAAGACACTTGTATGGTATTTGGCATAATTCTAACACCTCTCTGGATGCTTTAACGTTGCATAGTGAGATTATGAATTTAAAGAATGCTACTCTGCTGAGCTATGATGCTGCAGATAATGCTGATAAAATTATTCATGGCTTGAGGTCAGTATTTCCATTTTGGTCAAGCTTCAGGAATAGCATATATAGCTTGATCAGCCCCCCTTTTTTTTCCCCGGGAGTACTTTTATTCCTACATTATCTTTTATGATCACCAGCGATTATAAAACTGCCCAAGATGTTAGCCTGACAGGTCCTGAAGTGGGATCACTGAGCATGGGGTGCCACAAACCCCACTGAGACACACCAGCTCTCAGCTACCTGCAAGATCTCTGCTTTCACTCGAAACCTCAAGAACTCTGAACATGCTGTGAAATTCGCTCAACTAACATCGCAACTGAAAACACACTCAGAAATCTGTTTATCCCATAAATATAAAGATAAGATCATTTTAGAGATGATTCAATTTGTCATTTTAATTGACTTTTTAATAAATTTAGCACCTCTGTGCTTATGAGGAAAACTAGAATTATCATACTTAAATAAACTCACACCTGATGCAGATATAAAGTAGATACCATGGTCAACAGTTGTGTTTGTGGTAATGTAACTCTAGACTGCATAACAGCTTTTTGTGATGTTCTGTTTTTTTGGTTTGTTTTGGTTTGTTTTGTTTTGGTTTGGTTTGGTTTGGTTTGGTTTGGTTTGGTTTGGTTTGGTTGTTTGGTTTGGATTAGTTTAGTTTGCTTTGTTTTGTTTGGGGGGGGCAGGTACACTGTGGGTGTGCACACAGAGAAAGACAATGCAGTGTGGTTATGAAGAGGTGAAGAGGGCTTGTGGAGGCACTTCCATTGGCAAAGTACTTGAGGTGCAACCATAAAGACTCAAGCTTGACCCCAGAATCTATGTAAAAAATTCAGTGGTGGTGGCATATTCTTGTCATCCAGCACTGAAGAGGCAGAGTGAAGACTTCCTACGGTTTTCTAGTCAGCCAGTCCAGTCTCTTTGTTGACATCTAAACTAGTGAGAGACCCTGTGTTAAACAAAGAAATAAGGTAGACCAAGGAATGACAGGAGTTTGGCCTCTGGCTCCATACATACACTCAGAGGTGCACACACACATGATCTGCATATTCTCTCTCTCTCTCTCTCTCTCTCTCTCTCTCTCTCTCTCTCTCTCTCTCTCTCTCTCTCTCTCTCTCAGAGAAATAGAGGTATCAAAATTCCCTCCATTTTAATCTGAATTTTGTGCCAACTTGTGCCTTCAAGTCATTTCCTCTCTTCATGTAAAGCAGTCTTTAAAACAGGAACAAGAACGTTTACCTCATAAGGTCACGCAGGGAGTGGTTGGCATGCTCTGTCTCCCCAGGGAAAGAACAATAGCCCAAGTTTGGCTTCCCTGGCTTTCCTTTGTTTCCTTTTTCTTATGCCTTTGGGTGCAGTCTGAGGAAGGGAAACCTAGATACACACTTGATTCCTGGCTGAATCACGTACTTTTCTCCTCCTCTTCTTCCTTTAAGGTTTCTCACAACCAAAAGGAAACTTAAGATACTAGAAAAATCGTATCCAAGTCAGTAGCTGTCACTATATCCTCTTTACAATAACTTGTTGTAATCGGCTCCAGGCTCAATGAGTCTGGGGCTAAGGAGAAAACACGTCATAGTCCTAGGGAGCTAAAAATGAATATCCATTTACAGTCTCCAAACTAATATCCACATCATAGCTGAGAAACAAAGGCTGAGTGGTTGAAACTGAAGGCATATTGCTGTTTCTGAAAACTACAATGTTCTTGCCAAGTAGACCTTGGTAGACACAGTAGTAGATCATTTAGTAGGTATTTTGGTCTCAACTGCACTCAAGAGTTTGAGTGTATGTGCTTCTCTCCTAGCCATGATGGGGGGAAGGGCTAACAGAGATCTATGGAGAGGCATTTACCATTCACCGTTACATGGTAGAATATCACTTGGCCATAGGAAGTACTGTCATTTGGGACAGCATGAATTAAAGTAGAGATCATGAGGCTCACAGAAATACAGCAGGCAAGGAATGACAAATAGGATGAGTGCCCACTCATGTGTCAAACCTAGAACACTTAAGTTTGTAAGAGCTCAAAACAGAATGGTGACGGACAAAGGTTGAAAGACAGAGCTGTGTACAGGGAAGGACAGGAAACATAGGTTAATGAGCCCAGGGTTCGAACTGAAACGCAGCAAGTTCTAGTGTCACTGCACAGAGGACAAGTGTATACTTCTAACAAGCAGAGTAGCAGGGGCCGGAGGTGATGGCCCAGTCAGCAGAGTTAGAAGACAAGGATGTAGACCTGATTTTGATCTCAGAGCCCACAGAATGCCAAGTCTGGTGGCATGTGATTGTAAGCCCAGTGCTAGGGAAGCAGAGACAGGCAGATCCCAGGTCACCCCGGCTGCTTGCTGAGCCAATGAGAGCTCCTGTATCAAAAAAAACAGGGTGGGAGATATCCGAGAAGTGACAGGTCAGGGTTTTTTTGTGGCTTTCATACCTACACACATGCGTGCATGCGCATGCACCAAAAACCAGAACAACTGATTGTGAAGTTGATCACAGAAATGACAAATGTTTGAAGAAACAGATACGTTTAATGTGATTTTATCATCATACAATGTATACAAGAGTTAAAACTGCATGGTGTCTCATTAATATATGTAATTTACATACATCGGCTCAAAAACAAATTTAGTAAAAGTAATAAGTTTGCCTGAGTGTGTCTAAGGCAGCTCTTATTTCCTCACGGCATCTCCCTAAGATACTGAAAATGCACCTACATGCAAAAACAGGTTTCCGTTTTAATTCTACATTTAAGTTCTGTATCACCACGAAGCACATCACCATTGGTAGAGAGTTAACATCTGGTTCTGCACAGCAACCTCTCAGAGTTAACCACACAGGCTCAAGATTAGTACGAGCCTTGCCTAACCAGACACCGCCCCATTCTGTATGAAGTCTCAATCCCTAAATGCAGTTTTAAATACCTTCTAAATTCACTTGTTAGATTTTTGAATTAATTAAACCAATTAAGCCATGAAAAAAAAATGTTCTTCTTGATTGTAACTCAGCAGGTAGAACATTCCAAGAGGCACTTTTTATCTTTTTTGCGTTTTTTTGTTACAGGGAGGATGTGAACCTCCACCCTGATGAATGTTAATTCTGGCATTGAAATAAAGAGGTATAAATATGACATCACAAAATGTTTAGATTACGTATAGCTTTCACCCCTTAATCAATGAAAGCTTGTTTTGAGGCAAATGGGGTCCATTAAAGAAAGGTGTAACTGGCCAAAATGCAAATGCTAAGTGGCTGTGGGCTGCCCATCTACAACACCACTTCTCTACCTAAAGCTCATGGACCATCACAAAAAAGAGGGTGGAAAGATTGTAAAAGCCAGAGGACCAGGTCATCAAATGCAAGACTGTGCCTTCTATATATGCTAGGAAGCTGCATCCAATCACTGAATCTCAATCAAATGGGAGCCTACTCAAGACCTGAACAATAACAACACCAGGTAACATGTCAGCTAGAATCCCACACATAGATGAAAAGCTGCAGGCAATCATTGACTCCTGAGAGAGGGAGAATCAGTCTTCTTCAGGGATGAGTCCCTTGATAGGTTTATAATCCCAAGCAGTCAGTTCTAAACACATATTAAATTTTATTTATAAGTGTATGTGTGTGTATACACACACACACACACACACACACACATATATATATGCAACAATAACTAAAGAATAAGAAGTCATGAATTTGTGGACTTTAGGATACACAAGAAGAGTTTGGAGGAATGTCAACATAGTAATCACATTGAAATTCTCAAAAAAATTAAAAAATAACACACTATGTTTCTGAAATACAAACTGCCAAGTTTTTTGAAAGTGTATATTATGATTCAAATGTTCATTTTATCCCAAGCTGTTCCCTCATGACACCAAGAGCATCAACGTCTTAGCACATCAAGAAGAAATGCTAATTCCATCTTCAAGTTTCCTGGGAAGAGTCAACAGTTTGTGACAGATTCTTAAATGAGCCATTTTGGATTATGTTTTGCTCTCAGTTATAGCGATGTGAAGATAAGCATGTAACCTGCACTGGGTCACGCATCTTCATCACATCCAAGGTCAAGGTCACATACAGATGACTTCTACCTAGAGCACTGGGCACTACTCCATAACATAACCCCTGGTAAATATAGATGTGTCGAAGATGGCAAGGCTGGCAATACTGAGCACCATACACAGGCAGATGACTGTGATCAGGTTAGAGCAGGATGTACAAGAGCGAGATTATCAGCAAAGGGAGCTGGAAGCCTGTATTATCAGAAAACATTGATGTCCTAGATATGTGACTTTCCCAGATTCTCATTGCTTTTATGTAAAATGAGGGAGAAAGCCAACAAGAACAGTATGCTGGGGGTATCAGACTTGCCCTTTTATAGGATGTCAAGAATTCTCACCAGTCAGAGGAATGAGCAGGAAGAAGTATTCTCTACAGGGAAGGAGCAATGCTTCAAGAGAACACAGGACTCAGTTGGGTGAAGAAGATGTTGGAGAAAGGCATCTCAGGCATCAGAGAGAGCACACTGCAGGGTGACAGCAAACATTCAAGAGAAAGCATCCCTATGCTTATATAACAGGGTTACATTTGTTCCTTCAGTCCAGCAAAACAGATGCATACTAAGCCATTTAGAAAGATGGAGTTTTCATTCAGTAAAAGGTACACTCAATCATATTCTTAGCCTTCTAAAGAAGAACTCTTTATCGTTTTGAAGAGACGTGTCAGGACCAGCTCCAAGGCTATACAATCACTGTAGCTATATTCTGTCCCCGACACAGAAAGGTCATGAGCTAGTAGTCCCCGTGAGTTACTGTTGCTCTTTTGAAATTTTTCCTAATTTTAAACAAAAGCATCAAGATTTTCATTTCATCACAGATCTGATTAATTATGAAGCCAGTCCTGGCCACACAATCATATTTATAATACTCAGCAGCTATTTATAACCTACTTTATTTTATTTACTTCATGAAATTCTATGAATTCTTTCTCCCAATGCTGTAAATAGAGCAAAATCAACAAAACCTGCTCATTAGTGAGGATCAAGTGATTTCTTGATTGTAAACTAATTGTTTTTTTCTCCATCATAGCAGAAAAAGAAAGTGCAGGAGACAGGTCAGTGCCTAAAACACTCAGTAGAAGAATATACTAGGAATTATTTTAAACATCAGCAAATTAGTGCTCTTCCAGCCAGCCAGCCTGCCTGCCACATAATGCACAGCTGGGTCCTGAAACTTGACTAAGGTGACAAGGAAATGAATACAGGACAGACACCAGAAAAGCTGGAGTCAGCTGAGCTGAGCTTGCTCAGATGGAGCAGCGCCTACCATTTAGCAACATCTAGGAACCTCTGAGTGTTTACTGTATGCAGCCAGGAACCTGTTAGTTCATCCCTTCAGCAGGTCTCAGCAGAAGAGCAGTTGCACTATAAACACCCAGGTGGAGGAAGATGTCTGTACATTCTATCAACACTTGCACATGGACTAAAGAAGACTTTGCTAGTTCCCTGAGCCTGACCCCAGGAAACCTTAGCCAATTGGATGGGTCTCAAGTATTGGAGGCCTTGTTACTGATATGCACTCACTCAGAACTTCTACTGTTCCCATCAGCTGCCATCCTTTCTTCTACCCCTTTCTTTTGTATTTTCTTCCTTGCTCTTCTTCCCCTTGCAATTGAGTTCAGGCTACATTCTAAATGATATAGTATATACTCAAACATTCAGAGTCCCCTCGAGGAGCACAGACATGGAGGAGAGTAAGCAACAACAGTGGAGACATAGGAAGGGCATGCCATACAAGGAGGTGATGTGGATGGAGATGACTCAAGACAAGACAGTCAATGCCATAGGAAGGAAGGGACTTAGATGAAGCAAGAAGGTATCGAAAGACAGGTATTTAGGCAGAGAGAGAGAGAGAAAGAGAGGGGGAGAGAGAGAGAGAGAGCTTGAAACCCACCAATTA
Organism: Arvicanthis niloticus; assembly: GCF_011762505.2. Taxonomy (NCBI): domain Eukaryota; kingdom Metazoa; phylum Chordata; class Mammalia; order Rodentia; family Muridae; genus Arvicanthis; species Arvicanthis niloticus. The sequence goes on along the minus strand of NC_047666.1, from coordinate 77,739,964 downwards.
TAGGAAATCACATGTAGATCTGAAAATATGATGTATGTAGAAGTGTACGGAGGGATAAGGAAGAAAAGGAAACTAGACACAGGCCAAGAGTATTAAATGTAAGTAGATGTTAAAACTCACCCTGAATGCCCCTTGCAGACTATCTGAAGGTAATCATGATGGGATGACACACTTTTGCACATATGTGGGGTGGGAAAATCTACTCTGAATGTGGGCAGCACCAGTCTATGGGCTGTGGTTCCAGACTCAATACAAAGGAGACCATGAGGGCAGTGTCAGACTTCTATGCCTCTGCAGTGTGGGTGGAATGTAACCAGATGCTTCCCACTCCTCCTGCAATACTTTCCCTGCCATGATGGGAAGTATCCCTAAATCTGTAACACAAATAAACATTTTATCCTTTAAGTTCCTTCTGTGCCCCATGTTTGGCTCAATTAATGAGAAAAGAAAATGGTAGAGAAAGTAGAGAAATGGGATGGAGAGATACAGCGTAGAGATAAATGATAAAAACAGGATGCAGGCTTCTCCTGAAGTTCACATCTTGGGAAAGGGCAAGAACTTTATGTGGAAGCACCATTGACTCTAATGATACTGAAGAGAAGAAACTCATAGGAAGTGTCAGGCTTCACAGAGAGGTTTCGCCAAGCAACTAGTAAGGCAGTTAACTAGTAGTTAATTAAGTATTAATTAATATATTTAAATATATTTAATTAAACATATAATTAAATATTAATTGTATTATATTATTTAATCATTATATTATATGTGATTATTATAATTAAATATTAATTAAATATATATCATTAAATGTACTGATATTTGGTTGGGTTCCAGGAATGTGTAAACTGAAATAATCCTCTTCTCAAGAAGTGAGGTAAGGAGAGTGTTACACCCTTCGTTTTGAGAATAGAAGAGTGCTCTCAGGCTCTTACTAAGGGACTTATGGAGATTTCTAGAAAGAGCAGATGCTCTGTCTTGGAGAAGTTTCCTGAGCTGAGACTCACAGGACTGAAGGAATCAACCAGAAACAGGATGAGGTCACTTGAAAAGAAATGGTTTAGGTACATTGTGTGAGTGTGTGTGTGCGTGTGTGTGCGTGTGTGTGAGAGAGAGAGAGAGAGAGAGAGAGAGAGAGAGAGAGAGAGAGAGAGAGAGAGAGAGAGAGAGAGAAGCAAAGGAAATATGAATTCATTCTGGCTGTGCAGAGTCCAGGGGAGAGATAAAAGGAGAATAAGCCAGTGCAGAGTCTGTGGAGTCGGTAAATTACAAGAAGGATCCTTTCAAGTGCCAGCAATTGCTGCAGGGCTCATGTCTTACTAGGGCAAGCAGCACACACTGGGGAGGAGGGGGCGTCTTTCCACCTTGCCCCTTTCAACTCTTTCCTGCCAACCTCAACAAAACTCTCAGATTATTAAATTTTAGCTAATCTGTTATTGTTATACCTTAAGACAGCAACCAATGGTTTAAATCTAAAGTGGTCACAAGCCTGTCCATTCACTCTGTCATCCTCTGAATCTGACAGAGGTCTTGGTTGTATAACTATAGTTCCAGATACACTGTTGGGCATTCATGTGTCCCTGTCAGACAAAGAATCTCTTTGGTGTTTCTTATACAAGGGAGTATATTGATATTTCTCTTATCTCTGCTCAAAATCAAGGTGTTCCGCTATAGAAATCACAAGATCTCATTTAGAAAGCACCTTAATGCTTACACACTCCAAATATTTGGAACACTGTCTGCAGTTTTAGTCATTCCCAAAGCTTAGAATGCTGCTCTCAGACAAAACGATTGCCTCACAAGTATATCAAAACCTAGGTTCTGCCTCTGAAATTGCAAAGTATTTCATATATGTAATTTGTTTCACACAATGAACAGTTTAGAGAGCAAGGCAATTTACCGCTTGCCTTCATAAGTTCCCTTCCAGGAAATAAGACTTCAAGGACCTGAGTCCAGAGATACACAATTGTTTCACAGCTCTTAATACTAGCAAACCCATTCTCTGACTTGTTAAACTGTCAAGTCAAGGTTAATTTATTTCTTCATCATTGAAGTGTCTCTTGCATTTTTTTATATATGCATGATATTCTAATGATACTAGCCATCGGTTGTTTGTACATTGGCTGGATTCTTGGTTGGTAAAGAAGAACACAGCCTACAAGGAGTATCAGGTAGAATCTATGTGTTCAAAGGGATGCTTAGGCATGAGGAGTGAAGTCACTTAACTTCCAAATGAGAAACGGACACATCTCAGATCTTATTTTAAATAATGTATTACGAGATACTATTTAAAAACCCAACTCCACAAGCAGAACCATCTGGTTTAAGGAAATCAACTAGAGATGTATCAGCATGTAAGAGCACTTGCTGCCCTTGCCGATCACCCTGGCTCTACTCCCAGCACCCACATGGAGCCTCACAACCACCTACAACTCCATTGTCAGGAATCTGACACCCTCTTCTGACCCCCACAGGCACCAGTACTCACCCTGTACACACATATGCAGGGAAGCAAAACACATAAATAATCCTAAGTTTTAATATCAACTAGTAGACAAGCATAATTCATCATCTATGGGTGGCAGATTATTGACTTTTAATAACAAATGAAGATTTGCAGTGTCCCTTTTAAGATAGCTCAAAATATAGAGAGTGTTATATAAACTAATTCAACCTAAAGACATGAAGATGTACCAAATCCATTCTTACACGTTTCATTTCAGATGCACAGCTTTTATCATGAGACATCAAAGAAGAGGAGGAAACCTTGGCAAAGTGAAACAATAAGAAATGATAATTTTTTTTACTTTTAAATTATATCATTATTATGTATGTGCATGGTATGGGGTGGGGGTACAAGTAAACAAGTGGCAATGAATGTGTGCAGGTCAGAGGACAACTTTGGAAAGTCAGTTCTGCTGTGGGCACCAGGGATCAAACTCGGGTAGGCAAGCTTACACAGTGTCTTTTCCTACTGAGATATTTCATTGTTTCCACCTTTACCTGCTGAGACATCTCATTGGTCCCACCATTGCCTGCTGAGACATCTCATTGGCCCCGCCTTTGTCTACTGAGACATCTCATTGGCCCCGCCTTTGCCTACTGAGACATCTCATTGGCCCCGCCTTTGCCTACTGAGACATCTCATTAGTCCCACCATTGCCTGCTGAGACATCTCATTGGCCCCGCCTTTGTCTACTGAGACATCTCATTGGCCCTGCCTTTGCCTACTGAGACATCTCACTGGTCCCACCATTGCCTGCTGAGACATCTCATTGGTCCCACCATTGCCTGCTGAGACATCTCATTGGTCCCGCCTTTGCCTACTGAAACATCTCATTGGTCCCGCCTTTGCCTACTGAGACATCTCATTGGCCCTGCTTTCATTCCTTGACAAGTCATTCATGGATTTCTGATGTGAGTACATGAACATGACTTCAAAATGTCTAATGTTTCATATCAGAAATGGGCTGTGCGTTCTGAAACATAAGATTAAGCCATGATGGATGATGCTGTGCCTGATGATATGGGATGACAGCCAAGGACCAGATGCCTGTGGATAAATAACAGCTTAAAAGGCACCACACATACAGCCCTATTAACATCATGCTTTACTGTGTTTCAAAACTTTGCAGTCACTCAACAGATAGGAAAAGACCCACATGACCCTGGGCTTTCTGCTCTGCTCACAGCAAGTGAGTGATGGTCAACGCCAGCTGACGTTAGATCTCTTCCCTGGGAGACTTTTCCTTCAAGCACAGCTGATCTTGGGCTCCTTTCTTGTGGGCTGCATAGATTGATAAATGCCTACCTCACTCAGTAACATTTTCCAGACGCCCAGACAATGAATTCACAACATACACATCCACTTCCCTTGAAAGCACAGGGACTGATATTCTTGTTTCCAGAAAATACAGGGTAAGTTTATTTTTAAGGAGAATTAATAAAATAAGAACAGGATTGCTCCACTGCTCTCCAGCCACTGTTTACCCAGAGAGCTGCTTGCTGACGTCTGTCTTTTTCCTCAGGGGCCTGCTCCAATTAAAATGGGTCTATCTCCAGTCAGGTTTTATCTGGCCACTGAATACTTGATGAGGAACCCACTACCTGGTTTCTCCTGACTCACATTTTCAGAAAAAAATTCCTATATTTTGGCTTATGTTAAATGTTGGTTTTGTCAGGTAGAGATGGGTAAAACATAGTCTTATTTTGATTTGGTTTTTTTTCCCTTGTCTGTTATGGTTTCCCAGTAAAAGGGCAACAAAATATTTAAGAATGAGATTTTTCCAATTTCTTGTTGTTCTTGGCAAATCTCTGTGTTTTCTCCATCAGCATGTCTTCATCTAAGGACATGTGTCATATTTATAGTTTCATGCTGTACGACAAGTTAAAAAATATTTTTAAACCATAGATCAAGGCTGTGGGGATAGCTCAGTTTTTAAAGTATTTACTTTGCAAGCATGAGAACATCAGTTCTAACCACAGAATCCATGTATTTAAAAGAAAACCCGGCTGTGCTGACACACACTTGCCATCCAGCACTGAGGGAATGGAGACAGGTGTCTCCCTAAAGTTGAAGCCAGTGAGCCTAGTCTACTTGGTAAATTCTGGCCAGTGAGAGAGACCCTTGCTCAGAAATAAAAGAGGTAGACAACTCAGAGATGCTCCCTTCCCCACATGCACCTTCATATTCAGACATATGAACATGTACAAGGGCACGAGCATGCTATCACACACATGCACATACATACATACATACATGGGCACACACATGCACATACATACATACATATACCCACAGGGTACACACACATGCATAGACACATATGTATACACACATTGGGCACATACACATGCACACATATGCATACACACATGTATGCACACATGCACATACACAAGTACACACATGCACATGCACACACACACCACAGTTGATGTACTTACCACTTTCCTGAAGATGATGTTGATTAATTTAGACATATTTATGTCAGGACAATCTACTAATATTAATACAGATAGTGAATTTATGGTGTGACAAATAGCTAATTAATTAGGCTTTGCTGTGAGTGACACTCTGGAATTGGATTTCTCTATTCGTCTACTGTAATAGCTCAGGAAACTAGTTTGTGGACATGCACTAACTAGTGTTAGAGTCTAATAAATGAGCAACATTAACCTCAATTCCTCCTCAGTTGTTCAACATTTCATTAGGTAACTCGATTACTGTATCTATTCCTGCAAAGCTCAATTGGCACCTCCCAATTAGGCTTGAATTGTTTAACAATGTTCCCAAAGCCATGAGGCCAACAGCAACCCAGAAATGACTGCAGATCTGTGTGATCTAAAAAGCTCGTGTTTCTCAGCATGCAGAATACCATCCATTCGTACATGGTTTTCCACCTACACCCATGACCTGCTACTTTTCCTAAATCTATACAAGTGAAAACTAGCTTACCTCACCAAGTGAGAATCCAGAAGCTCTCTCCAGTGGAATGAATGTTTGTGTCCCCTGTAAGCTCACAAATGGAAACTTAGCCTTCAATCTGATCACATTTGGCAGTGGGCAGGGGCTTTGGTGGGTAGTCAGGTCTTGAGGATTGGGTTAGTGCCTACACAACAGGAACCCCAGAGAGTTATCTTACCTTTTCACCATGTGAAGATTCAGTACAAGAGGTCTGTACAGCTCCTAGGAGAGATTCCTAACCAGAATCCACCATGCTGCCCTGTGAGCTCCAGCCTCCTGCACCCCAGGAAGAAACTTCTGTGGGGTATCAGGTACTAAGTCTATGGAAGTCTGTTGTAGCAGCAGCTGTGCAAACAAAGACACCTGCTGAGTTTACCTGTCTCTATCAGACCACTTACACTTAGTCCCTCAGAGCACCAAGCTTGAGGCTTCTAACATTTCTGGAATCAGTTCCTCCTTCCCATTCTACTCCTACTCCACAAAGTACATGTGTTAGCTTATTCCTCTTGTGTGTGCACATGTGTACACACACACACACAAACACACAAACACACACACACACACACACACACACACGCATGCAGGCAGGCACCACCATATAATTCTACAGCAACATCTTGTAAGATAAAGCCCAATTTCCTAGGCAGGTCAGGTGTTGCTCTCTCAGATCCAGTCCCTGCCTCTCCCATGTCACCTTTTCTGCTCCATCACCTTATTCTGCAGTCACAGTAAGTCACACACTCTCTTGAACATGCCAAGGGGTTCCACATACTTCTGCAACTTTGTTTAGCTACTCCAAGTCCTCCCAGCCCTGTCTCTTGGGTCACATGATGCCCCTTCTATGAAGACTTCAGGGAATTTACAGTGAGAGCATTGCCTGCTGTATATCAGGTCCATTTCCAGTCGTGATCCTCTGTTCTATGCTAGTTTAGAAATGGTGCATGACACAACCCTATCCAAATCAAATCCCCACTACTCCATGGATTTTACAATGCTTTATTTCATTCCGTTAGTGTTAAAGGCATGGCGCACATTTATCTTTGCAATGACCGTGTGTAGAATGATCTCTGCTGGGTTACAAACAGCATCCAGGAAACAGAGGGACACTGATTAGAACATCAAAGCCAGCCTGGACTACAAAATGAGACCCTGCCTCAAAAATAAAAACAGATTTGAAGACCTGTCATTTACTTAAGAGCCATCAGAAATGTACAGGTGGCACTCAGCTGTCGTGGTGTCAAATATGAGAAAGAAATTGAACAACTTGGCATTAGGAGAACAACAGAAATGGTAGCATGACAAACCTGGACTTAGAGTACAGCCTCAAGTCTCCAAGCACTAGATTCGGGGCAAGTCTCATAGTTTCTCCATCAATAACCTGAGGTAAATTGTAGGGTCACTGTACATTGCCAACTGAGAAGAATATTGAACTGAACCCTCAGTAAGGAATCAGCAAGAAGTAACAGACAACAGAAGTATTTGCAGGTAGTCATGAGGTTCAAAGAAGAGAATAGTTGGGGAGGTGGTGAAAGGATTCTTGGATAAGACTGCACAAGAGGATATAATTAAAAGCATAGTAGAATTTTCCAGACTGGCAAGAGTGGAACAACTCTTCCACTAGAGGAAGCAATGTTAGTGGTGATACCTAACTTGTCAGAATGAGAGCAGGAAGCAGTCTGGTGTAGCTCATGGCTACCTCAGCAGACCAGCTGAGCTTATATAAGGTAAACAAGGCTCATGAATAATTTAGAGCGTTGAAGTGCAGTCCTCACATGCTGGAGGAGATGGATTGCTGCTGCCTCTCGGAAGAGCTGTTACCTAGTGCGGAGTTCTGTGCCACGTTCGCTTTTTACACCCTCCTAGTGGAAATGCTGACCTGCTTCATTTACTCGTGTCTCTTCTTCCGTTTGGTTGCATTGAGACAAAATCTAGCTATATATAGCCCTGGTTAGCCCAGTGTTCACTATGTAGCCTAGGCTGACCTCAGTTCACAGCAATCCTCCTGCCTGAGCCTCTTATGCACTGGTATTATAACTTGGATTTTAGTTTCTGCACTCTTATGTTTTCAAACAAGTTCTCCACACGGTAACCAGAGTGGCCCAGCAACCTCAACCTCAGATTCGTTAATGTCGACTTCACTATTTAAAAATCATTGTTTCTCGTGACTTTAAAAAATACCTTAAATTCCTCAGAGTAAGACTATTTCTATAGGCTTTACTTTATATAATTCTTAGGCTACAATAAATATAATTTTACCCTTCCCTGCTTTTGTACTTTGGAGTAAAGAAATCCAAAACCCTTACAGTGTCTAGGACTCACGAGGCTTCCTCAGAATACTATATACCATCTCATCTCAACCAGGCGCCATGAGTACACTCCCCCTCATAAAAAACATCAGTCCATCTCTCCCAAATGTGTTCCAATATTTAATTATTCTCAAAACCCAGCCTACATTCAATAATCTTCCCTTGGGCTCCATTAGCAGAATGTGTCCTTGTTGCTTATTTTTATCTGTTATACTAGCTATAATTTCCAGAAAGAGTACTTTATCTGGGGGCTAGAGGTGTATCTATGTGGTTAAGACTACTTGGTGATCTTGCAGAGGACCCTGACACAGTTCCCAGCACCCATATGGGACTCCAGTTTCAAGGGACCTAGCACCCTCTTCTGGCTTCTTCAGGCACCAGGTATGCACAGGTGCACATATATAACACTAATACACATAAAATAAGTTGCTTTTTGAAAAAGAGTGTCTTATTAATCTTGGAAATGCCCCAGTTACTCAGTGGGTAGTTAATATATCTGCTGAGTGAAAGGCACCATGGGATGTAACGCTCATCCTAACATAGGAACTCCCAGAGGGCCATGTTAGAATTCACTCAAGCCTCTTGAATTGAAAATGAACTCCACTGAACCAACAGATTAACATGTGATTGACAGTACCTTGATCCAGATGCCTATATCTGTCCTAAACCAGGTGGCACAAAGTTAACTTTGATCCCTGTGCTTGATCCCATATTCTACTGGTTAAGTCTAGAACAAGATTAATTTAATTACAACAAGCCACACCACTCTCAATCATTTCAACAACCAGCATCCTCAGAAACATTTTGACACACACAGATGTGAAAGCTGGAAGACACGAGGAACTTCAGAAGGCAGGAAGACTAGAGTTGGAACTTCCAGATCTTTTCTTCAATTGGCATCATATTGATTTTTAGATTTTTTTTTCACATGTGTGCAGTAGCCACAGAGACCAGAGAGGGTAATAGATCTCTTGGAGCTGGAGTCACAGATGGTTGTTCACTGTCTGATGTGGGTGCTGAGAACCAAACTCAGGTCCTCTGGGAAGCAATAAGTGTTCACAACCATTGGACCATCATACCTACCCCTGTTAACGTACATTAAAAAAAAAAGATGAAACATGGTTTATTCCAAAGTCTGTTCCTGTCATTTATATGTCATGACCAGTTCAGAAGGCTGGACCAGAACCTTGATCATTGTGCTGGATAGCTTTACGAAGACACAACACAGGCTAAAGTCATCTGAGAAGAGGAAACCTCAGTTCGGAAAATGCCTCCATGCAATGAGGCTATAGGCGAGCCAATAGGTCATTTTCCTAATTAATGATTGATATGGGAAGGTCCTGCCCATTGTGGGTTGTACCTTCTGTGATCAGGTGGCCTTGGGTTCTATAAGAAAGCAAGTTGAGCAAGGCATAAAGAGCAAGCCAGTAAGCAGTTAACTCTAAAAGCTACTCCTACAGCAGCTGTGAGTGTGTGAGTGAATGAGTGTGTGTGTGTGTGTGTGTGTGTGTGTGTGTGTGTGTGTGTGTGTGTTCTCAAGAGCATGTGTTTTGTTTTGCTGTGACAAAGTTTTTCTATGCCGGTAATTCATTATCTACCCCAAGCTGGCCTTGAACCTTGATCCTCCTGCCTCTGCCTCTTGAGTGCCAAAACTACAGAGATTCACAAGCTCTTTTGACTAAGCTCTATAGAACTAGTATTCTGTAAGACCCCTCCATGCTCATAGGATAATAATGTCACCTGGCAATACTTTTCTGAAAATAAATTGTGAAGCAAATCTTGACTCCAGTTTGCAAAAGAACACTCCGTTTGAAATAGAAAAGAAAGTGATCTAAATGTCAAGTTGCTATTGTCTCTTTTTAATGTAGGCACAGGAATACTGACCTTAAATGCTCTCAAGAACTAAGTGGCAGAGTGTGTCGGAGCACAGCAGCATGTGAGACAATGTACACACAGCACAGACAGAGTTACTTAAAATGGACTAAGGACCAATTTTAAGTTGAAAAAGATAATTTTCTTATTAGAATCAAAGAATTCTTTTACTTTTAAATGTCCTAAGGACTTCAGGCAATTCATTTTTTTAATTTTATGTGGTTTTACTTTTACATTTTTGTATATTTTAAGCCCTTTATGTCTAGTATTTTAAAAGATGAATTTTAATTTGTGTTTGTTTATATGTGTGTATATATATACATGTACATGCATGTGAGTGTGCATGTGTGTGTGTGTGTGTGTGTGTGTGTGTGCGAGTGTGTGTGCATGTTTGGGTATGTACATTGAGAACAGGTACCGGCGGAGGGCAGGAAAGAACACTGGATACTCATGGAGCTGGAGTTATAGGTTGTTTTTTAGCTTCTCCAGGTATGTCTTCTACAAGAGCAGCAAACACTGAAGAGCTATCTTTCCAGCCCAGCATCTAGCACTTTCCATGAAACAAAATATTCACATAATTTCCAAATCCTGCAGACTTGTATATTCTAAACTGCTCATTCTACAAGAAAGCCACACAAATCAGCAAAGACATAGAGAGTTGGAAACAGATGCTACTCATATTAAATATATTCTGATTGCATTTCGTTTAAAGTTATAGCTACCACCACCAGTGGGTCTCAACTCGCAGTTCTTAGTATATTTGAAGCCAGCAGGGCTAAGTAAATGTCTTAGAATTGCTTACTGTGGTTAAGCCAAGACATGATTTATTTGGTGCAAACTTATCCTCACAACTCAGTAGCTGAGCTCGCTTTCCCTAAAAGAATGAACGGTCAGGCCACAATTTAAAGGGCTCATCAAGACCAAGGCAGGGAACATGACACTCTTCTCTCAGGAGCTTGAGCTCTCTCAGTTTGGGGTTCTGTAGAAGCTGGTACTGATTTTATCTTTCCCTTTGAATTTCCTTGCTAGAGGCATTTAATCACTCTAACAAGCAAGCCCTAGGCCACTGCATACAAGATATTCCTAGGAAGGTCTTGAGAAGGCTGTTCAGAAACACTCCTTGATAAAGGCTGCTTCTAATGCCTACAAATAGAAGCCTTTTGGGGAGTCACATGACACAGTCTACATTCATGCAAGAAAGACTTGTGCTCAAGCAGCTCTAAGAGAGGGGGTGTCTTTGCTGTCCCCTTGTGTGTCAGTTAAAAGAGGATGCCCGGCTAAGCTCCACTCTTAATCCGCAATTCCCATTAAGGTAAGAAGTGCCCTGGTTGTTTGCAGGCAGAACTGCAATATTTGAGAGATTAGAAGTGGGCAATGAAGCTGACTCTCAAAATTCTATTTATTTAATCTGATGGTGCTGATTGAAGTGAAATGAATTAAAAAAAAAAAAACAATTGAATGGAGTCTTATATTTAAGCTTTCTTTGAATGGGAGAAACAGATTTAATTTGAAAAGGGATAGAGAATTCATTCACATGCTCAAAACTGCTAATTCACTGATGTCACACTCTCATAATTCCTCAAATTCCCATGATGCTTATTTTAATGCATGAGAGTTTCCCACAGAAGCTTTGTCCCAATGTCTGTACTCTTTACACAAATTCTAGATTACACATGACATTCTAAGTAGTTCTCAGTAACAACTCTTACACCTTTTATGAGAAACAGATGTGCACGAATGAATTGTGAACCCTTCTAATTAAGATAAGATCCTTCCATGAACCTGAATATCCATGAGACTAGAGGGCACCTGACAACATTCAGCCCAGCCATCTGTTTAAGAACTACAAATGTAACTGCTAAGATTATGAGTGAAAGTAGCCAGATTTGGATACGTGGAAACCTGAGGACCAATGGCAAAATTAGCAACAGATAGATAGAAGTCTTCTCACATGGACCTGGGTAAAGGTACTCACTGCCAAGCTTGATGTGGTGGTTTAAATATAGTTGGACCAAGAAGTGGCACTATTGGGAGGTGTGGCCTCGTTGGAGTAGGTATGACCTTATTGGAGAACGTGTGTCACTGTGGGGTTGGGCTTTGAGACACTCATCCTAGAGATGTAGAAGCCAGTCTTCTGTTTTATTTCAGAACAAGATGTAAAACTCTCAGCTCCCCCAGCACCAGCACATGCCTGCTGACATAATAATAATGGACTGACCTTCTGAAAGCCAACTCCAGCTAAATGTGTCCTTTATAAGAGTTGCTTTAGCCATGGTGTCTCTTCACAGGAATGGAAACCCCAATTAAGTCACCTGATGACATGAGTTTTAATCCCTTGGGCCCACATGGTGGAAGAAGAGAACTGATTCCTGTAAGTTGTCCTCTATCCTCCAAGCCTTGGCATATATTTGGCCACACAGAAACAGATAGATAGATAGATAGATAGATAGATAGATAGATAGATAGATAGATAGATAGATGATAGATAAAAGGATCTACAAGTTACCCCATTTGCTAGAGCAAAATCAAGACAATGCATAAGATATAAAATCAAGTGTCTCTTTACTCCTTACAAGAAGGAGTAAAAGGCTGAGCAGTGCTGTGATGGGCTTTGTGAATTAAAGAAACATAATTAACAACCCAGAACCTTTTCAGAGGAAGAATGTTGGAAAATCACCATCACAAAGAGTGATACCTCTTGCACACACAGACTAGCATCCCAGCATCCTAACAGTCCAGCATCCCAATAAAGAAGACCGCCAGCCTTCCAGCATTTCAGCATCTCAGTATCCCACCTAGCTAGGTCTCCCAGCCTTCCTGCATTTCAGCATCCATTAAGCCACAGGAACTCAATTCTAGATTAGTATACCCTATGTGTGTCTGAGAGAAAAATGGAAAATCCCTTGTATGAATAATTTCACATCAAAGTCATCCACTTTTTCCAAATCAGGCACACAAGGAAAGATAAGACAATTATACATAAAATCTCCTTAAATTACTGCAAAAAGTATTTGTTATGCTAATAGAAAACACAAAGTGAAGCATAGAGACTCAGAGAAAGAATGGATCAGATATTTATGTGTGTATAAAGTGATGTGAATTGGAAAAATTAGCTATGAAGGACATAGATACATACCAGAGCAGAAGAAAGTATCAAGAACCATCCTAAAATAAGAGGTGAAAAGAACAGAAAATATGAAATATTAGAGGTAGCAACCCACACATTCAAGAGATCCAATGAGTGAAGACAAAATAATTACAAAAAGAAGCTTTACCTAACTACACCGTATCAAAAGAATAAAAACAAAAGAACACAGTAAAAATGAGAAATAATCACAGAATGAATTAAATCATATGCATGGTAAATTAAAACTTCAAAAATCTAAAGGAAATACAGTTTTCAGAGAAACATGCAGCCATGTACAGTAGGAAATTTTAATGGCAATTCTTATATCACAATATAAAGCAGTCACAAATAGAGATCCGAGATTATTAAAAACAGAGCAGGCCAGAGGGATGGCTCAACAGCTAAGACTTGAGTTCAGTTTCCCACACTCACTTCACAACTGTGGGTAACTTCATCTCCAAAGGCTGACACCCTCTTCTGGTCTCCAGAGACACCTGTACACCCCTGGAGTGCACCCACACAAACACACATACAAGTCATTTTTTTAAAAAAACTTAACAAGTAGCAAGTAAAACTTTACTAATTGTAACTTTACTAAGCAGTATAAGGCAATAAGTATTACACATTACTTTCACAGTTGGAAAGGATGACAACACTAAATCAAAGGCTAAATATAGCTCTTATAATTTCAAATATAATGCTAAAAAATAAGCAAAAAGCCTTTTTCGCTCAAAGAGAAATAGTGTGATAATTAATAAAGTTGATCGATGCAAGGAGGCAGAAAGTGATTAAGAAACCGCAGTTTATGTGAGTAGAGAGCACAATAGTAGGTTGAAATACAAATAATTGCCTGAAATGTAAGGGAGCAAAGCACTATTCTCAAGAGACACATTTCTTCAAAGAGAAGTAAATAACTCTGTGTGCGTGAGCTATAACATGGAAATCCATGAAGGTTAACACAAATGCAAAGGTTCAGATGTCAACCCCATGATGGATAGTGTGCTGGTAAGTTAGAACAAAAGCCTGCACTTCCCAGGGAGTTATCCCAGAAGACAGAGTTTACACCCCATATTCAAACCATTCTGAGTAAAAGCAGATTACTTGACTTAGATTTGTTTTCAAGGCAAAGGTGGCTGGTCATAAATACTATCTCCCATGAAATAAAAGAATACATGAACTGGGTAAAACAATAAAAAATCAGTGTTGAAATAAACACCATAAGGAAAATCGAGTGATAATTTAGAGGCTAAAATGTATAGTATCTAAAAGTAAAATGTGAAAGGATGGTCTCAACAACAGGATAAATTGCTGTAGATAAAGTTGTTTGTATGTATACTAAAAGAATCCACTTGAAGGAACAATGAAGAATAAGTTTGAAGAATTAACCAAAGTGCAGGGGGGATGGCTCAGCAATTAGGTGCACTTGCATCTGGAGTTCAGTTCCCAGAAGCTCACAACTGTCTATGCCTCCAGAGGATTTAATGCCCTCTTCTGGCCTCTGTCAGCAATGCACTCAGTTGCACAACAGAGTGTGTGTGTGTGTGTGTGTGTGTGTGTGTGTGTGTGTGTGCGTGCACTCGCATGTGCACACACACACACACACACACCTGCAATTAAAAACAATTTAAAAATCTTTAAAGAGATAACAAAATGCTTAAAGACCCATAGGGCAATATCAAGAGATAATGTAGTTGACAAAGTAATATATAAAAGTTTAAATATAAAAATGCAAAGAGATGATTAGTCTCTGATTTAGACTTCTCCGAGTCTTTTGATTGTCTTTAATAAATTTAATAAGAAATTTTGTAATATTCCCAACCCCATCCCCAATATATAATTTAGCAGTTAATAGCCTGTGTGGTAGATATATGGTCTATTTATTTATTTATTCACTCATTCATTCATTATTTAATTTTTAAATAGGGTCTCACTGTGTAGCCCTAGCTAACCTGGAACTATGTAGACCAGACTGGTCTTGAACTCACAGAGCTCCACCTGCCTCTGTCTCCTTTGTGCTGAAATTAAAGGAATTCACATCCATATCCAGTGGACAGTTGTTTTCCCCCAACACTCCTAGTGTTTTGTGTTGCTTTCTTTCTTTTTTTGTCTCAGAGTTATTTGGTGAGAACCTCTACCATTTGAGCAATGTCAGAGAGGCCAAGGTGAGTTGGGTCTGAAGTCTACAGTATAAGAGCACGGCAAGAGAATGAGGAATACATCCATAGTCCATGCACTCTCTAACTTCATGCATCTGTCCAAGTGGATGCTAAGTTTGTGGTCATTCCATTAGCTCATAATTCTGAGAATACTCCCATGCTTTGCACAGGGTGAATACATGATAAATACGAAATAAGAAACAGTAATTTATTGATCCAGCCAATAAATACTCAGATAGAATACAAATCCTGCACTGCTCAGTATCTGTCTTCTGGAGGATGGCTCACCTCTGCTGTTTCCAAGGCCTTTGGCACAAATTCTTCTATAATACAGCTCAATGAACTACAGTGGACTGGATAACTCTCCTCAGAGACGAATGGAAAGGGGTTTAGAAGACTGAGGGAGAACTCTTGTGTATTTACTATCCATAGGAGTATTTTCTTAATTTCCTTTTGGTTGGCAATAGAAAGGTAGTCCCAGCAGTCTTTAATCTAAATTTTTGGTATTTTTAATAATCGAATTGCACAAATAACCCTAATTTGCAATATACCTCAAATAAGAACATTTTATAGTTCACTGAGTTCTAAATTGTCCTTATGAGTAGGATGCTTCATTGTTATTAGTAAGATGAGATCACGTCAGATATTGGCATATCAGATTACATCAGATATGTGGAAATCAGTGCAAGACCCTGAAGGGCTGATCAACATGGAATGACAATCAAGTGTCCATCTGCCATATGAAGGAATAAAATACAATGTGTCTGCTAATGTTCTGCACTGTTGGTTTGATTGGCAGGTGGCAAGAGCTCTGTTTTATCTAAAGAACATTTTGTGTGTTTAAAAATCCAAATCACAAATGATCAATCAATTTTTCAGATCATACTAGAAAACATTTAGGCAAAATTACAAAAAGAGCATAGGAAATCATATGAGATACATACAAAACATTCTCTCTGAACATTTTCAAGTCAAAATTCACAATATAAGAAAGAAGTGCTATCTTGTTTTAGACATAGAGGGGAAAATGCCATTGGTGGGCACGGGAGACTCTTAGATAAAGCCAATAAGATTTATGAATAAAAACCTCATGATCTGGGGCAACAAATTTCAAATTCTAACTAAACATTTTAGAAAATTAGCTTTGCTTGGTAAGTTACTGTATTCATCAGAGTTATCTAGAGCAACAGAGCAAAATACAATAAATATATGTGAATATATGAATATATATTCACACACCACACACACACAGATATATATATATATATATATATATATATATATATATATATATATATCACTATATATATTGTTATATATATATGGTGAGATATATATATATATCACTATATATATATTATATCACTATATATATATTGTTATATATATATGGTGAGATATATATATATATATATATATATATATATATATATATGGTGAAATAGTAACAACAGATATCTCACATGCCTGAGAGGTCCAGAAGCTGGTAGTTACTCAGTCTATGAGTCTCAATACCACAGCACTCTCAATCTTTCACTGAATACCTAGGGAATGGGTCCTGGAGAAATACTGGTCCTCAATCAGTGACGGAAGCCTAGAAACACTGGTTCTAATACCAGTGAAAGAATCAGCATCAGTAGCAGCTTCTTCCTCCTCCTCCTCCTCCTCTTCCCTCCTCCCATCTCCCTCCTTCCTCCTCTTTTCTCCTCCTCTCCTCCTCCTTCAGCAGCAGCAGCATGCAGGTGAGCAGCTCAGGCAAGAGGGAGAGCCAACCAAGAAAAAGGCAAATGATCGTACTTCTACCATACCCCTTTTAGTCCATGCTGCTAGCGGAAGGTGCCACCCACATTTGGGGTGCACCTTTGGGGGTGCACCTTTGTACAACCATTAAGGCAATCAGGACATTTCCTCAGTCGGTCTTCCTACTCAGGTGCTTTTCATTAGTGGCAAGCTGACAGTAAAACCAACCACCAGAACGACTATTTCTTCTAAATGTAACAATCTCAGTAAGTAGACCTCTACTCACAAAGTGGACTTTAGAAAGACAAGTTAAATGTATGTGTATGATTAATGTTCTGTCATCTTAGATGTAAGTGCTCCACCTGCATGCCTTGTCTCCACAGAAGCCAGTCAGGAGTGCTGAACCCCTGTAACTGGTATTACTGACAGTTGTAAGATCTACCATGGGAGTACTGGGAACTGAACCCTGGTCCTTTGCAAGAACAGTAAGTATTCATAATTGCTGATGGGTCTTTCTGGCCCCTGCAAAGACAATATTTTAGAAAAACTCCCTGCTTTTTCCTAATTAACTTCCAACAGGGGGAAATTTAAGGGGAAAGGTGGCCTTTCCTTTGGTGTTTTGCTTGTACTGACAAAGCTTCTTCATACCACCGGGTTCTGACATCATGATGTTTTATAGAGCTCCATCCAGTGTGGAAGAGAGAGCCTCCTCCTGGCTATCTGCAGAAGCCAGTCTCCTGGCTGCCTTTTGATTAAGATGTAGAACTCTCAGTTTCTCCAGCACCATGTCTGCCTGCCTGCTGCTATGCTTCCCACCATGATGATAATGGACTGAACCTCTGAACCTGTAAGCCAACCTCAATGAAATGCTTGCCTTCATAGGACTTGCCTTGGTCATGGTGTCTCTTCACAGCAGTAACACTTAAACTAAGACACCCAGTACTAGCTGATATCACAAAAGCATTCACAAACCCTGAGCATAGGAATCACCCGGGCCTGTTAAACACTGTATCCATCTCAGGTTCTAACGCAGCAGTGTGGATGCACAGTAGCAAGAAACAGCCCTGGTGAGTCCCAGTGACTCAGCACAGATGGCATAGGTTTCAGCATTCATCAAGGATGTCATAAGTGCTTTGGAAAAAAGTTTTTTTTTTTCATTCATTAAAAAAAATATGCATTACGCCAAGATCTCTCTGGTACCAAAGTTTCTCTCTTATAATAAACTAAATTGCAAAAGCCATGTTCTAAAAACTTAAGAAAGTTAACCCTGATCTTGCGGGATCATTTTAACCAACACATTCATAAGACCACAATCTTATCACTGGATAGAAAGAAAGGGGGCTACTTTGAAGGACTGGCAAAAACTACACAAGGTGAAGAAGTGAAAGTTTGCTTTGAGTTTGAAAGAATCATGGCTAATTAAAATCTACTAAAGAGCATCAGATACCACAGTCTATGAAGTCTATGTGGCCATAGATTTTAGAATGCTGTAAGATATTGGGAATTTTGAAATCTATGCAAACACTGTGTGTGTGTGTGTGTGTGTGTGTGTGTGTGTGTGTGTGTGTGTATTTTTATCCTCAGACTCAATACAAGCTAACCCCACCCCACTTTT
Organism: Arvicanthis niloticus; assembly: GCF_011762505.2. NCBI lineage: Eukaryota > Metazoa > Chordata > Mammalia > Rodentia > Muridae > Arvicanthis > Arvicanthis niloticus. The sequence goes on along the minus strand of NC_047666.1, from coordinate 77,721,684 downwards.
ATGCATCTTAATACATGGGCAGCTTCTGCTGGATATATTTCATTTGGAGTGTGTGTGTGTGTGTGTGTGTGTGCACGCGCGCGCGCGCACGTGCACGTGTGCATGCACACGTGTGAATGCACATGTGGGTACTCATCCATGAGGATACCAGAGGTCAACTACAAGTGTCATATCTCAAAAAAGCATCTGCTCTTTGTCTTTTTGAGAGATGGTCTCTCACTCTTCTCGAACTCACCAATTCAGCTAGGGTTGCTGGCCAGGCAGATCCAGGAATCTGCCTACAGACAACATTAGAACACGTCAGACAGCTTTATCCACCATTTTCATCTTATAGCTTCAGAGTAAGATCCTCTATCTAGACAGATATGTAAGGAGCAGAAGGTCTGTCATCACCCTAGCAGAAGACTGGAGACCAGGGAGTTTATAGAGGGGAGAGATTCACGTGGACTCATAATTTGGAAGCTCACATGCACAGGGCTGATATCTGCTTAGCTTCTGGTGAAAGGCATGCTTTGCATACAGGAGAACAGACAGGGAAACAGCAATGAAAGAAAACAGATGAAAGGGGCCAAGCACCTTCTAACAGCCCATGCTGGTGATAACTAACCACTCTTCAAGGAACCCTGTTAATCCCTTCCCAAGTGTGGAACCTCCATGACCTCGTGACCTCCAGAGGGCCTCCATTCCATTGCATGAAGGAAGTCAGTCTCTACATGTGTGTCAGTGGAAACAAGCTGTATTCAAATCACAGCAAGATAAAGACTGAGTTCTGTCTCCACTGGGGTTTTCAGAGCAGCTGTATGGCTGGAGCTGTTTTACTCTAACAAGATGCTGGCTCTCCTAGGACAATATGGTGAGACAGCATTATGGTGAGACAGCATTGCTGGCCTGCTTGTGCCATCAACTGAGGGTTTTGTTTTTTTTTCTGCTCAGTGAATATGCACTGAACATCTGTCACACACCAGGCAGTCTGTTGGAAAAGTGAGGCTTGGAGATAATAAAATACATTCACTCTCCTCAAAGAGGATCAGTGTAATGAACAGACCTTTTCAACAGTGTTGGTCAGAAAGGCTCCTCCCCAGAGAACTCTGTGATCCTCATCTATTGGGTTCCCTCTACCTTCTTCTCCTGAGTTCACCAGCCAGCATAGAGTCAACTCTCAAATTTCACTCCAATCCTCCCTTATTGTCCTTTTTATACCTACACTTCTGGGCTCCTTTAGTGACTCCATGAATGAAGATTTTATTACTCTTCTCCTCCGGGTGTTGAGGATATCACATGTATTACTGGAGGTCTCCAAGAACCTCTTCCCTCTGTCCCTTAGCTATGTTAGTCTGTTGGAGAAAACATTGGCAGGGGCTTTTAGCTCATCCTGTGTTATCCACACTTCTGTGCGTTTCATAAGTATCCCTATTGCTTTGGGATTTGGATCGTTAGAAAGACAATCAAAGTGAATCAAAACAAGTACGCAATATTGTGCATGCCAGGGTTTCCTGGCACCGCTTACCAGAAAATCTGTAGTGTGCAAGAGTATGGCCCAAATGTTTTCTTGACACCCGACTTGTCTGAAGGTTTTGTTAAGAATAGGAATGAATATATAGTTTGTTTGCTTGGAGTATTAAATGAAATGTGGGCTGGTTAATGTAGAATGTCCCTCATGAATAGAGAATATGGAATTGAAAAATGGTTAATATGGAGGACAGAATGACTCAGAAGTCTAAAAATAGCCAAGTCATGTGAAAGGGCTCAAAGACTGCTTCACGATGACCAGCATCTGCCTCCCGCCCAAAACCAGCACATGGCCTTTATTTAGATCTATGCAAAATGGCATTTCACAGCAGTTTAGCTGCATATTTAATTTTGTCTGGGGTTAATATGAGCTTATCTCTTGCTGAGGTAATTTATTGGTTCAAAAGTATACTCTAGCTCAAAACTGAGCTGAATCTGGTTGATTCTGTTTTATTCCTGTCTGTTTATACGTCAGTAACTTGGATTACTTAAAAAAAAAAAAAAAAAAGAACTTAAAACTTACCTGGTTTTATTTTATTTGAAGGAGTGTTTTGGCTACTTATGTGTATATGCACAATGTGTGTGCCCAGTGCCCATGAAGGCCAGACAAGGGTATTGGATACCCTGTAAGTGATGTTATGAACTCTTGTGAGCTGTCATGTGGGTACTGGCAATGTAACCCAGATCTCTGGAAGAGCGGCAAGTGCTCTTGACCACTGAGCTATCTCTCTGGCCCCTATTTGAAATTATTTTGACAATAGATTTGAAAATCAACTTTGGACAACCCGAACACTCCCCAGAGACCTAGAAGACAGCAGCCATCGACTCACTGAAAATGGAAACAATGGGCTTAACCACACAGGGTCCAGAATTTACCTGGTACTTTCTCCTCTAGGCGCCTGTGAATAACCAGGCTTTCTACATAGATTATCACTTCTGTTTTATACTACTGACCTGGTTAATTGGTTATTCATTTGAAGCAGAATGGTTGTAGTCTGAATGTAGAATTTTCTCTATAGGGTCAAGTGTTTAAACAATCGGTCCCCAGTGGGCGTTGTTGTGTAGGGAGGTCATGAAACCTTTAGGGGACAGAGCCTTTCTGGAGAAAGTCAGTCACTGGGAACTGATATTGAAATTTTCATAGTTCTGCCCAACTTCCTGTCTCCTCTTTGCTTCTTACTACACCTAACGGAAGCAGGTATGGAATTCTGGCTGCATATCCCTGCTACCAAGGAAGGCTCATGCTGCCATGACCTTGATATTAGGATGGACTATATCCTCCTCAAACTCTAAGATTCCTAGAAAACCGTCTCTCCCTTAGTTACTTCTTGTCAGGTATTGGGTCACAACTACATAAAATAATCTAATACAAAAAATATCTAATAACTAAAAATAGAACTGGCAATGTGGCATAGCAGGTAAAGGCACTTACCTTATAAGCCTAGTGAGCTGAGTTCATCCCCAGATTCCACATAAAGGTAGTAAAAAACTGATTGAACAAAAGTTGTCCTCTGACCTGCACATACACACACATACACACACATACACACACATACACACACATACACACACATACACACACAAACACACACATACATACACATACACACACATACACACACATACACACACATACACACACATACACACACAAACACACACATACATACACATACACACACATACACACACATACACACACATACACACACAAACACACACCCACTGGCACACAGATACACTTATACACACAACTTTCTAAAATACTACTACCATTATTATAATAACCATTTTTGTGGAAAAAAAAGTAGTCTCAGCAGACACAGTATTCGATACTTAAATCACCATACTCATCAGCGGACAAAGTCAAGGAGGGAACTCGAGGGTGGTCACGGGCTTAAGGCTCGTGTCAGTCACCATTTTTTTATTTAAATTATTAAAATTTATTGCTTTTACTTAAAATTCTGTTCAGAGCTGGTCTGTGTTTATCTGGGCTCTAGTGCAGAAAGCAGAAGCTGGTCCCCAAACATTACAGGGGACATTTCCACAGTGGGAGGAGTGGTTACTGCTCCATTTCAGCAGCAGCGTTTTCCCAGGGGAAAGTTTAGAAGTGAGGCTGTGTGGGAGCTGGGTAACCCTGCACTGAGAACAGGCTAAGAAGATGTGATGTTACATGGAAGAAAGGAGAGCGGTCAGTGACAGACAGCTGACAGTGTGTCATTGCAGGAGGCACAGTAATACACTACCGACTGGGGGAGAACGTGTCCTTGCACAGGAAGACACCAGGTGATGCAGGGAGAAGACCCAGGCCAGGTCCTAGGAGTGTGTCCTTCAGCTGATCTACAGGAAAGAAAGGCACTCCCTCTCTCCCAGGAAACCTCCAGCAGATGGAAGCTATAACTTTGCAGAGTGAATCTATGTAGGCCCTTCTAGGTGGTGAAATGGCTTTTCAGTTTAGCTGTACATGCATCCATCATTCCTGAGTTCCTTCATTCCTGTACATCCCTCCTGTCCACTTGAACCACGTCCTTCAAAAAGGGTTCACTCTAGACCTCCTCAAACCACATCTATGCTGCCTGTAGATGTTAGTTGCAAACATTCACTTCTCTTCCAACTACAATGTCACTCTATACCCCATGCCTCAGACATCAATATGAATGGACCAGTCTGCCATGTCTTCAGCTACTCTTGACCGATCTCCAGCCTTTACTTTACCCCCTCCACTCTGCCTGACATATATAAATGCACTGTGGTCACTGTCCTTAACAATCTCAGACATTTTCTGCTATGCACCAGATTGCTAAAGCTAAAATGTGATATAGAACCAACCACTTATATCCTTTCCCCAGTCAAACACTACACATAAAACTACATAGCCCATTGACATTCTTAATTTTAAATGTATTTTCACAATATTCTTATTAGTTCTTTAAGAATTTCATGTAGTGTAATGTGATCATAGTCACCTCTCCCCTAACTGTTCCACTTTTCCCCTTCCCTGTCAACATGGCTTTATGTCTTTAATTTTTTAAAATCTATGAAATCCAATTTTGTTGCTCCCAATAAACTGTTAGGCATCCATTGGAACACAGACAGGAAGGGACATGAAGTCCCACCCCTAGCTGAGGTCCTGTTGGTAACTGATTGCTGATAGGAGAGGGAGAGTTAGTTCTCTTTAGATGTGCTGTTTTATTAATCAAATTGATCTTCTGTACTGTGAGAAACTCATTTTGTGCTTCTTTAATAGGCTATGAACAAAGGGCTGTTTTCATGCCTGTCCATTCTCGTCAAGCTTGCATCTGGACTCATTCTCAATGAGTGACTTAGCTCCCTGTGACAATTGAGGAAGTGGGCATAGTCAGTTGAGATTTCTTCTGTTTTCACAGAATCTGCATACAAACAAGATCCTGAAGAGACTACACCAGTGTTGTGGTGAACTAGAAATGGCCAGCACCTGTCCCTTCAAGGAGACCTCAGTTTGAACAAGTGTCATGCATGAAAATGCCTTAACAAGATATAACAAAACACGGACTTTATAGCCATTGTTCAGAGCAAAGAAATAAACAAGAGATAGACAGAAAACAGTGGGCAGCTTAATATCATTCACACCATCCCACTCCGTGTGTGTGTGTGTGTGTGTGTGTGTGTGTGTGTGTGTGTGTGTGTGTGTGTGGTGTGTGTGTGTGTGTGTGTGTGTGTGTGTGTGGTGTGTGTGTGTGTGTGTGTGTGTGTGTATCTTTGTGTGTGTAACAAATTATGACCAGGTCAAGTAAGTTCACATACCCATAGCCACAAATATACCCAATTTCTCTGCGTTGGTTATCATCAAGGCCCCTCTTACTAGCTATGGTGACACAAATCATGGTTAGAGAGATGGTTTCATAGATATGAAAGTTCATCACACAAGCACAGAATCCCCAGAACCTACATTAGAAGTCAGATGTAGCCACACAAGCCTATAGCCCCAGCAACGTAAGAGGAAGGAGACAGGAGAATTACTGGAGATTTCTGGCCACCAGCCTAACTCCAGGCTCAGTGAAGACTCTGCCTCAAGAGTATCAGGTTGACAATGATAGTGTTAGACATCTGATGTCCTCCTATAGCCTCAGCCACATTCAACTTACATGCATACATCGGCACACTCGCTTAATGAATAGAAAAGCTCTATAGCCATTTCTCCTGCAATCAGTTTTATTCTCAATTATAGGTAACCACTATGCTTTATGTTTATGAATAGCATAGAGTACTGGGTTAAAGTTTTAAGGCCAGAGTGTCTCTATTTAATCCCTAGCTCTACAACAACTGATTGTGTAAGTGCCAATCACTCGTAAAATGGGGATTTAATATAAACAACCTTAAGGATATCATGAGGATCAAATAAATGAACAACTATTGGGTATTTGAAGCACTGTTTGACACATATGAAGAGTGATGGAAGCATTATCTGGGCTTCTGGTTTTAGATGAAGAAGGCATAGGGTGCTACCTTCTCTGACACCTGCTGTTCAGAACTTTAATGGGAAATATATTTATGGAAGCAACTTCAGTTGCAAAGGATATTACAGAGGATTCAACTGCAGACAGGATGTTACAATCTCAGTCCTTCGACAAAAGAAAAACAAACAAACAAAAAATGTGTATCTGTTGGAAATTCGTGCTGATTAAGCACACATGTTGATTCGAAAAAAGAAAAATAATTTGCATCATTTAACGCATCCCATAACACACACAAGTCTCTAAGTCTCTACTACTGGCCTGTAAACTCAGTGCTTGTTAAATATCTCCACTCATTTCCCACCCTTCATATTCATAGACGGTTAGGAAAGGAAAGATAAAATGTCATTTTCACAATCAATGCTTTTGCATAAGTAGATTGATACCTATCGATAGCAATACTTTCAACTCTCAGAATGTAGTTTCTACACACACATATTAAAAAAACCTTCAGAATAGAGATGAAAAACAATAAAAAAATTAGATGTTTTCCTGGTAAGCAATTCAGACCCCATTATTATGAAATTAACTGTTTTACTTGTTGCATAAATCAAACATTAGTCTAACACTGCCTTAACCTCCCACAAAAGATCAAGGTCACTATATGAGAAAGAAGTCTGTTGTTTAGAGACCATTACTTGGCTATGGTGTACAAACATTTGTTCTTATGTGAAATAAAGTAGAAGAAATGAGGAAGTTTGGAAATACCTGGATATTTGACACTCCTATCAAATTAATATCATTTTAAGCTGTAATTGATTTGATTGCTTTCTGAAAAGCATTTTTATCTGTTAGAAATTCAAAGTGAAATGTTTAAAGAAATAAAAAGCAATATAATCCTTGCTACTGGGCATAAACAGTGCAGGAAGGTGCTAAGAAGAAGGCTGGACAGTGTATTTGCAATTCTGGTGTACTGACAACTCCCAGAGCTGAGAAATGAATATATGGATTTTTATTATATCATTCTCCCTCTGTGTGTTTCCATGACCACAGCTTTGTTAAGAAGGTCTAATTGTCATCAGCAATAATTCATCCTAATTACAGGAGAACATGAAGAGTAGAGAATTTGAGGTAAAGTTTGAGGGCATATTTGCTCCTTTCGTATAAGATACTTTAAATAGTTCTCTCTTGTGAAATAAAGAGTGTAGCCTGACCTCTCTTATAAGCCCCTGTGCCCCTAAGTGAAGAGCTATAGGCAGCCAATGGCTGCTGAGGGAGGGAGGGAGGGCCAGTTTTCCTCAAGGACATACTCCCAAAACCTGAGTGTCAACCATAAATACATATCCATGTGGCAATACACTCCATGTGGACTCAGAAGGGTGTGTGCATATGAGTAGCTGATACAGATACATGGATATACAATTAATGTCAAAGAAGACATCATGAATTTTAGAGAAATGGGGGGACATGGGAGGAGTTGAGTGGAGCGAAGGGTATAAAAGATGCAATGTGTATGACGTTACCAAATAATTTTTAACTTAAAAAAGATTATAGCCAAAAGTTAGACTCATACATCATGTTTGTTTGTTTGCCTCTCCAAGCATTGAAATAATATCTATAGACCGTCAACTGGCAATCCTTAAAGTTCTTCTTTAAGACAGGAGAGGAAAAGGGAAAGGCAAGCTTCTACAGACACTGATTTCATTCCAGGGCTGACTCATATCAGCCATGCTGTCTGCGTTCTGCTCAACTGTCTGATGCATGCACTAGTTGCTAATCTGTAGGCATACATTTTTTTGCAACCTACTTTTAATAAGAGTTCAACCTCTCCTCTAGTTCACTACCCAGCAGAGGTGGTGGAAGAGAAAAGCTATTAGGATATGGGAGGAGTGGACCTATTTAGCAATAGTTCTTTGGGGGAGAGCTCTATCTTCTTTCTCAGTAGTTCAGTCCCATAGCAAACACCAAGTACAATTCAGCAGCTACAGTCCAGTCCTTTAGGCAGGCAGATACCAGGCACAAACCAGCAGCTGTAGTTCAATCCTGAAGGAATCACAAGGCTCGCCAACCAGCCTGAGGCAAAGCTACAGAAGTGGTGAGTTGTTACAGGAACCTCTCTCTCTGGCATTAACACAGCAGAGCCAACAATGCTATGTAAGGCGAACTAATACATGCATGTTTTTAGTGAAGAATGGTGAGGCAGAGCAAGCCAAACCAATGCTCAGTGCTCACCTCCCAGTGTCTGTGGTGTCATATTTATACTCCATCATGCATCTTTTCATGTGTCTGCTATGTCAAAACATCCTTTCACCTGTGTCTGCTTCAGGAAAACATTCTTTCACTTGTCTGCTCCAGCAAAACATCGTTTGATATAACTGAATGTCCAAACAAACCAGAAGTTTCCACTTCAATAGTCTTCTTTTATTAATTTCTCATCCAGATTATTGCAAAGTATTGCTTTGAGTGAGTGGAGACATAGCTCAGTTGGTAAAGTGCTTGGCTCACAGGCATAGGGTCCTGAGATCAATCTCCAGAAAGCACAAAAAAAAAAAATGCCTAGCAGGGTGGTGTGTACTTGTAATGCTAGCACTGGGGATTTGGAGATAGTGGATCCCTAGGGCTCACTGGTCAGTCAGCCTTGCCTAGTCAATGAACAACCCGGTCTCCAAAACCACAGTGGACATCTCCTGATAAATAACACCTGAGGTTGTCCTCTGACCTCTGCCCTGCCCCAAAGCACACATGCAAAGTACACAAACACGAGTGTTGTTTTTACTGGATTGTGTGAGATTAACCTAGTGAACCTAAGTAGCATGTATTTCAGTGTGCAAACTCTATTGTCTTGAGGGGATTAGAGTATCTGTGAAAAACAATAGCCTTTGAGAGGCTTCTATGCTATATACCACATTGAAGTTGTTCATACCAGTACTGTGTATGCTCCTAAGCTCCTGATCATCACTCAGCAAGCAATACACTTCCTCAGTGGAAACTAGTTTTCAACTGTCAAAAGAATTCCAATTCTATTCCGACAGTCCATTTTGAAGACTGCATGGCTGACATCTAGATCCAGCTGGATTCTCACATCAAAGAAGCCTTCGCTCTTATTCATCCACTGAAACCTTGATATCATACAATTGTTATACTTACCAAAGCTTATCACACTACATTGACGATGAGACCATCTTTACATACAACATAAAGATTAAGAAAAAAATAGAAATAATTCAATTGATTACTTATATATTTCCATGTGAGGCATAATGAATTAAAAATAATGTTTTGGGCATATGTAGTTCCGAATATAAAACTAGTACTCAAGAGATAAATTCCTGATATTTTTGTCTTGATATATATGAGGCAGATTAAATTTCAACACCAATAATGTCAGACTGTAGTCATTGCCCAAGCTTTTGTAAGATATCCTAAACATATCAAACAAAAATTATAAACTCTTTTGTAACAGAGTTAAATTTTTCTACTACTTTTGCTCCTAGGATAATCAGTTAAAACCAAGCTTGTAAAGAAGAATAAAACAAAACTGTTTTATCTAAGATAACATCTCCTAGGAGAGAGATCTCTGAGATAATGATGATGCAATCTTAAGTTGTCCTAAATCCTTCGTGGCAAGGTTGAAGTGCAAGACAAAGCACAGGTGTTGAACATTTTTAGACTCATAAATAATCAACTAACTTGTGTTCCTAGCAAATGTCTCCAGAACATAGTCATCAATGAAACTCAATCGCAACATGAGAGCTGACACGGAATGGGAGTTTGAGCCTTTCAAGTCTGATCCTTGAAAATATCTTCTTCCCAATCAATAACCTATTTTAATTTAGATAGAAGGAGTTTGGTTTCTAATGAATAAGTAATTGTTGAAATACATTAGTTGTGGTAAACTTAAAAGAGAAATTTAAGTCCCAAATCCCCATACACAAGGGCTGAGCCTGTCTGAAGCTCTGGAAGTCCATCATTGGTATCCTGATTACACCCATCTTCTTAAGTGGTTTTATTAGCCTCACCTACTCTCCATACTTAATATTTAATGAAAGAGGTGAGTTGCCAATGATTAAGTCCTGGAAAGTGGCCATTTGAACCACAGTAAACTAATGTTCACCTCAGCAGACTTCACAGCCTCAGTAAGTAAGAAGAATGAGCTAGAAGGCGAATACCTGCTATGACATCTTCCTAGGGCACAGCCAGAATCAGAGAAGTCATATGCCTTCCTCTGAGTCACATGAAAGGTGGCTTCCAGATACCTAGGAGAACAAGTACCTACTGAGGTAGCCAGCAGCATACCTACATGCAGCTAAGCAACCTCAGATCACATCTTGCTCCTCTTTCAGTTCAAAGAAAATAGAGACAAAATTCTGTGTCTCATGAATATATCACAAGATAACAAACTATTACAGCCGGAATGTAAATATCTACATATCTACAAAACACCACCACAGGTAGATTTCCCTTCTCAGAAGTGTATTCATGGTATAGATTGAGATTAATAAGAATGTGTTAGGTATATTATTTAATATACCAGAGTACGAATGCTAGCTTGCCATCTGAAAACTCTTAGTTTTCCTGAGCTTGCAAGGTGGTGCAGCAGGTAAAAGCACGTGCAACATAAACTTGGTGACCTGAGCTCCAAGCCTGGAACTCTTGTGAAGGGAGAAGGAAAGAACCAACTCTGCAAAGTGGTCTTAGGGCCTCCACATGTGTGCTGGGCACATGTGCACCTAAACACATGCACATACATATGCACATGTACCCACTTCACCCACAGATGCAATAATAACTAAAAATAGATGTATAAAAGGAAATTTGTCTTGCTTCCTGATTTTATAGCTAAAAAAGATTTATATCTATTCATTGCTTTATGAATTAAAATAAAATAACATGTATCACAGAAGTACCCTGCCCCCTGAAATGCCCAGTAGTTACCAGATATTATTTGTGTTACTATAACCATTCTTATTCAGGGATCCTGAATTACAGGATAACCCACAGAATTCCCAAGTACATTTGAATTTCAGACTTAAAAAATGAATGCTACTTTTAGAAACATATACATATGCAGGAGATGTAAACAATACCTCACCTCTTAAATTCCCACAACAAGCTGAGATAAAATTCCATGAAAGTTCATTCAGGGAAACCAAGGAGTTTATTAGTTTCTTACAGAGAAACATGTGAGACATTATTGGCAGGAACGTGGGTGGCCTTGAAGAAGCCACCCTGGAAGTCTGTACCTATGATAGGTGATAATTCCTTCATGCTTATATTGATGGAGACCACTCCCTAGTTCTTCCACATCTGTACACTCCAGTCTCTCCCCAAACCAAATGAAATTAAGGCAGAATTGCATCAAATGGTAAAGAGAATCAGGGTTCTTCATGCCCCTCCTTCTTTGTGGGACCATAAGCAGGCACAAAACCCAGCTGTGGTGCTCTTTGGTAAGCAGACTCATGGGAATGTGATGAAGATGGAGACAGTTTGGCTCAGGACATAGTCCTATACAGTAGCCTCCCGTGAGGCATTTGGAACATACTTATTCTAAATTCTTAACCTTTATCTGAAGCTCAGGTTTAACCTGGCAGATCCTATTTTATCTGACATATATATTCATGCAGTCAAGAAAATTAATGTGTCATTTCACAAAAAAACCTACTGGTATATAAAAGCTATACAAGCTAGCTGAACAAAATGATAAGGTGAGTATTCATTTATAAGTATTGCTTAAATAAACACATGCAAGAGTCTTTTGTAAAGTGTGTGTGTGTGTGTGATATTATGTGAGTACAGCCAGGCTTGTGGAGGTCAGAGGACAACTTTGGGGAGCTGGTTCTCTCCTTACAATATATGTCCCTGGAAGACAGAGCTCAGGAGGTTGAGGTTGCATTGATATAGCCTTTTTTTTTTTTTTTTTTTTTTTTTTTTTTTTTTTTTTTTTTTTTGATAAGCTGTCTCACCGACCCTCCAAGTATTTAATCAATCTCGGAACACCTCACAGTCCCAAAGTTGATTTTATGATTTACAAGATTCTAGTCTTGGAGGGTTTATTTTAAAAGGTCGGTGTACATTTGTGAAGAGCATACAAGCCTTTGAGAGTCTCAAGAAGTCCTCCCAGCCAAACGCAGGTAGTACTTTTGCTGTGTGATATCCCTGATACCCTACAGTCCCAGGTTGAGTCCCACACCAAGTCTTCTGCAGTGGTGTATTTGATACAACGATATCTGCCCCCCAACCCCCCATCGCATCCCCAAGTCTACTCACCTACCCAGGCTGTGCTCTGGAATGCTGTACTGTTTTCTCAATATTTCCACCCTTGTGTTGTTCCTGGCTTGATTTTTTTTCCTCTGTGCGTCTTGTAACCAAGTTCCACTTTGCTTCGTTTCTAACACAGGAACCAGACTTTACAAATTAGTGAAAGAGCCAGATATAACAGGAACCCTGATAGCCGTGAGAAATGACTGTGGGCCATCTGACAGCTGTGATAGGCTATCACAGCAGTGGCTAAAACTACTCCAAAACTCAGCAGTGCCCAGCACAGTGCCTTTGGCTCACAAGTTTACCTCACACCCATTGTAAAGATGAAGAGAACAAGGTCACAAGGCTAGAGTGTGTCATATCTCTACAAAGCACAAACGCCTGCCTGCTGACCAAAAGACATGGAGAGCAAGTATATCACAAACCTCAAAAGCACTGTCCTCTGAATAGATCACCAGGGTTCCCTGCTTTCATTCTGCCGATCTGCCCCAATAAAATGTCCTAACAAAGAGGAGCATGTTTGCCTTACAGTTCTGAGTGACAGGGCATCATCCACAGACATGCCATAGGCCAACCTGATCTAAATAATTCTTCATCGCCATTATCTTCCCGGGGACATATGCATCTAGATTGTGCCAAATTAATGGTTAAAAATAATCAGCGAGCAGTCAAAATACTAAGTACACATTTCATGACTTTCTAATACTCACAATTAGTTATAAAAATAAATATACCCAGATAACTCACCCTGTCATAACTAAATTGAATCTCATATTTGAGCTTAGACTGTAGAACTATCACAAAAAATTCTAATTACTCCAAACAAAACTAAAAGAGATGTAACTGAATAACTTCTGGGGTGAGGAGTGGTCAAAATCTCACTGCTAGGGGTTGAGGTCATAGGCCTGAGCTGTGAAGCTATTGTTTTTTGCTAAATAAAAATGATGAGCCTGTCAAACTGTCTTCTCAGTAATTTGTAGCGGGATATCCTCCCACTATATTTGTATAAAGCTCGGCACTGGACTGTATGAGAGGTAGGCGGAGTGAGGAGTCGGGAGGAAGGAAGAGTAAGGAAAGGAAGAGGAGGAGCGAGGGGAGAGGAGAGAGGAAGCAGCCACGGAGAGCTATGAATGGATCAAGAGCAGTCCTGGGTAACAGTTTATATCTAAAGTTAGGTATTGGGTAACAACTCTAATTGTATGGGCATCTTGTTAATTGAGCATTCCCAAATATATGAACCAATTGGATACTTTTGAGCTTTGAGAGTCTTCATTCTACCGGGAGTCAGGGCATGGCGGGTATTGTCTAGGGTTCAGTCTAGCATTGTGGACAGCATGGTGGATTGGCTGATCTAGCCACCATGCTGCCGTCTTGTGGGTGCCAGGGCTGGTGCTTCTGGCAGGCTGAAGTCTGAGCAGAGCAGCTGTGGGAGCAGGCACTGCTCTGGGCCTCTGGCCACTTCTAGTCGGGAACATGGTGGCGGCTTAAGAATAAGCCAGACCAGGCACCGATTTTTTAAATATTGCCCGCAACAGTGATTATGTTCAAAGATTAGAGCTGCTATCAAATTGGGTCTTTTTGCTGTGGTCAGCAGTGACTTCAGAGATTCGAATCTTGTTAAAGTTTGAAAAATAAATGGCTTTTGAGTTCCAGCCCATACACTGGACATTCATTTGACCTCCTCTATGGCTCAGGAAACATCACAAGAACAAGGAATAGAAGAGTGTAGGAGCCAGAGGTAGAGGATGGGGATATGCGTGGAAATGAGACTTCAGGGCATGATGTGGCTACTACATTGTTGAACTCACAAGAGTGACAATTATTTGCACAGAATCTACAAAACTGGCAATAGCCTGTCACAGAAAAGAAAGGGGGTCATGGAGTCCCAGCCATCACTTAGAATTTATATGCAGTTATCGCTGGGGATGAAAAGGTATTTCTTCGTTGCTGTAGCCACTGGTAAGTTGTTCATCATGCTCCTGTATAAAACCTCTCAGATTTACCTGATGTAAACAGAAGATTCACCCCTACTGATGAGTGTTCATGGTGATATAGGGAGAAATAAAAACTAATTATCCTAGGTTTTCACTTTTTTTCATATTCATGCCATTTAAATATGAAGGCTTAGAAAAATAAGACTACATCACTTATTCTGAACTTTTTACTCTGGGAAAAAGAATGAGAACAGTTTCTTGGACTGATATCCTACCTGACTGCCAAGAATACAACAAGATTCAAACTCTTACAGAGGGAAGCACTGAAGTCCAGGGAACTGATGGCATTAGTTGACCTGGCCCAAACCCTCATCTTACTTTTCTATTGCTGTGACAAAGCTCCATGACCAAGGCAATTTATTGAAGAAAGAGTTTATTTGGGGCTAACAGTTTCTGAGGGTGACAGGCCATGCCCATCAGGGAGCACAGCAGGAGGCAGAGAGACATAACTAACACTGGAGCAGTAGCTGTGAGCTCTTACCTTGACCCACAACCATGAGGTAGAGAGAGTTAATTTGGAGCAGCATGGGCTTTTTGAAATCTCAGCACCAACCCCCAATGACACACCTGCTCCACAATGCAACACCTAATCCTTCTCAATCAACTGGGGACCAAGAATTTAAACATATTCTCTATAGGGGACATTCAAAGCTCCATGTCCCCTTTCAGGGATTTCCAGTAGTTGTGCAGGTCCTTATGGGAAATGGTATGGGATCCATTGAAGATGTGTCTGATGTATACAGCCAACCAAGACCAATATGAGTGTAAAAATCTCTAATAAATTAAAATGAAGGAACTACACTGTAGTGTAATTCAAGTCTTGATTTCGTATGCCACTATACAACTTGTTCACATGGTTGCTTCTATAATTCTTTGTTGTGACTTTTAAATTTAGTATATCATTACAATTTTAATTTCATATATCGTAGGTTATTTAAAGATAATTTTTATCCTTGGTTAATTTCTGTTATTACATATTGTATTATATTTCTTTATTTTGTTGTAGAGGGGCATGTGTACCAAGGTATGCATGTGCAAGTCAGAGGGCAACTTGTAGAAGTTCGTTCTCTCCTTCTACCATGTAGGTTCTAGGGATCAAAGCCAGGTCACCAGGCTTGGCAGCCAGCCATCATATTTGAGTCCATTATAGCTTTAATTAAATTCATCATTATCACATTAGATGGTTATATACATCTAATGTTATTGTTGTATCATGATTTATATAACTATTTTCCCTAGTTGGATATTTGTGTGGCTTTCAGTTTGTGGTGACAATTTGAGATGCTGAAAGAAGTGTATTCATTAATGTGTTATTATTTAGTTGGAATTATGTTTATATGAATAATTGTATCACTTAAGAAAAGTATAATTTATAAATATATAGATATATTCAAATTACCACCAAAAATGTTCATACCGGTTATATACTTACATGATATGACGTCTCAGCTAATATGGATTTTTCAATACAAATTTAATCTAATGCTATTTAGCACAGACTAATGTTACAAGTTTATAATAAATACACAAAAAGTAATTTTTAAATTTAATTTCTTGAGCCATTACTGTTCAGAAAATAAGTCTCCTTGCCATTGAAGTCTGTCAAACATGACAATAGTAATTGTCATAGAATTTAAGTTCTTCTCAAAAGATAACTTAGAAATCCCAACCTTGATTTAAAATAAACTAATAATGACAATTACAACTATATATTTGTAAGAGACAGAGGTTAAGTGTGAAGTTTTATAATTAGTTGATAAAAATATATGAAATTGACTGTGTTTCTGCAAAAATACTAATTTAACATCTACATACACTGTAAAAGATGCTTTGCAACAATGAAGACTCCAAACTAATAGTGCAAGCTTTATTAGTCCTTCCTTCTTCCTTCTTCCTTCTTCCTTCTTCCTTCTTCCTTATTTATTTAAATGGAGCTTCACATAGCCCAGGCTATTCTGGGACTCACTATGTAACTCACTCCTCTAGGGAGGAGACAGCAGGTCTCTTCCCTTTGTAGAGACATCTATGAGGACTATATGTGGCAGAACTAGATTGTGAGACACAGCTGCTCTCTCCACTGATTGCATAAGCCACACCCACAAAGCTATGAAATTTGGTCTTGAGAAAAATTTCGAGCCTCAAATTCACCTGGGTTTTGTCTTTCTCATTTCCATATCATTTTGTTGTTGTTGTTGTTGTTTTCTGAGGGTTCCCCAAAACATTTTATTATGGGCAATAGGATAGCTGGACCCTGTGATGTCCTACTTCTGGCTTTTTGGTGGGCCTCAAGTTCTAAAGTTGCTGAGAAATTTTCTTTTTCTGATAAGGGAGATGACAGGGTAGCCCAGAAGTTCTGATGGTAAGATAATCTGATGAGACAAAACCAGGAGCCACTACGATTGCTCAAGGGGTTTAAGAAATCCCATGTACAGGGAGATTAAGGGGCTTAGGGGGTTAGGATATGTCTCTCACTGTACATGGGAGTTCTAGTGAGATTCCTAGAAAATCATAGGTTAACAGCCCAGAAGATGGAAAGCCTTAAACAAGTGTTGTTAATTATGTTGGAATTCTTGCTTCTCAGCTGCAAGTCTGCAGCAGGCTGGGGGATGGGACTCCATTCTCTTCTTACATCCCCGTAATTTTCTCTTTCTATCTGGCCTCATTTTAAGTACAACCATTAATCTTCAAACCTATAAATCTGGGTATAATTCGTCATAAGATAAGCAACTGGGCAACTAGTATGTGACTGGGATCTTACTGAAGGACTTGTGTTTTGTCATAAAATTTTCTGAAATTTTTATATCACATTGTCAAGCTTGAGCTGATTTTCAAGGGCATATTAAAGGGAGGGATTATGTATTATCATACAAATTGTACCATTTTGACAGATGCCTAGATCGCATATTTGTGGCAGAATGAGTCCCTTTGTTAAGATGTTAATATTTAGGTCATTTTTGTTTTCGTTTTTCCCACAATGCAATGGTTTCTGCTGTTATGTTTTCGTCCATGGTTTGATCTTTTGGATTCGCTTCCTCTACTCCCCTTCTCCCTACCTCCATTCTTTCTGGTCTCCTTTTCCCCCTAATATCCCCTTTCTGGTTCATGTATTCTGTGATCCTGTTTTCTTTCCCTACAAGGTCTCTCCCTCCAATCATGTGGTTTCTTTTGACTTATATTCACATACAAACACATACACACACACTCATATATAAAAATTAAGACCTAAGATGTGCTTATCGGAGAAGACCCGCAGCCTGTGTCTTACAGGGCCTGGCTTATACACTTAACATAATAATTCCAGGTCTGGGTGGTTGATTCTTGATAGTTTAAACTCTCTTAATCAAGGCACTTCCGTTCACAGTGGCCGAAAGAGCAAGTACAGCTAATTATATCCAAAATTATTTAAACATACTACTTCTTTAAATAATAAGTCCATGAAAATAAATACATCAGAAGGAGTTTTTAACTAATTAATTCTATTTTATAGATATAAAGAAAATCTGCTAGAGTATATGAAGAAGTCTTTACTAATCCAGAGTTTTACAGTTGACCCCTGGAGCATGGGTCTATAGCTCACACAAATTCCTTGTATGGAGAAGACTTCAATGTCCCCAGCAAATGATTTCACTACAAACAAGACTAACATGTCTCCACCTATGGATAAGCCTTACTATCAGCTCTAAAGAGAACACGAGGCTGGCTACACAGACTTCGGAAAAATAAAACTATATTTTTTGCATTTTGTAGATAAGGACAATGAAACACAAAAATTGTCACCAAATGGTCTGAGATTCAAATCAGAGGAAAAGCAGCCTTCATTTCATTGCTGGGTCCTGAGAGCCATAAATCCCAACTTGACTTATGACTAAATCCTGTTCCCGGCAGTTTCCTGTTTTCTTGTTGCCATTCTTTACTCTAGATTGGGTTTGAATTACTTCTCACATTGCTTCCACGATTTATTGTCTGCTACAGTTAGATGCACAGATTAGAAGTTTGACATTTCTGTATTTTCTGTAAACATGGATCATATCTAGAAAGCCCACCCCCCGTTTCCCACACTCTGTCAGCAACTGGTAGCGTGGGTCACAATTTTCTCAAAGTTGAGCTGACCAAGAATGACAACAATATCCTGGGAGAGAATGAACCCTGGAAAGTGAAGGATTTTTGTTTTGTTTTTATATTAAAGCCTGTTTTACAATAAGTAAGTGGTCATTTAGCAACATGTCAGAAAGTCTTGTTGGAAAGTGTAGTATGATGTTATCGGTTATCACATATATTCAAGGACAGAGAACAGAATAATAATTGTCCTGCCAAACCAAAGCCATAATTTGTAAGTATACTTTTAATCCTTTTCTATCTTGAAAGGTCTGTAAATTTTCTGTGTCAAAATATTGTAGAACACAAATTCAGTCGTCTGAACTTAAATTCAGAACACGTAGTCTTCTAGCTTAGAAAGGTACTGTCCAATATCATCAAGAAAATTACATCTTAAAACTTTTCAAAATTGGGCCAATTGTCTGGCAGACCACAACCTTACTCACACTAATGGGGCGGTGCAGAATAACAAACGGTGGACTGTAAAGCAAGCAGGGCTCCTGACAACATTGTAAGTGTGCATGCATCTCTCAACTGAGGAAATGAATTCGATTTCCTGGGATCATAATTTGGGTAAATAATCTGTCTGAAAACTTACATAGTATTAAGTAGAGTAGATACCTCTTCTCATAGGGGATATGATCAAAGGTAACACCCAACTGAAGATGCTGAAAACTACAGATAATATCGAGTACTATATATAGTTGTGTGGCTTCCTATATGCCCTACAGCATTGTCCTGTGACATACAGACAATCTTTCTTTCATTTCATGCCTTGGTGCCTCTGCATGTCACTATTCTTGCACATTGGGGTCATGGTTACATAAAATAAGGGATACTGGAGTGTACACACTGATACTGTGTGTAGTGACTCATCTCATAACCGAAACTACTGAGTGAGTAATGGGGCAGGTAACATACAGTGTATGAAAGTGGCTGGCATCTTGGGTGGAACAGAGTGGAATGATCTAAGATTTCCTCGTGCTACTCAGAATGGTGCAAAACTTTAAATTGTGAATTATTTCTGGAATTTTCCATTTAATATTCTTTAAATTGCTATTCTTCATGGGTCACTGAAACTACAGAAAGTGAAGTCACAGATAAGGGATGTCTACTGTATTTCTTGATATAATTGTTTGTTTTATCATCAGTCAATAAACAAAACCCTTTTACAGCATTTTTAGTTTGTAACTCAAATGTAAAGTTGTTATTTGAAAAATAAACACAGCAATCAGATAGTTTCATTAATATCCAGTTTTATAACATGGCTTTTATCATCACTTGAAACCTTTTAGTGAGAAACTATTTTTTTTTTAGTTTTTTCTCCCTTTTATTTTTTTACTGGATACTTTATTTATTTACATTTCAGATATTACTTCCTTTCCCCATTCCCACCACGCCCCAAAACCCCTTATCCCGTCAAGAAACTTTTTTTTTTTTAAAAGTAATCTCCAACTCCTTCTGGCAATTCATAGTACCTGGGAGCTGACAAGAAGAAACTAACCCAGAGAGACAATGTCTCTTTTAGCAAATAGATGAACTCCAGGGTTAGTCATATGTTCACATTTGAGCTCTCTGGCTTCATTCACTCCCCTTCCTCCCACTTGGCCTGAACTGAGCCATCCAAGGACCCATCCAACCCACGAATCTCAGAGAACTGGCTTGACTATTATCATTACCTTACTTGGTCCTGTTCAGTTACTAAGCACAGCACAAATGTTACTACGTGAGCACCTTCTTAAAGCTCAAAAGTGTACAATATAGAGAAGAAGGTTTTTAGTAGTCAACTTTAGCTAGTAACTCACACAGGACCACCAATCAGGCAAAAACAGGCAGAACAATTTTTTTGGTGTGTGTGGGGGGGTTATTTTTCAAAGCCATAAAGCACACAAAACAGTACAACAAATAGAAGATAAGCAGAAAACTGGTCTAGAGCTCTAGACTATTACGCAAGATAGGAAAATAAGTTTCTAAAAATATACTGTATTATTATATATGATTCTGAACCATATATAATACAGCTCCTTGTGTTGTGGTGACCTCCAACCATAAAATTATTTTGTTGCTACTTTATAACTGTACTTTTGCTACTGTTATGAATCATAATGTAAATACCTCATATGCAGAATATCTGATGTGTGACCCTGTGTGGATTATGACCCACAGGTTGAGAAACACTGGTATAGAGCTTTGTGTTGAGTTGGGAGTATGCATGTACTCATGTGCACACAGTCACTGAAATAGGACTTCAGGTGCTGTACCCTATCTCCCTCTTCCTTATTCCTTTGAGATCAGATCTCTCTCTAAACTCTATCTAGGCTGACTATCAGCAACTTGAAATAATTCTCCTGTCTCCACCCATCCCCCTGTGAAGTTAGTGGAGACGTCTTTATGTGCTGCTATGTCCAGCTTTTAATGTGGTGCTGGGATTTGAACTCCAGTCCTCACTCTTGTGCAGCAAGCCCTCTTACTCACTGAAGAAAGGGAAGTCACCATGGGGAAAGGAAAGGGGGAGAAAGAAAGGTGAGCACACAGAGAAAAGAAAGAGAGGGGAAGAGAGAGAGAGCACACAACAGTCCAGAATGTCTGGATTATATAGGAAGGAGCCTCTGGGGGAAGGGCAGCCCAGGCCCTGGGCTGGAAAGTTCAGGATTGGGGGTAGGGTATGCCAGGTAGGAACTGAGGGATGCTGGGAGAACCTGGAAGCCAGGTCTGCTTTGATATGTAAAATATGCACCTTAGTCCCATGTCTCAGGGTAGGAAACCAAACAGCTAGCACTTTGTTTGCTAGAGCTAGTTCTCATAAACACAAATAGTGATCTGAATGGCTCAGAAGGAAATAATTAAACTTATTTATTGAGTTTATAAATGTATAGAGTTTATAGAGAAATCGAGTTGTTTTATTTTCCATTCATATGTTTTAAAATGATAGCATACAGCTTTATGAACAATGACAGAACGTGTCAATTTATTTAATGTCAAAGGATTGGTGAATGAAATTAAAAGTACAGACAGTTAACACTGCATAGGTAGTACATAAGTAATTCATAGTCAGGCCTCAAAGCCCTCCAGGGCTACAACATTCCTAGTTTGTAAGAGAATACTTTCAATAACATATCTGTGTGCGCACACATAAAATTTCATATTTCCTAAACTGGAAAATTTCTCTATGAAACACAAGATTTCAGGCACTTACTCATCATGCTTGCTGAGGCCAGCACAACGTTATAACTGCAGGTTTTAGGTTTGTTGGTGAAGGGATTCTGGAAGCTTCTTGCGGAGGTCTTCAGGTGAAGACACCAATGACAAAGTGTCAGATGCCTTTGTACTCCATCCCATGGTCCAGCGTCAATTAGAACTTACTGTACGGAGTAACTTTGAACTTCATATAAGAAGTCCAAAAAACAAATAGTAACACCACCACATGTCTAAAGCTGACAAAAGTGTTTCAGGTCCCTGGACCTGAAAGACTGTGAAGGAGACAAACACAAGGCCTTCTAGAGATAAATAGAAAGAAAATTAGAAATTAGAAAATGCTTAAAAATGTCCATAAGTGAAAACATTCATGAGCAGTAGTCAGTGGTTTGCAGGATTCCTCCCCTGGTTCCTGCGTTCTCTGGCAGGCTGGGCACTGGTGGGAACTGATTGGTGGATGTGGTAAACCGACCAGCATAGCTCTTTGTGAAGGGAATTAATAACATGAAAACATGGCAATTAACCTTAAGCCTCCGGTAATTAACCATAAATAGACCAGACTATTCAATCTGTCCCGGTTTCAGGGAATAGAGACCACAGGCTGCCATATGCCCAGTACATCACTGGAACCTGCCTCCAGAACATGTTTTCATTTAGGAAAAAAAAAAAAAATGTTTGGCCAATGCCTTGAAAATTGTGTTTGACCAAAGTGTTTGAGTCTATGGCTTCCTCTAGGCAGCTCCAGTTGGGGTGTGACACAGTAGTCAAATACTCAGCTGTTTGCAGAAGAGTGCAGCTGGCTCAAGTGTATTGGGTGGTTTCAGGGCAGTGTTTGAAATAAGCACCGGTCTTGAAAATGATTGCCTTAAAATGAGAATTGCCTTCCCATTTTGTTTTGAAATATGCTTTTCAGCTGTTGGAATGAAGTGCCACGTGGTGCTTGCTTATTTAATTGCTTTCATAAAGCAAGCATTGTCTAGATATTGTTTTAACACCCAATCTCTCTGCAAAGTGCTGTAGGTAAAACACAGGCTCCCTTTGTGTTGAAAATGGCACATCTTCATTTCCACATATAACACTGATTTTTAAAAAATAAAAATATATATTTTTAAAAGATATGTGCACATGCGCGTGTTCATGCACACGTGTGTGTGTGTGTGTGTGTGTGTGTGTGTGTGTGTGTGTGTCTGTGTCTGTGTCTGTGTCTGTGTGTGTGCATGCACCTGCAGAGGCTAGAAGTTACAGGACATGGTGAGCCACCAACATGGGTACTGGGAACTGAACTTGAGTCTTCTGCAAGAGCAGCCAGAGTTTTTAACTACTAACTCATCTCTCCAGCTCCCTGTGACAGCAGTTTTAAGTATAGTATTTTCATATTTACATATATTATTAAAGCAGTGACTTTGGCCACACATCCTTGACCTTATGGCATCAGAAACTTAAGAGGAGCAGTAAATACAGCCAAGCCCTGCCATTCTCCTGGGCGTCTCAATAAACTGAAAAGTTCATGACAAAATAAGCCTCCTCCATCTTAATACTCGCCTTTGCCTGAAGGATAATCTGATACCACAGAATAATTTTATATTTTCCTTAAGTTTCTGGTGTTTTCACCTAAATTATACAGTGCATTTCTGCTTGCCAATTCCTCTTGGCTATGTCCTTTCTGGAGTCAAACTGTGCCTCTGCACCTGGTTTCTATACCTGCCTCTCCTCCTGGTTAAAATCTTCTTCCAACTCCTTATACACTTTCTCAATTGCTTTTGACATTGTTATGTGTTCAGGCTTAACCTACGAATTTCCCTTCTACTCACATAAATAAAACACACCTCCAGAATCATTACTAAGCCATAGAGACACCATTCTTGGGACTGGAGAAATGGCTAGAACATTCAGCACCTGCATCAGGGAGCCCATACGTGATTGTAACTGCAGTACCAAAGGATCCAACACCTTCCTTGCTCCTCAACAGGCATCTGCATACACATGTGTGCACATATTCACAGACACATACAGATATACATATAAACAAATGTTTAAAATAATTAATGATCTGGCCGAAATTGAGGATAAACTATGGTGTCTGGAGAGCTACAAATCCTTCCCATATTTCTCTGTATCATCATTTCCCCATCATTCCAATCAAATATTCATTTTTTTATTTTTTATTATATAAATTTTCTGAACACAATATTGAATTGTATATAAGGTCATTTTTCCCCTCCAGGCTCCCTACCCTCTTCTTTCTCGTCCCCCAATCTTCCTGTTAGTGCCCTGTGTTTCCCTAAACTGTTTTTTTTTTTTGCTTCTATTTCATGTCATATACACATATATGATTTTTATCTAGTCAGCATGTCACAGATAAGCACATATCAATGTTTATTTATGCACAATTCACAATACTTAAGTTGTAGAATCAACCTAGGTTTCCGACATCAAAGGGACGAATAAATAAAAACAGGGTATATGTACATAGTAGACCATTTCCATCACAAAGAACAAGCTTATATTGTTTTCTGGGAAAAAATGGGTGAAAGATGATTCTATGAAGTGAATTAGGTCAGGTTCAGAAGGACAATTACATTTTTCCCTTCTTGCTTTCCCTTAACTGTCACAGCTGCTAGAAGCACAGACTCCCGGACTCCAAGAGGACCCCGTCTATGCTGCTTCTTATTAGTTTGAGACAGGATCTGACTCTATAGCCCAGGCTAGCCTGGGACTCACAATCTTCCTGCCTTCACTCTCTGCATGCTAGAATCACAGACATGAGCCACCATGCCTGGTTTATCCTGGCCATTCTAAGCATCTGTGTTCTGCTGTGTGAATTTCTTCACAAGTTGGACCTACATTTGGTGGGGATTTTTAATTCTGCGTTCTGTTTGAAAAGAAAAATGAAATTCGGAGGTCAGGGGTGCATGCTTTTTTCTCAGCTTTTAAATCCAGCGTAGCATCTGGAGGGAAAGGAACTTACCCTTTTCCACTCTAACAAACCTCTAGAGTGTTCTTTGTATAAAGGGGGCTCAAATAACATAGTAGAAACAGGAAGGTTTTGCCTCTACTGTGTATCTGATACCATGGAAACCCTAAAAGACAACAGCAACAACACAGTTCTTAAAAGTAGACTTTCATCTTTATCTACGAGATCCTGAAAGGGTTAAATAGCAACTCCCTGACCTACTGAAGAACAATATTTGGCTAATAGCACAAATGCCATGCCTTCCTTGTTTCTACCTAATAGAAGAACCAGTTACATCTGTGTTTTCACACACACACACACACACACACACACACACACACACACATTTGTATTTCTATTGTCTCTGCTTCCTGGCACAAGGCTCAGACAGGCTTGAAGTTTAGTAGCTTGTAACAATGCCCCTTGACAGGCCCCTCTCGTTACGTTCATCACGGGACCTAGTTACCAGGAATGCAAAATGTGAGATGAATGAGTTGGAACCCTCTTGGAAGGATGCTCTTCAATCAGTCTAACAATCAATCAATCAATCAATCAATCAAACTCTGGACACTGAAGCCCAATGGGGATGGCTGGCTGTGAACATATTGGTTGATATTACTGAGGTGATGGCTCTTGATTCCAGAAGCACGGACAGAAATCTGTGTAACCCTAGTCCTAATGCCTCTCTTTATTTGGCCCTGAACAATCATTATCTTCTATAACAGAATCATAGCCATAAGTAAAACACTTTTGTGAGCCTTGGGAGCTATTTTAGTGAATTATCTACCCAAGGTAGTTTTACATAGCCTTAGAGTTTTAACCAGGAAGTGGCTGATTAACTATGGCTTTGGGAAACCTAAAATTTGTGTCTGGCACCTGAAATTAGAGCAATCCTGTAATGAGCTTGCCCTTGACTTGCAGGGTTCTCTGGTTTGTACGTTTTTATCCCCCAAGATTTATGTCTTGATACCCAAATCCCAAGTGATAGTATTAGGAAGCCGGCCTTTGAGAAGAGGCTGGTCTTCTGGCTCCTCAGTTAGTTTGTGTTGTCTCCATCAAAAGAATCCAGATGAGACACACAGAGTGCAGCACAGAATGGTTGTGTTTAATATGAGGTAAAGCATGCGACTCTGAAGGATGGCAGTGGTCAATGACCAGAAGGACCATTGCAGAGGAAAGTACTCTCAAGGAGTAAGGATGGGACCCCAGAGAATTGTATTAGTCAATGACCAGAGGGACCCTTGTGGAGAAAAATACCCTCAAGGAATGAAAGAAAGCAGTGATAAAGAGGCCATTGTGTAAATCTGTATTTTTAGGTAAGCTTGATACTGTTTCTTGAAGTCTCTAATACAGCTTTCTTAAGGGCATTCTCATTCCCAAGTGGTAGATAGAGGGAATCTAATTTGGGTTTTGGGGTTAACTCTTTAATTGTGTGTGTGTGTGTGTGTGTGTGTGTGTGTGTGTGTGTGTGTTCATGTGTGTGTGTGTCTGTGTGTTTGTGTATCTGTGTGTTTGTATGTATGTCTGTTGTCTGTGTGTGCGCGCGAGCGCGCACGTGTGCGTGCATGTGCATGTGCGTGTGCATGTGTGTGTGTGTGTTTGTGTGTTTTGGAGGAGGAGGTCTGGGTCTGGGTCTGTGTGTTGGTATGTGAATAAGTGTAGTTCCTGCAGAGGCCAGAGACAGTAAATCCCCCTGGAGCTGGCATTACAAGCAGCTGTGTGCATCCTTCCATACATGGTGCAGCTCCAAAAGCAGTATGGATTCTTAACTCCTCCAAAAGCAGTATGGATTCTTAACTGCTGAGCTCTTGGACTCTTAACTCTCCTCTTGGATTAACTCTTAGGGAGAGAGCACTGTATGTCGCTGTTCTTACAGAAAAGTTTTCTGTTACTTGGCATCTTATAAAGATTAGGGCTCCCAGAGCCAGGGTCAGATGGTCATCTGTGAATAACAGGCAGTTCAGGATGTTACATCTCTTCCTGGGGCCAGAGATGACTCAGACCTGCTCCTCTGAGCTGCAATTGGTGTCCTGCAGCTTCAGTCTTTGATTTTGTAAGCTATCAATCACGAGGGAGGAGTCCAGCTCTAGGTTTTGTAATCATGAGGGAGCAGTCCAGCCCTTATATCCTGTAATCCTGCTAATATCCTACTGGTTACCTAACAGTAAAGTCAGAGGTCTCGTGACTGTCCTTAATTATTCTCACTGTGTAACGACACAGCAAAGAGATGCCAAGCACAAGTCATACATACAGCAGCCCCTTACCCAGCCTGCCCACACCTTGGTGTTGGAATTTCCAACCGCCATAACTTGATGGACAAATGCCCCTTGTTCATGAACCATTTCGTTTTAGGAACTTTATCGCAACAGTTCAAACCAACTGAGAAGGGGTATGCCCAGTTAGCATCAGAGCATCAGTGTCAACATGAAGCTAGAGAAATGGAAGGCAGGGGTTAAAAAAGCAGCACTGAAGCCTGACAGCAGTGTGTGGCCTTGGTCACAAAGTGACAGCCCTGGAATAATGAGCTCTCGACAGCAGGAACTTCCCAGGAAGATGGAAAAATGGGCTTTCTTGGTAAGAAAATAGACAACCGCTCTTCAGACAGAATACATGCTATAGAACCTGACTCAGTCTTCTCAACGCAGGACAATGTGAGGTTGTACTTAGAAATGATAAGGAAGGTACAGGGTACCTTTGTGAAATGATGTCACTGTGAATCACTGCATAGGTTGAGAAAGTTCACGCTCGTTCTGAAAAGGCAATCGGCTAGAAAATTAGTAACAGGGGAAACTCCTGATACTAACCATTTATGCAGAGTGTACCACCAAACTAATGTCATTTCTATCCCATTATGCTCGTCCATTCATTTTAACTGAACACATCCACAGTCTTTCTAAACCAAGAAATAAAACTTCTCCAAGTATTGTTACGAATCCATTTCGAGACCCTGTATTAGTGCAGGCAAATTCCGGGTGCCCCAGGAAGCAGGCATGCGTGCGTGAACACTCTCAGCGTTCTCCCTTCGCCTGGCCTCTGTATATAAACGCTTTGTTTGTTCTGTTTATCTTGAATTATTGTTTACAAATTCAATACACACTTTCGAATAAGATTATAAATAAGTAAGTCCAGATAAGACCTGGGACAGACTCCAAGTTGGAAATGCTTAAATTGTTCTGGAAGACTAGAAGTAAATATATTGAATGTAGCAACTATATTGATTCAGACAGCCAATTTCCCTGTTGAAAAAATATACTGAGGAAGTAGAGAGAGTAAGATGTGTGATGTGTAAAGGGTCCGAGGTCGACAGCTTGGTGAATAAATGTGTCCAACAGGCTCTGTGTTCCCCAGCTACCACGAGAATCCCCAGACTTACTTTCTCCCTTGAAACTTGCATATGCTTAGAAAACAGGGGACTCTTTGCATCCCATTTTCAACGTGCTTAAGGGAAAATGTGATAAAATGGAAGAACTTTCATCTAGAAATAAACGCTCAAAATTTGGTTTGCAATATCCCAGATCATCTATTTTAAAAATCCAGAGGTGATCTCAAGATATTTTCTGCAGATTTTCCTAACACTCTTCTCTTCTGTTTACTTCAGCTCTGCAGCAAATAATCCCTGTGGATTCTTTATGAAGGGGACGAAGGCAAAAACAATCTCACAGTCACAAAATACATCACAAAATGCCAAAAATGTACGAAAGTCACTGCAACCTAAAAATGGCCACAAATTCATAAAATCTCATTTTCACAGTGTAATGCTTTATACTGTGTGGTGATTAGTTTTCTGCACTAATGTGGATAGACCTTGGTACCAAATATTTGTCCAAGCATTACTCTGGATGCTTCTCTGAAGTTATTACTTTAGGGGAACAAAACTAAGCCTGGACCTTTCCCTGACCACAGCATTCATACTTATGATTATAGCATGTACAGGAGCATAGTATTCTGTCAGCTCCACGGAGCATAAAGAAAAATAAAAAAGTAACATAAAAAAGTAAAAAAAAAAAGCTTACAATAGCCAAAAAACAAAAACAAAAGTTATGTCTATCAATGGAAGAGCAGTTATTAAAAAAATGTGGTAAGTATTCACAATGGACTTCTGTTTCACCATAAAAAGAAGAATAAAACCCCATGATTTGAAGCATGTATGAAACTGGAAACAGTTAAACTAAATAAAATCGTTGGGCACAGAGAGATGGGACTGTGTGGCTCACTCGCAGAGAATATCAGAAAGTCAATCGATGTCATAGCAGTAGGCAGTGGGATGGCGGTTACAGGAGGCTGGGGACATGAGGGAGGAGGCAAAAGGATTCAGTTGATCAGTGGGGATTGAATTAACTGGGAATAAGACACTCTGGTATTGCACATCAGGGCAACCACATAGATACACAATGTTCCAGATTCTCAAAACCTAGAAGAAAGATTGTGACTGTTTGCCAAGAAATGACAAACATTTGAGGGCACAAATGTGTTTACATATCCAATTAACACACAATTTACATCCTATCCTATGGAGCCCAACAAGTATGTGCAATTTATTTTTAAATCTTGTATCACTTAAAAAAACCTAGCTAAAATTTTAAAATGCTAACTAAAATTTCTGTGGTAGTTTCTATTTGTTTGTTTGTTTGTTTGTTTGTGTTCTGCCTAAGAACTTACAGGCATCAGAGTATATCTGTCTGCATCTAAGGATGCCACATTCGTAAACAGTATTTTCATAAAGTTAAGTTACCAGCATAAGCCCTCTTTATCTCATTGCCAATATATCTTCATAATTTTCATGGTATTTTTTTTCAGTATCTGAAAAAGTTGCCAAGAAGTGCCTTAAACTCAATATCTATGTAACCCCAAGCTAAGTTTAACCTCTTAACAATCCTCCTGCCTCAGCTTCCTGGGTGCTGGAATTGCAGGCATGGAGAAAACACCTCTGGTCATTACATTTCAATTTCCAGTTACATTTATTTACTTATTCTGTGAGTGTGTGCACACATGAGTGCCACAGTATGCATGAGGTGGTCAAAGAGCAGCACTTAGTCAGTTTTATACTTTCTTTCATCACACGGTTACCAGGGAACAAAACTCAGGTCATCTAGCTTGGCAGCAGGGGTCTAGTCGCTGAGCCATTTTGCTGGGCTGTGATTTTGGAAACACCAAGCCAGCTGTGACTTCACAGTCAGTTACAACACAAAGGGCAGGGAAGGAGAGTGATAGCCACCTCTGTGGAGCGCAGGCTGAATGAAGTCAGATGAGTAAAAAAGATTTATCGATGTCGCCAGAGGACACAGTGGAAGCCTGAATGTGCTCTAGGAAGTTGTGAAATCTTTTTTCTCTAGATGCTTCGTGATGAAAATGCCATCTACCAAGTGCTTGCCTTTAGGCAAGGAAAGAATAAATACATATTCATTACACTGCCTTAACTCTCAAGTCCTAGCCATCCCGAAAATGAAGGGCAAGGGGCTGTTGTTGACCGAACAGGCATGTTTATCTCTGACTCACTCACATTATTGGCTCCAGGAAGAGAGCAGATGTAGGTCATCAAGAGGCATCCGTAGCTTCTTGGCCGATCCACTGAACCCCAGACTCCATTTTCTATAGTTTGCATAAGCAGCTGTGTGGTAACTGTTAGCGTTTACTACTTCAAAACAAAAGGAGTGTAGCCAGCAGGAAGGATCAGGAGACAAAGATTTACACCCTGTTTTCACCACATTAAATGTAACACATGTCTAGAGAAAAATCTGTCTCTCCCAGACATAACTTTACTGGGGACCATTCCCAGAGTAAGTCAGTGGAAACTATAAACTGCCTCCCCCCCCCCTTTTACCCCCAGTATGGTCGAATCTCTGAAATTTTGATTCCTTAGCTGTGAATAACTAACTTCTGTTGTTTTGTTTTTGTTTTCCAAAAGAAAATTAATCTGAAAGTATAATTTTTTTTTCCTGGCAATGCTCTCCTCA
Organism: Arvicanthis niloticus; assembly: GCF_011762505.2. Lineage (NCBI taxonomy): Eukaryota > Metazoa > Chordata > Mammalia > Rodentia > Muridae > Arvicanthis > Arvicanthis niloticus. The sequence continues at coordinate 77,691,290 of NC_047666.1, read as the reverse complement.
CTCTCTGGCTGTCCTCAGATAAGCTGCCTAGCTGCACTGATAAGATACAGATTGTTCAGCTACTGATGTGGGTGTGGGTGACTACAGAAAACCCAACCAGAAAGCCGAACAGTGCAGGCTCCAGGCCATCCTTGTTCCCTACAAACACTGATTGTATCCAACACCCAGCCAAGGTCCGTCAGAGGAAAACACACTGAAGGAGTACAGATCCCTGGGTTTTCATGACTAAATTCACATTCAGTCCTGTGACACCCATTAGAAATTAACAGAGCATGGGTCCAATGATCAATCCAGATGGATCGATAAGTGGGTGGGATAAAGGTGTTTGCCACCAAGACTGATGGCCTGAGTTCAATTCCTAGGACTCACATGTTGGAATGAGAGAGCCGACTCCTTTAACGTGTACTGTGGCACAAACACACACACACACACATGAACAATAATAAAATAAGTAAATGTAAAATAAAAATTATTGAGCTTATAATAATCATACATGATGGTTGTTTCTAAATTTTCTTGACTTGATTGCTCTGTAATACTTTATTATTTAGCAAGCCTAACATGATTAAATACTTCGGCTTTCTTCTGCTGGCAGGTTGGGAAGTAAACGTGAAAACCCGTTCGTAGTCTGTTGTGATGGGCATTTCTGCAGACAGCTCAGCTAATGAGATCTTGGTATGGCCAATGTTATGGTTAACGCCGCCGTCGTGAGTCATAGATGGAGCCTAACAACTTTATGAAGCAGATGTTTGTATTTAATTTTTACAAATTAAATAAAATGAGTGTTTGGAGACTAGAGTGACCTTTCCAAGACGTGTAGCCAGTAGGTGTTAGAATCCTGATAGACACCCAAGCTAAGACTCCCTGCCATGCTCCTCCAACTATAGCAAGATTTACAGATGGCCCCACATCAGTCTCTAGATTAAATACAAAAGCAAAGGGAATGTCTGATCCTGCAAACAGCTTAGCCTCTGCTACCCTGTTCTTTAGATGCTTAGTGCATCAGAGGCAGAAAAGTAAAACCTACAAGGGTTAAAACATGACTTAAGATTTTAAGTCTCCCCTATAACTAGAGAGATGGCTTAGTGGATAAAGTGATCTCTGTATAAGAATGAGGACCTGAGTTCAAATTCTCAGTACCCATGAAAAATCCAGGCAGGGAAACAGAAGGATCAGTGGGATTTCCTAGCCAGACAGTCTAGCTGTAAGCTCTGGGCTCTGTGAGAGACCCTATCTCAAAAAAACAAAGTAGAACATAATACAGGATAGGATAACACTCAATGGTGACTTCTGATCTCCTCGTGTACAAATACAGGGAGTACACATACACACAAGGAAGGGGACAAGCACACACCTCCTCCCTGGCTCCCTTTCATTTATCCCACTTCTTTTCCTGCAGAGAGTAGACTGTGGCTCAGGAAACCAGCACACAACCAATCACAAAGGAGAATGTCGAAGGCTACTTCCAACACACCAGGCTTGCAGAGCTTGGCCAAGACTTTATAAAGTGCAGAAGATTTTCCAGAGATTAGCTATCTGGCCCCTTCCTTATAAGACCTCTCTGAGCCCACAGCCTGTAAAAACCAATCAATGTGATGAATAACAAAGAAACAAAAGAATCCTAGGGCAATGCTTAAATCTGAGGAAGTCTTCCAGCTAATGGAAGATGCTTAAGTCAAAGGGAATCTTCCAGCCAATGGGAGATGCTTAAGCCAGGTGGAGTCTTCCAACCAATGGGTGATGCTTAAATGAGAGGGGCCTTCCAGGCAATGGGCACATTGATCTCACTCCAAAGAAGCAGAGGAAGCTGCTGGCTTGAGCTTGAAAAAATCTGGAAGCAAAAATCCACCCACACAGTCTATGTTTATCTAGATAATCCGAAGCTCCAGGATAGCAGCAGACTCCATGCATCCTGCCGTGAAGAGGTGGATTGTCTTATTTACCCAACTAATTAGAACCAGAAAAATCCTAACGTGGGCAAAAGATTTCCTACCAAAAGGAAAACACAACAAAACAGTTATAAACAAATGCAAAAGCAGACACTAGAGGGACATAAGAAAAACTTTAGGAAGGAGTGGTTTCAAACAAGTAAATGTTCCAGGATATTAAAGCACTGGCCAGCCAGTAGGGTTTTCCATGATAGGGAGGTCCAGTAGTGGGGAGTGCAGACTCTACTGGGCAGTAATTATATTGTCTGGGCAAACTACTTCCTCAAGCTTACTGGTATTCCATCTCTACATCACAGACATGTTGTTAGTGGAGTAATGTGTTCCTAGCTTGTGCTTTGATGCTGTCAACAATAGCCTCAGATTCAATTTTTAAAAATTACAGATGAATTAGGAATCCTTGTCTGAGAAAGTAACTCAGTTAGCAGAGAGTTTGCCCAGCACGCGTGAGGCCCTAGTTCAAACCTCAGTACGACACACACATGGTCTGTTGGTGCATATGCCAATAACATACCTCTAATTCCAGCACTTTGGAAATAGAGGGGGGAGTCAAAAGTTCAAAGTTACCCATAACGTTTGAAGCTAGTCTGGATATATGAGATTGTTGAGGCTTGGAATCAATGCTTCTAGTATAAGGTCCTTGCACTCAAGAGTACTTCCAGGTCTGTTAGCTGGTTGGCGCTTGTGTTCCATCAGCCCACATCATGTGGTTATGCAACAGCAGCGTTAGGAGACTTGTGTCAAGAAAATTAAGGACAGGCTGGTTTACATACAGGGCAGTGCTAAGGAGAGTCTCAAAAGAGACCTTCTGAACTGTAAATGTTCCCCTCCTTGACCACTGATACTACTGAATGTCTCTTTTTGTGTCTGAGAACAGCCACTCTTATCTTTCTTCCTAATAGGGGTACAAGGGGTTATAGCAGCAGTTCTTAACCTCTTAACCTGTGGGTCACAACCTCTTCAGGAATCAAATGGCCATTCACAGAGGTTGCCTAAGACTGCCAGAAAACACAGATATTTGCATTATGATTTATAACAGTAGCAAAATTACACTTGTGAAGTCACAACAAAAATAGCCGGGAGTCACCACAATTGCATTAAAGGGTTGCACCATTGGGAAGGTTGAGAGCCACTGGGTTATAATAAAACTGTATGAGCTGTAAAGCTACATCATTCTCCTACAAGCTTTGCTTAAAACAAGAAGAACTAGAAAGACCTTTCCCTCTGTTGTGTCTGAATTAAGTGAATAGCTTTTTATTAACTTACCAGATTTTTTTGCTCATATTAAAATACAAATGACTGTAAGGATGATTGCAACCTCCAGCATGCTATGGCTCAGTGCTGTAGACATGGCAAATACTTGCTTATATGCAGGCATTTCAAAGCTCGTCACTTGCACAGTCTGGTATTGGTTATCACAACTCTGAAGACTAAATTAGTCTCTGGAAAGTGTGAACAGACCAAATTTATAGGTGTGAGAATGAGAAAGAAGAGAAGACAGCACGGGGTCCTTCCCTGAGGACCAGCAACAGCTGTTCACATCTGTGTCCAGAAAGGATAGTCTGTCGGTTCATAGAGGAAGCATGATTTCTACTAAATTTGCAAAAAGATTTTTTTCTTTCATTGAGAAAGATATGATTTGGGCTGCACTCGATGAATGGGACAATATTCCTTGAATCTGCAAGAAAGTATAAGCATTAGGACTCAAAATAGATGTTTCTTTGTTCAGACTCAAACACACTATGGTTTGCTAGTTGTGATGTTAATGAGATATGAATTTTCATGACAAAATTTTATAACTGAAGTCTCTACACAGGAGAAAAGTAAATGCCACCAAGAAGACATCTACATGAAAAAATAATAAAAACAGTACCTTAGTTCCCAGTATAATGTACACATATGAAACATGTGCTATATTAAATTAGGGAGTTTCTTCATTGCAAAAAAAACAGCCAAGGAAAGTCTGAAGGGAGGAGAGAGAGAAAAGGGGGGAGGAGATTTCAAAATAGCTAAGACTAATTAACACTTCATCTGATGTTTTATGTTTATTAGTTTGTTGGAAGGGTGAGCATGCTACAGTGTATACAGAGGAATCCACCCTCTCCTTCCTCTTTGGGGATTAAATTCAAGTCATCAGACTTGGTGACAAGTGGCTTTGCCCTCTGAACCAACCTGCCAGTATTTCATTTGTGAGCAAGACCTCCTGAGAAATGTGTAATCAATAGACTGTTCTGGGGCAGACACCAAGCCTAAGCTGTCCTTACATTGGTGAGCTGAGTGTGACATTGAACTTCTGAGTTTTCTGCCTCCTCTTCCCAAATGCTGGTGTTACAGGAATGCAACACTACTCTTGGCTAGTTTTTGTTACTTTTAATACTAAAATACTTAAAGTGTCTGTTTTAATGATGAATTCAATAACTATTAACAGAACTCACATACAAACAAAAGTGGATCCTGTGCTGGTGAATTTCTATTGTCAACTTGACAAAACTTCAAATGAAGAACTGGCTTGACCCGATTGGCCTGTGGACATGTCTATGAAGCATTCTCTTGAGTGCTAATTGATGTCAAAGGGTCCGGTCCACTGTGGATGATGTCATCACTTGGAAGATAGTCCTAGGCTATGTAAGAAAGCTAGCTAAGCAAACCATAAGAAGCAAGCTAGTAAGCAGTAAGAGCCTCTGGCTCTTGCCTTGGGTTCCTGCCTTAGCTTCCTTTAATGATGGTCTGTAACCTGTAAGATTAAATAAATTCACTCCTCCTCAAGATGCTTCTGGCCATGACGTCTCTCAGAGCAACAAAAAGCAAACTAGAACAAATGTACACATTAATAAATACTTTTTAAAAGATACCTATTTCGAGAGAGCCACAGAGCAAAAGCCAGTATAATTATTTGGTGACTGAATAAGACCACAAACTTTTAGAAATAAATATGATAAAACTCACTGATTCCCAGAATGCTTCTACTGCTCTTGGTAATTTTGAGAATGGATCTTGAGGAGTCCAGAAATTTTTCTTGTGGCTCCTGTAACAACTCAGACATCGTGGAACAAATGCTAAAGTCTCATTGGAATGAGCAGGTGTGTTCAAAGGTATTCATTTTGATGTTGTTGGGAATAAGGAAATGGGCCATTGTTCTCTAAGGATCTCTGTGACTCATCTCCTTAATTTCATATAGTGGGCAACATCAGGGGCATTTGTCTACAAAGAATAGGTTTGTGTCACTTAGACCTGCGATATTTTCTTTCTTACAAGGTCCAAATAACTTAAGAAAAACTAGGAAACAGCTATGGCAATTCATACAAAGAATGAAAGAAAATACTTCTTATTTGCTATAGAAAGCTGAATCAATTATATATCCACAAGCGAATCAGGCTATTACAGTAATAAGAAGGCAACCAAGAATGAATGATTGTGAAGCTGTTAGGCCGCTGGCAGGCGGACGTGAGTCCTGTTGGGCTGTTGTGTGGTTCCCACGTGTCTGCTGCCCCAGTCAGCTAGAACCCTGGCTCTAGGGAGCAGAAGCATGAGATTTTGACTGAGTTCACTCCACACTTCGCTGGGCAGATGCTATGGAGCTCTGCCTGGGTGCAGGGAGATCTCACTAAGTCTGAGGTCCCGTGGGGGCAGGGCTTCTGAGAGAGGGTCTCCAGGCCGACAGACCCAAAGGCCACTGGTCACTGTTGAAAACCACGGAAGAACAGAGACTGGGGGTCATATGGGCTGGACCGGCCTGCAGCCAAGAGGAACGAGGGGGAGGGAAGCCCCAACAGCACCCTGTGGATTGAGACTCTTTCTTACCAACTTGCTTGGCTGGATCAAGGCTCTGGGCTAGCTTGGTTGAATTGGCTGGAATGTAAAGAAGGCCTCAGCAGGAGATTAGGCAGTGGTGGTGACAATGGCTTATTAGTTAAGGGCCTTCTCCACTGTTCTCCAATGGCAGGGCCCCAAAGACACGAGGAAGTCCATGGGTCCAAAAGGTTTATTGTCATGGCAGAAAGTAGATGAATCTAGCTGCACCCCCCCCCCCCCCCCACACACACACACACAACTCAGGGCAGACCTGAGTTAAATAGGGAGCAAGGAGGGAGGAGGGTCTGGGAAGGAATACTTAATTGGCTACGCCCTCTAGCCTTCAGGTATCTCATTGGTATGTAGATCTCTTGATGCCCTGAGGCCTGCAGGCCTGCCCTCTACCTATGGAGGGGCTGGTAGGGGCATTGCCCTACATGACTGAAAGGCACTGATCAATGGAGGTCTTAGATCGCTTGTCAGATGCCTAGAGTCTGGGAGCTTGGCAAAATGTATTCCATCCCTTGCAGGGTCTCTGGCCATCTCTAGACAGTGCTCCACCAGAAACCAAGCTATCCTTTTCATAGTCTCACAAATGATGGCTTTTGGGCTATAAGGACTAAACAACCTCAGGTAAGCTCTATACTCCTTCCTACCTGGCCTCTCCTACTCCAGCTCAAAAATCCTACTGTGATTGGCAGGCAGACATAGCCTCACTCATATAAAATTTATGTTTAGAATTCTCTATCACTGGCTTCAGAGAATGGGGCTTATTCATTTCAGCACAAAGACATATTGCAATCCCCAAAGGGATGTGCAGTATTTCCTCATACCAGGGACCACTTGATCCCAGTGATTCATGTTTCCATTCGGGTAAATCAGAGGCTGCTCTGCTACCCTGGTGACCATCCTCTGCCCACCCTGTGCAATTCTTGTCCCTGTTCTCCCCTCTGGCAATAGAATTTCCTCAGTTAATATCCTTCTTGTCCTGTGAGAAACTCCTCACTCTGTTGTATGCTTAGGGTGGATTTCATTCACACACACACACAAAAAAAATCAATACTGAGAGTTCCACAGAGCAGCCATTTTGCCCCCCACACTGCACATGCCTCTGCTTGCTCAGATTGTCACTTATCTCCTTCAGGGGGCTCTACTCTACTTGTTGGCTCAGGGTGGGCCTGCATATCACACGGTAGCCTTTGTTGTCCCACAGCATTCTGTCTCCTGTGAATTTTGCCTGTTCTTTTGGCTCTCCATCCCTATTCTTAGAACGATAGTCTCTTGCCTTCAGTGGGAGGGAAAGCTTCCTGGTTACCAGCCACGTTGTGGGGTAAAGAAGACCCTTAAAAAACCAGCTCAGAGATCACCTAATACTTTTCACACTGCCTATTACACATGAGCCGCTCTCCTTGTTAGTGGCAGCTCAGTGTTTCCGGTGCTTGTCTTCTTCCCTAGCTCTTCTGGCCCTCTGCTCTCTGCAGTAAACAGCCATGAAAACCAGGGCATAAGTGGACATTGTGATGAATTTTAATTTATGCTTCATAATGTTTCCTATGTACCGCATTAGCTCTTTCTTCCAAATTGAAACGTTCCTCCTGGGAGGAGTTTCATAAGATTTAGCTAACACTACTCAAGATGCTCACATGAGCTCAGAACATTCTAGGATTGCCCAGGCCCCTGCCCAAGCTCAGAAACACAGAGGACAGCTGCAGAGAAGAGGAGGCTCCCTGGTGACCTGTCTGAAAGTTGGGCAGAGAGCTCTTTCCTAAAAGTCAGAAGAGTTACAGCCTTCATGGATTGTTGCCATGCTGGGATGGGCCTTCTGGCAATGCTCCTGTAAGAGATCTTAGTAAACACATTAACTCAAGCAGGACTTGAGTGGAATCATTTCTGTGGTCATTGGCCCAATCTGGATGAGACATTCGTTTGTGTCTGCACAAGAAAAGCCACACCAAGCTAGATGACACTATTCTGAACATCGGGTGTATTGTACAAATTGGCCAATAAGCATCTTCATGGGGAAATACCATTTAACTGAGTTTAATGGTTGTTTTGACCTAAATTACCTTTTCCCTTTCAAAACCCACCAACCCATTCAGCTGGCTGTGACTGGCTGTAGCTTGTTATGCATCCTGTGATTTGTCTTCATTGTGGTGATAACCTGAACAAGTGTAATGAGTCTGAGGAGAGAGGTACTCAGTCATGAGGGAGCCTATGTCTCTTGGCAAGCTGCTTTGTGAACCCATTCAGCCTTTGTAATCAAGGTCTCATTGCCCAGACCTGTATACCTACAGGTGACTTGAGGTTACCCTATATCTACAAGCTTTGTAAAGGAACAGTCTGAGATACATATGATCCAGAAAGCTCTTGTGACAACCTATATTGAATTTATAGTGTAATTTTCCTTGAAAAAAATCTACTGACTAGTAGATGGAATTGCTTTACAAATCATTTTTAATATGCATGTGTCCATCACTGGACAAATTATCCTGCATATACATTCTTGATAGTTATTACATGGACCCTACACATGAGAGTATTTTCCTATATGGATAGGGATAGCTTTAAAATTGTTGTAAAAAAAAACTAAGACTCACATGATCTGTGACTAAAAACAAGAGATTGTTGTGTGTTTGTTTTCCACAATATGTCTTGACTCAACGTAAAACATATTTTAACTCATCGGTAAGACTGCCATGTGTTCAGAAGGCAAGCTATAAGATTTGCATCATGATTGACAGAGCTCCAAGACACAGACCTGCTGGCACCAGCCCACAGATGAGAGGGGTGACATGTGGCTTCTTAGCACTAGGCTACTGACCTGAGAAGCAGCTGATTGCTTAAAAGGTGGCTATTTGCCCACTTTGAATAAAAATCCCAGCAGGCTAACACTTGGATCACAAATATTTTGAGGTGCTCTACTTTCCAAGAACTGTAGAAACCACCTTTATGTTCAAATTTTATAGATTTTTTTTACAATTAATATCAAAATACATTCGAAGTACATGTGAAGGTATGAATACTCTGCACTGTGTTTTATTGCTGTAAGAACCAATTTTTAAAAGCATGGCTTACAAGTATCCAGTTCCTAGAGCAAGAGTAAGGAGATGATATACTAAATGTGGTCTCCTCAGCACAGAGGCTGAGCCACAAAGTGCAGGAGTCTTCTGGGAAATCCAGCAACTGTTTAGTACATGACTTTTGTCGGGACAGAGGAGTGCCTGCCTGCATGGCTCTCTGCTCTGGCAAGTTCACCTCATGTGAAGTCAAAGGAAATTCAACAATGTTATCTAAAACATACAATGGGCATCAACTGATAGATTGTTAAATCAACTGTGTAAATATTCTTAAGAAGATATTATTTAAAAACCAAATATTTTCTTTTGTCTAAATGATGAAATATGGAATTGCTTAGTTCTGCCATTTCCTTTCAGATTGTTTAGGGTTCTAACTACTTCTATTTCCTGGTGTTTTTCTCCCCCTGCTTCTACTAAGAACTGCAGAAATATGAACATAAATCTAAAATGAGAAGAAAAATAGAATCTGGTTTTACCAGTGAGTATTATGCTTTACCCAATGTCAGGTATATATGGTAAAAGTGGAAGGTTTCCATCTCAGGAGGTGCTAGTTTGCTTAATTTTTTTAAACTCCAAACTACATAAAAAGAAAGGACTCTTTTTTCATAATAATCTTTTCTAGCAACTTCTCAATCACATTAATTAGCCAATACCAGTCACTGTGTATCTCAATCGTTTTCCATGCATAATGCTATGCAAGATCATAAGAACTTAATGGTAAGCTGGGATGTTTAAAAGTCCATGGACAGAACAGAACGTTGAAAGGACTTAGTATTTTGTTCCAATCCTATATAGCATTTATATGCAGCGGGAACTTGAGAGAAAAGAATGTAAACTGCATTTAAATGGTTACGATGTAGACAGAAAATCACTAGGGAACAAGAGCTGAGAATTTTAAAAGCCAGAAACAACTGCTGGGAGGTGTGCGTTGCCCTCTACACCATTAAACTGTTGGCAAGAAGCTGGCCAGCTTCTGTCTCCCCAACACAGTGAGAAGTTAGCAACACTGTGAGTCAAGCATTAACACCTACAAACACTGGTCTCACCAGCCAAGGAATCTTGATCTGACTTCACATCAAGTGAAGACAAACCCCAATTTTATCAGCTAGCCTATAGCACAGCCCTTCCCAAACCTTAAATTTTATATGCCTACATTTACATGAAAATAACTTTAAACCAAGTAATACAAAGGACAGGGCTAAAGTCCCAGACACTAATCTTAACATTCCTTCTATACAAACCAGGCAAAGTATTCCACCTCCCTGCTACTACATCTCTTGGGTGAAACAACAAATCATATCCAATACGTCTAAGGTTCTTTGATTTAGAATTTTCACCCACTGTATAAAGCAGTGTTTCCCAGACCTTTATGAAAGACCTCTTTTCCACTTTAGTTACAGACTATATTTAAACATTTTGCCACACTAATCTGGAAGACATGTACTGTTTAAGCCAGACTGCACTTTCACTTTGTGGGGGATGTGAAAGACATGGCTCTCAAGAACTATATATACATATACACATATATACATATACACATATACACATACACATATACACGTATACACACATACACATATACACACATACATACACTCATATACACATACACACATACACTCTACACACATACACATATACACATATACACATATACACATATACACAAATACACATATACACATACTAGACAAAAGAACACTGAACCAATGGAAATATGTTGTCCAGGCTTCCAAGACAATTCTGCCACTTTCCCTTTACTTCTTTGACTCAGTAGCTTGTCAGCCTTAAGAGAGATCTCCAAGTGATTCTCCCAATTACATCTCTCAATATTTGCTCATCATCCATCTTTAGTGTTGTCATTTGATAACATCACTAGATAAGTAGATAACACATTTGGTCAAGAAGAAATCTTTAAAACAAATATCAACAAACAAGAAATGGGGCATGTAAGTCCTTGAACTGACTGGTGTTTTTATAGATATCCACATAGGCCAATATTGTCACCGTTTGTTCTTGATGTTTTCAGTCAGCTAACAAACCAAACAGAAATAGACATACTCTACACTGATGTTGTGAGTGTTCAATTCCAGGATTAAGATAAGAACTCTATGACTTGGAGAAAGGCATGTTAGAAACCATTCAAGAAACCAAGGAATATTTATCAAGGAAGACAAGACAACCATTTACAGAGAAATGGAAGAAGATAGATACAAACTGAGCAGGACTAAGTCAGATATCAGCTTCAATAAATATTAGACAGCCTAAATTTTGCTTACTTCTACTGGCAAATTAAAGATAAGCATTCTGAGTATTTCTAATTTCATAAAACCAAGAAAGTTATAAAATATTACAGAACCAGAGAGTCAGCAACTGGCATAAAATAGATTCTTGTTGACACCAAAAGTATGTTCATGACTTGGTGACTCAGTGATTGTGAAAATCAATTGAGCAAAACAGAGTTATCACAAATCAAAACATGCTCCAATAAAAGAATAAATAATCAAGGGACTAGTGCGATGGCTCTGTGAGTAGAAAACGCCACACAAGCATGAGGCTGCCTTTAGAGATGCAGATGAAATTAAATCAAATCCCCACACAAACTAAAGAGGAAACAGTGAATGTCCTCTGATGGGCAATCTTCAGTGTGTCTAGTCGCTTCACATTCCAGTTTTTGCCAGATTTTTAGGGTCTTGAGTGTGGCTTGCTGATGCTGTTTTCTGCTGCCAGCCATGAATTAGCCTCAATGTGTGATTCTGCTCGTTGTCTCTGAGCTCACGAAACAACTCACACATTTGTGTGCACTGATGATTTCCTCTTTGCCTCTTCAAATTGCTCTCTACTAATCTGGTTTGCCCTGCAGTGTAGACCTCTAGAGAGAATAGTCTGCTCAATGATTGCCAGAAATCACTGACTTCCAGGTGGGTGTGGCCAAGAGAAGATGTAGGAAATATCACCCACTGAAGTACTGTGAGCCGAAAAAGACTATATCTCTGGGTATCTCCCTGAGGACCTGTGGCATGTTGACTGTATTAACTGACCTTTAGCTCCTTCCATTTAGCTAAACTTCCTCTGATTCCATCTGGCAACTCCACTCTCTCCTTCAGAATCCACAAATCCACTGTCCACCTTAGTTTTCCTAACCCGTGTTCATACCAGTTATATTATCTATCCTTGATTACCAAATTTGAGTGACTTTTTTTCTTCCAATGACTGAAATTACTATAATGAAGTGTAGATGATTTCTAAATATTTAAATTAACATACTGAGGGTACCCTATAGTAGATGGTCAAGAGATAACTACAATCCAATCCACAATGTTAGCAAAACAAAAGAAAATGAACATGATGTTTTAAGATCGAAGAGAAACTCAAAGATACATTTTATAATTTATAGACAAATGCTCCATCACTTAGGATGGGTTACATAATGATAAAACCACCACATATTGAAAAATATAGTGAGATAAAAAATTGACCCCATACCCTGCCAAATGTCACATGGTTACAGCTGGATGCTGTCTTGGTTACTTTTCTATCGCCATGACAAAATACCATGACCAAAGCAACTTATAAAAGAAAGCATTTGGTTTGGCTTATAGTTTCAGAAAGTTGTAGTCCATGATGGTGGAGTGAGGGAACAGCTCACATCTTAATTGACAACCACAAAGCAAAGAGGGACATTGGGCATCTCGTGAGTCTTTTGAAAACCTCAAAGCTTACCTGAAGTGACATACTGTCTCCAACAAGGCCACACCTCTTAAGCCTTCCCAAATAGTTCTACCAGCTATAGACTAAGCATTTAAATATATGATCCTATGGGGCACATTTAAGCCACCACAAATGATAAGGGCCTGTACCTTATCTGTGGAGCCAATCACTGAGGGGTGTCTGAATCAGAAGGGTTTTCCTTGGTCAACGGTTAATTCCATGATGGAGTCATAACATGATGGCATTACCAGGAGCTGATGGACAGTAGAAAGTAGGAGCTAGTTGGAGAAATATTAGATCGCTGGGAACTTACCCTACAATATGTATCTGATCCTTAGTTTCTCCCTCTATTTTGTTCTGCTTCCTGGGTACCATATCCATGGAACCAGACTACTGTGAACTAAAACCTTGAAAATTGTCATAAAATTAACCATTTTCCTTTTAATCTGTTTCTCTCAGGAATCATCATAGCAAAGAAAAGTTTTGAGGACACTGAAGAATATGACTAGTTAGTAGAGGCTGTGGTTTGTTTTGACTCCTAGAATAAAGACAGTTTTTGTACTACATGTGGATAAACCAGGAAAAGAATCAACAGTGAAAATCCAATCGTATCAAATGTGTACAGCTTTCCCACTACCATAAAGTTGAAATATTGTTGGATGCAGTTCTGGATACTTACAATTCAAGCACTGAGGGGCAGAGGCATGAGGCTTGACAACTGTACACTGTGATGATACCTTAAAAAGAAAAAGATAAGTCTGATCATCCTAAATTGGAAAATTTTATTATGTGTTAATTTTTTTCATTCCCTATAATGTAATACCTTATTTGGGTAAGTTATAAAAACTCACCATTCTAGAAGTTAATTTGTTGAGGGTCTGACTCTGTTGACTGATGGTCTTGCTGAAACATTCCTAAAGCACAATGTATGCAAACAGTGCCCTAGGTGGTATGGTAACATAGTGTTAGTAGGCTCTTACTTATAAAGGTCCAGGAGCCAGTCATGAGGATTTCCCCTAGTTGCTTTCAAAGGCCCCATCTCAAAATACCATAGATTAACTCTAAACCTTCTTAATATCTAAAAATGAGGATAAGAGTTTGACTGAAGCCAAATGAAGCCTTGGAGATACTCAAATTATATCCAAACCCTGTGTGCATGAACATATGCAGATAAGTGGTTAATATGTGTAACTAAACCTTAGTGCTGTATTCCTTGTAATATTTTATTTCTGCAACTATGCAAACACACACACACACATGTTTGGATTATAGGCATGTGCTTTCAAGTGCCAGGTTTATTTAACATTTGGGATAGAACTCACTGTCTTGTGTTATGCTGGGCAGGCACTGCATCAACTGAGCTGCATTCCAACCCTTATTTACAATATACTGACTTAGTCAAAGCTAGCTTCAGTATCTACTCAGCTAATTGATGTTAAATTTAGACTAAAGCCCCAAGGCCTGACTCCAGAGCATACATTTATATTACTGTTTAGTGATTCCTCCTCATCCAAAATTGCAAATGGGAACATTTTCAGTCCCCCTAACTCACAGCTCAGGCATCAGAAGGCCAACATCCTCTTCACAGTTCTGTTTGTCCTAGTTATGGAAGCTTAGAGCTTTAGGGCTATCTTTGTGTTGTGTGGTCCCTCTAGAGTAATGAGGCTTTACCACTCACTAACTTACAATGAGACAAAGGAGATGTAAGAGATAAGCTGACTGTTGGAAGTTAGGGTGATTTTTTTAAGGCTTGTGGTTTAAGGTTTAAAAGCTTTTAAGATTTGAGTCATGCATTGCACCTAGAATGTATCTCACTTGGTAGAGTGCCAAGCATTCACGAAGTCTTGCATTCAATCCAACACGGCATAAAACAGATGTAGTGACACATGTTTGTAATCCCAGCAGTTGATAGGTAGAAGCAGAAGGATCAGAAGTTTAGGGGCAACTTCAGCTACAAAATGAGTTTGAAGTCATCCTGAACTGTATGAGACCTGGCCTCAAAAATTTGAATGTTATGTGTCTGAACTATGATTGCATATGTCATAAAATAATGCCATCCAGGGGTTTGCAAATGTCTATAGCTTTCCTCACAGAAAGAAAACATCCAAGCAGAAGATGTATACCAGATCAATGGTTAACAAAGGAAGAAGGAAGTGCCTGTATAGCATGTGCAAGACTCTGGGTTTGATTGCTGGCACTGGAGAGAAAAGGGGGGGGGGGAATATAAAGAAGAAAAAACAACAAACAGCTCAATCTCTCACAGAAGTCAAAATTACCAGAAGAAACCAACAGGATGTTTTGGCATTTTAACATTAACTCAGCAGCAGACCTTTCAGTCTTGTTTGCAGAGCCCATGTCTCTGTGAGCATCCTTCTTTATCACAAGAAGTCTCCACTTATGGTTTTATTTACTTATTTTACTGGAGATTGAATCCAAGATGCTCCCACGTGCTAGGCAAGCACTCTACCACAGAGATGTATCTCCAGCCCTGCTTCATCTTTTATTTTAAACCAAGGTCTCCCTATGTTACCCAGATAACCTTCAACTCCCTGTGTAGTGCAGACAGTCCTTGAACTTTTGACTCTCATCCCTCAACCTCTGAGAAGCTATGATCACAGTCTTGTATCAAAGCACCCTCCTGAATCTTCAGATTGAGAATCTGAACATCTCTCCTTTAGCTCAGTTTGAGGGAAACCCTCTAGAGTATGTGAGGAAAACAAGAGCAGTTTTCAAATCCTCCTTGTATTACAACACATACCCCATCAACCAGCCAATAAGTGTTTTTAAAGACAGAAGTAGGCACACACTTTCTCAGCCAGAAATGGGACAACTATTTTCACTCCAACACACAAGGCTTGGGTACACTGAGGAAGGAGTGGGCAGAAAGATTGTAAGTCAGAGGCTGGGAAGAATCAGTCTGTCTTCTGGACCCAGCTGTGCTCATAAACTCACTGTAGTAGTGGTAGTCAGTACAGGACTGGGAGGGTCCACATCATCCTAGAAGGCAGAAGTCCTCATGTCTCCCCCAGGACCACTGACAGTTAACAGTGGCTGAGAATAGAGTGTCACCTGTTGCAGAGAATGGCCTCCTACCCATGCTCTCACAGGCAACTCTAACTGAACTCAGTGGATCACACATACAGACATGGAAGCAGGCAGGTGAGCAATTAAGATAAAGTTCTCAGGGGGTGCAGAAAGAGGGAGTGAAAGTAACTGAAGTTTGTTATAACCACGTATGGAACTCTGAGGAATAAAAAATAACTTAAAGTGTGTCCTCTCATGGGCTGCAAAGTGGCTTTACAGATGACAGAGAGAAAAAGAGAAAACAAAACCAGACAGCTGGGTACTTAGTGCTCAAATGCTTCTCCACACCCAGTCCCTTGCATCTCTGCTGCTCCTGGATGTGTTCTTGGCTGCTTGGAGACACTTCTACTTTATGACCATGTTGATATTTCCTCTGAGGAAGGAAAACTGGTCTTCAAGTAGAGCTATATCCTAAAAGGGAAGCATCTGCTTGGCACAGAGAGTGATTTGTTGGCTGAGTTCGGAAACAGTGACTGTGGCTGAAACCTCAGATGATTCTGCAGGCCTGACCCAAGCACAGGAATGAAAGCCATTCCTCAAGAGGACAGCCACGGCACCCAACCAAATTAGAATGTGGGTGATGGTTGCCACTTAGATAAAGGTCATTGCATAAGTCAAATATGAAATTCAAAAACAAAATAGGTCTCAATAGCAAGAGGTATATGGTTAAAGGGTGAAATATGTATCCTGTCCCTCTCACCTCCCCAAATAGGAAGGATAAAAGAATGAAGACATTTGTCCACTCTCATAACTGAGATTCTAAAGTGGGAGCCCGAGACCACAAACCTGAGTATCTTCAAAGTTAATCTGATTTAAAACGTGTGTGTACACGTGTGTGTTTTGCAGGTGTTTCACGTGCATGTATGTGAGTGTGAGCGTGTACTACATGTGGAGGACAGCACAAACCACAGGTATCACTCCTCAGCACAGGACCACCTTTCTCTGATTCAGTTCTCTTACTGATGTGAAACGCACCAAGTATGCTGGACCAAGACGGCCTGACCATCTATCCCCAGTGATCCAACTGCCTCCACCTCCTCAACTCAACTGGAAACTCTTGCTCTGAACTTTACCCTCCTGACCTGAACTAACAAAGGAAAGACACCTTTTGTTTGTCGAAGACTAGTGTGATTTTTAGTTTTAAAAGGCTCAGCATTTGGCCCAGTTGACTCTATGTTTATCAGTAGCGGTGGCGTATAAGCTACTCAGATTTGTGAAGATAAGAAATAGTTGCATGGCTGTGAAACTAACGTGGGAAAGAAGACACAATAATGAGTTGGAAAATCACTAAGACAGAAACCCAGTTTTGAAAGACAGAAGGAGCCATTGTTATAGCACCAGACTGGACCCTGGAAACAAATCATTTCTATGACATGCCAGATATATTAATGAATTTCCAGTGTTCAACTCACAGCTGTTTGGATCCATACACACCTGCCAGTAAAAAATGATTACCTTTAGAGATGGCTATCACTGTCTGCAGAATTCCAAACTAATTTCTTTAATTATTTGCAAATTGCTTTAAGATTACTTCAAGTGCAACTGATAAAGGGGAAATAAGTACACCATGCAGAACATGCATGAGTCATATCTAATACCTGTTCATCAAGCAATTAATAAAAGTCTAGCCAGGCATAGTAGCTAACTATAACCCACTACTGTAACCCCAGTACTCCGGCGGCTAAAGAAGGAGGAGTCTCAGTTTAAGATCAACTCCTTAGTAAAAAACTTCCCCCCAAAAGCCAAAAGGAAAATAAAAGAAATGAATAAATAGTATATATGTATTGTCAATGTAATAAATTTGACTTTGGGGGTGTAGGAAACACAGAAGAATGGCATTTGAAATGATGTAAAAAAAGGGGGGGGAGCTTCTTTCTTTAGATTTCAAAGTTCTGCAAAGCAATGAGGTAGCCTGAAACCAGGCAATGCTTGTCTAAGCTAAGAACACCCACTTGTCAAATTGTATGTCTTGGAAAAAAACACACTACTCCAACTAAAGTGTTGGCTGGATTCATGCTGGAGCTATGACGATCAGCATTTCAAATGTTATTAGTTAATGATAAGTTCACTGATATAACAAATAGCTTCCCCCCCAACACTCATTTGGCTTTAGCTGACCAGTATTTGTTCAACCTGCTAAGCTCACAATTTTTCCACAGACAGAATTTCCTCTAAATCTCCCTGACAAGTATTATCTGCACCTTCTTTTACACAGGGAAGTCAAACCTGACAGAGACAGAAGGGTTCCACAGGAAAGGGACTCATAGCTCCAGTCACAGCTGTGACCTCACCAGAAACAACTTGGAATGTTGTAGTTTAAAAACAGAGGTTCTGGGTCTGGGCCTGAGCACTGAGCAGATCCGAGCCAGCAGCTCTGCTCCCACTCTTACAGAACCCAGAGGAAGCGGGCCTTCCAGGAGCTCTAACCCAGGCAGTATCTTAGGTAAGGAGAAAGCAACACCAGCCCCAAACATGGAGTAACTGGGACCCACTAGGACACAGGAAGTCCTGGCCTGGAGCGCTAGTTCCTTCTGGTCTGCCCCTGAGCACTGAGCAGATCTTGGGCCCCACCTCTAACACCAGTAGTAACACCCACCCCACACAGTTCTGATAAAACCATCAAGCAAGCTGAGCAGACCTGCTCGAACCTCTGATGTCCTGGATGCAGTGAAGACACAGTGTCAGAGGCTTATCAATTTACTCTTCCCCCTGCCCCTCTTCTAATATTTCAGCGCCCATAATCAGCTTGAAGAAGTTAATGAAGATTCAGCGCCCCTATTTCCTGGGCTTGGGGACTGAGGTGGTTAATACTGGGCCGTCTTTCTAGGGAAAAGTAGTGGTTTTGTTGGAACAGGGAAGATTAGCTAGGATTTATTGCATAGCCATAACCTATTGGTAGAAATAAGTATAATTGTTATTAAGATGAAATTATAATTTCTTAAGTGGTACAAAATTTACTTTGATTTCAAATGTAAGGTTTTCGTTGGTATGAGCTTCTTATTAATATAAAAGTGAGATTAATATTCTTACTCTCATAGGCATTGTGCCTATATAACACATTTAGGAATACAAGGCTTAGACCCAGACCTTCTTTAACTTTTCTAACTGATTTGAGATGGACAGCCTGTGAGTTAAGGGCCTATAGCAAACTCATGGCTCTGAGTTTATTGTTAGGGTGTTTTCTATATTTTACTTAGAAATAGCTGAGAGGAGTTAACAGACAACAGTCCAGATTGCCTTACATGGATAGTTGGTTTTCAAAACGTCAGAAGTCCACAGAATTGACATTACAAACATTTCTGTATTAGTGTTCATTTTGATTAGAGACTTGTCTGCTCCTGATAGCTTCCTGTCTTGGATTCTAAGAAGAAATTGAGCATTTTTGGAGTTACTCCAGTTGTGGTGAGAGAGCCACTATACAAGAATTGCCTCTTTCCATCTACAGACAAATTACTGTCCAGAAAAGGACACACTTGTGGAATAGTCAACTAATTATATCTGCCAAGACAGAGTAATCAGCTCTTAATAATTCTGCATCATTATGTCTGTCAGATGATCCTGGGCCAGAAGGCTGAAGATTGGATGTTCCAACGTTTTGTATTATAGGGACTGTCCAAGTGTTCAGCGGTCTCCAAAAATTGGCTAAGTTTTAGGAGCTATGCTTTGTGCTTCTCATAATTTCAGTTAACTCCGTCATTCTGGATTTCTGATGGAGTTGAAGACTTATAGTCTCATAGTCAATCTTGGCTATTTACTTTGAGAGAAAAGATTTGAGAGGATGGTTTTCAGCTGACATTCATTCTAAAGCCAAGAAAAAAAGCCAGGTTCAGAACTAAGTCCTTTAGTTAGGAGAAATGACAGAGGTTCTGGTTAGTCAACAAAATGATGGACTGGGTATTAGGTCTGTCTTGTACCTTACTGACAAAAATTGGTACAGTTATGCTCCAATTGGATTTTAAGAGAAAAGTTTTATTTTAACAGGAAGGGTGATATGTAGGAGGAGCTATGGTGGGAGTAGTAAGAAGATGAAGAGGAGGAGTAAGGAGAGGAGGAGGAGAAGGAGAGGAGGAGCTAGGTGACGGGGGTGGGTGGGGGGGGAGGAACATGGGTCTCCACCAGTCAAAAATAGTTGATATATCTAGGTTGGGTATTGGGTTACACTTCTGATTGTATGGGCATCTTGTTATTGAGCATTACCAAACTTATAAAGCCTTTGATTAACATTTTAAAAATTGTATAAAAGCAAAAATGATAAGGGGAATGGGATAGGGGTTTTCTAGGGAGGGGAAATGAGGAAAAGGGATGGCATCTGAAATGTAAATAAAATATCTAATAAATTTTTTTTAAAAAAGAAAAAGAAAAAATTTTTAAAAATTAAAAAAAACAAACCAGAGGTTCTAAATGTTTTAATAATCTGTGGCAAATGGATAGCCAAAAAATTTTCAGTTCAAAGTTATTCAAGATGGTGGAAGAACAAAAGGCAGACAGAAGAGTGGAAACTGTCTTCTCCCAGTAATGCTGCCCTTGTAGAACACTCACTGTCACTTCACTGGAATTTTCTAGAGCTACCTAAAGAAGAAACACAGGTGGATCATTTAAATAACATAAAATTATCAGGCATGATGAGACACAACCATCACCCCAGTACTTGGGAGGCTGAGGCAAAAGGATCCCTACAGTTCACATTTAGCTTGGTCAACACAGTAAGTTCTAAGCCAGCCAGGTCTACATAGCCAGACCCCATCTCAACAGGAAACAAATAAAAATAAATGAATGAGCAAGGAGTAAACAAGCAACAGAAAAAATATTTTCCTTCTCATTCTTGAGGCCTGAATCAATGTGTACCATGCCTAATTTCTGGAGAGTCCTCTGCCCCCGTCCATGGACAGAATGCCTGCTACACATCTTACCTCTGGAGTTCTTCTGATAATGTGAATATGTCAGGCGTTTTTGAGCCCTTCCAATGAGCTAACTCATTCTCAGCTCACTACCTCCCTAAAGAACTTGTTTCTAAATAAAATTACATTCTAAGATCCTGGGGTTGAGACTCCAGGATATAGGAGCTAGACAGGTGGTTCAGTGGTTAAGAGCACTGGCTGTTCTTGTAGAGGACCTGTGTTATTCTACTAACACAATGGCTCTCAACCATGTGCAACTCCAGTCCTAGGGAATCCAATACCCTCTTCTGGTTCCTAGGATACTGCTTGCATGTGGTACAGAGACACACATGCACGCAAAACACCCCTATACATTAAAGTAAATAAATAACTCCTAAAGCTTTCTTAAGACCTGAGCATGTACAGTTTGGGGACACAGTTTATCTCCCATACATGAGTAACACACAGGAGCTTCCCGCTGACTATACACAAAGCTCTGTGTCTAACTGAACTGATCTCTGTCCCTCCCTAATGGAACATCCACATAATCCAAGCAGATGAACACAAAACTGAAAGCTTAACTAGAACACCAAGTTAAACATCAATAAGCACAATCATGGCACAATGTTAACTGACATAATCCTGTCAGTTTTTATGAAAAAAAAAAAAAACAACTAAATACTCACAGGGAGACGGTTTAAAAAGGAATCATAGTAGGAAGAATGTCACTGTGGTTAAAAAGTTCCTAACTTACTGCTTTGTAATTCTTGTGGTAACATTCAATTAGTGGATAATAAAGTGTCAACAGAAATTTTGTTAGAACAAAGTTTTCAACAAAAAAGAAAAGTTAGTATATAAAATATATACAAAAAGAGGCCAATATAAGGTCATGAATCTATTGCTATACTATGGGAAAATGTAAATGACATCCAAAAAAGGAATAAATAGCTTTAAATTCAGTTTTTTAGTATCTATTTGTTCTTATGCTCTTTCCAAAATTCTACCATGTTGCTCCATAGACTGTGGATTGTCTACCGGCTGATTACAATGTGATATCAAGAATTTATTATAATATTCTTTCCTTAACCAAACCTTCCTGATTTTGTTTAATAATATATACTTAAAGTAAAACTTGAATATTTTATAACCCAATTATCTGGCTAGACTAACAATCAGAAAATAAGTACTCATGCCATATAAAGCATCATATGACTGCGAAGACAATTTTCTTGGTACAGGACACTGTGCTCAGGAAGTCCTGAACTCAGAACCCTGGCAGCACTCATGTAGGAAGTTAGGTACAGTGTTGTGTCTGTAACACAACACTGAGAGGCAGAGACAGAAAGATCAAGTCTATTGAGCAGCTGTTTGAGGCACTGGTGAGCTTTAGGTTCTGTGACAGGCTGTGACTCTCAGCTCCTGGGCAATCCACGTTCTCTCTAGGAAGTAACATGTTAGAGTTTTTAGAAAGAGCGTAAGAACAAACAGAAGCTAGAAACTGAATCTAAAGCTAACAGTGTGGGGACCTTCTTTCTAGTTACCTCACCTTGCACTGCTCATGTGAGTAACTACGAAACCACAGATGGCCTTAATAAAACACCTTCTGTTTGAAATGCCTTCCACAAGTCTTGTCTTCCACTGTAACCAGACGTCATCCACAGAACTATTGCTTCTTTTGATGTTTATTTGTAATCCTCAGACTTCATGTGACAAAGTGGTTGTTAACATTAATTAGTTTACTTAATCATAAATTTCTCCAGCTACAGGGAAACACCGACTGGATGAAAGAATGGAATTTCATAAAGTGGCTGAAAGAACAACACAGAAGCAGAAGCCTGCTTTGGCCAACTGCTTTTATCACACTTGAGTTGATTCTCTATCAAAGAAAACTAGACTCAGGTTTATGACCCTGTCAATGTTTAACCTGTAAGGAAAATTTGTGTTCATTCTTTGTACTTGATCCTCACTCTTTCTGCAGTTCCTGGTGTTTTAAAAATCAGAGTCAATAGGTGAGGTAGATGATGACTCTATAGGAAAATGGCTTACTTAGCAAGCACGAGGATCCCAGACATCCACTAGGTGAACCAGTGCTATACAGGCACAGAAAGCTAGGCCCCAAGGAGACTTTCTAGCCAGACAGCAGAGTGAAAATAGTGTAATCCAAGTTAGTGAGAAATTCTGTCTCAAAAATAAAGAAAAACAGAGGGAGGTTCCCCAAAGTTGATCTCTGTCTTCCACACGGGTACAGGTAAGCATGCCCATGCACAAATGTACTACCCACCAAAATAAAAACATTTTTAAAAATCAGAGTTTATTCTCTTGTACATATCTAGACTGGTAACGTGTAAATCTAAGCCTTTGATTATAATTACTATATAATCTAATACATTGCCCTCTGTAGCAGCTGTAATGTGCACCCCCACAATATATAAGTGTACCGTGGGTCTGAAAAACTGGGGAATAAAATTACCCTATCATCATACATCTAGTGCAAATCTTACTGTGTCTCATGACTATGGAAAACAGGGGTGGCTACAGTAAGGGTGACTGTGGTAGTAATTGTGTTACTTGATCCAAATAGGAAGGACTCTTGGGGACCAGCGCAATGATCAAAGAGTAACTTCAATTCTCAATCGATTATCGGAGGTTGAAGCAGCCAGGTTATCATGTTCTTTACTCCACCCTGACAGTTGTTTATTTTGCCTGTTGGCTTGAACTAGTGAACTGTACCAATGTCTTAACAGCTTCCGTCACAAATCAAAACTTTACGCAGTTTAGCTTTGTGATTAGCTTTGGACTCTACAGTGCACACCCTACATACCAGTTTTGCACTGCCTGAGTTCAGAGTGTTGACCGAATGTCTTCAATAGCCCTGTTACAAGAGTATAAATTACTTTGCATTTGGAAGGCATAACATTGCTTTTCATAAAGTTTCTGTGTAATTCAAATGTTTTACCCCTCCCCCCAAAATTCAATTAGCTAAATTAATAATCACTTTCAATGTAAAATGATCAAGAAATATTGGGTTATTGTAATTCTTTCTAGTAATCCAGTGATGCTGTATAGCCATGGACTTGATAGTGTTTATTTTTGTCTTCTAATACGACATTAGAGACTCATCATTGTCTTAATGAAGCTCACAGAATCCCTCTCTGCTTCACTGTTTCATGCTCATTTCTGCCTTCGAAGGTCTCACTTTATAACATTATTGAACAGGTTATTTTTCCAAGTATCTTATGTACATCACAATCTTTCTCCAGATTTTCTTAAGTTCTCCCTTTTATTTTCATGAGAGCCAAGAAAATCAAAGTAAAAAATATATTAATTCACAAAACTTTGGTGTCCTGGTATTAGTGTGAAGCTATCAATGAAAGAACAGATAAGGGACTCCTACGAAATGATGTTGTTCTGGGAAGATAAAGTTCCAACACACCAGAACACAAAGTCTGAGGACAGGTTCCATGGGTGTGTCTGTTGGATACCATTAGGCCCATGTCCTGCCTCAGTGATATTTGAGGAAGAAAATCAGATATGCCCTTGATCTTACTCAAAGTTAGCTGCATTTAGGAAAAGATGAGGAGTCCACTCAAGCCAAAAGAAAGAAAGATCCAGAAAGAGTGTGTTGTAAAGAAAAGCAGACCAAGTGTCTTAGTTTTGTTTCTATTGCTGTGAAGAGACATCATGACTAAGGCAACTCTTATAAAGGCAAAACAAAAATCAAGGCTAGCTTACATTTATAGAGGTTCAGTATGTTATCATCATGGTGGGAAGCATGGCATCTTGCAGGCAGACTTGGTGCTGGAGGAGCCAAGACTTCTACATCTTGATCCGAAGGCAGCCAGGAGGAGGGTCTGGATCCACACTGGGCAGAGCTTGAGCATGAGAGTCTTCAAAGCCCACCGACACAGTAACTACACTTCCTCCAAAAGGCCACAACCCCTAAAGTTGCCACTCACTATGCCCAAGCAATCAAACACATGAATCTTTAGGGGCCAAACTTATTCAAACCACCACACCAAGCAAGCCATGAGTGCAATTCAGTAAGCAATGTTCCTCCATGGTTTCTGCTTCAGATCTTGCTTCTAGATTTCTGCCTGACGTTCCTCCCTGACTTCTGTGGTGGAAAGCATGTGGAATTCTAAGCTAAATGGACCCTTTTCTCTTCAAGTTGCTTTTGGTCATGGCATTTCAACAGAGCAATAGAAGCCTCAACTGAGGCAGCATTCACTCTAGCAAGGTAGACATAAATAACATTTTAATTAGCTAAATAAAGAGATATTTGAAATTCAGGATTTAATAATTATATGTTTGAGATTCCATTTCTCACAACTGAAACAAGAATTCATATTAGAAAACCTTTTCTAAAAACTACCATTGGTTCTGAGTGTGAGGGTGGATGCCTGGAAGCCCAACTATTGGGAAATAGAGGCTGGAGGATCAGGAGGAATTCTAGGTCAGCCTCAGCTACATAATCAAAGCAGATCAGCTTTGTGTCTCACAATATAAAATGCATAAACTACCATTAGTATTTTTATCAGATTTCATTTAGTAGCTATAGGAAAACATAGCAAACTCAAATATTTTTAAATGTTCATTGAAAGTATATTCTGTCAGTAGCTTGTGTTATCAGAATGTAAGAATGATAATCCCACTTATTGGCAACTACCAGGAGGGATATTTTCAGAGATATGTTCATAAACTAATAATTATTCTTACTTTTATGCATATTCTTAAAAACTTTTCAGATGAGAAGTCTGTGGTCTAGAATATCATATTCTGTACACAGGCAAGTGCATAGAAATGGCAGGCTTCTCTAATAATAATCAGACAACAGTTAACTCACCCCAAAGTATCTTGGCAACAATTAATGGAATCTGACACTTTCTCAAGACAATGCACCAACATCTGCTAGAAAATTGCCATTGTAAATATAGAAAGCAATGATGGCTACAAATGAGTGTAGCACTGCCCGCCAGAACTGAGCTGTGCATGCCCTGCCCAACTACACAACAAGCTTGTTAGCAAAATAGTGCAGATGCCACTCAGTACGCCTTCTTGTCATATGCCCACCCCTCCCCCAGCTCTCCCATCAACCCCATCTTTTTTGCTAGGTAAACTCTGACAGTGCATTGCCCATTTGTTCTGTTGATACCCTAGTAACAAAACACTCTAAAGGTTGCGTTAAACAATGGCTCCACAATCTCCTGTGTAAAATTCAATCAATGAAAGTCTGTGGCCCTCAGTGTCGCATAGGTTATAGTCGTGACTCTTGTTAACTCCTTTGTTTAAAAGGAGATTCTTATTCCTATGCAAAGTCTATTGCAATCAGCTAATCTTCCTTCCTATTGCTTTCTAGTTTGATGCAGTGAAATGACACATCATTGAGAGAGCCTGTACAGAAGACAGCCCTGCACATTACCCATCAATCCTGAGCCCTGGATAGACTGTCAATCAACCTTATCCATGCTCACTATCATGCGTTTTGTTTTGTTTGGTTTGGTTTGGTTTGGTTTGGTTTGGTTTGGTTTGGTTTGGTTTTACTTTCATACCTGCAAGGCTAACCTTTTTCTGAAGAAAAAAAAATCTGTTACACCACTAACAAACCAGAATCTCTAGCTAGGGAGGCATGCATGCATATGCCCGACTTTTCCTAAAAAGGCATGAGCAAATATCTACTCACCCCAGATTGGGTACCCACAACATACCAAAGAAATGAATCAACCCAAGTCCATCTTGGTAAGCTAATTGGACTACCGGGTTCCTCATAGGAGCTTGAGTAAGGACTTGTTTACTGCAACATGGATAATGCAAAGGCAGCTGTGTCGGGAAAGCCCATGCCAATATGCATGATGATTCACTACGACTGCATTCATCCATCACCCTGCACAACTCACAGGCAACTGGGCTGAGAAGAGGGTACCCCCTTTCCAGGAACTGTTACTGCTTATTTAACTTTGGGGAGGGCACTTGTAAACTTGGAAGTTTCCAGAGTCTCCTGAGACTTGTAAGTTTTGTTTACTCTCCGAGGCTTGTCGGTCTCATTATCTTTTCCAGTCTTTTTCACCACATGCACATGTAGAGACAGCATTATCCAAATTAATAGACAATATTAATGAACAATTTAAGGAAGAGGACGGGAACTTTTGCCTTTACAGTATGATATAGGAAGCAAAAAATTATAAAAGCATGAATGTTTCAGGCTAGGGTTGAGGATATCATGATGAGGGAGAGAAACATGCATGTCCACAGGAGCCAGAAAGACAATGAGCAGGCAGCAACTGTGCATTCGAAGGCCCCCATTCCATTGAGCAGCTTCCTATATGTTTATACCTTTTTATTCAAGGTGGAAGTGGAGAAATAGAGCGAGGGTCACCGTGTGACCGTTACTGTGAACTCAATGGAGACTAATGTTTGGGCCTTTGTGTAGGAGCAAATGTTATGCAGGCACAGCCAGAGACTGACAATGGTAGCCTCGATCTTCCATTGGTCTTCTTTCCTCACCATCTATATTCATATAGCATTCATAATAATGGCATGGATTTCCGTGTTAAATACTGTCACTCTGTCAGCACAACTGATGTTATAATTCTATCTACCGTGTGTGTAACAACCACTCCTACTCCTAAAGAAGCCTTCAAAGCCCAAGGGCACAGTCTCTTGAAATGTACACATTCATGTCCACATGTGTACATCTTCCTAGAGCAAGTTAAATGGTCACCCATATCCAATAATTACATACAATAAAAGATTCAGTATGAATCATAAATATTAACTAGATGACAGAGGGAAAAAAGAGTAAGAAACACTACTACATTTCCTTCTCCCATAGAAAACCATTCTCAGAACCACTGCCCTAAATTAAATTGAGAATACTACCATAACAGAATTAAAACAGAGGGCCTGAGAGTCTCTGTGAGTCTTCAAGATGTCAATCTGCATAGACGTGGACTGTACCAGGGACTGGTGTTTCACTTTTCTCAAAATGCCAACAATGCTTATGGACATGAAGTAAATGTACTTTATATTCGAAAAGTAGAATAAAAATGGGGGCCCACCAGGAGAAAAACCCATGAATGTATCTTGATAACAGTATTATTTCCTGTCACCTGATGGCCCCTCAGTACAACTGAGTAGTTGGATGGCACATGAAGCCAACAGAAGAATTGTCATTAAGAAAAATGGCGACTTCATGGCTTGAAGAATCCCACTCCCCTTCAAGGACCTAAACATAAATCCTAGAATATATGTGTCTATGTTCATTGATTTTTAAAATACAACACTTCTTTGTTCATTTATGTCTTTGCATACATCATTTCTGTCTGCAATTCTTTTTGCCAAGCTTTAGATTAAGGCACGAGTATTACTGTTTGGCTATTAAAAGAAGTGTTTACGATAAAATTGTATCGCCTTGAATGGTAAAGCTCATGCTCCTTCCCATTGCTCCAGTATTTTTAACCAACCAACTTTTTTATTTTTATTTTTATTTTATTTTTATTTTTATTTAGTTTGCTCAAGATGGTGGGAGCAAAGAATGATTTTTTTTTTTCTGGGAGTTGGTTCTCCCCTTTTTGTCTTGAAGCAGACTCTTTCTTGTTTCTGCTACTGTGCTGTACAACCCCAAGTTATCTGGTCTACAAATTTCAAGCCAACATCGCATCTCTGCCTCCCATTTCACTGCAAGAACCACCTAGAAAAAGCAGCAAAGCAGATCGGATAGACAGAGACTTGAAAGGGATTTAAGAGAGGCTGACAACAAAGAAATACAAGAAGCTTTCTGGAGTGTTCAATTGTCTTCAATATTTTGGTGGTTCTCACATGACCATAGATACGGATCATTGAGTGATTTTAATAACATATTCATTATACCCCAACAATGCCAACCTAAAAATAATATTTAACCAGAAACCACAAATTCTGTCTGTAATATTCAAGATAGCTTTATTACAATGGCTAATAAAAAGCATTGACTTGACTCAAAAAAGTTAATAGAAACACATGAAGAAGTTTTGTGGACTAACACAAGCCATCTATTGCCCTCAGGCTAAAACATATGTCCCTAGAAGAGAAGACTTCCGATGACTTTAAATGTTTAGATTGCTTACTTCAGCATATAATTAAAACTCAGTCGAGGGGAAGACAAGACAGTGTAAGAGATGAAAAGTTGTTCTTCTAATTCTCCTGAGAAGTTGGATACTGATCAGTACCTTGACATTCTATCCTCCACATGAACCACTGAACTTTTCATTTGACCTATTGTATGTTTCATTTCCATAATCATTTTCATTTTTTTCTGTATTTTTAGAGCCTTATTATTCTTTTTGTATCATGGATGGACTTGCCTATTTCATTCAGTTGTCTGTGTTCTCTCAGAAAATACTGGAGTCTTCTTTGAGCTCCTTTACCATATTTCTGATCGTTCATCTGAACTCTGCATTTGGAATTTCATCTAGGTCTTTTTGATCACAGCCTTTAATATGGCATTGGCAATCTGGGGAGGAGGAAAATTGTCTTGTTTTTTCAAGTTGTTGTTCAGAGATGTTCAGAGACCCTAAAACCATGACGGTCTGTTGCCTTTGGTCTTAGATGTCCAGAACTTGATGGTAAGACCCTATTGCTTAGGTCATCACATACTTCTGTCACAGGGTACAGATAAATCAAGGTGGTACTGAACAGAAAGCTTCCTCCTGCTGTATAGCTTGCATGGTACTGAAAGATGCTCTACAGGCTGATGGAGAAAAGTGATCATCAGTGTTACCCAGCTGTGAATCTATGATATGCCCATGGATGCAATCACGGCATGAACATTAGAATACCCAGTCTCCTACTGATTTGATTTGAGGCATCCTCCACAACAGAAAAGACATGCCTACTTTATAGATTTGTCCAATATTCCATGTTTGGGGAACACATAGGACCCAAAAATGAACCTACTACCATTATGTTGCTATAGACACAATATCAAACTGACTTCTAAGTCTGTATCTCTCTACTCATAGATCAGTGCAGCTCTTAGACCTTAACAGAGAAATTTCTCTGTAGAGTGGACAGTGGTTTACCCAGAAACTGACAACTCATCATGTACAGAGAATAAGAGACTATGAAATGCACAGAACAAATGGGAACATCTACATCACATCTCCTTGCAAGGCTGAGGGACCATAGTGAAAGAGGGATCAGATAGATTATAAGAGCTAGAGATCAGGGATAAGAGACTAAAGCCACATCTTCTGATACAACAGATCTACTGTACTCATGAACACACCATAGCACACGACCCACACAAGATCAAGCCAGCATGGGCGGGAAAGCATTCACCAGCCTCTGACCCTAGATAAAAAGCAGTTGATGCCTTCTGGGGGAGGAAAATTAGCTTTGACAAAATGTGTGGTCCAAGGTAGGTTGATCATACTCCAATAGACGGCCCCATACCTGGGAGTATGTGGACAGTACAAATTGGAATCAATGGGGTAATTTTTAAGGACATGAAGTTTAGCAGGAAATGGTGGTGAAAGTAGATCTTGGAGGAATAAGAAGAAGAATTGGGAAAGAACATGATCACAATGCATTTATGCCATTAATGTTAAAAATACTATCCATTTCATTTTTGCAACTGCAAGCTATAAAATCTTGTTCATACAGAAATCCTGGGAAAGTGAGTGCTTTTATGAGAATTATATCCATCTCTGAACTCTGAGTTACAGAGCTAGGCTCACATAGCCCAAATGGTTGACAACATGAGTAGCATCCTGATTCCTTTCTTTTTGATAGCCCATAACTGGAAACTCTCCTATCTTGCCATAGTTTCTCACAGAGTGATAAGAAACATCTGTATGCTATAGCAGCCCCAGCGAGACTCAGGTTTTGTCTAGGTCAGGTGACTTTTACAACCTGGAACAAAATCCTAACCCAGGAATGAGAAACACTCTTTGTAAGGAAGGCAAAGGAGATGCAAATACAAGTCATGGGAAGAGGAGGCTCTGAAGACCCTTGAAATTTGAGGATCACAACATTGATGACATAAGTTCTTTGTGTTGCAGTATTCCTTCAGCGGATACTACAGGCTATGGCTCCCAGGAGTTCAGATATTTAGGTGGGAATTCCACTTATCTCAACATAGTGGTATATACAGAAGCTCACAATTAAACAACGAATGTCTCTAGAACAATCGAAATTTCATCGTGTCATTTCAAGAAACTATATCCCTCTGATAATGCACTCAGCAATAACTTGTATGGTTCTGCTTCCATGAGAACAATTTGGTACTCAGCAAACAGTTGAAAGAATTTTTATGCTAGTAGTTTCTTAGTCAGAGATCATCAGACTTTGGAAAAAGTAAACTGTTTCATATCTCCAACTTTCAAAATTTACTAGATATTTCAAAAGTCATAAAAGTCCAACATATTCTAATATTAGTGAAATGAATTCTTTTAGTCCTAATATCTTTTTTGGCAAGAACACAAGATGAGAAGATAAAACCCACTAATCACGAACATGTTTTTGGCTCTCTTTACATACACATACACAGAGAGAGAAAAGAGAGGAGAGAGAGAGAGAGAGAGAGAGAGAGAGAGAGAGAGAGAGAGAGAGAGTTCATTTTTCCAGAATAAAAAAATCCTTTGGAGTTGTTCTTTGAATTACTATTGATCTTGTTTTTATTTATTGCTTTCTGAAGTGTAAATACGATTGTGTATTTATCTGAAGTGTCGTTCAGATTTTTGTTATGAGTATTTGGATCTTTAGAGACTATTTGTTGTCATTGCATGGAAGTCTTACATGGATTTAAATAGAAATTCAGTGACCTTCAAGAATGTAAGCATTAACACCTGCTCTGTATGTGATGCCATACCAGCAGCACAGGGGATAAAAAGGATGCTCCTTTAAGAGCTACAGTGTTTTGAGTCTGGAAATATATTCAACACTACCATAAGCCAAAGAAGGAAATGAAGAATCAACTAAAAGTATCCAAATGTTTTCTATGGAACAGGATAACACTATAAGTTTTATGAAAATCAGTGTCAGAAAATACTTTTAGAAGGAAAGGTTTATCAGGGGGTAGAGAGAGAACAAAGAATGAGACTAACCTGAAGATATCAGATGATAGATAGATAGATAGATAGATAGATAGATAGATAGATAGATAGATAGACAGACAGACAAATGCTAGACAGAAGACATAGATATATATGGATGAATAGATAGATAGATAGATAGATAGATAGATAGATAGATAGATAGATAGATAGATAGATATGCATGAAATCACAAACAGACGTAAGTCAGGAAGATGGCTCAGTAGGTTAAAATGCTTGCCAGTCAATGTTGTTCAATCCCCGGAACTGATATAAAGATGAAAGGAGAGAAGGGTCAGAGAGATGGCTCTGTGACTGAGTGCAAAGTATTCTTGCAGAGGACCCCCTAGAGAGTTCAGTTTCCAGAACCCATGTTGGGTGTTTTACAACTGCCTGCTACCAGTTTAGCCTCTGCTGTCACTGCACCCATGTGCACAAAAGCTACACAGAGACATATATGCATACACATACATGCACACACGTAATTAAAATTAGAAATATAAAATCTTTAGGGTCCCTGGAAAACAGTGGACTTCAATGATCAAGCAAGCATGCTACAGTTTTTCACTTTTATTATTAAGCTTTAAGAAATAAAGTGGATCTGGGGTGGAAAGCATGTCCCAAACGAGCAGGGATGTTCAGCTATGAGGACCAGCTAAGGAGAGCTGTGGAGCCAGAACCACAATCATCATGAACATCACAGAAAAACACGTGTAAAGGTGTATGGCAAGATCCCTGGTGCTGGCTCCTATAGGCTTTGCTTGGTTATGAAGCCCAGACTGGCCTTGAAATCTGGAAGTTACAGAATTGACCCTCTCTCAGTTTTTGAGACATGTTAAATATTCTGCGGGTAGGTGCGGTAACAACCTCAAACACCATGAATGTACTTACTGCTATAGAATGGTATACATCAAAATGTGTACTGAAGCCAAGTGTTTTGTCTGCAATGGCAAATCTAAAATGGCAAATCGTATTTTATCTATATGTATGCCAAATGAAGCCAGTTTAGTAATGTTAACGTAAAGCAGTAAAGGGTTAGATGTTTACTGATTAGAAATACTTTGATAAATACTCAAAAAAAAAAGGTAAAATTGGCTTCTTCCAGAGTCAGAAAAAGGAGCCAACGGGTCTTCTGAGAGTTTATGTTTCTGTCCCTAGAAAAGACTAATTCTGTTTTGATTTCTCATCATATATACATGCTCATTCATATGTATTTATTCATCTACACATATGAATGGATGGTTTTCCCACAAAGTTTTGATGCAAATCCCATAGACTCAGATTAGGTAGCTTGGAATAGTTGGGAGGAGGACCAGGGTATTTCACGCTGTAGTCTGCCAACCATTCATGCAAGTCAGACGACCGTACCCTATTCAGCCCCTTCGAGTCTATCAGCTGACTTGGGTGAGTCTAAAAAGAACAACCCAAGAGCCACCTAGCACTCAAGCTGTGTGAACAAGTCACCATCAAGCTACTGAGCTGGAGATGAATTGTTACTCAGCAAAAGGCTAAAACATAAACTATCACTAAATAGTACCCTTTCCTCCTCCTCCTCCCTTAAACCTTTGCAGTTTGCAGTGACAGTTATCTAATTGATATGATGTAATAAAGAAGGGATATTAGGAGTCAAAGTTCTTGAATAAAGAAAGTGGACTAGAGTCTAGAGGGTGGTCCAGAGGGTAAGAGCATTTGCTGTTCTTCCAAAGGACCTCGGCTCAGTTCTCAGCACCCACATGGCAGCTCACCCTGCTCATTATTCCATTTCAGGGGTATGATGCTGTCTTCTAGCCTTCTTAAGCATTGCACACACATAATGAATATGCGTGCAAACAAAACACTTAGGCACATAAAGTGAAAGTAAGTTAATCTTTTTAAAAGGAACGTGCAAAGGATCCTGCCCGATAGAATTATATGTAATCTATCTATTGTGTAGGAGTGGAAACATCGTGGAAAAATTGTGATGCATCCTTTGACTTGATTGTAAAATATGTAAAAGGTGCTTTTTTTTTAATTTCCCTATTCATTTTCTAAATGCTGCTGCTTTGCATTGTGCTTAATAATATTTTATATAGCAAAACTCATTCTACTTGGCTCTAAATGAAGCACAGTAGTCTAGTCTAAATAAGCACCCAATATTCACTCAATTTAGTTGATTGTATGTTAATGAATTCTTAAAATTCATGCAATTACGCATATGAAGAACTTTTGAACTGTATTGCTGAATTTCCTTTTTCTACCTCTCTTAGAAATCAAAGGTTAAGAAAGGAAAACAGCCTGGTATCAATATTGGTTTGTCTGCAGCACAATAGATACTTTTCATTTATAGGTAACAGCCAAACTAATGAGAAGAAATTAAACATGATTGTTGCCTACAGGTCTCTAGTAACTTACTATTGGCAAAACAGGGAACCCTCTCTAAGAGATAGAAAATTTTAAATATATTTTGTGGTCTTAAATTAGTATAATATTTCTGGGGAAGATATACGTTAAAGCTAAAAGCAAATGTAACTAACTCGGGCATTGTATCAAACTCAGCTTTCATCTTGAGAGTTTCTACACAAGGACAGTACTACCTGCTAGCTGAGTGACTGTCTGACTGTAGAGAAGATGGCTGTGTGTTGTCCTGTGTAAACAGTGCAGTCTAAGGATCGACACTGCATAACTTTCCACATGTACAATCTGACACCACTGACATCAATACTAAGTCAACTCATGAACAAAGATTTCACAGATGCCAAATGTCAATCGAGCTTGAACCTCTCCTTCATTTGGTTCACTGAAACAGAATAATAAAAAATAAAATAAAAAATAATAAATAAATAATAAAATAGTAAATAATAATAAAAATAATAAATGCAACAGGAAATAGAATGAACAATGAAACACTCTACTGTCTTCCTCTTTTCATGTTTAACAAACAGGTTCTCCTTGAAGTAAGAAAAAAGACTTGCTTATTAGGATTTCCTTCAAAACACCTCAATTCACTAAATGTTTAGAATTCTTCAGAATCAGAACTAGCATCTCCTACTAACTGTGACCTAAGCTATAATCACAGGCACCAGGTCACTAATGCCACTGCTCAGCATGCAAGGATTTCTGCTGAACAGCCTGGAGTGGTCGATCCAAATGTCTCCATCTCCGGGCCCCTCCATTTTCTTCAGTTTCCCTTATTTTCTTCTCCCATGCCTCTTGTGCTTTTTTCAGTGATTCCTGGATTTACTGACTCTGCTACTGTGCTGTATCGTTCTATACATCCTACGCTATGTTGTCTGCAGAGTGTGGTGCCCCACACATGCAATTCCAGCATTTGAGAGGCAAAGGCAGAAAAATTGGAAGTTCAAGGTCACTTCTGGTTACAAACTTAGTTCAAACCTAATCTTCACTACATGAGACACTGTCTCATGGTTTTCCATGCCCACCTTCTGCATCTCCCGTGGTTTCCTTCTCAGTTCTTTAGTCCCTTTTCTATGATGTCTCTACCCCACTCCCAACCCCCCCCACTCCATTCTCTCTGTGTCCCTCTGCTTTTTTCTTCTCTCATTTTTCTCTCTCCCTCTCTCATGTCCCTTCCTCCTCCCTCTTGTCCTCCCCTTTCTTTTCATTACATTCCCAGTCTTCCTCCTCTTCTCTTCTCCATTCCCTACCTTCCTCTTCCTTCCACTCCATCCTCCTTGTTTTTTCTCCACTCTTTCTCTTTATTTCACCCTCCTACCCCACTTTCCCTCCTCTCTCCTGTGGTACAATGACCTGCCTCCTACTCACTCTTAGGCTTCTATTCTGGGCTCCTCTCCTTGGGGATGCACTATTCTTCACTCTGGAAATGACTGGCTAGCTCAAAGAAATGTCTGCAAGAAATAGTCTCCCCAGAACAAGAGACACCCTCACCCCCTTTACTCTTCTCGGCAAACACATCCCATGAACTGTCCCACTTAGAGAACAAACTAGTAGCAGCACATGTGACAAAAGTTTTGGGGCTTTTACATTGTCTTAAAAAGCTCTTTAATGACTCATAACTTAAGCTTGATAAATGAGCCTGCCCAAAACATTTGTCACTTTGACCCTAGGCTTGATTCCCACCCTGCCACTGTCACACGGATGGCTGTTAAAATGCTCCAAATAGCAGAAGAATGGGAAAACAAAGACAAGAGCCAGAGAACTGCACGTTTCCAAATGAGCAAATATTGCACATATTTGAGAAAAATTGTATTGGGCTAGTTTACAAATGTTTGAGTGCTGTGACACTCTCCAGAGGAGGAAAGGAGATAACCTCTGACCATAAGAATGCAGTACTCTGCCCGTGATGGCACTGACCACTTAGTGCAGCCTTTACAGATTAACACCTTCCTCTCTGGGTTAATTTTACTTAGGAACGACCATGCATATGCTTGCCCGTGAATAAAACAGAAGTTGTAAGCATTCAAATCACATCAGCACTTCAAATCTGAAAACTAAACACATCAAACTTATCTGTAAAGGAGTCAGACATGTTTCTTATTTTTGCTCATTTTAAAAGTTGTCCTTGTGACAAAGGAAAGCACTTGTTTGTTCGTATGTGTTCAGCATAGAAAATCTACTGCAGAAATCTCATGGTAACTAATGATACAGTTATCAATAGCTTACTGAAACCTTAGCTATCTCCACTCTGGCCATTAAGTGGGTCATCTTGGCTGCAAGACCTTCCTTTGCTTCCTAGTCTCATCACCAGTTTCATAAAATAGTTCATTCAGTGATGCCTACTGAAGTACTGGGTGCTTTTAAAAAAGCAACCTCACTTCATTGTTGAAACATCCTTATCAAGGAAACATTATTATCCCCGGTCCTAGGAGAACCGAACCTTACTTAATCTAAAGTCTTGTGCCAAACACACAATGGAGCCAGGATTTGAAACTCATCATGACTGTCTCAAAATGTGGACCCTGGAATGCTCAATAATGAAGTATGATTTTTTTTAAAATGTGTCTTAAAATCAATAGTTCAAGGAGGGAAGTGATGCTGCTGTGGTCACGTCCCCATGGCCACGTCCCCATGGCCATGCCCCATGGTCACGTCCAGATGAACACACAGGTAGCACTCACTGCATCCACTGTGTGGTGAGAGAAGATGATGACATGAAGACAGGAGAACCACATATTGTGAAGGATGAGAGGAGTCGGAGGAAGGAGTTGGAGATTGATATGATCAAGAGATGTTACTGGTGGTTCAAGCCAATGACTGCATGACTGGGTGGATTTCATTTATATGCCCAGCCTCATATTTTATTAATGAAAACCATTGGTGGAAACAGAAATGGAAACCATAAAGTTAATGAAGATATAACAATATTAATAATTCTCCAAAAGGAAAAATTGATTAATTTGGTTTTGATACAAAGAAGCCTCTGGAAGTTTGCTACATGTCAGATTGTTAAAATAAAAGAGAAAACCCATGTGAAGGCCAGATGAAATCCTATCTGCTGTGAGATAGAAACTCTCTTAGTGGCCCAACAAGAATTCACTAATACAAAAAACATCCCAACAGGCTGGAGGTTCTCAGATTGTATGCAGGCTCTGGTGGAAGCTAACCCAGTACTGAAACAGAGCTGGGCAAGGAAGGCAAAGAGACTGCTCAGATGGAGATCTTGTTAAAAATAAGATTCTGGAAGTTGGCATATGCCATTTTGCCTTGTAGAACACACAAGCACATGCACACATACATACACTCACATGTGCATGTGCATACACACACACACACACACACACACACACACACACATTGAAAGTAGCTAGCTGTAGACTTATGTGAGCAGTGGTGAATTTTGGCAGCCCTTGCCTGTCAGTGTCCAATAGTGGTGTCACCACACCCTACAAGGTCAGCTGGAAGCCAGTTCATTGATGGTGTCTGTTTTGCTGTATTTGGGGAGTATTGGCAAAGCCAGAGACCCTGGAAAGATGGAAGAAAATTTGCTTCACACATTTATCCGAAGGCTTATATGGTTACAAGTTTACTCGGTATGTTTCTGAAATTTGGACTCATGTTTTGTCTCTCCCTCTCTCTCTTTCTTCCTTCCTTCCTTTCTTTCTTCTTTTCTTCCTTTTTCTTTCCTTTTTCCTTTCTTTTTCCATGCATTTGTCTGACACCACAGTAGGTGACATCAGAAAAGTCGAAATCCCTTAGAGAGTAATCACACAGATTAGATTACTTTTTGTGGACATTTCTCTACTTACCTATTTCCCACTGTTATTCAACATTTTCATATGATATACGTGTGCTTATTTAGAAAGACAAAATACTCTTTGCATACAGACAAAACACTCATATACATAAAATTTTAAAAGTAAAATGAAATTTAAATACAAACAATTCATTAACTAAATTATAGCATATACACAGCATATGTGTATACACATGCACCCTACACACATATACACACACATACATACACACATGCATAAATATGCACACTGTACACACACATGCACATCCACACTACAGACACACACACACACAAGCTACTTCATACCTCAAGTGTTTTCATTTCTCACTTCATCAGAATTCCTCTGCTTCTTTTTCCCAACTCCAGTGTAATGATGTCTTTTTCCATGTGTCCAAATCTGGGCATTTGAATTCAATATTGCCTTGTGTCAACCACAGTTAAATTTTTCATAAGATACTTAAATTTTTATGAGAAGAAAGTAGAGAACTGTTACTCTTAGCCAAAGACCTGCCATTTGCTCTCTTTGATCACCGAGTTCCAGGACAAAGAACCCGGACTGCAGGCAACTGTTCCAAGGTGAGGTACAAGTCACGCAATCCCCACTGAGCATGCACAGCTGCTGTGCTCAGCATCTGTGCCTAGGGCTGAGCTTTCCACGGTTGCTTAGGAACAGAAAATGAATACATGTGACTTTTAAGCTACTAAATAATAACAGGATTCTTTTCAATCTGCTCTATAAAATTATACATTAATTGACTTTTGCTAAAGTGTTTTTTTTTTTTAAAATGTAACAACTGTTAACATTATTTGCAATGGTGGAGATCAAGCCCGGAACTCTGGCTATCCTCTGCCAAGCTTTACCTCAAAGCTACACTTCCCAGTGATAAAATTATCACAGATTTTCTCCCTTTTCTATTCATAACTATAGATGAAGTACTTTATCAACTTTACCTCCTGAGTTACTGTATTTATTACTTTACTGTTGCTATGATAAAACACCA
The DNA here is from genome assembly GCF_011762505.2 of Arvicanthis niloticus. Classification (NCBI taxonomy): domain Eukaryota; kingdom Metazoa; phylum Chordata; class Mammalia; order Rodentia; family Muridae; genus Arvicanthis; species Arvicanthis niloticus. Next base: position 77,652,540 of record NC_047666.1, on the reverse strand, counting down.
TGCCCAAGGCAAGCTATAGAAGAAAGGCTTTATTTTGGCTTACAGTTCCTGTGGGATGAACCCATTCAGGCAGGGAGGCATGGCAGCAAATGAGACAAATGAAGTCAACAGTAGGAAGCTGAGCAATCCCATTGTCAAGGAAAGAACCCTCCAAGCCTGACTCCAGTGATGTACTTCCTCCACCAAAGCTGCATCTCCTGGTCCTTTGCAGCAGCGCCACCAACTGGAGAACCAGCGTTAGAACACAGAAGACCATGGAGGACATTTCTAAGCTCAATCACATAGTAACTCCCTACAAGAATTTCATTCCTGTCACTGTTGAAAATATTAAAGTATTAATCAGGCACGGCAGCACCTATGTGCAGTCAGCCCCACAGAAGGCTATCTTAGGAGGATCATTTGAGCCTGAGGGTTCAAATACATACAAAGACACCATCCGAAAAATCAATAAATAGAGGCTGGGAAGACACAAGTGTGAGGATCTGTATTCAGAGCCCCAGTGCCCGGTTTTCCAACAGCTAGGTATGGGGGAGGGGTGGGAGAACACCCGGAGCTCATTGGCCAGTACGTCTAGGCAGCTGGTGAGCTCGAGGTTCAGTGAGAGACACTGGATGAAAAATATAAAGTATTGAGTAATACTGGACATAAAAGCACAACCCAATGTCAACCTCTGACCTCCACACAAATGCTGCACAGGTACACACACACAAACACGCACACTACACATGCACACCAAAATGAATAGACCAATAATACTTTAAAATGTTTAATTTACTTATATTGAACCTTGATGTAAATTATTAAAATATGGATTAAGTGTCCTAACAGTTCTACTGGAGAGAGTTAAAACTTGGCTTGGGATTTTATTGTGCACCACTCCTGCAGAGGTCCCAAATCTGGCTCCTCCCAATACCCATGTCAGGAGGCTCACAACCAACCACTTATGAGTCTAGTTTCCAGGAGATCCAACAACGCTAGCCTCTGCAGGCTCCTGCTCTCAAGTGTACACACATGGAGACACGAATGTAAAAAATAAAAAATAAAAAATAAAAAATAATTTTAAAATAACTCTCTTTTTAAAATCAATGTTAAATACATAAAAACTGAACCATCCAAAGAAATGCATGTTTTGATTTACCTAAAATCACATCTGTTTTAGGATACATAATAACACCTTCACAAAAAGCCCAAGTTATTGTTAGCTTTGTGTTAATTAAAAATATAAACTAACAAAAACTCATTTGTTATGAAGCACCTTTGTAGTAATTAAAGCTATAAAAAGATCTTTTAAATTGTCATTTAATAAAGTACTTAATACCCACTACCTTTTAAGACTCAGGAAGGTTCTTTAAGTGCAACTTACAAAATACATGTTACAGGTATATCATGCAATTTCGACTTGAATTTTAAAAACTGACCTGTGCTAACTGTGCCCAATAGCTCACATCTAAAATCCCAGCACTAAATTTGTAGGAAGAGCTGAAAGCCATCTTCAGTTGCGTAACAGCTGTCTCAAATCCGAAGAGCAACCGCAACCAAAGCGACCTTTACTTGGAAGTGTCCCTTTAAGGATATCTTGAAGTGTGGCTAAACAGAATAAAACAGATCTTGTGACTGTACTTTAACACTAGGGTAAGCCGCACTGATGTCAAAGCGTTATCGCTACCCACCCCACAGATAATGTCTTTCCCAAGGCAGGGCAATAAAGATTTGTTTCAGCCTCACTGTCGGGCCTGTAAATCCTCTGAGAAAAGCAGTTTCCTCCTGTGCTGCATGTGTGGCTGGGATTAGAAGCAAACAGGCAAGAAGCTAAGCAGGGAACTCTAGCCATTGTTTTCAGTCACTGCTGTTAGCTCTGGGCAGTGCTGAAGCAAGAGCCTCAAGCTTTTCTAGGAAGCAGTGCGCAGAACTTGTTCAAAGGCAGGCGAGCCAACGGAGGTAGAGAAGAGGACTAGAGACGGGTTATGTGGTCAACTAGAAGATTAACGGGACTCCAAGACCAAGGTTCTAGGACACCTGTCTCAGTAAAACGGCATGGGATCTTACATTTTCACAGATCAGGATACAAATTCCTATTTCTCCATGCGTTGGACACCAACAGGACTTTATATTGCCCTCTTCCTCTGTTGATAAGCGGCTTAACCTGCGTGTCTGTAAAATGAGACAGCGCCCCCTAGGGTTCCTGGTGTTTAACTGCACTCACTGAGGAAAGTCCTTATAGAAAAGCCCACCAAATGATGGGCCCCCGTGAAAACGTTGGCTGTCTTCACATGGTTTTGCCTGTTTGAGCTTTGACTCCTTCATCTGGAAAATGGGGAAAACGGAACACCCTCTTTTCGAATATAGATGTTTTAATTATGTGTGTGTGTGTGTGTGTGTGTGTGTGTGTGTGTGTGTGTAGGTTCGTGTGCAGGTGTCTACTGAGGCCAGGAGTATCAGATTTACCTAGACTGGAACTATAGACAGCCACGATCCATCCAACATGAGTGCTGGAAGCCAGACTTGGGTCCTCTGCAAGAGCAATATGTACTCTTAACCACTGGCTCATCTCTCCAGCCCCTGAGAGACTCCAGGCTACAGGAAACGCTTGTCATTTTGCTAGTTGTGGCTTTTGTTATTTCTAACTATGCATTCGTCCTTTTGCGTCAGATTAGCATATCACACACTTGAATATTATCCCAAATACGATACACTGAGTTATTCTCTCTGTATAGGATGATAGCATATGAGAAAACCCCAGAATTTAACTCCTTCCTTGCTAAACAGCAGAAGACATCTGTCCCAAAGGAAGTAAACTACTGATGAGAATTTAGATTGAAAATGTCCTTCACCCAGGTGGCCACAAAAGATGATCAGATTCCTGAGTCCAGTACACATGGGTTATCTAGCTTTGAGAATCCTATGTGCTGAATCAGAACACATGGTCATAAGTCCCAAATATTTACTTTGCCTTAGGTATAAAGAGGGCAATAAGATATCAAGATAAACGCTTATCTTATCTCATGGAAACAAAAACAACAAAAAACACTATACACACACACACACACACACACACACACACACACACACACATATATATATATATATGTGTATATATCAGGGACTGGAAAGGTTGCTCAGTGGTTGAGTGTGCACTATGTTTGCAGAATGTCTTAGTTTGGTTCCCAGCACCCATTTCTGGTAGTTCACAAGGCTGCTGATGGAGTGCCCTCCTCAAGCACTGCAATGTGCCCCCCCCCCCGACACATAGACACATAATTTTAAAACAATAAAAATAAATCTGAAAAACAACCATATTAGAAATTGAGAAACCCAACTCCTGAAGGTATATTAACCATGCTCTTTCAGATCAAAGGAAAGAAATGTCACTAGCTGTCACAGCACTCTGGGATGCAGAGAGACATCTGCTTCTTACTGATGTCCTTGCCAGTGGGGCCAATTAATTAAGACAGTTCCCTCCTCTCCCCTTTGGTTCCAAACGCATTACACAAGTTCTGTGCAAAAGACTCGCTGCTAGAAGATTGTTCCTAGCTTTCTATAGCATTCTTTTTCTGTTAAGGAAAGTCCCACTGTTGCCCTAAATTAATGGACATACTTGTTTTTTACATGAAAGATCTCATTCCTTCTATCTCGCCGTCAGCCAAGGCAGCCACGAGACAGCAATCGGAGCAGCAGGTACAGCTTCCAGCATCCTCTCAGCGCTGGCTCCAGCATCAAGAGAAAAGCCCACAGTGATCCACTGGGGGACAGACAGCTCATCACAGGCTCTCCCCACACAGTCCTTGCCAGCAGCCGCAAACTGCCATGGTAAGGTCAGGGAGAGATCGGAGATCAAAACCCCAGGCCTTTCCTGCCAAATCAGAGTCCTTGCAAGGATGCACACGGCACCACAGGACATGCGGGATGTAGAGGAACAGAGTTCAGACATTTCACCCCGGGCCAGCCCTTTCTTCTCTCAAGCTCCAACATGTTCTTCCTCTAAAGCATGGCCTTCCCAGCTCTGCCCCCTGAGAACACTGATGACGCTGCACCATGACAAAAATGTCATTCGATAAACAAGGACAAATAATAGGAAACAGTTGTTTTAGGGAATTTCATATGGAGACGCGAGGACGGCAGTGTCCTGTTACCTGTGGCATTCTCAGAGGAGTGAACACGTGGCATATTTACAGTATCTCAGAAACACTTCCCCCCCAAACAACAAGCAGGAGTCATAAATAATTTGTTTCTCGATCGAGCTGGTAGTTTTTTCAAATTTTGTTAACCGTTACAGTCACTTGGGAAACAAAAGGAGATTTCTAAGCCATCCCTTAAATCAAGTGACTCAGAACCACTTGGGGAAGTAAACACCTAAGAATCTGGATTTTTGCCAGGATGGTGGTGGATGGACAAGTTAAGATATCATTGGATGGAACACAGTTTGTGAGGGGTGGGGGGGATCCCATTGGCATGTACATTAGTTAGGGAGCAGATGTCTTTCCTTCAGCTTCCGTGACTGAGGGTGACAGCCAGTGAAATTTTCTTTTCTTTGGTCTGAAATTTCATGTGTATTGGACCACTTAATTTTCCAATGACAGGGTTTTTTTTTTCTATTCAAAACAGTTTATTGATGTTATAATGTATAGTTGAGTTATGATATTCTTCAACTAACAGAAACAGATAGACAAGTGAATTTTTATTAGTCTTCCAAGAATTTTTTTATTAATTTATTTATCCACTTCACCTCCCAATCACAGCCCCTTACCTCCTTTTTTCCCAGTTCCACCCTCCCACTCTCTTCCCACATTTTCCTTTCCTTTCTACTCAAACAAGGGAAGAGCTTCACCCTTGGTACCAAGCCACTCTGGAACATTAAATCACATCAGGACTAAGCTTACCCTATTCCCACTGAGGCCTCCCACTGAGGCCAGACAAGGCAGCCCAGCTAGGGGAAGGAATCCAAAGACAAACAATAGAGTCTGAGTCAGAGACAGCCCCTGTTCCAATTGTTAGGGGACCCACATGAAGACCAAGCTGTACATCTGCTACACATGTGTAGGTAGGAATCTAGGTACACTCCATGTATGCTCTTTGGTTGGTGGCTCAGTCTCTTAGAGGCCCCAAGGTTCCAGTTAGTTGGCTCTGTAGGTTTTCTTGACCCTTCTGGCTCCCTCAGTCCTATCACCCACTCTTCCAGAAGACTCCACAAGCTCTACCGAATGTTTGGCTGAGGGTCTCTGCATCTGTTTTCATCTGGTGCTGGTTGAAGACTCTCAGATGAAAAGCTCGTATACTAGGCTCCTGTCTGCAAGCATAGCTGAGTTTTATTAATAGTGTCAGGAGTTGGCTCTCTCCCATGGGGTAGTTCTCAACCAGTCATTGGTTAGCCATTCCCTCAATCCCTGCTCCATCTTTATCCCTGCACATTTTGTAAGCAGGACAAATTTGGGGTTCAAGGTTTTGTGGTGGGGTTGATGTCCCCATCCCTTCATTGGAAGTCCTCTCTTGATACAGGAGGTAGCCACTTCAGTCTCCATATCCTCCATTACTAAGAGTCTCAGCTAGGGTTACCCCTATATCCTCCCAGGGGCCTCCTCCATCCCTGGTCTCTAGTTTGCCCCAGAGATGCTATCCTCCGCCAATAATGTTGTTTTTTTTTAATTTATTTTTATTACTATTTTAATCATGTATGTGTGCATGTGCACAAATGCTCACAGAAACCAGATTCTCCAGAGCAGGAGTTATAGGAAAGTTGTAACCTACCAGGTCCTCTGCAAAAGCAGTGTGCATTCTCAACTGGCGAGCCATCCATCCATCTCTCCAACCTTCTAATATTGTGTTATGTGTTATACTTACACATTCACATGGGTGTGTGCATGTGTGCACACAGGTGAAGTCTGCCAGTGAATATTTGGTGTCTTCTATCATTTTCCACCTTGTTTAACTGAACCTGGAGCTCACTGATCCAGCTCTCCTGCCCAGCCAGAGCTCCAGCAATCCATTGTCCCCACTTCCCCGTCTCTTTGATTACCAGCACAGGCCACTATGTTCAGCTTTTTGTGTGGTGTACCGGGGCTTGAACTCAGGTCCTCATGCCTGGAAGATAAGCACTTTACTACCTGAGCTGTCTGCCCAGCCTTTCTGTATGTTGTTATACAGGTAAGATTTCACCAGCTCTTACAGTTTTCGTTCGACAGTTACGAAGAAATCAGACAAGAAAATAATTATACAGAATGTAAGCAAGATCTAGAGAGCACTTCTGCTGAAATCTTTCTGAAGGTTAGTTCCAAGAGGGAAAGAACCGCTACAGGGCACAGGGGAAAACGAGAAAAGACTTTAAGGACTGGTTTTCAACTGAGATGGCCTTTACAGACCCATAACCTTGATGAGAATTGAAAGCAAGGGTAAAGGCACAGAGAGACATAAAACCGACTCTAAGAATGAAAAGGGAGGAGTAACAGTATTTAGCAAGAGAAGACAAACCCACGACTGGAAATTTTGGTCCGTGCTCAAAGGAGAGGTGAGTCCACTGCAGTGTGTGCACCTAATTCCTTATGAAGTGAAATCAATGAACTAAGCCTTGGAGTCATTTTCTGGCCCTGCTCAGAAACATCTTTATTTCTAGCAGATGGAAGAGGCAAAGAAGTGTGGAAATATTTGCAAAGCTCCATTGTGCTTGGAACAGGGGAAAACCAGTCATGATGTGGGTGCCCCTGAATCTCATGATGGTGGCACTCCAGCAATCTCAGCTAGGCATGGTGGGGGCACGCCTATAATCTCATGTGGGCAGTTGGGGGTACCCCAGCAATCCAGCTGGGTGTGATGGGTGTGAGCTCTGAAGTCTCAGAACTTTAGAGAGAAAGGCAAAAAGATCCGGAGTTCAGGACCAGTCGAGGCTGTATAGTAAGTTGAAGACCAGCCCATGATCACGTGTCTCAACAAATCAAGCAATGATGAAGGCAACAACCACAAAAAATTATGAGAAAATAAAAAAATCTCTATTTAAAGTCATATTTTAAAATATTTTCAGAATGATCAACCTTACTTTTTCTTTTCACCTAACTTTCAAAAGTAACAAATGGGAACCCATAATAAATACAAAAGAAGTGTGTTTTTAAGGAAGGTGTCTATTATACCATTGGGATAAATATGATAAAGATTAGGGTTGTTCAAAAGCCGGCCCTCTACAACTTCATCTTCCACTTTCCCTCAGAAATACCACACGAACCACAACAATATGCCCAGGAGACAGGACATGCTTCTGCCTAGACCTTTGAGAGGATGGTCCTCATGGCCTGAAGTCTATTCACCCAAAAGCCAGTCTTCCTATCCTTCAAGAATCTGCTTCGTGGTTATCTTTCAATTGCATTTGAATGCCATTGTCTTCAAAACTGCAACTGGCTCTTCCAACCCTGACACTGTACTCAGCACTGCAACTCGCCCTCCCGATCCTCCTGCCCGGTGCTGTTTTAGGCCTTGCAGGTGACCCTAGCTATCTGCATAAATTCCCTTGTTTATTTTTCTGTATTGTTCATCCCTGAGATTCAATGTCTGCGTTAGTTACTCTTCCCACTGCTGTGGCGAAACACCCCCAATAGAAGCAACTTCCTGTAGGAAGTATTTACTGGGGTTTAACAAGAAATATTAAATGTTCCTTATTAAATATTATTGGATACTATAAAGGAATGTTGCAGTTTAACAAGGAATCTAGTTCATCATGGGGCTAAGGCAGCACAACAGGGGCTTGAGGCAACTTTTGACTTTGCCATCACAATCTAGAGGCAGAAAGCAAACCAAAAGTGGAAATGACCCTGGGAATCAGGCCTCCAGGCCCAACCCCTGTGAGACCCTACCTTCTGAAGGTTCCACAACAGCGCCACCAACTGGAGACTGAGTGGGAGAGACAGAGCCTGTGGGAGACAATTCACATTCAAACGAAAACAATGTCTTAAATAACTTCACTCTGAATTCTGGCCTAAAGAGAAGCCTGCCGTGTTCAGCAGGCAGGCACACCTAAGTCTACAGAAGTCAACTAGTGATGACTGTCATCTGCATGCACTAGCATACTTCAGCCGGGACCGAATGAGCTTCTCTAGGACCATCTGTAGCACGGGGGTGGGGTGGGGATTGATCTTTTTGCATGATATAATTATGTAAGTATTAATCAACAGCTCCTGATAAAGAAAAACACAGCATATGCCTAAGTAAACACACGTGTGTCGTTGAAAAATGATTTTAAATGCAAGCAGCTTTGCAGAAATCCTCATGAATGATCCCAAACGTTAGCAATTACAGTCTCAGAGGGAAGACTGGTCTCCATAAATGGAACAAATGTGGAGACTTTAAATACACGAGATGGCGTAACGTGGATGTCAAGATGGGTTTACACAAAGAGTTGGAGGAACAGGCATAATGGTGGCAGCTTAAGAAAGAAACTCAAGGAAGTGCTAAGCAGAGAGAGAGCATGGGAGAAAGAGTGTGTTTTCTCCCCTTCCCACTGGACGTGAGTGTACTGAGGCACTGTGTTCATGAGAGCTGCTTGGATAGCGCTACACAAAGCTGAGAAGGGACCAAACAATGGCATCAGGCACTTTCTAAGAGTCTCTTTGTGCTGGAACATCTGCTAGAGGCTTCGTTATTCTTTTATCCAAGAGAGAACATAATTCTTGTTACCCACAGAGGGATGAAAGAAATCTCCAAGGTTATAAAACCATCATTAAGAGTGTTTTCCTCCCTGTGCTGAAACTCTGAAAGTACTAGGACTGTAGAGACAGCTCTGCCGTTACGAGCACGTACTGCTCTTATCGAGGACCTAGGTCTGATTCCCAGAACCCACCCAGAGTTTCACAACCACTTATAACTCCAGTTCTAGGGGATCCAACGCCCTCTTCTGACCTCTTCAGGTACTACGCACACATAGTCCATGTGCATGTATGGAGGCAAAACTCACACATTTAAAATAAGTAAATCTAAAAGTGTTACAAAAATACTGTTATTAGTATATGTAGACATTATTGTTGTGGCAAGAGGTGACCAAGATGTGTGACAACTTCTAAGAAACACTAAAATATATTCCATTTTTATATAGCTGTCCCAACCTGAGTAATAGTACTTCCTGGGACCACCTTCAACCATTTTATATTGAGAAGAATCACAATGATCTACAATTTAGTTATTTATTATTAAATCAAGAGTACGCAGAAGAAAATATGAGAATGTGTTTTCTTAATAAACAAACCCTGTGATACCACTGACAACTGTAACCTACTTGGCGTCCCTCTATACAGACTGTCTCCAGTCACCCGGAAAACTCTGTAGGCTCTCTCTCCATCTGTATACACCCCAGACTAAAGCAAGACCTCACTGTCCCCTCCCCTATAAGCATGCACAGGTTTCAGGGAGATTTGTGGGGGGTTGTAGAAATCTCTTTAGCTTCTGGAAATAAAGTAGTTTATGAAAATGCCCGTTTGTGTGTAATGTCTTTATTGTTTTTAAATAAATATGAACTCATATCCAGACTCTCCTGTCTTATCTTTTAATATTTAATATTAAATATCAGCAAGTGTGATCCTCAAAAAACATGAGCTCTCTGAGAAATCTGGGTAATTATTAAGGCTGTCTTGGCTCCTACTAAGTTCATTGGGCTAGGCTAAATGAGAATGAGAGAGAGAGAGAGAGAGAGAGAGAGATAAAGATTATGTGTCTATATGTCTGTATGTATCTGTGTCTGTGTGTGTGTGTTTATGAGTTTATCTCTCTTCTCTTCTTTCTGTGTGTCTATGTGTCTGTCTGTCTGTCTGTCTATCTGTGTGTGTGTTTGTTTCTCTCTCTCTCTCTCTCTCTCTCTCTCTCTCTCTCTCTCTCTCTCTCTCTGTGTGTGTGTGTGTGTGTGTGTGTGTGTGTGTGTGTACCTGGATGCTCAAGTATGTAAAGGCAAATGTGGAGACAAATCATAGCATCTCACTGCAGTGTTTCCTGTCATTTCTGCCCTCCTAGGATACTCTTATCAGATCAGCAGCTGCAACATTTGGAAGAGGAGGAAAGGGAGACATAAAAAGCAGTGGGTTGTTCATTGAGTAAAGTATGAACAATGGAGCAGAAAGAGAAGATGGATGGACCATCCAGAAACCTTCCTCCTGGCTGGAAAAGTTAGGAAATGGTGGGGTGGTGGCAATATAACCTGTCCTAGTATATGACCAAACACAGCTCTTCTTACGTGATCCCAACACTCATTCTTCTCCATCCATGTGCACATCCTGTATTCAGATCTGGTCTATCTCTAGAGTGTCCTGTGTGCACATCCTGTATTCAGATCTGGTCTATCTCTGGAGTGTCCTCTGTGCACAGATGTTCAGATCTGGACCATCTCTGGAGTGTCCTGTGTGCACATCCTGTATTCAGATCTGGACCATCTCTGGAGTGTCCTGTGTACACATCCTGTATTCAGATCTGGTCCATATCTGGAGTGTCCTCTGTGCACACATGTTCAGATCTCGTCCATCTCTAGAGTGTCCTGTGTGCACATCCTGTATTCAGATCTGGTCTATCTCTAGAGTGTCCTGTGTGCACAAACATTGGGCATCTTCTTCCAAGATCTGCATTTGGAGGAAAGATCCAGTTAGCTTGAAATGGTGGCACATACCAAGCTCACTGTTAGTAAAAGGTTTAAACAGCATAACTATTTATTGACACTTTCATGAAATTATTTTTAAAAAGACAAATTTTCTGTTCTGTCGCATAGGAAACAATAGAGCCTGGGGAGAAGTATCCCTTGAAGGTACCATTCATAAAAATCTCCAGACTACCTCAAGGTCAGGCCTTCTCAGGGAGTCTTGAGAGCACTGAAACCCTCTTGTGTGGCACCGTGAGAGAAAAGCCAGGAAGATTACACTTCCCAGTCTGTCCTTGCAGTTTGTTGACTTGAGGATTATGTCATGAGTTAGAACTGCCCCTAGTGCAGCTTCCTTGTTAAGAGCATATGTAACTATCAGGCTAATCACTGGACACTGAAATGTCACAACCCACCCTCAAGATTTGACCAGAAGCATTTGTCTGACCATGTCTGACAGAAAATGCAGCAGGGATATCTCTGTTTACTAATCTTGACACTGAGCTGGCAGCAGAATTGAGCTGAGGTCTGTGCAAGAGAACTCTGAAGCTCCAGTGGCTAATGTCAGTTGGCTTCAGCTTGGAAAAAAGGGAGGGGGGAACCTTTAAAAAAAATCTCTATCGCTAGCTGAATAATCGGATGTTGGGTAGCTCTAATCTGTGTCCCTCTGTAAAATTTTGTTAATAATAATATTTATTAAAGGAAGTGTAATTTAATTTTCAAATTGTCGTGTCTAAAAGAACAACTGAGAAAGTGTAATTTGTATAAGTTGCTGTAAGGCTTTCAGTCCATGGACAGACATGTTTGGGAAAAGAACCCCACCATGAATCCAGAATTCTTCTGTCTCCAATATCCAAAGACACATCCAATATCCAAGGAGAAAAAAAATTGAAAGAAACTAGAAAAGGCATACAGCAATTCATTAAAAGAATCAGATTGATGATATGAATAAAGAACTATAAAAAAAATGGTTGTAAGGAACTCATTCTAGACTTGTTTGACCTAAATAGAATTTAAACAGGGAAGAGGGGCTGAGGAGATGGGCCAGTGGATAGAATGCCTGCCACATAAGCATGACAGCATGAGTGAGGATTCCTGGCATCCACACAAAAGCTGGGTGTGGCGAACCTCTCACCTCAGCACAGAAGGTGTGGGGAGGAGTCAAGGGTAACAGGTGGATCCTGGGCTTCCCAGCCAGCCAATCCAGGGGAAACAGCAAGATCCAGGCTCAGTGAGAGACTCCATGTCAAAAACAAGACAGAGAACAATAGAGGACAGCACCTGACATCAACCTTTGGACTTTCATGCAAAGGTATGGGCATGTTTACACATATACATGCATGCATACACATATGCATATGCCACACATTAGTAGTAGCAGCAGTAGCAGTAGTAGTATAAAAAAGAAATTAAGAAATAAAAAGAAAGAACCCTTGAAGCCTTGTAACCCCTTAGTGCATCATATTTTAAAATATTTTACTTTCTTCTGTCTCCCAGGTACCACAGCTTACTACTCTGAAGTGGAAACCAGAAAGAAAGAGATCTTTATCGTCATCTCACTGGGTATGAGTTTACAATCAGCCAGAGTAGGAGAAGGAAAAAGAGCAATCACCAACTCACAGACCTTCAAGCACTGTGCGTCACATATACAATATTACATATTCATCCCAAGAAACTGACTCAAAGGCAAGCCTGAGTGACCCACATACATGGCCACCACCCAACCCAGAGAAATCAGACATATGATGCTTTCTTACCTGCATTCCCTCTATAGCTAGACCCTGAGGATTCTCTCCTGTGAAGGTTTTCACAGACACAGGCACCTACTGTAAAATGTGAGCTTTTACCTCTGTACTGCCTCACCTGAACCTGGATAGAAGACATGCTTCCATGTCTAAGCACACATGTGATCCTGGAGCCAATATCCACAATTTCATTTGCATATATCATTAATGCAGTTTATAGAAATGAATATTTTTTAAAAATTAAATATTTCTCTTCTCAAAAACAACAAAGGTAAAAATATCTTGTCTTTCATTTTTTCGTTTTGAAACAGGGTCTTTCTACATAGCTCTGGCTGTTCTGAACTCACTATGCAGACCAGGCTGACCTTGAACTCAAAGAGTTCCACCTGCCTCTGCTTCCCCAATGCTGGGGTTAAAAGTGTGCACCGTCACATCCAGCCAAAGGTAAAAATATTTCAAAGTAGTAATGGGTGTGAAAAACTTTATTGAGCTATTACGTTTTCTTGGACATGGTTCTTTAAGACTTCATTATCATAACAATACTTTCAAATGTATATAAATAACAGTTCCAGGCCAGAGAGCTGGCTCAGTGGATAAAGATGCTTGCTGCCAAGCCTTACAAACCAAGTTTCATCCCCAGGACCCTTGTGGTAGAAGAAGAGATCCCCTCTCACAAGTTGTCCTCTGACTCCCACCTGTGTGCTGTGTGTGAGCCCACATACACATGCACATATACACACATACAATAAATAAATGTAAATTTTAAAAATATATAGTTGACATACCTCAACTTTGATAAGTGAATTGTGGTGTTTGGCACCTTGTTTCCTGCACCCTTACAGAAAAGTACTTTGTAATTCTTGAGCTTAGCAATATGTGAACCACATATTTTCACATACATGCCCCACCCTCTTCATAAACACTGCATTCTGAATACCATATCCAGCATCTTTAAACATACACTGTGGGAAATGTTAATGAATAGGTCTTAGAAGCATTATATATCACAAAGATACTTAATTTTTTTTTCTCTAGAAAAAAAAAAACAAAGTGTGTTCGTAACAAGAACAGTCAACACATTCATGAGAGCATCTATATTGTTTTAGTGTGATTTTGGAATGTGACATCTTTAATGCATACAAACATCCTTAAAGCATGAAGTGCAGCCTACAGTTTATTTATTCTCTCAGCCAAGAAGCATTTGTCAAGGGCTTGCCTTGTGCCAGCTACAGCACTAATGCCTTGGACGAGACATGAGGAAGCAGAATATGGACCCATTAGGAACACAAAGCAGAACAGTAGCAGACAGACAGACGTCTCAAAGGTATCAGAGCCAACGTCATACATTCATGTGCGAGGCACTGGAGAGTGGTAACCAGTGGTAGCCAGGGCCTTCCCAAATGCACTTGGGAAGGATCCACAGCACAAGAAAACAAAATCCCTGATTCAGTTCCTCGGACCCTGAGTGATTTTTGCGATCGTGTGTTTCAGCTGAGCTGCCACATAAAGGACAAACTGGTAAGTGCCAGCTAAGCCACTGTGGAGCCAGGAACTCTTATCCTACTGTGTTAGAGGAATCAGACTGCTTCCTGTGTGTGTTCAGAACGACCCAGTTAGAGCTGGCTTCCGCTGACAATGTGAGGAAATCTCCACAACAACGGGGTCAGCTAAGATCACCTCAGCTGGCACTGCCTGCTGCTCTCCTGATGAAAAACATGCATGCAGGTTCTGCACTGCAATCAACAGCTGCAGGAGATGCTGCTAACCGCTTATGTGGTGTCCAGTCCCCCTCTTATCACTGACAAGTTTGCCTATAGTATCAATAGGCCAAATTCAAAAGCTGTTTCCCTCCAAAAGCCCTATGAAACCAAAGCCCCAGGAGATGAAGGGCATAGCTCTGCTCATTAGCACGTAAAGGAGAGGCCACTGAGACGAGAGCTATTGTAGAATCTACTGTCTTTACGATTAAAAAGCCAGACACTGCTGGGCTCAGCAACACACATCTGAATGTGGGAGGTATAGATAGGAGAATCAGAAGGATAAAGCCATCCTCAGGTCACATAAATCTGAGGCTGGCCTGGGCTATATGACACTCTGACTCAGAAAGAAAAACAGAACAATAATCCAAAATGTAGACACGGTGTGTTAACACAGGACTCTGTCCAATCCCTTCCTGTTGCCTAAAACTTGGAAGGATAAAGACAGAGCCACCATGTCCTGAGTTCTGAAAGCAAAGTTTGTGTGTGAGAAAATAAATCTGTTCGGTAAGGTGTTGTCACAAGGTTTCTATTATATAGCCTAGAAAGTAATGCGGGTGACTCAGAAACAAAGGAAGTTTCATGGGAGACAGTAAAGGGAGGGGGGACCTAAACAGTAAACACAACACAGAGGAAACCATGTGGGTTGCAACCAGATGGGAAAGATGCAGAAAGGACCTCTAAGCTTTTCAATATGCTTTGTAACTCCAAACGGCTCAGCCTGTCTCTTTATCTCTGCACGCATTGACTCTTCCAGGCTTAAATCCCAACGGCTCCACTTTCCGGTTCCAACACTCACTACCCCACTCCTCCGAGCTCTTTCTCCTTTTCCTTGAGTCTTTGCAAGTAGAAGCATGTGCCAGTGGGGCTGGGGAGAAGGCTAGTGGGGTGACGGCTTGAGTTCGACCCCAGAATCCTGGGAAGAATAAAAAGAAGGAAAAACTGGAACAGTGGTGCACACTCAGAACCCAGGGCATGGAGCTGGACATTCCTGGTGCTCCCTAGCCAGGTGGCCTTGGCAAAAATGGCGAGTTCCAGGCTGGTGAGACAACAAGGTGGGAAGAGACTGAAAAATGTCAGTGGAGGTCATCTTTCTCATCTGTGTGCATGCACTTGTATACACACACACACACACACACACACACACACACACACACGGCGGGGGTGGGGTGGGGATATGGCAAGACTAGGCATTGTGGGAATCCCGTGCACTAGGCATTGTGGGAATCCCTGCACTAGGCATTGTGGGAATCCCGTGCACTAAGCATTGTGGGAATCCAGTGCTCTAACCCTGTAACTGGGAAGGGCTAGCAAAGTATACTCAGTGTTAAGAAGGCCCCATGGTACCCTAGGCCAGCAATTTCATCTTCATTTGCTACAGGAACTTCCATCAATGCAGTGTCATCAAAATATGTTTTAAAGTTTATTTTAATCTTGTGCATACATGCATGTGTGTATGCGTGGACACATGTGGCCAGAAAGGGTATCAAATCCCCTGTAGCTGGAGTCATAGGAAGTTGTGAGCCTTCATGTCAGTGCTGGGGACAAAACCCAGTTTCTCTGCAAGAGCAGACAGTTCTCTTAGCCAGGGAACAACCTCTCTAGCCCCTGAAATACCTTAATATGGAATCTGAATGTGATGTGGGCTTATATTCCTAGGATGCAGACAGGAGGATCAGGAGTTCAAGGCCTGTGTTGGGTACAGGAGACTGTATCAAAAATAAAAATAATAATAAAATAAAACATCCAAAAAAGAGAAATCCACTTTTATAAAAGAGATTCTTAACACCATAATCACAAGGGGGTTTTTTGGTGCTAAAGACTGGCCTCCAGTCTCCCATACGCTAGGCTGGAGTTCTGCCACAGAACAAGCCCCTAGCTAACTTTGCTTGAATGAAAGCAAACACTGACCCAGTGCTAGCAACATTGTGTCTTAAAGGTAAGGTAGTGCTGCCAGTCAAATGCAGGTCTAGAACTATCGGTCTTCTGATTCTGGGAACAGAGAGAAGATTACTCCTTCTCTTTTCAGAGGGTCACTGTGAACAGTCCCCAAAGGAGTTTTTAAGACACTCAGCCACAGCTGGAGACCCACATGTGGTTCCCAACCACCCGGCTTCCCAGTACATAGCAGGAACTCTGCTGATTACATGTGTGGACTGACACTGACATGCTGTGTTGTTTCAACTAAGTAATTCCAAACATTAACATGTGAAGCCGACCCCATTACCGCTCTGGCTGCCAGATGTTTCTGTGAGGAACTGTCTCCCCTGAAGCATCATGATCCTTCATTAAAGCAGATGAAGGCCATCCTCTTGACTTCATCACTCTTCTGTGGAATCATGCCCTGGCTCTTGATTGCAGCTAGCCCCCAAATGGAAAGGATGAAATAACCACTTCTATACAATAAGTTCTAGAAGTTTAACTATGTAAACACACAACGTAAGCTCAATGACTGAGATTCTAATGACCAGTCAGCCTGACCTAGATAGAAAAATTCCTTGTGTCATTATTTCCTTTCAAGGCCCAGGAGTCAGCTCTGAGAAGCCAGCCTTCCCTTGGACCAACGTGACCAATAAAGCAGGAGTCAGTTCTATCTAATATTGCCGGACAGTATTTTACACATCGCTGTTTTACCTCTGCCTGGCTGTAGCCTGCCTTGATTGGTTTCCTGTGCTAGGGAAAGGAAAGGCAAAAAGCGAAACCACACAATGCGTTTAAACATCATCTTTTTATTTATACCAGAAGAGTCAATGCAAAGGTCGGAATACATTGAAATCTGAGATTAACTATAAATACTGCTAGTCGAGGTCTCTCATAGCTCAACCACTGAGATGATTAAACAGGAAGCCTGGTACTGAATAAAAATGATGGACTTTTCACAGATGGTAAAAGGGAAGTGGGGAGGAGGGACAAAAGAACAGTGGCGTGCTTGATACCAAAGGCCATGCAAATTAGGACTTGTAAACATGAAAGCTCCCAGGTAAGAAATTACTGGGAAGGTGCTGATTCTTTAGTTCCATTGGTCTAGATCTGCTGAGAGTTACTTGGCTGAAGTACGTGACAAAGGTGGCAGCGTAAAGAAGGAAGGGTTTATCTTGCCTCCCAGTTTGAGGGTTCAGTCCAATATGGCAGGAAGGTGAGCCAGTGTCAGCTATCAGCTAACTGTATCGCTTTTTATCCACCGAAACGCCACAGTCAGGATAGATCTTCACACCCTCAGTGGACCGCCTTTACAGAGACGCTCATAGCTACCCTCTGAGCCTAAACCTTGCCAAGTTGACAATCAAAGCGGTCACAGCTTGCAGGCAAAAATGTTATGTGTCTATGCATGTAACAATGATTACTGAAGAAAAGGAGCACATAGACATGAAAGGGGACAAGGAGAGGCATGTGGGAGGGATTAGAGGGGGGAAGGGATTGGAAAATGACATAGTGGTACGACAATCTCAAAGAAATAAAGAAAATACTCTTTAAAAAAAAAAAAACATAAATAGCAGGATCCAAGCAGCAAGAGCAAGAAGTGATTGGTATCATTTATTCAGAATGATACTGAGACAGGCAATTAGTATCTTTTATCTGGAATGATACTGAGACGGGATTGCTATCATCTATACAGAATAATACTGAGACAGGGGATTGCTATCATTTATCCAGAACGATACAGAGAAAGCTTTGGAGGTTGAAATCAAGACCAGAAGCGAGCAGTGCTGTGATTCATTATTACAAATCCTCTGTCTACAGGAGTGGGAAAAACAACAGAGTGATGGTACATGCCCTTAAAGCCAGCTCTCACAGCAGAGGCAGGCAGATATTTGGAACTTTAAAGCTGACTGATGTACATAGGAAGTTTGCAGCCAGGAAGGGGTTGTTGGGTTTTGTTTTAGTTGTTACTGTTGTTGCTGTTATTGTTGTTGCTGCTGTTTCTGTTGTTGTTGCTGTTGTTTCTGTTGTTGTTGCTGCTGCTGTTGTTGTTGCTGCTGTTGTTGTTGCTGTTGCTGTTGATGCTGTTGCTGTTGTTGCTGCTGTTTCTGTTGTTGTTGCTGCTGCTGCTGTTTCTGTTGTTGTTGCTGCTGTTGTTGTTGCTGTTGCTGTTGATGATGTTGCTGTTGTTGCTGCTGTTTCTGTTGTTGTTATTGCTGCTGCTGTTTCTGCTGTTGTTGTTGTTGCTGCTGCTGCTGCTGCTGCTGTTTCTGTTGTTGTTGCTGCTGTTGTTGTTGCTGCTGTTGTTCCTGTTGTTTTGCTGCTGTTGTTCCTGTTGTTGTTGTTGTTGCTGTTGTTGTTGTTGCTGTTGTTGTTGCTGCTGTTATTCCTGTTGTTGCTGTTGTTGTTGCTGCTGCTGTTATTCCTGTTGTTCCTGTTGTTGTTGCTGTTGCTGTTGTTGTTGCTGTTGTTCCTGTTGCTGTTGTTGTTCTTATTGCTGTTGTTGTTCCTGTTGCTGCTGTTGTTATTGTTGTTGTTACTATTGTTGTTGTTGTTGTTACTGCTCTTGTTGCTACTGTTGCTGCTGTATAGCTTTAGTTGAGAATCAGTTTATTTGTTAAATAACTAACACACTAAAACAGACATAAAATTTATGAGACGGAATTAGCGAGTAAATAGTACATATATACCACTGTCTCCTGGTTGGTCCTAGGGCTGTGCCCTGAAAATCTAACGGAAGTGTGAAAACATATTAAGTCCAAGATACACTTGGTACATCTGAATATCATAGCTCAGCAACACAATGTGCTACAGGCTGTGCTGCCCTTGTAACCATGGAGCTGAACAGGAACTACCCAGCTCAAATCATCAGACTACATACCACACAACTCACAAAACAGATCAAAATACAAACTCAAAGTTTGGGTTCTACCACAAGCATGTTCTTTTAGCACCATCTTGTAAAGCCAACCCTCCCCCTACAAAAAAAAAAAAAAAAAAAAGTTAAACCAAACCACCTTACATGTGGAACTATCTTAGTTGTAAACTTGGCACAGCCTAGAATTCTTTGAGTGCAAAGCTGCCATTGAGAAGTTGCCTAGATCAGACTGACTTGTGGACACATCTTTGGGAGCTTGTCTACATTGTCAACTGATGCAGTAGGACCCAGCCGACTATGAGTAGCACTATCCCCTGGGTAGCTGGTCCTGGGATGTAGGAGAAAGCCAGCTAAGCATGAGATGGCAAAAGAGGCAACAAGCAATGTTCTCCATGGTCTCTACTTCAAGTTCCTGCTTGCACTCCTGCGCTGACTTCCCTCAGTTGTGGACTGATACTTGTAAACTGAAATAAACCCTCTCCTCCTCTACATTGCCCTTGGTGGGATGTTTTATCATAGCAATGGTAAGAAAATTAGAGCATGAACCACCTGCAACTTATCAAGTAATCAGCCAGTTTACTAAATGTTAACTTCGGGTACTTTTTAAATTGACTAATTTTTTTTTTAGTGACACAGATGAAAATCATCAATTCTTTACAACACAACATGAGATTTATTTCAGCAAATGTTTACTAGGTATCTCTTGTGAGTCAGGCACTATGTGTGTTTTACAAGTGTGAAGTAGTTATGGTACACCCTAAAACCAATGACTTAGTATCTGTCTATAAAAACTGATGACATTGTAGAAAAGATCAAACACTCACCAAATTGATTCTGTAAGACAATCAGACATGAAACACAGTGTGTATTGCACCATTTTAGAAAACTGTTGATTTTCCAGTTAAGAATATGACATAAATACCTGAGTCCTTCACTGAAACAAAGTCAGTGAACCAAGATAACAACAGACCCAGCTGAGTCATGGTACCACATCTGTAGTAGAGAGGTTTCCCAATCACAGAGAACCCCCTGAATTCCCAAGACAATGACAACAGCCCACCAAGTACTAGAGGATGGGTAGACAATGCAGGTGCCCCTATAGCCAGCAGACATGGGAAAGGGAAAGGCCCTCTATGACCCATCCCATCCCTCAACACTGCCAACAGATGCCAACCCAAGGAGGACAGGAAGGGGTAATAGTGTTTTCTCTTTGAGAGAATTCTGTTTTTACATGGGAAAATTTTTAACTAAAAGTTTGGGGACTCGTTTTCTTTTAATGTAAGAGGCTAAGTTATTTTTCATGGATGGCGTTTTGGAGTAGAAACCAAAAAGGGAGCAATAAGGGGACTTGAGGTGTGGGATGCTGGCTCATAATAGATGGAGAAGCTGGACAGAGACCATTACAAAGTGAATGTGGAACCGCATTGCAGTCCAGGCAAGATAGGAAGCCATAAATTTTATGTGACCTCGGTCCATGGCAGTTGGGTGACCTGTCTCCTCTGTACCAGCAGTTCTATGTGGAAGCAGAAGGGATTGCATCTTGATCTGCAGGTACAGGATCACAGACAGGATTCAGCTAAAGGGCAGATCACCGGAACACGCTAAAGATGAAAGCTGCACAGTCAAGATGCTGTGTCTCATGGGGAAGCCCGACAGTCAACTAGGTCTGAAGAAAGTGGAAAATCAGTTACACGAGGCTGTAAGCAGACCCAGGTTCTGTGTGGAAAAAAGATCTATGTATGGTATGGGAATGCCAGTATGCCATTCAAGGGCCTCTCGGATGAGCCAGGGAATAAGTTAAGATTAATGAACTTACAAATAATTCAAGAGGGTCTCGGCAGTTGAGAGTTCTGGCTATTCCTGCTGAGGTCCTGAATTTAGTTCCCAGCGTCCATGTTGGGTGGCTCACAACCAATTGTGGCTCCACATCTGGGGATTCTATGCCCTCTTTGGCTCCTGCCAGTGCCTGTCTGTGAGCATACACACAGACACAAAAACAATGGGCTAAAGATTTCTGGAAAAGGTGAGCCCTGGGTTGAGGAGATATCTGTGTGGCTATCTGTCTAGCATGTGAAAGGCCATTACAAAAAGAAAGAAAGAAAGAAAGAAAGAAAGAAAGAAAGAAAGAAAGAAAGAAAGAAAGAAAGAAAGAAAGAAAGGGAAAGAAAGAGGATAATTATTTTACGGAAAGTTAGTAAAGAAACACATGCAAATATAAGTTTGCTGTATTTAAAATACTGAAAAATAGAAAAATCTCATATCTCAAAAAAAGAAAATTGAAAGATCAATGAGATTTTTAAAAACCAAAACTTAAAAAGTTAAATTTATAAAAAATTATTTAACATCTTCTTCTTAGCATATATTCCCAGGGTTGTTACCATGAATTTTTAAATGATTATTTGCAAGGATGAATATTTTTGGTGTGAAAACACAAGCATCAGTCACTTGCATGCCTAATAGCAAGTTCACTTTTAAATATCTAAATTAATACATGACATTGAATGTTTTAATATGTGTATACATGTAACAGCACTCAAACCAGGGAAAGCTTCATCTGTCTCCTCGAATGCTGGTCATCTCTTTGTGATATAAAGGTCCAAAAATCTTTTCTTCTGTCTTCTTTTTAATTTTTAATTTTTTATTGTTTTATTTATTTACATTCCAAATGTTGCCTCTCTTCCCAGTTCCCCCTCCAAGAGTTCTTCACCCTATCCCTCCCTTCCTTCCCCTTTGCTTCTGAGAGGGTGCTCCCTGTTACCCCTCCATATCCCCCTTCCCTGGGGCATCAAATCTCTACAGGATTCGGTGCATCCTCTCCTATTGAGGCCAGACAAGGCAGTCCTCTGCTATAAATGTGCTCACGGTTACAGACCATTATATCACCATTACATTTTCAAAGTCTATTTTCAAAGCCTCTTTCTTACCTTGGGGGAAAAAAGCCGCTATCTTGGAATAAAATCAAGAGTTATTTATGGTGAATCTGAGAATACATGATACAAGTTTGTCACAATAGCTATATGACTATGCTAAAGTATGACATATGGTGTGTAATGAATCGGTTGGGACATTTCTCTTGAGTTTGCTTGTTTTGTTTTGTTTTGTTTTCGTTGTTATTGTTTTGATGTAAAAGACTGTCACAGTGCTTTTTTCTGGTCTGCCTGACGAAAAATTCTTTCAAATGATTTGCCTGTTGGGCTTTAATATTTCTTTTAAATTAGAGTTGCAGAAATGAGCACATATTAAACCAAAATGTTGGAGACCTTAATGAAATTGCTTGGGGCAACCCCCAAATACAGATGTAGATGGCAACTGGAGCAACTGGGAACTCAGCTGTCAAGGTAGTGTGAATAATTCCAGAATTCAGTGGCTTTGCACAGGTAAGCATCCAGAACATGTGATGGTGAAACCCTGCATGAGCACACCTAAACTCGGTATTGGGCTGTTCTCCACTGGTCCCATTTCACGAACCTCTGAGATTTACACAAATATGTATTGCTATAAGCTACCCAAAGGCTTAGAAGTACATCTCTTGGGACGACCTTTCCTTACATTGTTTAAAGGTGTGTCCCTGTATTTTCAAGTACTAATTCTGTAAGTGTGGGATTCTGGTTTTATCATTTCTATGACCCATCACCAGTTTTCTATATGTAAATACATGTCCTTCCTCATTTGCCCAAAAAATGAAGGTCAGGCAACTCTCGTTGCCTAAAGACAACCCTAAGAGATAGATAGATAGATAGATAGATAGATAGATAGATAGATAGATAGATCATTGTCTTCCTGTTCATTGGTTTGGACTAGAATTTGGCTTTTGTATAATAAAGAACTGACAGCCAGACCTGGGGTAGGAAGTAGAGGGGTGGGACTTCAGGGCAAAAGACAGGAAGTATGGTAGACTCAAAGAGACAAGGCACATGTAGAGAGATAAGAATGGATCAGATAGGACAAAACGGGGCTGTAAGCAAGTAGTGAGAAGCACTTGGGGAGACAAGATGGGGGAAAAGTTAGAATAAGCTTAAATGAGCTGGCTGAAAGACTGCCCAACATAAGCCCAACAGCTTAAGACTATATAGAAGTCTCCGTGTCTTAATCTGCAAGCAGAATGGTGACCCTGCAATAAATTCTATGAGTGAGCTTTGAAATCTCATTACATTGTATAAATTGTACACACACACACACACACACACACACACACACACACACACGGAAAAAAAACCAGTGTAACCAATTACTTAATCAATACTTATGTGAGCCCTTCCCCTCTCTACACACTCTTTAAGCATGGTCAGACTTAGAGGCTTAGCTGGCATCCCTGGCTTTTAGCAGAGAAAGAACAAGAGAAGTCAAAGTAAAATCAGAACAATGAAGCCTCAAGCAACAGAGTTGTGACTAGAGGCAAAGATGGCCAGAAGAGGTTGGTGGCAGTGGAGACAACTACCTCACTTCTAGCCTTTATAAGCCCCGTTATTTTTAAATTTTCTACTTTATTTATTATTGTTTTATATTTGTCTGATGTTTGCATGGGTTTTGACATGTGACACACCATGGTACACACATGGAGGAGGTGAGAGGCCACTTTGCAAGGACTTAGTTCTCTCCTTCCACTGTGGGTTCCAAATATTGTGCACTGAGCCATCTTGATTCCCTCCATTCTATTTTTATATTGTGAGTAGTTGTATTTGGTTCATCTTTCTTTCCTTGCTCTTTATATAAAGTGACAGTGGGCTCAGAATATAGGTCAGTTGTAGAGCCTTTGCCTACCATGCTCATAACAGACAAATAGGGGTTGGGGTGGTTCTATGATAATTTCATGTTATTTTCATTTTTCTTCCATTGGAAATTTCTTAGCTTTTCCTGAAAGTACCATTTTCACAAGAAGAGGAGTCAGATATGGTAGTATACATCTGAAATCTCAGCACTCAGGAGGCTGAGGTAGGAGAGGTCCACAATTTCCAGGCCATCCTGGTCTACATACTGAGGAGGGAAAAGAAGAAAAAGACAGGGAGGAAGATGAGTAAAAAGGAAAGGAAAAGAAGGAAGAAGAAGGGAGAGATGAGATGCTAAGTGTGAAGGATTTGGGAGTGATGAGAGGAGACCTGTCTGCATGGAAGGTGCATACTCTGGTACAGTAGTGGTACAAACATTGTAGGAGTATCATGTTCTATCTGATTAGATCTAAGACACACTCCATGAGATGAACCCAGCACCGACGCTACGCAGAGAGCCAAAAACCTGAGACTACACCACAGACCTGGGGGACAACCAAATACTATTATTCTTTTAAGAGGACATAGCAGTAAAATGACTCCTAGTGACAATTTTCTATACTGAGGATGAGTACCTTGTTCAGCCATCAACAGAGAAGCTTCCTCCTACAGTATAGACCCACAGCCAGTCGTTGAGTTAGAGACCTTGAACACCAAGCTTTAACGGGATGTCTCCATCAAACCCTTCCCCTTGAGACTCAGGAAACTATTCAAAAAAGAGGCAGAAAGATTGTAAGGGCAAGAGGAGATGGACAGCCCCAAGGAAACAGGGCCTTCTAAACAGAGTGGGATTAGCACACATACGAAGTCGCACATACTGTGGCAGCATGCACAGGGCCTGCACAGGATCAAACTAGATGGGAAAGCAGCCCTGATCTACACACAAGCTCCCACTCCTGACCAAGAGAATAATCTTCAATTCACAACTACTTGCAAAGGAAAAACTAGTTTTCTCTACCACAGTCTCACTGGGAATATAAACCACATTTAAGGGCAGGCCCCATGCCCAGCAGTAAGCGGCCAAAGCGAAACAGATTCAGTGGACGTTTTGGAGATTTGCTGTCTCATACTGCTTAGTTAGGCATTTTTTACATTACTGTTATTTTATGTATGTATTCGCTTACATGTTATGGTTGTCAATATTGTGTTTTTATAAGCTCTACATGTGTGTGTGTCTGTGTGTGTCTCTCTGTGTGTGTATGTGTGTCAGTTTTTTCCTATTTGTTTTCTAAAGAGAAAGTGCAGGAAAGCAATAAGTTGGATGGGAGAGGATGTGGGATGAACTTGGAGAAGTTGAAAAGGGGGAAACTGAATATATTGTATCAGAATATACAGTATAAATCAGAATATATTGTATGAAAAATTTACTTTCAATTTAGTAAAAGAGTGAGAATAGCCAGCAAGATGGCTCAGGGAGTAAGGGTGCTTACTGCCAAGCATGGTGATCTAAACTTGATTCCCAGGACTCACAGAGCGAAAGGAGAAAACTGATTTATTAACCACACACACACACATGCACACATATGCACACACATGCACACACACACATACACACACATGCATACACACACATGAACACACACATGCACACACACATACACATACATGCACACACATACACACACATGCACATACACATGCACACACAGACATGCATTGCACATATGCACACACACATGATAGATTTTTTAAGATAAAAAATAAAAAGTCCATAAAGTTTAGCCCACATTTGTGATCCTTTAGTAGAAAATAGTCTAATTTTTATAGTGAAATAATTACCACTGAGGCTCATATGCAAATATCCACATTATAGTCACTTTCTTGCTTTGTCATGAAAAAGAGAAATCATTCTATATAAACAGGCAACATGATTCCATGGGAACAACATGGGACAACTTTCAATAACAAATTGGGGCAGTGGCTTCAAGAACAAATTGAAAGCTTCATAACTACTATTCCCTTGAGATGTCAAAGAAAATGCCGGTGCTCATATGCCCAAATGACTTCTAAAATGACAGTACTGTTTGCCTACTCTCACAACCAATTACTCAAGGAAGAATGGAATTGCTGTATTTTTATAACTCATGGAATTGATGACTCATTGATGACACAAATTACAAGCATAATTAAAAAGCCCAAGGTGACACACAGACTCAAACTTTGCATTTCCAAATAAAGCCATTTGCTCATTTCTTTATTTGTCATTTATGAAGGGAAGGCTTTGTCTCACACTGAGAATATTTTTTATTACAATGAACAGAATAGGGTTGTTTTTTTGGTTTTGTTTTTTGTTTTTTGTGTTTTGTTTTTTTTTTTGTTTTTTTTTGTTTTTTTTTACCTTACAACATGTCTGTAGACTTCCCTGGTCATTTAGGAATTCTCTAGTGCTCACAGTTGGGTGCTGTGTATGCTCTGACTGTGGTCTTTTTAGATAGTCAGCAGTTTTCAAGGTGAGTGAACTGCTCTGTCAGTGAGAGGAGAATGTAGATCATCGCCATAATAGGCTAGCTTTTAATAAGAGAAGATACTTATTGTTCTATGATGAAATAACATAGCAGGGAGACGCTGAGATCAATATGAAACTAAAAGCCAATCAATAGTACCCTAGCACTCTGAACATGCCTCAAATCCATTTTATAACTCACCTCTTGGAGCAAACCTTTTATCCTAAATTAGATCTCCAGATCCCTTTCTAGGCAGCCTCTCCTCCCCGGACTTCCCCTTCCATTTTGAATTTTCTCGTGGCCATTCTTGTGATGAATAGTTGAACATCAGTGTGCTGCTTCCAAAACGTTAAGTGCCCAGCTTCCTACTGGAAGTTGAGTCAGTCAGGCTGAATGAAGAGGAAGGACTGTGACCACGGTGATTGACTCACAGGACTTGCATAAATTAAATTCCATTCATCATCCTAGTTATCTTCATCCAAGCTCCCTGTTCCTTCTCTAAAGGGCAAGAGGGTAGCATGCTGCGTGGATGTGGAGAAAATGAGAAGAGAAAGGGCACGAGGTGTGGCCTAGATGTATTCAGAAAATTGCTCCCCCGCAGCAGCAGGAAGTAGTTCCATGATGAGAGAAAACATTTTGGCATGAGCATAGATGACAATTGTGAAGCACATTGGTGGCTTTACTAAACTATGGCTCCTGAAATGGATACCCTCACTATAAATTCTGTCTCATCAGATACAGTTATGTGACTACCTTACCCTGTCATGTGTTTCTTACCTAGCCCCTCATACATCTTATTTATACTTCTAACAATCTGTTTGGCACACTATGTTCTCCCACAGCTTCTTAACCCCTGGTCAATAAGAACAATATGGTTCATAATGACATCAATCAACAACTAGGCACTCCAGAGTCAGGTGACTGGGTGTTGGCAACAATCTTAGAGTCTCTATGCTATTTGCCAACCAGGAGCTACTTCTGGGCCATTGATTTCTTGGGGTTAGCACAGCTTTATTGTGAATGCTCAAACTGCGTCACTAAAAGCTGTGGGCTCCAGATCCATAAAAGATCAGCATTCCTGACAGAGAGCCAATGGGTAACAGTGACAGACCTCCGCTGCATCACTTGGAAGGACAACATCCTGTTGTTCGGTCAACAATATTTTTGTGTCTTATTTATTGAATTTGAGTAATAAAGAAGGAGATTTAGATTAAATAACTAATGACTGTGCCCCAATTTTTAAAGTGTCTCCCTTCCTCATTAGACTCCATTAAATTATGATCTTGGGTTATAAAAATTTTCTGGTTAATTTTCTTATTTTTACCACTCAGAAAAAAGGAGCTACAGGGAATGGAAAAATCCTCTTCCTAAACCAATATTTTATTATGAAACTAGAATATTTTGAATAATTTAGAAGTGCTGAAATCATATATATATATATATATATATATATATATATATATATATGAAGTATAATTTGGCCTTAAAACTACAAAGCATTATCTTTTTATAAAAGGAAATAGAATAAACAGAAAATATAAAGTATTTGAGCACCATCTCTAAGCAGAAAAGAATTTATTTTAAAACAAGTCAACAATTTTCAGAAAATAGAGACATCTCATTCTCATGGCCCTGAGGAAGTTCACTAGCTCTCTCTATCAACTACTTTCTGTTGCTAAGATAAAGCACCGTGACCAAAAGCACCTCATAGAAAGAGTTTATTTTAGCTCATGGTTCCAGAAAGAGAGTCCATAACATTAAAGAAGCATGGCAGCAGGTAGGTAGGCCAGGAAGCAAAGAAAGTCACAAGCAAGTGTAGAAAAACTATATATTCCCAAAGGCCACCCCCAGTGACATGCTTCCATCACCACCTGAAGGTTCCATAATCTCCTCAAACCACCCTACCAACAGGAAATGAACTGTCTCAAATACATGAGCCTCTGAGGGACAGCTCCTAGTCAAACCCACCAGACTTTCCAAGGATACAGAGAGCACTTCAGAGCCAAGGGTCCTGCAGAGAACGTAAGACCTTCTTGCCTCACTCCCTTTTCTACTTTTCCTTGTGATGTCACTGCCATTTGACAATCCATAAAACTAAAGGAATCTTTGTGGTGTCCTTTCCTCATGGCTGTCAACTGCTGTTGAACACCAACCATGTTGACTTTATCTCTTAAATGCACCTGCATGAGGTTTGATCCTAAGCTTGGTTGCATATGTCTATAGTATAAAATGTGTTCCTAACTGGCTTCCCTCTAAAGGACCAAAACCCAATCTAGTCTCCACAACTGGGGATATCATTTTAAAATGTAAACCTCCTACCTATGTTAATACAATGTTTCCAGGGTTATCCAAGGTCCCAAGGTAATCCTGACAGAGTTATATCTCAGAAATCAGAAACCGTAAGCAAAAGAGCACCAGCTATGACAGCATATGCCTTCTTGGCTGGTAGGATGGTTCAGTGGGTAAGCACTTGATGTAAAAGCCCAGGGACCTGAGCTCAGATCCCCAGTGTATGACATGGTAGCTCATGTGTCTATATTGCCTGTGCTCCTACAGGTAGATGGGAGGTAGAAACAGGAGAATCCCCATAAGTTCATGTGTCAACCAGCCTGGTGTACACACAAGCAATGAATGACAGACCTTGTCTCAAACAAGGTGGGAGGTAAGAACTGACTCTCAAAGTTATCCTTTGACCTCCATATGTGTGTGGCCAAATATCCACACAAATCACACACACACACACACACACACGGGGGGGGGGAGGGGGAGAGGGGCATAGTCAGCCCATCTTTCTGTTTAAGTCCTGACATATTAGTAACTTTCCCCAGAATATAACATGGTCTCTGTGATTCGTCCTTCTGAAGAATATCTTATGCTTTACCTGATTACCTCATATATTTGCCTTAGATTTCTTCTGCTCACCCAATGATATGGCTATAGATAAATGTCATTGTCCTAACACTTGGGAGGTGGGTACCAAGAAATCAGGAGTCAAAACCATCCTTAGCTACATAGGGAATTCAAGGACAGCCTGAGTACACAGACCCTGTCTCAAAAAAAAGAAAAAAACAAAAAGAATTCTGTTTAAACCCTCTCTTGTCTTTTTCAGCCTTCTGTAGTTCCACTAAGGCCAGTCTACATAATCCTTCTACTTCTGTGGTTTATGCTCTTAATATTTTATGAATAAAGTAATATTTTGTTGTTGTTTATAGCCATAAGACCATTGACACCATTGGACAGTTAATCTGTTTGTGGGTAAAGATATTTATTACTCAGATTTTTTTAAATTGAAAATAAAATATTAATTGGAATGGATAAGTTGTCTCACTTTTTCTTCTTCTATAAGCAGTCATTTCTTATTGTGTCTTGTTCTGTTTTTCCTTGCAGTGCTGGTGATGAACACGAGGCCCTGTGTAAACAAGGAAAGAGCTCTACTGATGATTCATATCCCAGCCAGGAACAGGCCTTTCTTAACTGAAAAAAAAAAAATCTTTGTTACCTCAAAGCCTATTTTTTTTTCTTCTGGAAGTTTTTAAAGTTCAGCTTTTTTAATGGAAAAAAATTTTTCCAGATGCTGGAGAGGTGGCTCAGGGGGTAAGGTGCTTATCATATAAGTGTGGGAAGCCAAGTTCCTATCCCAGAAACTACATTAAAAACCAGACAGTGTCACATATGCTACTGCAATCCTACTAGCCCCGACTGGGAGATGGGACTCGGAGACTGAAGAATCTGCAGAAGCATATGGGCCATCTTGATAGGGAACAAGAGAGACCCTGTCTTAAACGAGGAAGGTGAGGAGCAATGTCAGAGGATGTCCTCTGACCTCCATGGACATACATGTGACTTCTCACACTCAAACACAATTCACAACACTACTACTACTAATACTACACACACACACTCTCTCACACACACTCACACACACACACACTCACACACACAAATAAAATAAAACTTCTTAAGGAAAACAGGCTGAGAAAAATAGTTATAATATATACAAAGCCCAAAGATTTGAATTCAGAATTGTAGGGAGCAGAACTCAGGAACTCAAGATGGCGCCTGCCTGGGTGCCAGACGCACCAGGCACATTGGCTCTCCATCTCAGGACGCTTGGGGTGGCACGTAGGCTAAGCTTTACTGTGCATGCATTTTGCTTATTCATCATTACATAAGATTGGGCCATGTGACGTATGTGCTCAGCACCAATTAAGAATGACTGCGTGTCAGGTTCTGATTGGAGAGGACACAGAGATTTAAGGGCTGGGAGCTAGAGCTTGGGGGCCTTTTGCCGTTTTTTAAGGTTCCTGAATAAACCATGTTGGGAAGAAGATCCTGTGTCCGTCATCTTCTGTCTGCTGGTTGGTTCGGGAGGCAACAAGAGTTATAAGAATTTGACTAGCAAAATAACTAGATAATTAAAAATAGGCATGAAACATTTCATTAAAGAAGCAACATGGGATTTGGATAGACAGCTCAGAGGTTAAAAGCACTGGTTGTTCTTCCAGAAGGCCCACATTTGGGTCATAGCACCCACATAGTGGCTCACAACTGTCTTTAAGTCCAGTCTCAGGGGATCCAACACCCTCTTCTGACCTCTTTGGGCACTTACATGAAGGCAGGCCATCCATATACATAGAAAATAAAATGAAAAAGAATTTTAAAGAAACACAAATGTCCAGTACTCACATAAAATAGTCTTCAGCGCCATTGATTATCAAACAATAAGGGTCAATTAAAGTCATAATGACAACGTTCCATGCTGAGACGGCTGAAATTAAAGAAAGGGGTGGGAATATACACTGATGGGGGGTGGGGGAGGGGGTAGAG
Organism: Arvicanthis niloticus; assembly: GCF_011762505.2. Classification (NCBI taxonomy): domain Eukaryota; kingdom Metazoa; phylum Chordata; class Mammalia; order Rodentia; family Muridae; genus Arvicanthis; species Arvicanthis niloticus. The sequence continues at coordinate 77,621,615 of NC_047666.1, read as the reverse complement.
CAGGTTGTACTCTCACCTGCTGCAGGCAAAGTATAATATAATAGCGATATACACTTCGTCCGTGACAACAGTCTCACGTCTAGATATTTATTCAAGGGAAATGAAACTGCATGTCCTCTAAACATCTCTGCGGATGAATGTTTACTGTAGTTTCCCTCATGACAGACATAAACTAGGAACTGCTCCTTGTCCAGCATCAGAACAGATAAATAAGCTGGTGTATGGTCTGGTATACATTTAAGCAATGAGAAGAAACAGACTACGAGCAGCAGGCGAACCTCAAAACATCACTGTGGGGAAGAACAGCCAGACACAAAACAGGATACACTGTACATTTCCACTTAAATAAAATACTAGATTAGATAAAGCTGGTGGGTTCCTAATTCCTGATGTGGGGGTGTTTTTAGTAGGAAGGACTGACGGGACTGGCTGGGGGTTAGGGGACACAGATGTACCCATATTTCAGTGTGAGTTAAGCATGAATTTAATATCCAACCCTTTTCACTGTTTCTACATGACATTGCACTAACATGTGGACAAAACATCAGAGCTGGAGTTTTATGTGAGACGTGAAAACCTCAGACATCAGACACTTTTTGTGGTTATTATCAGAGGCTTGAGTCATGTAACTATACAATCCAAGCGACAAACCACAAACACTTAGCCAGTGTAAAGTTTAACATTATCACAAGTTCAATTCATGTTGTTCCCCACTTCTATTTTTTTTTCTATTTGAGTTGGAAGTAATTCCCACTAAGAGGCTTACACAGTGCAAAATGTACTAAGCCGAGTGTTTATTTTGTTCATGGAACTCTTGATAGTTAAAGGTAGACAAGAGCTGTACACGTCTTTCCCCAGTAACTTCCTCTCTGGAACATCCGCCATAAAGAAAGCCAGTCTGTGATAACCTCCCAGAAGGGAACTTCTGCATCTGTATGATAGAGTTAGTAAGTCAGTTGTCAAAGACCCTGGAAAATAGGGCCTTTAAGGAACTGCATGCCGAGGGTTGTCTAAGTGAACAATGAAATGCATCCTGGTTAGAGGAAGGCTCTGTTCTCAACCCTCAACCCTCCTTCTTGGAGCAAAAGCAGAAAGACACAAATAAGAATAAACACAACTCCAGCAAGACAAAGGAAGGAAGCCTGGAGCAAACCAAACACAAACCATTCCCTGGGCCCAGCTGCCAAAGAGGGCCCTGACTGCTCAGGGTGAGAAACAGCCATCGGGAGTCAGCCAAGTGAGCTAGCTACACATTGCTAAGTAATGTGTATTTTGTTAGTTGTTAGAATTCGGCATCCACCACCCCCCACATCTCTTACATTTTATACAAAGCGTGTTATACAGGAAACTGCCCAGCAGCAGTGACCTGCCTCCCTACTGAGATTCCCAAGTCCTGCTAGGACTTGGTCCCAGGCTCAAAGTCCTATGAGTAATTCTCCCTTTTCCCACTTCCCTCTGAGGCACTGCTGTTCCAGTGCTGCTCTCTCTAACAGCAACAATCCATGATAGATTCCCTTCCTTTCTCCTGAATAACATACTGTCTGTGGACATTCTGCTGGGTTCAGCAGAGACATCATAAAGAATGGCTTATACAGCATATGAACCGCAGAAATGCATATTAAAACCAACTTACCAGGAAGAAACTCTGAGCATACATTGCAAACGCTTTGTCACATCCCATTAGGAACTAATAAGCTTGAGCATAAGGTCATAGTCTCTTCCGCTGCGATAGAGTTTGAGGCCAGCATGTGATACCTGGGACCCTGTCTCAAGAAAAGAAAGGAAAGGAGAAGAAATAAAGAAAGAGGAGGGGAAGGGGAAGAGGAGGTAAGAGGACAAGCAGGTAGAGAAGATGAGAGGAGGAGAGGATAGGGGAAGGGAAGAGGAGAGGAGGGAAGAGGGGAGGAGAGAGAAAAAAGGGGAGAGGAGAGGAAGGGAAAGGAGAAAGGGGGAAAGGAAGGGAGAGAAAAGAGAGGAGAGGAGAGGAGAGGAGAGGAGAGGAGAGGAGAGGAGAGGAGAGGAGAGGAGAGGAGAGGAGAGGAGAGGAGAGGAGAGGAGAGGAGAGGAGAGGAGAGGAGACATAAGGAATTAGGTGGAGAAGCCAGACCAAAATTCATCTCGTCAGCCATAGTTGTTGAGGTGTGGTCTGTTGCTATTTATTATAGTGCTAAAGACTGGCCCCCAAGATATATTTGCCCCCATTAAGAAGATCCTCATGTACACCAAGAGATGTTATGTAATCTTGCCCCCCAAGTTATACCTGATTGGTCAACAAATTTTGTTCAAAGGCTTGGAGTCTAAGATAGAGACCACAGGAAGAGAGAAGAGGAAGAAAACACCATGGGCAGGTGAATCCTAAACTCATAGTCATGAGAGCCTGCTTGTTAGAGTAGAAGTGGCCCAGACAGAACATGGCAAGTGGTATCTCGGGGTTACTGATAGGGAAATAGACAAACTAGCATAGAGGGCTGGTATCTGCCCAGCTCTAACGCTTTAAGGCTTATTATAAATATTAAGACTTTGTGTCTTGTTTGGGAACTAAATTATCTAAGGTTGGGTAGGATCCCCAAATAATACCATAATACATAGTAATAAATTTACCCTTACAGGAAAAAAAAAGGAAGCAAATAATACACATTGAGATCTAGAATTTAAACAAACAAACAAACAAACAAACAAACAAACAAAAACTAGTTTGTCCCTGCGATGGAGATCAAGGTAAGAGGAACCATGGCAGGATCCAGTAGAGGGATGGTGCAGCCTGCATCAGCCAAGACCAGAAGGGATGGATGAACAACGAGCTTGTGTCAGGACTAGGGATGGGAATGAAGAGAGACCAGAGATGCTCAGAGATGCCTGGATACTAAGAGGAGTAAGGTCTCTGAAGGACAGAGGTTCAGGGGGTTCTATTTGTTCTGACACGGTTACTCTTTAGATTGTTTTCCAAAGGATTAAAAAACTCACTAAATGCACACATACCATGCACACATACATGTACATATGGACACAGGCAAGCAGGCACACCACATAGATGCTGCCAACAGACCATCATCTAGCTGCAGATCCTCTGCTTCCTTTCTCCTTGGGCCCTCTGATCCTCAACAGATGATAAAGAGACTGAAGACTCAGTCTACCTGCTGACATGTCCTTGTAATTTTGCTGTGACCAGTGATGCTTTGCCAGTTTTCCCTGATGCCACTTCAGCAGGCACCTCCTCCTCAACATCGTCTGGGATACAGGACTTTAACATCTTTCTCTTGTATTATTTTATTATCATTATAACAATTATTGCTGTTGTTTATTTTTATTATTATTTTGTAGTACAGGGATAGAACTCAGAACCTCATGCTTGATTAGTGTGGTGGTGAACTTTGTCAACGTGAGTGGATTAATAAACGCCTAGGTCATTTTTATGGCATCTTTTTGTGTGAGTGTGTGAAGCAATTTCTGAATAGATTAATTGAGGGAAGAATATGGATGGCACATCTCATCTGCTAGGATTCCTCACTGAATAAAAGGAATAAAATCAAAGCCAGTTGAGCTTCCTGACCCTACCAAGGTGTGAGTCGTATCCACTGCGAGTCACACTCCACCCAGTCACTGACTGAGAGCCAACTCTGCCACATGGTTTCCCCCCAACCCTGATTGACAGTATCCTTTCAAACTAAGAGAAAAAAAAAAGGCACCCTCCTTCCTTAAACTGTTCCTGCAAGGCATTCTGTCATAGCAAGAAGAAAAGGAGATAGGGTACCAGGCAAGCATTTTAGCTCTGAACTGTGTCTCTGTCCTTGAACTGGATGGTTCTCATCCTTCTGGCTTTCCACATGTCCTTTGGTCATGTAGGTGATTCTTCTGCACTCCTGCACCCTGGGTAACCCAGCGTGTTACAGGAATCGGCTTTACTTTCTTATCCTCAAAAATCCATGCATGCCCACCAAGTTGGAACCCACCTTACCAGCCTCTCCTTGGTCCCCAGAGGGCTTATTTTCTTCATGCAAATGATTACAAACTCAGCTTCTCTCTCTTTTTCTCAGAATTTCTACCACATAACAGATGCCAACTAAAAAAGAGAAAAGAGTAGTGTTTTCTTCCTTTGGAAGCTGGTCTCTGCTCAATCAATTTGCAGCATTTAACATTCAAATTTTATGCATATGCTAATAATATGTCATTAAAATTCATGTGTATTCTGACGTCTTTTAGTTTCACTTCTTCTCCTATGTTTTACAATTTCTCCTGAATTCTATTAAGTATTACATTGTAAGTACAATTATTTGCCAGCAAGATTCTGTGTTCTATCCACATCTGAGGAAAAACCGGAATTTAAATACTAAAAATTTTCAGCATTCATTATATGTATTTTGGTCTTCAATAGTTCAGAATTCAGGTTTTGGGGTTTTTTTTTTTTTTTTTTTTTTTTTTTTTTTTTTCATGCTCTTTAACCTGGGGATGCTTGTATGTGCTGCTGAACAGGGCATCCACTATCCTCTGCTTCAGAAATGACTAAAGAACCTGGAGAATCAAGAAGCTAAGGACTTGGGCAGTCATGGGAGCTTTGCTCCTGGGACACAAGCCTTCCTTCTACATATTATTCCTGGATGACGTGGGCCGCCGCTTCTTTTTTCACATTTGCGATGTTCGGGGGCTCATTAACTACCATGTAAGTAACCTAACTGTCACAAAGTAGGTGTGTATGTGGGGAGGGGTAATTTTCATATTTAACTTAAATAATGTGAATGTCTCTCTACTTCTACCTCTATATTTCTGCTTGAGGTTCTGAAATAGAACTTCATGTCGACTCTTAAATAGTAATTGTCAGTTCTCTCCACACAGTGGGACTCCATTGTCTCCACATCCTCTTGAGGATGTATGTGCAGTGCCATGACCCCAGCTCGCCCTCACTGGGTAGGCCTACTTTATCTCCCTCAGTTTACCAGGCTCAGCTGCCATCCAGAAGCCCACGATCTCAGCTCCCCACATCTTACTCTGTCATATTGCAGAGTAATTGCTACATAACTAGAGTCTTCACATCGCCCAGAAGACAGGAGTAGGATGCCACAGAACTAGGAGTCTTTTGACGCCATCTTTGGCTTGAGAGGGAGCATCTCACTGTAACTATTTTCAATACTATTTGATTGGTTTTCATCTTTTGGGAGAAACCCAAAGTCATTTTATCAGCATCTTGATACAAAATTAAGATTTCTCAGTCATAAAATGAGTGAGTTTGGGGGTTAAGTTGTGGTCATTACAAATAACCTTATCACACTACAAATAATGTGTTAGGTCCAGAAAGATTTTATCAGTTCTTTATTTTTTTACCGTTTGAAGAACTAAAGGGTAAGTAGTGTGCAGACTTCCTTTAAAGAGCCTTCACCATGCTATACAAGGAAACATTAGATATTCTGTTCTGTAACCTTACAGCTACTGCACATACCTACACTTGCCTTGCACAGATGATAAACTAATCATTTACCAATAATTTCAATGGGTCGTGAAATTTTGAACACATATATCTAATTATGTCTGTTCTGCCTTCCAGACAACAAAAATAACCAAAAAAGAAACAAAAATAAAATCAATTTGTTCCCACAACTAAATTATGTTTGATTGTATATTTTACAGACATACTGATGGAATAAAGGAACCAACCGTCTGGCTCAGCACTGGTCACTGTGAGCTACAATAATGGCTGTCCTGGGGGCCTTGGCAACTGGTGCTATAGTGGCACCAGTAATGGGAGTAACTGTCACTTTCTGATTATATTTAAGTCCCACTCCATGAGATAAAAATCCATACCTGGAGCCATTATTAGATCAAGAACCTATGGCTAGACAGGTTATAGCCCCTGGGGGGGGGGGGAACCCTACCATTATTCTGCCAAACTGACATTAAAGGGACTCCTGATGATATTGCTATACCCATAAACTAATTCTCTCTCAACCCTCATCAGAGAAGCTTCTATCTGAAATAGATGAGGATTGCCACAGAGATCCACAACTAGCCATGGAAAATAAGACAATGCGAATTGCTAAATTCTAAATAGAACATATCATTTATCTGTTGCATATAGTGAAAATATGGGTATTCTCCTCCACAGAGATCATTGTAGAAGACACAGTAGAATCAACATAAGAGCCACAGGAAAATAGAGGAAGGAACGGTGTCTTCTGGACGCAGTGAGGAAGTTGCATGTATGACCTCACAGTGGTTGTGAGAGCATGCACCAAAAGGAAGTCAGGCACCAAATCCCACCTCTAGCTGTTTAAATATTGACAGTTTGCTGCCGGAAATGGTAAGCATACTTTTCTCTAAGAGTGTAAGCTGACCTGGAACGCTGACCATGCCCCAGAGGAAGGCCACATATCCAAGAATATTTAGGAGGGAAAAATTGTTCTTGATGGGTTAGTTGTTTTTGAAAGACATAAATTTGGGTGGATGGACAAGAAAGATGAATCAGGGAAGAGTTAGGGGCCAAGGAACATGGTCAAAACACAAAACACATTTTACAACATTCTCATAATAAAAATTTTAAAGTATGTCTATATTTAGTCAGATATATAGATATAGAGAGAAATAGATATACATACATATGTGAAATTGCTTAACTGTACCAATATACTTAACATTGAATCCCTGACCTAATTATTGCTATAAACTCATTACCTCAACCTCTACTTTCACACACCCAGTGAAAATATAAACCCTGCACCATTACAAATTCCAACGGCAGCCAAATACATCCAATTATAATCAGTTGCTCGAAGTCCCGCTCTGCATTAGACATAATTAACCATGTGATAATAATCAGTATAATAACATTTAATGTGCTGTGGTGGCATTTATAAACCACTCATGTGGATTCTAGAAAATAGAGTAAGCTTCAATGCCAACCATCACTGTCTGTAACCCTTTCCTGGTTGAAATTTCATGCCTGCTCCTTACTGGAGAATTTTCAATATACCTACCTGAACAGGAAAATTTGGATTTGCCTAAGGACACTATATTTGTTATTAATTTTAAAAGCCTCTACTTTTATCAAAATATTGTTTACTTTCATAACCTTTAATAAATGCATCCTTAAATGTTGACCCCCTAGACAAGAACTCATTACTGACACTTCCTAAAATGTTAACCATTCCCTGAGTGGCTGAGATTTTTGCTAACATAATAGAGTGATTTAATAATTTTTAATTAATTGCACCTGCAATTTAAGAAGGGTGTCACACCTTAATAACAAAATCTTTGTTTGTATCTTTACAGGAAATGAAATCCGTGTTCATTCAATGGGGAGAATCATTTTTCATTCTAACACATAGTGATTTCTTTTAGAATTTTTATTGATATATATTCACTGTACATAAGCACAAGTTTTACAAAGACATTTTCATAAAGCTTTCCATATACTTCAGCTATATGTTCCCTTTCTTTCCACTCCCCACTCTGATTATTTATATTCACAACCTCAGACGTTCTCTACTTTTGGGTTTTTATGCACACATACAATTTTATACATGCAGTAATTATCTGTCCTTAATCTGCTTTAGTTTGCTTAATATGTTGAGAGCTGGTGGTATCTGTTTTCCAGCAAGTGACACGATCCAGTTCATTACAAAATGAATAAAAGTCCATTGTCTACACATCCACTGCTCTTGATGAACACTGTACTGACTGGTTTTGTGTGTCAACTTGACACACACTAGAGGTATCACAGAAAAAGAAGCTTCCCTTGAGGAAATGCTTCCATGAGATCCAGCTGTAAGGCATTTTCTCAATTAGTGATCAATGGGAAGGACCCAGCCCATTGTGGGTGGTGCCATCCCTAGGCTGGTAGCCCAGGGTTCTATAAGAAAGCAAGCTGAGCAAGCCAGGGGAAGCAGGCCAGTAAGCAGACTTCCTCCATGGCCTCTGCATCAGTTCCTGCCTCCAAGTTTCTGCCCTGTGTGAGTTCCTGTCCTGACTTCCTTTGGTGATGAACAGCAATGTGGAAGTGTAAGCTGAATAAATGCTTTCCTCCCCAACTTGCTTCTTGGTTATGTTTTGTGCAGGAATACAAACCCTACTAAGACAGATACCCAAGCTACTTCCATAATTGAGCTATTGGAACAGTACAACAATAACATGGATATGCAGGTGTCTCTGTACTGTTCCAACATAGGAACAGTATACATGAACCATGTGATGGCTTTATTTTTTTAGCCTTTTGGGGAGCCTCTGGACTCACTTACATAATGGGTAACAAGTTTACATTTCTACCAGTAGTGAATAAGGTTCCTTTTTCCCATATTCTCAGCATCATTTGTTGTACTTCATTTTAATGCCAACCACTCTGCATGTGGTGAAATGAAGCCACAGTCTTGGTTTAAGTGTGGTAATCACTTTTATTGTCCTTTTCCTCTCTGTAATTCTGAGGTCAATTAGGATGGATATGAAGCAGCGTTCCCAACCTTCATGCTCTTTACTCCTCTGGGCTAACTTCACTCACATCCTTAAATGACAATACTCACTAGAAGTCGAAGTATTTATTTTGCTAGAATGAAGAAGATAATAATAAACTCTACGGCATGGCCAAATTTAATTGGCTGTTCTATGATTTATTGGGCATTGAAGTCATGAGTCTAGACAGAACCTCAGTAAGGCTTAGAACCCTCTACACAAGAAGGTGTCTAACAACATTAGTTCTTGATGAGCTTTGGACCGCATTCTTATTATAAACACACTTACATAGGGTTTTTTTCATCTCTTGTTTGGCGTGTGTGTGTGTGTGTGTGTGTGTGTGTGTGTGTGTGTTGCTGTCATGTAACTCTAAGGCCAGCCTTATGCATGCCAGACAGACACTCTAACACCAAGTCCATCCATAACCCTGTTCCATGACAATTTGACTGGCATTCTCTCTGACTCTGTTTACTATTGTACCTTTAAAAATTACTCTGAATAAACCATTTACTTGTTTGTGAGGCTTTGTATTTTTTTGTTTTGATCAGTACTTGGGAACAAACCTAGGGTCTTTTGCATACTGAGTAAGGCATCTGTTATGAAGTTTAATTCTCAGTTTGTTTTTGAGACAAGGCCTCACCTGCATAACTCAGACTAGACTTGAATTCACTGTGTAGCCCAGGCTGGCTTCAAACTCACAATCCTCCTGCATTGTTTTTCAAATCCTGTTATTATAAGTATTCACCACCACATGTAGTTATGAGATTGCTTATTTGTTTCTTCATTGTGTGAAGAAACAAATTTAATTTAGAGAACTAAACCTAGGGTTGTTTGAATACTCAACGTGTGTGTGTGTGTGTGTGTGTGTGTGTGTGTGTGTGTGTGTGTGTGTGTTATGCAAGTGTGCTGCCACAGAGCCCACTTATATCCATCCCTTAATAAACTCTTAGCTATCCAGCCTTCTAGGTGAGTGCTCTGTCACATTATATAAGCAACCACTTCATGTTCAGAAACCAAAAACTGGCAGAGAGTATCTCTCAGAATGCTTTCCATCTCATCTTTCCAAAATGAGAGTGGACATCTACAGGATGACACCTGCATCTGAAAGGCTTTTCAACTGATAACCAAAGTATGCAAACTACCTTGCATCAGAGGAGAAATCCAGATTGCCAGAGCTTACTTGAAGAGAGAATAAACTGGTATAGCTGGAGAAATGCACTCCCATTTCATCTGTGCTGGGAAGAAGAAACAGGGAGGGATAAATAGGAAAGTAAAAAAGGCTCTCATCTCAGATGCAATCTTGTATAATGGCCTCAGAGATTCACCTGCCTGTCTACAGAGAGTTAAGGTGGTATCACTGAGAAGTTCTTTCTTCTTTGAGTGTAAAGAGAACTATCATAGATTTATATACCATCCCTTTTTTTCCCAGTCTGTGTCCCTATGTATTTCAGTGTGGTGGTTTGAATGAGAAATGTTTCCCATAACCTTAGGCATTCATATACTTGAATTTTGCTTGGCGGCATTTCTTAGTGAGGTTTGTGTGATGCTGCCTTGCTGAAGGAAGTCTGAGAGAAGGCTTTTGTATTAAAAGGTCTGTTCTACCTTTATTTGCTCTCTCTGCTTTGTGCTTGTGGCTCAAGATGTGACCTCTTACCCCTGAAACCATGCCTGCTGCTTGCTGCCATGCTTGCCCTTCATGGTGATTCCTCTGTAACTGTAAGCCATGATAGACACTCCCTTCTGTAAATTGTCTTGGTCATGACGTTTAATGTCAGCAACGGAAAAATTAATGACTATACACAGGCTAGCATTGAACTCAAAATCTGCCTGCCTTGACCTCCTGAGTGGTAGGATTGCAGGTATGCACGCCATGCCTGGCAGGACCCGAACTCAAATCCCTGCTTTATTTACTACTGTTTATAAATGATGGTGGCTGATACCAAAATGAAGCCAAAAGAAAATGAGGAAACTATATGAAAACACCACAATTCTTTTATCCTCAAAAAGAGAGCATATGGCTCATGAATACTGAAGTGAGAGGCGGGAGCAGGAATGTTCTATCCTGGGGGAGGAGACTTCTCACCTGCTCTCTGTTCTGAAATCCCCCAAAGCACTCACTTATGCCAGAAATATTTGTCTACTGTGGACCAAGCCCTGTGCCAGAGACACAAACATAAATAATGCATGATCTCCGCTCTCACAAGACTTGCATTTTAATTAGAGAAGCCAACTGAAGTAAATACAGACTAACTACAGGGTGCTGTGATAATTGCTGAAAGTATACCACAGAGGAAACAAAGGTTAGGAGGCAAGAGACACAGTCAGATAAAAATAAAAACAAGGCCAAAATGTGCAGAACTAGCACACATGGTGGTCAGCCTGACTGAGCCCATGCAGTAGCAGAACGTTTCATAAGCCATAGTGCAACAGCCCATTACAGATGAGAGAGAGTAAGTGATACAAGAAGAAAGGCAATGACGACCTCCAACGGGTGACCCTGCCCTTCCTCTCCTGTCTATCATTCTAGTCTGTACTCTCAACTCTCCTTATCTACCGAGCTACAATATAACCACTACTCACAAATATTCTTCACTCTTTCCCCTTTCTTGCTATACCACGTCTCATAGCAAAAGACAAACTTGATTAGACTCACGCTTCTTTGTCATGCACAGGTGCCACTTTCCCTGGAAAGATGTGGGTAAATGTCCATTTGCCTCAGATAGGACACAGGTAACTAGGGTACAGGCAAAGGAGCTGCCCCATCCAACTCTAGTGAGCCAATGAGTGCACTGAGCTTGTTTACAGGAGGGTAGTAGAGTGTTTACTTGCAGAAGCACAGGCGGCCCAAAGGCAGCTACATTGTTAGAAAGCCCACTCCAGCACGGGAGAGAACTCATGAAAGCAGTATCCATGAAGTTCCCTGTGCAGTGTGAGGCAACTCAAACAGGACAAAAATGTCTCTACCAAAAGTACTCATACTTTCTCCCCACTCATGGAAGCTCATGGAAGGTAGGAACTGGGTTGACCTTGAAAGATGTCACATTCTAGGAATGAAATGATTAGAATCTAAATGAGTTGAAACAAGACACCCTTGGACCACTGGATGTGTTACATTTACAGTATATAATTCTCAGAAACAAATTGAACATGACCTGAAAATGTTTTTAGTAATATTTTTGTTTTGTTTTGTTTTGTTTTGTTTTAATAAAACTTGCACTTGTAGCCGTGGATGCCCTCAGCAAAGCACAGAGCCCTAACTTCCTACTATTAAGCCCCACATCCTACAGGTCTCATTGCCTCCCATCAGCACCATAGGGTTATAATCAAGCCTTTACCATGAGAAGCTGTGAGAAACAATCCAACAAACACAACAGCAGTTAACGTACCAAAAAAACAAACAAACAAAAAAAGCTTTTCTGGAGAGAAGACATGTTTGACAATAAAGAAGAAAGAACACAAGGAAATTGTTCCTGATCCTGAACAGAAAGAGATGGTACCTGAACACCAAAGAATCTATGCATGTGTGTATTAGACAACAAGGGAAGAATGAGTTTTCTACTCACTGTCCTCTATCTCACTGATAAATTAGCATACTTCTTAGATACTTATGATATTTGTCATAAATTTAATCAAACTGTTATAACCCCCAGGGCTCTGGGTTCCTAGAACTGGTCCTGTTACTGTTCACCTGCCTGTTGGTTTTTGATCTCTCTCCTCTTTTCCTTATAACCTATATAGTAGTATGCACAGGACATCTGTCTTTACAAGGCCTGAAAGAATGATAGGGAAACTTCATCTTTGATACTGCAGCAATATGACTGCTTAAGCAAGGACCCAACAATGACAATATCAATTGAGATGCTGATATAAAACAGGGAAAGCTCATGGATCCCTACCCCTAGTTAAAAAAAACTACAGGCAACTAAGGACCTTCTTAGGAAGGGAGAGCTAGCCTCTCCCAGGGGTAAGACCCCTAATTGGTTATCAAGTACCAATTACCAAGTACTAGTCAACCCTGAAATCATATACATACAAGTTACACTAAATGAACTCAGCATGTTATATTCATAAATTTATAACTATATATGCAACAATAATAAAAATGGTTACTCATTTGAAAGGGAGTGGGGTAGATCATGAGAGCAGTAGGAAAGAGAGGACATGGGAGGTGTTAGAGATGAAAAGGAAAGAGGAATATGATATAATTATATTTTAATTAAAACTTTTAAAATGTTTTCAAGTATTCCACTTTACTTTTTCAAAAAAAATCCTACTTTAGATGAATATTTCAAAAACCACACATATTTCAAATTATTCTATCTATGGCTACCTTTCCTGTTGCTGTAATAAAATGTCTGTCTTAAGAACTTAAGAGAGAAAAGACTTTTCCTGGCTCACAGTTCAAGGTGCTACAGTCCATCCTGGTGGGGAAGGCACACCAACAGAAGCAACTTTGGCTGTGGTGGCAGGAGTTTGCTTCCAATTTGTCAGACCAGAAAGCAGACACAGGGCAGGAATCAGGGCCAAACTATAAACCATAATGTCTGCTTCAGTAGCTCAGTTCCTCCAGCATGAGTCTACCTCTTAAGGTTTCCAAGACTTTCAAGATTGCATGAGCAGCTGACAACCAAGTATTCAAACACATGAGCCTCAGGGGGAACATTTCACATTAGTCATCTTTGTAATCCTCTACTGAAAAACAAAAGTGTCCTATTTTGGCTACTTCCTGTCATCTTTCAGCGTGTCATGATCCAAGAGACCAGTATGATCTCCTAATGTCAATTCTTGCCTTTCCTTAAGTCAGTGGTTCTCAACTGTCCTGATGCTGAGATCCTTTAATACAGTTTCTTAAGTTGTAGCGACCCTCAAACCATAAACTTATGTTCATTACTACTTTATAACTGATCTTGCTTCTCTTAGGAGTCACACTGTAAATATCTGTGCTTTCTGTTAGTCTTTGGGGGTTGCAACGCATAGGTTGAGAACCACTACCTAAACAAACACAGATTCTAGTTTCAAAAAAAAAAAAAAGAATGCTGGAAAAAAAGACCTCTTTTAATATCGGTGGATCATTCTTTAGCTGAAAATAAACTTGGACATCAACAGCATGCAATAGAGTTGCTTCATTCTATTTAGAATACAGGCAAGAGCCTAGAATGTCTGTCCTGTTGCCTCTCACGCCACCCTCCTTTCTCTTACTTAACTCTTACTGGTATAAACCACACACGACCTCATCAAAGATACTTTCTCTGACTATTTCTATCGAGAATGCTTCCATTCAACCGTGTTTCTCCACTATCTAATGTTATGCTGTTATTCTATATAGTAATTCTGTTTTATTCTAGTCTCTTTCCTATTTGAATGTAAGCTTAAGGAAGTTAAAGTCTTCATCATTTTTATTGTTACAACTTCATTGCCTAAAACAGCTCCTGAAACATAGTTGGTATTCAATAAATATTTATTGTGCATGATAAAGTAACTTTCACCATTGCCAAGAAGCACTGTGGCCATAGACCTATGAAAACATGGGTGAGATTCAGTTGTTTTCATCAGTCATTCAAAACGCATCCTGTACATGGGTTCCAGATAAAAACCTGACTTATCATCCTTCTTGCTGTGCTAAGTTCAGTCCAGTGTTTAAAATCTTACACTCTTCTTCACATTTATTATACACTAAATTTCAGACTTCTATACATAACATTCAAAGTCACTCAGCCCAGTTATACGTTTTGATCTCTGAATCTTTAGACTCTACTTACAAAATGTGAGTGCCTAGAATATTGGCTTCCATTCCATGCCTTCACCCACAAACTTCCTTCTGCACATGCAATTCAATTCTATCCTTCAGGAGATGCTAAGTCTCCATCACAATATCTTAAACAACCTCAAAGTATCCCTGGCTTTCTCCCAAATTCTCAGTAACATCAGCAGTATCTGTCAGTTCTTAGCAATTTCTTTAGTGGACTGTAAGTTTATGTTCCATGATATTTCTACTCAAAGAAATATGGAATAGTTGGGTAGGACAAATGTATTTTTATCAGTAATAGAGTTATGGCTGTAGAGATGACTCAGATGGTAAAGTGCTTGTCACATAAGTGTGAGAACCTAAGTTTAATCCCAGTGCCCATGAGAAAAAAAAAATCTAGCCAGAGTTATGAAACCAGAGACAGGATTACTGAGATTTTGCTAGTCAATCAGCCAAGCCAAATCAAAGATCTCTAGATTTTATGAGAGACCTGCCTCAAAAAGAATATGGAAAGTGGTTGAGGAACACACATCACACACACACACACCCCACAGAATTGGGGCTATAATAGGTATCTAATAAATTAACTAATGTGTGGACACATATACTATACATAAGTCATAAGTGCTGCTGTCTCTGACTCTGATATACTGAAGAGATATTCTGAGTCAAGATTGTTTATAGCTTGAATACTGTAGGAAGAATGTGATTCAATTGGAAATTTACATTCCTTAATATGACATGGCAAAGACTCAAAGGCTTGTTTTTACAGATGTAATTTATAAATATACAGTACTCACAACAGAAGGTGTAGAAAATAAAGAAACTCCTTCTCTGGCCTCTTTTTTCCCAAACACAGAGACAGATGTATAAAGTTCCCTGGGAAGTTGTTCAGTATGAAAATTTGCTCATTAATTCTCTTTCTTCCTGCCTTTACTCCTCAGATTGAGTTCAGAACATCAAGACATTGATCCTCGGCCAATAGGAAACCCTTCATTCCTCAACTCTGCATGCTTATTAAGCACTGATGAAGGCACAGAGTCCTGCTTTGAACTTGCAGGTTATGTTTCCATACCCAGCACCCCACAATGCCTCTGGAGTCCTTAGAGGGACTGCCCCAGAAGGACAACAGATGTCACCCTCATGTTTCCCTAATGCTCCTTTTCTTCAACCTGATTTTTTTTTTCTTTTTGCTCTTTTAACTCTTTTTAGAAAGAGAACAGTATTCTTGGCTCAAAAATATGGGTTTGCTTTATTTTTGCAAAAGTTCCCATAATGAAACAATAACTCAAAATATGGGTAAATAAATTCATTAGTCATCCTAAGTCATTGTATTCAAGTTCAACATTGGTGGCACCACACATAAAAATACCTATAATTTTTAAGGTAATCACAATCTGGATCAAGAAGAGGTAAGAGTCTTCTGTAATGGCACAGCCTAGCAAGCTTGTGAGAGCCCCTGAAGTTAGTTTGTTTTCACTAACTAACATAGTGTGAACTGGGACCCTTCTTTTCCACCAGTGCTACTGATGTAGCTCAGATGTGACACCTCCAGAGAAGGCATTTATTAATGTCTTTGTTTGGGGGGGCCCTAGCATTTTTTTCTGCACACAGTCAAATAATCCTTTTTTCATTTGAAACTACTGTATTTTTCTTCACTACCCCATTAGACAATTTTTTTTCTAAATGTGTGACTTAGCATTGCTCTCCACTAAAAACAACCTGTGGAGTCCATCCTAGTGCTTTGGGAACATGATCTACAAGTCTGAAACAGCAAGTGGCCTAGATATTTCCCACTGACATGAAATTTTTGATTCATTACTGTATGGACACACATGCATACACACAGACAATCATATTACAAGCACATTCCTCCTTCTGAGAAAAAGCTATATACTAAGTATATATTGGAACATAAAATTTTTCTTTTGCATCAGTCATTGGAAGGAATGATGATTGACCTACAGGAGGGTGGCCAATCACTGGGAGATGATGGAAAATTGTAACACCTTTCTGAAAAATCTGTTTCTCATTTTCATTCACTGGTGAATATATCTGATTAAGAGTCAGGATCCTCCGTAGTCTGTAATTCGCCTACATTCCCATCTGGAAATGAAACATATTTGAGCCACATGATTTCTTCTGACTTCAAGAGGCTAAGCATGTGGAGATGATTGAAAGTACATAGAGAAGAACCGTCTACAATGTCAAATATCTGAAGGTTTTAGGAATTAATAAAGTACTACAGATCACAGCTGAACCAAGTAAGTACATTAACTACATGAAAGACTTAGACATTTTCCTACTCTGTTCTGCTGAGAACAAATTTTACAAGTCCAGTTGTCTTTGTAGCTAAGTTTTGTTATTTTTATTGTTTCAGTTTTAGAATTTTATACATGAGTACAATGTACTTTTATATTGTCCACATCCTTTAATTATTCTTTCCATGTCCCCCACATCAATGTCAGAAATTCTATATATATATCCAGTTGGAATGTGGGCACAATCAGCTTATCAGGAGTCTTATCCCTGAAGAAAACTTACACCACACACACACACACACACACACACACACACACACACACACACACACAGCCACCAACTACTTATAGCTCCTGAACTAAGGGAAGGGCTTTTCAAGTCCTTCCTCTGTAAATTCTGGAATATTGACTGATGTGGTCTCCTACAGGTCTTGTACAGGAAACCACATAGCTACAGTAGTCCTCCCATGTATGGAAATCACTGTCTCACTAGTAAGACTAGTTCTCTTGGTCCTCTGGCTCTTACAATCTTTCTGTATCTCTTCCATGATGCTTCCTGAACCTACAGTGGAGAAGTTGTCTTGTGGATGTCCTCTTTTGTGATGAGGAATATACGGCTGCTAAATCTCTACACATTGATCAGTCATAGTTTTTTGTTATGGCTGCTATAAAAAAGAAGCTTCTGTAATAAGGGATGAGAGATGACCTAATTAAGAAATCCGTCGTTAGTGGTTTTATCAGTCTTTTTCATGGCATTTCTCTCTAGTGCTCAGGTAACTCTATGAAGCTGGCCTATCTCAAACAAGTCCTCCCAGTGGGGTCACATGTAGTAGCTTTCTGTTAGCTTTCCTGCCCATCACTAAAATATGTGGAGCCAAAAAAAGGCTAATCAACAACTTTCCACAAATATCAAGTAACTAAATGATTATAGCCTAGCTAACCCATGTCAAGTGGATGAACACACATGGCCTTCTTTCTAACATTACCCAGGTGTTCCTAATGAGGTAAAGGCAATGGCTGAGAGAAGTGCTTTTCGCGATGACGACCCTAACAAATGTCCTTAGAATTAGAAGTGACAAGAACATTGAAAGAAGTATAACAATCAAAGGCTCAGCAGATCAGCGCACCTGCCCCTCTAACCACCCCAGAGTCTGCAAGTCTCCCAGGAAATCTGTCTTAACCAGGGACACAGGTGAGACCCCTACCCAAATAACTGCCCCAGCTTCAACCCCCACAGAGCCCAGCAGACATGGGATACCTCCTCCTGTGAAACCTCCATCTTCCTTCCTGTCTGTACTTCTCTGGGAGGTGTGGGGGTGAATTGATGTGCCTGTTCCTCCCCCCATATCCCACAGCCTGCCCCTCTCCCAGGATAGCTCCCATAACCAAGGACACAGGTCATGGGAGAACCACCCTAACCAGGAACATAGTAGGACCGTTCTAACCAAGGACACAGGTATACCTCCACCACCCAATCAAAGACAGCAATGTCTGCCTCCCAGGAGGCCTGCTTTAACCCAGGTCACAGAAGTTGACTTGATCCAGACAGAGACACCCAGGACAGTTAACATCAGAGATAACCAGATGGTGAGAGGCAAGTACAAGAACATAAGCAACAGAAACCAATGCAATTCAGCACCATCAAAACCCAATTCTCCCACCACTGCAAGCCCTGGATACCATAACACGCCTGAAAAGCATGATGCTGAACTAGAGGCCTTTAAGGAGTATATAAATAACTCACTTAAGAAGTACAGGAAAACACAGGCAAACAGGTAGAAGCCCTTAAAAAGGAAACAAATCCCTTAAAGAAATATGGGGTGGGTGGGGAGAAATACAGAAAAACACAATAAAAAAAAAGTGAAGGAATTGAACAAAGCAGTTCAAGATCTAAAAAAGGAAGTAGAAACAATAAAGAAATCAGAAATGGAGCCAACCCTTGAGATGGAAAACCTAGGAAAGAGATTATGAGCTACAGATGATGTGACCAACAGAATACAAGAGATAGAAGAGAAAAATCTTAAGTATAGAAGATACAGTAGAAGATATTGACACAATGGTCAAAGAAAATACAAAGCATAAAAATCTTCTAACCCAAAACATTCAGGAAATTTAGGACACAATGAAAAGACCAAACATAAGAATAATAGGAATAGAAGAGAGGAAAGATTCCCAGCTTAAAGGGCCAGAAAACATATGCAACAAAATCATAGACGAAAACATCCCTAACCTAAAGAAACAGATGGCCATAAATGTACAAGAAGTTTGTAGAACACCAAATAGATTGGAGCAGAAAAGAAAATCTTCCTATCATATAATAATCAAAACACTAAATGCACAGAACAAGGAAAGAAATTAAATGCAGTAAGGAAAAAATGCCAAGTAACATATAGAGGCAGACCTATCAGAATTACAACAGACATCTCAACAGAGACTGTAAAAGCCAGAAGATCCTGGACAGATGTCATGCAGACCCTAAGAGAACACAAATGCCAGTCGAGGCTACTGTACCCAGCAAAACTCTCAATCATCATACATAGAGAAACCAAGATACTCTATGACAAAATGAAATTTAAATAGTATCTTTCTACTAATCAAGCCCTACAGAGGATACTATAAGGAAAACTCCAACACAAGGAGGATATCTACACCCAAGAAAACACAAGACATTGATTATCTCACAACAAACCCAAAGGAAGATAAACACACACACACACACACACACACACAAAATACCACCTACAACAACAAAAATAACAGGAACCTACAATCACTGGTCTTTAATATCTCTCAATATCAATGGACTCAATTGACCAATAAAAAGACACAGGCTAGCTAACAGACTGGATATGCAAGAAGAATCCGGCATTTTGCTGCATACAAGAAACATACTTCAGTGACAAAGACAGACACTACCTCAGAGTAAAAGGCTGGAAAGACATTTTTCAAGCAAATGGTCCCAAGAAACCAGTAGGAGTAGACATTCTAATATCCAATAAAATAGACTTTCAACCAAAAGTTATCAAAAGAGATGGGAAAGAACATTTCAACTCATCAAAGGAAAATACACCAAGATGAAGTCTCAGTTCTGAACATCTATGTCCCAAATGCAAGGGCACCCACATTCATAAAGCTCAAAACACACATTGAACCTCACACAATAATAAAGGGAGAATTCAACACCCCACTCTCAACAATGGACAGGTCATCAAAACATAAATTAAACAGAGACATAGTGAAACTATTAGAGGTTATGAACCAAAAGAATTTAACAGATATATACAGAACATTTCACCCTAAAACAAAAGAATATACCTTCTTCTTAGCACCTCATGGTACCTTCTCCAAAACTGACCATATAATCAGTCACAAAACAAGCCTTAACAAATACAAAAAGATTAAAATAATCCCATGTATCCTACCAGGTCACCATGGACTTAGGCTAGACTTCAATCACAACAAAAACAACAGTAAGCTCACATTCATGTAAACTGAACAATTATCTACTCAATGAAAACTTGGTCAGAGAATAAATGAAGAAAAAAATTAAAGACTTTCTAGAATTCAATGAAAATGAAGACAAAACATAACAAAACTTATGGGACACAATGAAAGCTAAGAGGAAAATTCACAGCACTAAGTACCCTCATAAAGAAATTAGAGAGATCCTACACTAGCAACTTAACAGGATACCTGAAATCTCTAGAAGAAGGAGGAGGAGGAGGAGGGAAGGAGGAGGAGGAGGGAAGGAGGAGGAGGAGGGAAGGAGGAGGAGGAGGAGGAAGGAAGGAGGAAGAAGGAAGGAGGAAGAAGGAAGGAGGAGGAGGAGGAGGAGGAGGAGGAGGAGGAGGAGGAGGAGGAGGAGGAGGAGGAGGAGGAGGAGGGAAGGAGGAGGAGGAAGAGGAGGAAGGAAGGAAGGAGGAGGAGGAGGAAGAGGAGAAGCAAACACACCTAAGAGGAGTAAATAGCAGAAAATAATCAAAGTCAGGGCCAAAATCAACCAATTGAAAACAAAGAGAACTAAACAAAGCATTAACCAAACTGGTTCTTTGAGAAAACCAACAAGATAGATAAACCCTTAGGCAAACTAACTAAAGAACACAAAGACAGTATCCAAATTAACAAAATCAGTAATAAAAAAAGGATAAATAACAAAAGAAACTGAAGAAATTCAAAAAGCATCAGATTTTACTTTAAAAGGCTATACTCAACAAAACTGAAAAATCTAGATGAAATGAATGGTTTTCTAAACAAATACCACATTCCAAAGTTAAATCATCAGGTAAACTATCTAAACAGTCCCATAACCCCTAGGGAAATAGAGGCAGTCATTAAAACCTTCCCAACCAGAAAAGGCCCAGAGCCAGATGCTTTTACTGCAGAATTCTATCAGACCTTCAAAGAAGTGCTAATGCCAATATTCCTCAAACTATTCCACAAAATAGAAACAGAAGGAACACTACCCAATTTATTCTATGAAGTCACAATTACTCTGATACCTAAACCACACAAACACCCAACAAAGAAAGAGAACTTCAAACCAAGTTCATTTGTGAATATCAATACAAAAATATTCAATAAAATTATTACAAACCAAATCTAAAAACATGTCAAAACCATCATTCATCATGATCAAGTAGACTTCATCCAGGGATGCAGGGATGGTTCAAATATGAATATCAATCAACATAATCCACTATATAAACAAACTCAAAGAAAAAAGTTATATGATCATCTCATTAGATGCTGAAAAGCCTTTGACAAAATACAACACACCTTCATGCCAAAAGTATTGGAGAGATCAGGAATTCAAGATCCATTCCTAAATACAATAAAAGCAATATACAGCAAACCAACAGCAAATATCAAATTAAATGAAGAGAAGCTTGAAGAAATCCCAGTAAAATTCAGGAAAAGACAAGGCTGCCTACTCTCTCCCTATTTATTCAATATATTACTCTAGCTAGTTCTAGTTCTAGCTAAGTTCCAGCTAGAACAATAAGACAACAAAAGGAGATCAAGGGGATACAAATTGGAAAAAAGTCAAGGTATCATCTGTTTGCAGATGCTATAATAGTATACATAAGTGACCCCAAAAATTCTATCAGAGAACTTCTACAGCTGATAAACAACTTCAGCAAAATGGCTGGATATAAAATTAACTCTAACAAATGAGTAGCTTTCCTTTATACAAATGATAAAGAGGCTGAGAAAGAAAATAAAGAAACAACACCCTTCACAATAGTCACAACATTTAAAATATCTTAGTGAAATTCTAACCAAACAAGTGAAATCTGTATGACAAGAACTACAAGTCTCTGAGAAAAGAAATTGAAGAAGACCTCAGGAGATGGGAAAAACTCATGCTCATGGATTGGTAGGATTAACATAGTAATCTACATAGTCAATGCAATCCCATCAAAATTCCAACATTTTTTTAGAAAGAGAGAAAAACAAAAGTAATCATGATGACTGCTGTGCCTTTGTGCCTTTGAATTGGGTCTCCAGGAACTGAAGTCAGTCCATACTGATTTATCCATACTCTGATTCAATCTGTATTTCTGTTACTGAGACAAGAGTTTATATTGCTAAGATAGTAGAATGATGTTTCGAAAGGAAACATATAATGTAAATATATACAATATTTGCATTGTATATCACCATCAACACTGTCAGATATTGAAGGACAAATAACAGAAATAAATGTTTGATAAATGTAGTATATTATTGATAATCACACTAACAAGAATAACTAATATTTATCCAGTGCTGAGATGTGTTCTAAAGACTTTCAAAAGTTATTGGCATTTATTTAATGCGCACAGAATATAATAGTGTCACCTATCAACTTCATGCACTTGGGAAGAGAGAACCTCAACTGGGAAATAATTTCCTCTAGCAAATGGCCTGTGAGCATGTTCTTGCGTGACAATTGATGAGGGAAGGCCCAGCCCACTGTGGGTAGAACCATTCCTAGGCAGATTAGATAAGAAACTTAGCTAAGTATGAGCCTGAGAACAAGTCAGTAAGCAGTGTACTGTGGCTTCTGCTGTAGTTCCTGCATCTGTTCTTGCCCTGGCTTCCCTCCGTGATAGACTGTAACCTGGAAGTAGAAGTCAAATAAGTCTTTTCATTTCTACATTGCTTTTGCTCAGACTTGTTTATGACCTCAACTGGGACAGGATGATAAGTAGAAGACAGTGAGCAGTTTGCTATTAGAGAGGTTGCTATGTATGTATTAGGCAGAGAGAGAGAGAGGGCGGGGGATGGTAGAGCAAGAGAAAACATGTTAATTGAGTGAAGTATACAAAAGTACGAAGACAAGAGACCAAATCCCAGCACTCATGTAAAAGCCAAGAAGGTATAACATCCCCCTATAATCCCAGTATATAGGTGTATCCATAATCAGGGTATGGATAATCAGAAGCAAGATGTCAAGGCAGACTAGCTGAGAAGGTGAACTCTATGTTCAGTGAGAAACCCTGCCTCAATATATAAGTTGAAGAATGGAAAAAGACATGCAATGTCAACCTCTGGCCATCATGTGTATGTACATGTGCCTACATATGCACATTTAAACATATGCACGCATGCACACATGCATCTACATGTGCATGCACTCACACACACTCAAAAAATGAAAGAAAGACAGTCAGCAAAGTGAATGCAGAGGAGGCAGAAGCAAGAATAAAGAATCAGATTTAAGTAGAGAGTGAAGTTCAGAGATTTCCATCTATGCTAACATAAACGTGTTGTACCCAACTCACATGCAAAGCAATCTTTAAATTTAAGATCTTGAAACAAAGTTATACCCATCACTATCAACACATCTATGAGCCTGTGATACCAGGATGGCAGGAAAAAAAAATCTTGCCAAGGACTATGAAAACCCTCATGTCTGTAATCCCAGCATCTGGGAATCTGAGGCAGAAAGATTGTCATGAGCTTAACACCAGACAGAAGATTTCAGGATATCCTGGGCTACAGAGTGAGACCTAAATAAATAAATAAATAAATACATGCTACTTATATAATTAAATGTTACAAGAGCCTACCAGCCTTCTTCAATGAAAGCCAGTGCCTCCTTTTCCCATTTGAGTGTGTTCTTCCCATTTTCTTCAAAGGCTCTGCTATAGCATCATTGAAAGCTTTAGTCCAGCCATTCATTTACAGAGGAGGGAGTGTGACAGCTAGTTCTACGTCAACTTGATACAACTTAGAGTTATCTGAAAGGAGGAAAATTTAGTTTTTAAAAACAAAACACCTCCATAAGATTCAACTGTAAGGCATTTTCTTAATTAGGGATTAATAAGGGAGGGCCCAGTCCATTGTGAATGGTGCCATCCCTGGGTTGGTGGCCCTGTATTCTATAAGAAAGCATATTGAACAAGCCATGAGAAGCAATCCAGTAAGCAGCACTCCTACATGGCCTCTGTATCAGCTCCTGCCTCCAGGTTCCTGCCTCCTTCCCTGTTTGAGTTCCTGTCTGACTTCCTTTGGTGTTATACAGGAATGTGTAAATCAAATAAACCCTTTCCTCCTCAACTTTCTTTCTGCCGTATTTATTTGCAGCAATAGAAGTCCTAATTAGGATAAGTGTGGGAGAAACTTGTCCATAACAGAAGGGCTGCCAAGTCACTAGAGCACAGATCTTGACTCATTACCAAGAACAATCAAACTCACCTATCAATTTTCCAAACAAATATTTATTGCGCTTGCCACTTCGGTCAAGTAAACTAGAACTCATATCTCACCCCTCACGTACCACAGTAACATCCTGCACCACAATTCAAGAAAAATCCAAGAGGTCCTTGTGTGTGTGTGACTTACAAGCTTGTTTATCAGAAGCGTGTTTCGAAACTGCTACTATAATGACTTGTGAGACTCAAACATAAGAAATATCCCTGAGGAGCTGGCTGTGGTCTCCAGCAGGCAGTTTGCCAATTATTTAACAAGATGAAAGGAACATTCCTATCGTGAAGACAAAGAAGCTTCCTGTCTCCCTTAAGAAATTCTCCCCAGACTTCTCGCTTCTGCCACAGGCAAACAGAAGATGCCGTGATCTAACTTCAGAGTTTAGGAAGTAGGCTACCAGCCATTTTAGGAAAGCTTTGAAAAGTAGCTTTTCCCTGCTGTAACCCAGACATCCTCACGAGAACTGAGGTGGGGGGGAGCCTAAGGCGAGTCTCAGCACAGGAGTGAGTTGTTTGTTGTGTTTCCTTTTTTGTTTGTTTGTTTGAGATAGGGTTTCATGGAGTCTACGGTGGCACCAAACTAGCTATGTAGCCAAGGATGGTCTTGAACATCTGATTACATCCAAAGTTCTAAGATAGAAGACTTGTGCCACCATATTTGGTAAGTTATCAGTCTTAGAAATCTCTTCCAGTAGCTTAAGTCAAAATTCTCCTGAGATTCTTCTAAGAAGATGAGGTATGATCAGACTATGTCAACCCTCCAGCTCCCAATAATGACACAGATACTTATTAATATTTATGAAAGCTTAGGCGCTATAGCTTTGGCTATTTCCCAGCTAACACATATAATTTAATTAACTCATTCACTCTAGTCCTTGTTTGCCCATTCCCTTTCACTAAGTCCCCAAACATCCAACGTCTTCCATGTCTGGCTGATAAATCCCATACCTCAAAATTATTCCTCAGAGTTCCTATCACTTCCCGGAAGTCCCACCTTTCCTCTTCTGCCTCAGCTATAAACCATCAGGTCTTTATTAAACTCATCAAAAGATAAGGTTGGTATATGTTTACAAAATGCTAAAGCAGGTGATGATCCAATAAATTTAATACCAATGTCCAGCCTGTACTCAACTCTTTGTCGGCACAAAAATAAACATTTGAATAACATAAAGACAACCTTCATACAGTGCACAAAAAGATTATCCCAACAATGTGAGAAAGTTTATATGCTGTTGTTTACAGAGGTTGAAACTGTTTTGTAAGATGAAAACTAAACTTACACACAACCAAATATGTGGAAGTGTATGCACATTTCAGGATAGTTATATCCAGGGAGCATGTGAATGAGCAGCATCCATTCTCTATATAACAAAAAATAAAAGACAATAAACAAAATATGGCATAGTTACTATCACCACCACACTGCACAATAGATGGTCTGAACTTATTCCTTCTGATATGAATTTGATCTTTTGACCAATACCTTTCTATCCATACTGCCACCTACCATCCTTTCTATTTCTAGAATGAATTCTTTTAGGTCTCCCTATAGGCATGTCAGAGCTCATGGTAGTGAGATTATGTGTCTATCTTACTTCAACCAATGTAATGTTTTCAGGGTCCATCCTTGTTACTGCAAGTAAAAAAAATTTTTTTTGAAGAGCTAACTGCTATTCCATTTATTCCATTATTTCATTTACTGTTTATTTATCATTTGTACACCAGAAACATTTAGTGTTTGAAAATATTTTTCCCAATTCCTTAGATTGTCTGTTTACTCCTTAGTCATGAATAGATTTGCTTGTTGTGAAACATTTCTGAGCATCATTTAAATTAAAACATGATAACTCAAACCAATATAGTAGACCTGCTCCTCAGACCAATATGGTGGACCTTTCCATGAAGTAAAACATCATCACTCAGACCAATATGGAGGGCATTTCCCCTAAGAAGACGTGGTTTTGCTGTTTGTGAGTCTTACCATTAAGTGTTTTCTCCATTTGAAGCTGATTTTGTCAACAATGTGTGAGAGAACTTCACTCCCATCTTTCTTCATACAAACCTGGTTTTCCAAACATCATTTATTTACTGAAGAGGCGGTCCTTTCTCCATGGCAAGTTTTGGGCATGTTTGTCAATATCTCTCATTATAAATTCCTGGATTCATTCCAAGATGGGTTATATTTTGTGCTGTTGTTTCTAGGTCTGTTTTTATTTCAGGGCCATGCTGTTCTGATTCCTGGGGATTCCCACTATGCAGACACTTCCCAGAATATGATGAGGTTACTCTTAGACCAACACACTATCAGTTGGAAATACTGTTAAGTCAAAAATGCACTCAATACAGCTAAGTTGACAGCACAGCTTAGCAACACAGCACTCTGTGGATTATGGGTTATTTACCCACACGGGTACACGGCTCACTGAGAACTCCTGCTCATTGCTGTTGCCCCAGCACTGTGAAGGAGTGTCATGGCACATGCTGCTAACCTGAAACAAGGTCAAAATTTAAAATCTGCATCCAGTCTCCACTGGCTATACATCACTTTCACATCATCATGAGGTCAAAAACCAACTTCAGGTGGGGACCATCTATATTTTAAAGTTGCACATTCTTGTTAATTATTGACTATCTGTGTCACCAACTGGGAGAAGGGTGTGAAAACTGCATAACGATTAAATAGAAAGGGCCAAAGGCCAATGATGAACAAGTAGTTTGCAATGACCTCAGAACCCTAGCAGCCTGATCGTAACAAAAACAGCAGGCATAAATAAAAGACTTGAAACATGTATTCCGATATACACTGGAATGAAAATGTGCGATGACCAACATTTGTGTTGGGGAACTGAGAACAGTGTGTTGCCCTCTGCTGCCCCCTTGGCAGAGGACAGAAAGATAAAGAAAGGCAGCCTATAGTAAGACTTCAGAGACCACAGAGCCTCAGACATTTTCCACAACCAACATCAAGCCCCCAGGAAGGCTCTGATAAGTTTTCTCCTATAAAAGGGAAACCAAGATAGATATTTTTTAACAGAAATGTCTGTTTCTTGGTTCATTGTGGGGCCGCATATCTCAGGGTGCTATGCTTCCTGGCTTCTATCCCCTCATTACCACCAGCCCAACAGCTGTCATAGTAAGTGTGGCTACATAGTTGAGAGTGTTGGTTATAAAATGAACACTGGAGTGCAGCACATGAGCTGTCTAGAACAAAGTTAGTAAAAAACAAAGTCCACATGGAAGATGGTACACGCAGGTGAAGAGAGCAAGGGAGGCAGCCAGGGGTCAGGGTCCTTGAAGGAGAAGGTACATGCCTCAGGAAAAGCACTTGTTATTCCTGGAGTTTAGAAAGACCTTAAGAAAAGATGTATATAGACAAGAACGTGGATGCATACCTGCTATCTCAGAACCCACAAGGCTGAGGCAGGAGAGTAGTGAGCTGGAGGTTCACACCCGTACCCATTCTTGTTTTGAAATGGAAATTAGAAACCATAGTTACAGCTCTCATCACTCCCCAACCCCTCAATCTATTTCTCCTCTGTTTTTCAGCGAACAACGCATAGTAATAAACTACACACTAACCCACAAAGGCTCATGCACACACGGGAAAAATTTACAAGCTCTCTTGAAAATATTCAGAAAGCCAAACTAAGAATGTTCGGACACTACTGAGACTTAGAGCTCAGAACTCAAGACTCTTCCGGAAGTCAGTTTTAGTTTCACTTCCGAAAGTGAGTTTTTAGTTTCACCTAGCCACAAAATAAATCATTTGGCTCCCAAAAGTAACTGTCACACAAAGTTAATTCTCAAATCTATTAGTATTGGCTTTGTCAACTTAAAAAAATATAAAGCAGGGGTGGGAGGACTTTTAAGCCTGCAAGGAATGCTTTAGTCCATAGATGAAGCTTGTTTGGGACTCATCAAAATCGGTGTAAATTAACAAGCCCACAATGTCTAAGAACGATGGAGATACTACAAGAACATGACTAGAATCATGTGAAGACAGAAAAAAATAAAAAGTATTCCAAAATCTAGACAGAATATGGAGGTTCTGAGGAATATCTATCATTCTTACCCTAGTTTAAATCAATAAATATCAAGTATATAGGCAATCCTATGCTGGGAACACATCAGAGGAGACCATCAGATTGTCATTACATGATTTCTGGGAGCCTAATGTGGTGGCACAAGCTTATAGTTGTGGTACATGCCTATAATCTCAGGACTGAGAGAGGATGAGGCAGGGGCATCAAAACCTTGAGGCTATGATGCCCCTAGGCTATACAGTGAGACCTTGTTTCAGAAAGAAAAAAAAAAGCAAGAAACGCAATTCCCCACTGTCTTGCTCCCTCCCTGCTGTGTTGTGCAAGCTTTAACATTCAGTCTTTATGTGCTTATGAGAATACCACTACAGCTTCCAGTCTGGGCCAGAGCACTGAGCAGATCTTGGATGGTAGCTTTGCCCCCAACCTCTAAGAACCCAGAGGAAGCAGGGATCCCAGGCGCTCTAACTTGGGCAGTATCTTAGGTAAGCAGACAGCAAGGCCCGCCCCCAACAGGGAGTAACTGGGACTCACTAGGACCCAGGAAGTCACTCCCCGGCCCAGAACACTGGTTCCTTCTGGTCTGGGCCAGAGCACTGAGCAGATCTTGGGTGGCAGCTCTGCCTCCAATCTCTAAGAACCCAGAGGAAGCAGGTAGCCCAGGCACTCTAACTTGGGCAAGTATCCTGTCTGAGCTTGAGCACTGAGCAGATTTTGGGCCCCAGCACTTAACCCAGTAGTTACACCCACCTCCCAAAGTTCTGATAAAACCAAGATAATAGGAAAGATAGGCTCCAGTCAGGGACAGGGCAGGTAGCACTAAGGAGATACAGATGGCAAAAGGCAAGCTCAAGAACATAAGCATCAGTAACCCAGGGAACTTAGCATCATTAGAACCTAGTTCTTCCACACAAGAAAGTCCTGAATTTCCCATATCACTAGGAAAGCAAGATTCAGATTTAAAATCACTTCTAATGATGATGATAGAGGACTTCAAGGAGGACATAAATAACACTCTCAGAGGATTTGAGGAGAACACAGGTAGACAGGTAGAAGCCCTTAAAGTGGAAACACAAAAATTCCTTAAAGACTTAGAAGAGAACACAACCAAACAGGTGAAGGAATTGAACAAAACCATCCAGGACATAAAAATGAAAGTAGAGACAATCAAGAAATCACAAAGGGAGACTACCCTGGAGATAAAAAATCTAGGAAAGAAATCAGGTGTCATAGACACAAGCATCACCAACAGAATACAAGAGATAGAAGAGAGAATCTCAGGTGCAGAAGATATCATAGAAAATATCAACACAACTGTCAAAGAAAATGCAAAATGCAAAAAGTTCTTAACAAAAAAACATACAGGAAATTCAGGACACAATGAGAAGAACAAACCTAAGGATAATAAGTATAGATGAGAGTGAAGATTCCCAACTTAAAGGGCCAATAAATATCTTCAACAAAATTATAGAAGAAAACTTCCCTAATCTAAAGAACAAGATGCCCATAAACATACAAGAAACCTATAGAATGCCAAATAGACTAGACCAGAAAAGAAATACCTCCCATCACATAATAATCAAAACACCAAGTGCACAAAACAAAGTAAGAATATTAAATACAGTAAGGGAGAAAGGCCAAGTAACATATAAAGGCAGACCTATCAGAATTACACCAGACTTCTCACCAGATACTATAAAAGCTAGAAGATGCTGGACAGAGGTCATACAGACTCTAAGAGAACACAAATGCCAGCCCAGGCTACTATACCCAGCAAAACTCTCAATTACCATAGATGGAGAAACCAAGATATTCCACGACAAAACCAAATTTACACAATATCTTTCCACAAACCCAGCATTACAAAGGATAATAGCAGAAAAGCTTCAATACAAGGAGGGAAATTATACCCTAGAAAGAGCAAGAAAGTAACCCTCTTCCAACAAATCCAAAAGAAGATAGCCACACAAAGATAACTTCACCTCTAATAACAAAAAAAACAGGAAACAACAATCACTGTTCATTAATATCTCTTAACATCAATGGACTCAATTCCCCAATTAAAAGACATAGGCTAATGGACTGGATACATAAACAGGGCCCAGCATTTTGCTGCATACAGGAAACCCGCCTCAGTGACAAAGACAGACTCTACCTTAGAGTAAAAGGCTGGAAAACAATTTTTCAAGCAAATGGTCCTAAGAAACAAGCTGGAGTAGCCATTCTAAAATCTCCAGCCCGAAAACACAAAGGGAGAGACTCATGGTTCCACCTGTATAGTAGTTGAGGGTGGCCTTGCCAAGCATCAGTGGAAGTGGACAGCCTTGGTACCTGAAAGTTTGGATTCCCTAGTGTTGGAAAATTTCAAGAGCAGGGAGATGGGAATGAGAGGATGGTAGGAGCACATCCTCATAGTAATTAGAGGAGGAAAGATGGGGTAAGGGGTTAGGCATCAGTGGAAGTAGAGGGCCTTGGTGCCTAAAAGTGTGGATTCCCAGGTGTTGGGGAATTTCAAGAACAGGGAGGCGGGAATGAGAGGATGGTAGGAGCACACCCTCATAGTAATTGGAGGGGGTAAGGGGTTAGGCATCAGTGGAAGTGGAGGGCCTTGGTGCCTGAAAGTTTGGATTCCCTAGTGTTGAGGAATCTGAGAGCAGGAAGGCGAAAATGGGAGGATGGTGGGAGCACACCTTCGTAGAAATTCCCAGAATTATATGGATTAGACATGATAGAGGCAGGCAGCCAGAAGACTAGATTCTAGAATTCAAACAAATAATTATCTTGATACTAAAATTTGTTTTGAGAATTGTATGTTGCAGAATACATAGCCTTGGTGTATCTACTCATCAG
This sequence comes from Arvicanthis niloticus, assembly GCF_011762505.2. Lineage (NCBI taxonomy): Eukaryota > Metazoa > Chordata > Mammalia > Rodentia > Muridae > Arvicanthis > Arvicanthis niloticus. The sequence goes on along the minus strand of NC_047666.1, from coordinate 77,590,594 downwards.
GCAAGCTGAGCAGACCTGCTCGAACCTCTGAGGTCCTGGAATTCCAGCCAGATGCAGTGAAGACAGAGTGTTAGAGGCTTATCAATTTATTCTTCCCCCAACCCCTCTTCTAATATCTCAACACCGATAATCAGCTTGAAGAAGTTAATGAAGAGTCAGCGCCCCTATTCCCTGGGCTTGGGGACTGAGGTGGTTAATATTGGGCTGTCTTTCCAGGAAAAAGTAGTGATTTTGGTGGATTAGGGACGATTAGATAGGATTTATTGCATAGCCATAACTTACTCGTAGAAATATGTATAATTGTTATTAAGATGAAGTTATAATTTCTTAAATGGTACAAAATTTACTTTGATTTCAAATTTAAGGTTTTTACTGGTACAAGCTTCTTATTAATATAAAAGTGAGATGAATATTGTTACTATCATAGGCCTTGCACCTGTATAACACATTTAGGAATACAAGGCCTAGACCCAGTCCTTCTTTAACTTTTTTAACTTATCTGAGATGGTTAGACTGTGAGTTAAGAGCCTATAGCAAATCCATGGCTTTGAGTTTATTGTTAGGGAGTTTTCTATATTTTCTTTAGAAATAGCTGAGAGGAGTTAACAGACAACAGTCCAGATAGCCTTACATGGATAGTTGGTTTTCAAAACATCAGAAGTCCACAGAATTGACGTTACAAACATTTCTGTATTAGTGTTCATTTTGATTAGAGACCTGTCTGCTCCTGACAGCTTCCTGTCTTGGATTCTAAGAAGAAATTGAGCATTTTTGGAGTTACTCCAGTTGTGGTGAGAGAGCCACTAGGCAAGAATTGCCTCTTTCCATCTACAGACAAAATACTGTCCAGAAAAGGACACACTTGCAGAATAGTCAACTGATTATATCTGCCAAGACAGAGTAATCAGCCCTTAATAATTCTGCATCCCTAAGTCTGTCAGATAATCCTGGGCCAGAAGGCTGAAGATCAGATGCTCCAACATTCTGTAGTATAGGGACTGTCCAGGTGTTCAGCGGTCTCTATAAATTGGCTATGTTTTAGAAGCTATGCTTTATGCTTCCCATAATCTCAGTTAACTCAGTCATTCTGGATTTCTGATGGGGTTGAAAGCTTATAGTCTCATAGCCAATCCTTGCTATTTACTTTCAGAGAAAAGATTTGAGAGGATGGTTTTCAGCTGACATTCATTCTAAAGCCAAGAAAAAAAAAAAAAAAGCCAGGTTCAAAACTAAGTCTTTTATTTGGGAGAGATGACAGAGGTTCTGCTTAGTCAACAAAATGATGGACTGGGTATTAGGTCTATCTTGCACCTTACTGACATAAATTAGTATAGTTATGCTCTAACTGTATTTTGAGAGAAAAGTTTTATTTTAACAGGAAGGGTGATATGTAGGAGGAGCTAAGGTGGGAGGAGTACAGAGGAGGAGTAAGGAGAGGAGGAGGAGAAGGAGAGGAGGAACTAGGTGATGAAAGAGAAAGGGGGGGGGGCAGACATGGAGGCAGATGTTCACATGTCTCTGCCAGTCAAAGATAGTTGATATATCTAGACTGGGTATTAGGTTACACTTCTGATTGATATTGAGCATTACCAAACTTATAAAGCCTTTGGTTGACATTTAAAAAATTGTATAAAAGCAAAAAGGAGAAGGGGGTATGGGATAGGGGTTTTCTAGGGAGGGGAAATGGAGAAAGGGGATGGCATTTGAAATGTAAATAAAATATCCAATAAAAAAAAACTTTAAAAAGAAAAAAAAAGAATACCACTACATGGGAAAGTCATACTTCTCGTGCCTATGTGCTTTTCTACATGTGAGAGGAAACTCCATGTATAAATCTAAGACCCTCTGGAGACAATGAATTAAATAGATTATCTTTCCTTCTTGGGAAAGAAGTTGTGTATATGCAACATGGTAACAACTGTTGTGTAGAAAGTAGCCAGGAAGAGAAGAGAGCAAGTGAACCCAGACAACTGTGGGGCTCTCCATCTTACATAAGCAATACAATATGGATTCCAGATAGAATCTAGATAGATTGCAGATGCTTATGATGAATTATAATGAGTCACCAACAATAAATAACACAAGGATGTAAATAAAAACTACAAGCCACCGATGGTTTTTTTTTTAATATTTAATGACTCAGGAAGGTAGGAAAGGAGTATGTGGATGTTTAGACAGGAAGGAGTAGGAGCAATTAAAACTGTATGCTAGATATAGATTTATTAATCATATCAATAACTTCACTAGATGTTCAATAAGCAACATTCCCTCTGTGATGGATAAAGAGCCAAGGTACAATATCTTAGACAAAAATAATCTGGAAAACATCATAAACCACAGGGACATAATGAAACCAAACAGAACTAGAAACTGTAAGCACACATTATTTGACAGTATGCATGGCAGACATATGTCTGCCAAGACAGAACACAGGACCATAAAGCAAGTCTCCGCCAAGTTGAAAATGTTGAAATGCAGAGTGTGCCCCCTCACCATGTAACAGAACTAAGTCAGAAGTCAAGAATGAAAACATGCATGTGATTTCAGTAGATGTGAGATTTTGCAGGTGTCTAAGAACATCAAAAGTAGAAATTACTTTAAACTGGTCAATTCAGCATCATCAAGCTTAAAGCCAAAATATATCAAATTAAAGCCATTTTCTCTTTGAAAGAAACATTGAGAAGATGCAAAGAGAATCACCCCAAAATGAAAATAAGCATGCAGACATATGCTCTGTCAAGAGGACAGCAAAAGAAAGGTGTGTACACTGTAGGGTTGAACCCATAGAAAATTCTAGACAGTGCCAACCAACCAATACCAACAGGAAGCCGATCAGTAGATGCCTGGGACAGATGAGAGGCTGACTACAAAGAGGCAGAGAGAAACTTGGGAATCAAAAATTATTTAGTGTGTAGATTTAGCCAAGGTACCTGGCTGTGTCACATACACCTCTCCACGTGAAATGCGTGAAACACAAAGAAAGGCATAAAGTCAAAAATCAAAGGCTGCTTTATTATTGCGAGCTCAGTTGCACCTGAAATCCCATATCAGAGCTCTAAGTACATTGAGTTTAATATAATTTCCCTACTATTTAATGCAGAATCCAAAATTCTTAAAATTAAAGGTAGCTAGTCGAGTTTTTTATTATTTATTTTTTATTAGCCCAGATTTTTTTTTATATGAAAAGAGCAAAAGTTACCCTGTAGAACAGTTGGCCTGCCACCTGAATCATCATGGGTGTCTGTCTCTTCGGCAAAGGTCAGTGTTCTAATGAACATGTTTTAACGTACCATCCTAAAACAGGTGATCATCACATAAGTCCCAAAGCAGATTGAGATGTAGTGACAAAGATTAGGAAAGATGCAAAGGCTGGAGTTGCTAATCCTTATGTACAGGCCCATGTCACCCACAGCAGAACCAACCTGAGTATGTCCTGGGAGAGGTTATGTCAGAGAGGCTGGACCCCGTGTACTTAACAAGCACCAGAAGAGCCTGCAAAAGCTCAGTTGGTAGCATGCTTACTGCACAACCATGAAGACCTGAGCAGCTCCAACTCACAACGTGGCAGCACACACCTGTCACACCACTACCTGGTTCAGGCAGACGCAGGAGAATTTTTGGCCAGCAAGGCTGGCCAATCAATGCGTAAGTTCCCATTTTAGGGCGGGACTCTGTCTCAAAATGCAGACTAAAGATACGGCTCAGAAGATGAGGATGATGCTGGCAGCCAGGCCAACCTGAGTTTGATCCCTAAAAACAACATGGTAAAAGGAGAGAACAGACTCCTGCAAGACGTTCTCCATCTCTATGGGTACAACCACACACACACACACACACACACACACACACGGGGGGGGGGGAGCAAACACAAATTACATCTGTGTACATGCATGTGAAGACTCCCAGAGTCAACCTTTGACTGACTCCACATACATGCACACGGATACCCACATGAACACACACATACACAGAGTACCATAACACCTGCTCTGGGTTACAGGGGAAAAGGATTATGGGACAGAGTTTGCCCAGCTGTTCCCTTTTAATGACAGCACCCTATCCTAGGGATCCGGGAAGGTCCATAAAGAAGCTAAGGAAACATACAAGGCTTTGAAAGTTCAGAAAATTACAGGATTCACAGGTGGCTTTTCAAGGTTATAAAAGCAGTAACATTGGTGAAGAGAAGAGACTCTCAAGTGGAACTGCCTGCAAGTTGAGTGAGGAGCAGCAGGGATGTGTCTCTACGGTAGTTGTCACTCAACCAGAGGTGGGCTTTTCAGGGATATGGCAGTCTTTGTGTCCCCTCTTCTCCTCCAAGTCCTTGCCCTCACTCCCCCAGCCAACCCAGTAAACTCATCGGTTTAGTAACTAGCCTCGAAGGATTTGTGCCCTATTTGGGGTGAATTGATGTTTGTTCTTGTCTCCTCAGGAAAAGTCATGCATCATGAATATTCTAAATTGTTGGGTGATGAGATTTAAAAAACAAAACAGATGCAGAAAAAAATGTTAAAGGCATTTGAGGACTGGGAGAGTATGGGGTCTGTCATCAGGCACTAATTCTAATTCTTACACTAAGCTAAATCCCATCCATATGTAAATAAGCTATAGAATGAAGCCAGAGTGGAGAGGACAGTTGGTATTCAGGCTGCAGGCTCCAAGCTCCAGGCTGACTTCTAAACGCACACTGACAACAGGACTGCAGTGCCCTGAGGCTGGCAAGGCTCAGCTCCCAGGTCAGGACATCTGATGACGAGCATCCCTCCCAGGCGCCTGTCATGGAAGGCACTCCAGACTCCTCATTGCAGAGGCTTAAGCAATCCAAATGTTCCTCTAGACCTCAGCACTACGTTCCCCGTTATTCTCACAGATCTTCCAAAATAAATGAGCCTGAAGAAAGAAAGTCAAGGGGATGTAGAAGAGTGTGCGTTTGGCTGTGGAGGGGAAAATAATGAGTGTCGGAAGATAAAGAACCCAAAGATCTAGAACCCCGTGTTGTGTGGTATGTAGAGAACCAGACATGGGCATGCCAGGGAGCCTGCTCTGAGGTGTTGTAGAGAAGCCTCTTCGCCATACTACAGATGCAGAATCCCTAGCTACAAAATGAGGGGATTAAATCAAGAGAAGAGATGCCCAGTTTCCTCCCAGTTGTAAGACTTTCAAAGTCTAGAAACGATGAGTGTAAAAACTCATTGTTGAAGTAAGGCGAGGGATTCGATTTTACGTGATTAAATCAGCAACAAACACTGATCCCATGTCTTTATAAAAGTGTGGTTACTTCCGCCGTGGGAACCAAACTTGGTCGTGGGGAAAGGTGACAGGGAACAAGAAGAACCGGACAGGGGTGAGGTGGTGATGGTGGAGGCGGCGGACAAGACAGGATATCTGCAGTCTGAGAGACAACAAAAACAATGGCAAGAGGTCTTGGGCCCTTGTTTTTGTTAATGAAGTGCTGCCCCCTGCAGTTAGGAAGCGACATAGCACCTCAGTTTGAAGTTTTTAATGGTAAAACCTACTTTGAATTATTTAGATGAATATCATTACTTCTTGCATTTGTGGGTGGTGTATGCTTGTCTGATTAGGATTGTTGTAAAAAAGACAGGATAAAAGAGTTTAAACAAGTAATCACAGTGAAGTAAAACACTTCCCCCTTGCGCAAGTCAGTGTGAGGAGGAATCAGCTGGCTTTTTGCCTGCTCTGTGAAGCCTGGCTTTCCTTTCTTTGTCTGCTAGATTTGCAGCTGAAGAGAAACAATACCCCTCTCTCTGTATTAGTGAGCCTTGAAGGGTTTGTAAGAAGACAGTGACATCAAATGTGGCAGCCGTTGAGAAAACATAATAGCATAAAAACTAACAGGTATGTGCTAGCCTAAATATGTCTGGGTGATTGATTATTATTGCTACAGTTCAATAAGTTTCCATCTTTGATGTGGGAGTTTCAATAAGGAAGTGTATAGTGAATTAAAATGTATAAACTCTGGGCTCAGGGATTACCTGGGTCTGAAAGGGAGTTCTGGTTTCCATTGGCTACAGTAACTCACTTTCTTCGGCTATAAAATAAGGATAAATAAATAAACCAGGGAGGAAGGTAAATGCTGGCCCATATGTCTTCCCTTTCTTCTCAGCATCTTTCCCTTTGGTGACAACCACCACCATCATCATCATGTAGAAAATAAGAATCCGAGAACCACAGAGGAAGAAAATGCCTACAGTGATTTCAGTGCTATTGGCCACAAGGCAGAAGGGACTAAGACCTGGAGGGATGAGCTCAGAGCCCCCAAAGGGATGTACTCAGAGTCAGGTAGATAGTAAATGTCTTCATACCAGACAGTGAAATACTCCACATCGTCAGTGGACATTCTCTCATCCAGAGCTCCAGATTCCTGCCCATCTCTCCTCTTCTCACGTGTCCTCCTTCCTCTCCCAATGCCCCTCTCTCCTTTCCACTGCAGACTATTACCTTGCTCAGCTGTGCTCTTAAGGACCTTTCTAATTTGGTCGCTCTAATTCCCTTCGGTTGACATAAATAGCATGTTTTTCCCAATGTAGGGCAACATAAGAGTTGTGTGCTTGTGAAGTAGCCTGTGAACCTGTATACGTGAGAAAAGGAAAACACACATGCTGAGTCGCTCATGATTTTTCTTTTATGGAATAGCTTATCAAGAATGTAACAAGGAATGAACCAGGCATGGTGGAGCATACTTATAATTCCAGAACTTAGGACATTGGAGACAGTAGAACTAGAAGTTCAAAGAACCCAAGGACAGCCTGGGTTACATGAGTCTCTCTCTCTTTCTCTCTCTCTCTCTTTCTCTGTGTGTGTGTGTGTGTGTGTGTGTGTGTGTGTGTGTGTGTGTGTGGATAGATAGATAGATAGATAGATAGATAGATAGATAGATACTGTATCTGTAGATAAAATATGTGGGGTGTGTGTGTGTGTGTGTGTGTGTGGATAGATAGATAGATAGATAGATAGATAGATAGATAGATAGATACTGTATCTGTAGATAAAATATGTGGGGTGTGTGTGTGTGTGTGTGTGTGTGTGTGTGTGTAATTGGTTTTAAAGTTTAGTGCACACAGTCCCACATGTGCACGCCTACATCCCATAAACTAAGAGATCATGGATAGTCAAGTCCCTTGAATCGTTCAGTTCCTGGGTTGTGTTTTATCAATCACCTATCCACCAGATACTTGGCTGTGAAGGCACATTTCTGAACAACATGAATACATTGACAGTTCTTGAGTAATTATTCTTTGTAATGAAGGTAGTACTACATTAGACAATACAAAAAAGGCCCACGACTGAGGATTACAACTTAGTGAGGAAAACATAAAAATAAACATACAAATAATTTAGTTCATTAAGCATTAAAATTGAGGTATCCCTTCTATTTCCACTGGCCTCATCCAAGAAGTGAATATACAACAGACAGCATATAATCCCAGCCTAGCTGGGAGACACAAACAATTCACAGTAAAAGCTACACATAGTTACAACAGAAATTACTGCTGAGATTACTGAAACGGGCATGGTGTCATCCTATGATAAGAAAAAGAACTCATTATTTGGGGGTACCTTGGAAGTTTTCACCACGGAAACCTGAGCAATGAGTGGCCCCTAAGCGGCTCCCACTTGGGGACATGCTAACTCAATTGTAAGCTCAGTGCTCTTGAGCCTTGTTCTGAATACAGGCTGGGCCTGCAGATTGAAAGTGAAGAAATGGGACAAGGTTAAACCGGGAAACAGAGAGACCATCTGTGAAAGAGAACGATGTTTTCATTAGCCCAGGTGACCTACTGTGCAACTCCAAGCTTCACCTGCTCTGCTCTTCAAAGGCCATGTGTTCAAATTCCAGCCCCCACATGGAGGTTCAAATCATTGGCAACCCCAGTTCCAGGGAATCTGATGTCTTCTGGCCTCCAGTAGTGTGCGTGTGAGCAAACACACATACACACACACGTGCACACACACACACACACAAAACTGGCTTGCTCAGGGATTTGGCTATCCCAGATCTGTCCCCTAGTTTCATAGACAATCAAAAAATAACTCTGTCTTGTCTTGGTCGTGATGATGCTATCCTGTGTGGGTCCATCTCACCTGTTCCATTTTGACAGAGGCAGCTCAGCTCGAACCAACAGCCTCACACAAATTTCATTTAACAAGTAAAATAGGTCATTCACTGAAAGACAAATGCCACGTGGTCTCACATATATATGTGTATTTTAAAAACAGTTAAATTCATTTCATGGAAAAACCCAGTGGTGGTGACCAGAAGTGGGAAGGTTGGGTGGGGGGGGAGTGGTAGGAACTAGGCAGATGCTAATAAAGGTTATCACATTCCAGTTAGGAAACATGGAAGAGATCAAATGTCTAGCATGCTAACTATAGTTAGTAACAGTGTATATACTTGAAGATTCCTGGGAGATTCCAAGTGTTCTCACCTCAGAGTAAGTATGTGGTGTCTTGCATGTACTAATTAGCTTGACTTAGACATCTTACAATATAAACATTTTCCCAAAATATCATGCTGTTCACCATATGTTATCACAATAGATAGTTTGTAGAGTACAGGACTTCCTAGTGGCTGAGATGTGTACCAGCCCCACAGTACATTTTCATTATGTTTGCAGGTTTAGGGGAGAACTTTGTGTGTCATGAGAACTTGGGGCTGTGCCTTAAACTTCAATAGGACAGAGTTGGCTTTGGACAGAGTTTCAACTCTGGGGAATTTCTAAATGTAATGAGAATATGTGGAGCACCGTTAACACTGTCTGCCTTAGTTCACTGAGAGGTCTTTGGAGGAGAGCTGGGGAGAAGTGTGGGGAAGTTTAAACCAAAAGTAACTGTGGGTAGAGGGTAGCAGAGGGTGGCCACCTACAGGTGGTGTCTTCACAGTCTGGAGAAGCCGCCCCTTTCGAGTTCTGGACTTATCTTCCTTGGATCTGAGGATATGCAGCTTTGTGTAATTCATTGAACCAGAAGGAAAAAAAAGTGCATCTAGGTTCACCCCGAATGTAGGAAACATTGAGAGCAAGCCAGGCTGCTCTTTCAAAGAAGAATAAAGCAGTGTGCTGTCATCCTTTCCCCATACATTGAAATAAAGATCAAAACAGAAACTAATTAAGCCAGAAAAGCATATCCACCAGAAATACAGAAAAGGAAGATGTTTGGAATGATGAAAAACAAACCCCTCAGGATGAGAAAATAGTTGGAAATTGAGTGAGAACCCACTGAAGACAGAAAGTCCCAAGAAAAGTCAGTATGTGACTAAATAGAGATTAATCTAGACGCTTTTAATCATAATCATTATATTTACATGGAAAATACCAGTTATTTTTATTTGTGCATAATTAAAATAAAACTGAAATTGAAATCTCTCCCTAGGCAGACATCTGAGTCAGCCTTTTATGCTGAGTGCTGAGTCTTTCAGCAGCTAGAAGCTGTCAGAGGAGCTGACAAAATGGCTCTAAGGTAAAAGCACTGCCATATCAGCCCAGTGACTGAGCTTGATCCCCAGAATCCTTCTGAAGGTGGAAGAAGAAAACCAGCTCCGTAGAGTTGTCCTCTGACTCAATACACATGCACATGCATGCACATGCACACATGCATACACACACTCACATACAAGTAAAATAATTCTGATTCAAAACAAACATATGCACATACATACACATATATACACATGCATGTAAGCACACACACTACACAGAGACACATGCACAAGTACACACTATACATATGAACACATGCACACATGTACTCACACACATACACACAGACTCACACACACACGTGTGTGTGTGTGTGTGTGTGTGTGTGTGTGTGTGTGTGTACATACAATTAAAATTGTTTTTCAAAAAACAACTTATGAGAGGTCGCCGAAATGTGGCAGGGTTGCCAACGATCCAATTTATGGTTTATGCAGAAGATTCTACAGTTGCGATTAAAATAGAGAAGAGCAAGAATGAACACAGAAGGGAATTTAGGAGGACACTAAGATAGTTCACACAGTTGATCCAAACTGAACTGAAGGAGGAGGTCGATGGTGATAAAGATGATGACGATGATGGTGGTGGTATATAGTTAAAACTGCAGTGTATTGTGGGACTTTGCTCTTACGTGCTTTAAAGCAGTCAGCATGTGTTCATTCAATTAATGCTCACAAAATAATTTATAGGGTAAGACCTATCACTGCTCCCACTTTATAAATGAAGAAGCTGAAATAAAAGGTAGATGCCTTTTTTAAAAAAGAAACAGAACAAGTGAACAGTAAATCAGGAAGTGAGGATAGAAAGAAGGGCGGTGGTTTGCTGAGAGTGACCCAGAGGCTCATGGATTTAAAGAGTTGGTCCCTAGTTAATGGACTGATTAACCAAGATTAGGAGGTGTGGTCTTGTTGGAGGAAATGTGTCACTGGGGGTGGGTTTGAGGTTTCATAAGCTTATGTCAGGCCCAGTACCGGCTTGTGCACCTCGCGCTCGCGCTCTCGCCCTCTGCCTCCTACCTGTAGATTAGGATGAAGCTTTCAGCTACAGCTCCAGTAGCATGCTTGCCTGCTGCCATGTTCCTGGGCAAGCTTATAATGGACTAATCTTCTAATCTTCTGAAATGGCAAGCAAGCTCCCAGTAAATGCCTTCTTTTATAAGCTTCCATGGGCATTGTGTCTCTTCATACCAATAGAAGAGTAACCAAGACAGAAAGAGATTCAGAAAAAATTTCAGAAAAAAACTTGGTAAATTTTTCCTTGGGTAAAAAAAAAAAAATCCCAATTTGTGGTAGAGGCAGACTTGTCTTGGAACTTACGAGCCTGTAGAGTATCGAAAAGGAGCAGGTTCCCAGCACACACGTGGCAGCTCACAAATGCCCATAATTCCAGCTCCAGGAAATCCCATGCCTCTGTTCTTCTTGGGCACTGCTCTCATGTGCACATACACATATCACACAAACACATAAATAAGACTAACTAGCTCTGGCAGGAGAGTTAGCTCACGGTTAAGAGCATCTTTACTCTTGCCAAAGATTTAAGTTCAATTCCCAACACCAACATGGTGGCTCACGACTCTCTGGACTCCAGTTCCAGGGGATTCAATATCTTCTTCTGGCCTCTGCAGACATCGGGTACATGTGATACACAGACATATGTGCAGGCCACACACTCACATGCATAGAATAAAAATAAACAAACATTTAAAAAATAATAACAATAACAGAGCTTTTATAAGGTTTGGATAAATTTAATCGTTAAAGACACATGTTAAATAGAATGGCTTTTTTTTAATGACCAAGCATTCATTTCAAAAGTTATATAATACAAAGTCAACATGCCTGAACAAAAGAAAAGAAAGACTTCTAAGTACTAGCCAAGAAGTTTCACGGCTAAAGAGGACATACAGCCAAGGCCGTCAAGTGCTGGTGAGCAAGTGAGGAAGCAGACGCAACTCACACTAGGAATGGCAAGGAACATCTTGCAGACATTAAAGAGATGAAGAGAGTGCCGTGAACGACTTAGGACAATTCGCGTAAATTTAGGACAAGTGGGCAAGTTCCCAGAAAAATATGAATCAGTGAAAAAGGAAGCATGAACAGTCTGACAGTCATGTAAGACTGAATCGACAGTGAGAACCTCGTCCCATAACCCAGCTCCAGGATCCATGGCTCCTCCACTGGCTAGCATGCTTCTGTGAAGACTTAGCAAGCTTTTGATACCAAAACACAATGGAACAGTGAGTATGAAAAAAAACATCACATGTCAATAAATAAATAAATAAATAAATAAATAAATAAATAAATAAATAACATAGGCAGTCCAGGGACCAGGCCAACTTGGGATCCATCTCAAGAGAAGGCTACAAGGCCTGATACTATTACTGATGCTACAGCTTTACAGATAGGAGCCTAACATGGTTGACCTCTGAGAGGCCCAACAAGCAGCTGACTGAGACAGACACAGATACTTACACCCAACCATTGGACTGAAGTTGGGGACCCCTGTCATTGAATTAGGGAAAATCTGGAAGAAGCTGAGGAGGAGGGCGACTCCATAGAAAGACCAGCAGTCTCAACTAACCTGGACCCCTGAGATCTCTCAGACACTGAGCCACCAACCAGGCAGCATACAACAAGCTAGTCTGAAGCTCCATACATACATACATACACAGAGGACTGCCTGGTCTGGCCTCAATGAGAAAAGATGCACCTAACCCTCAAGAGACTTGAGGGCCTAGGGAGTAGGGAAGCCTGGTTGGGGGAGAGGGGGTGACATCCTCTTGGAGACAAGGGGGAGGAGGAATGAGATGAGGAACTGTTGGGGGATGGACCAGGAGGAGGGCAATGACTAGACTGTAAAAAGATAAAAGTAATAAAAAAAAAAAAAACCAATGAATTAAATCTAAAGACATCTAAAACTGATACTGTACTTTAACAAATGAGAGTTTATGTGGGAATATAAGCTCAGTTCAACACACAGGAAAAGCAGTTGACTCTTTACGTTATTGAATTGTCTGAATATTTGGACAGGCAGGAAAATCCCTCAATAGCTAATGTTTATGCATGGTAACAGATATCTAATAAAAACAGATGAGAAGAGGCTCAATGGTTAAAAGTATGTGCTACTCTTGCAGAGAATGTATGCTCCAGTGTTTGGAGGTTCACAAACCATGTTCAAGCCCAACTCTAGGGATTTTGATGTCCTCTCCTAGACTCCAGGGGCACTGGCTGTACATGGCACAAATACAGACAGGCAGGCACACATACATAGAAATAAGTGAAAACATATTTCTTAATTTAAATAGACTATAAAAACACTTTCAATCTGGTAAAGTGGGAGTGGGAAGCTACCCATCCATATGATCTCTATCACAGTCCAACTTGATAAGCATTCTGTTGATAATGAAAGCAGCCATAAGAATATCAGTATGAATAGATATGGCTGTGTTCTGGTGATACGTTCCTTACAAACCTATGGCAGCTTTGACTTAGCCCATGGTCCATACATACATTTTCAATCCTAGGTTCAAGGAGATCTATAAAATGTGACAGAATGGAAAACCAATGGTGAAACCCTGTCCTGTGAAACAGGAACCAAAAAAAAAAGAGTCCCAACCATCACAACCGTGACTCCTGTTGCATTTTACTGTCAAAATATCAGACAAAACAATAAAGAACAGAAAGTCAAGAGATCAAACCAAGGCCTTGTATGTAGTTGGCAAGCACTTTGCCACTAAGCTACAACCCTCGGCCTTTCAAATAAGTGTCCAACAAGTAGAATGTTAGGTGGGTCACAGACATAAGAATCAGTGTAGAAACTTATTCCTACAAAGTAATTAAATAATAACATTAAAGAGGATGGAGAAATAGATCGGAACTTAATGGGACTTAACTGGCTATTCTTCCAGAGGATGTGGGTCTGATTCCCAGACACCACATGGTAACAAAACCACCTTGCAATTCCAGTCTCAGGATATCCAGTGCCCTCTCCTGACCTCTGTGGGTACTACCCACAAATGGTGCACTTACATATGTGCAGTCAAAGCAGCCATCCATGTAAAATGAAAAGAAATCTTAAAAATGTAAATAATTAAAAGTGATGCAACTCCAATAATATAAAAATATGAAGTAGCTACAAGGAAATTTGCAAAAAAAAATATGCATTAGCTGAGACAGATCAAAACATTAAAAATGACCTAACAGATAGCAATAAAAAAAATAGTTCATTGATTTCCATGTCTGTATTTTAAATCTACTCATTCTCCCATGATGAGCATTTTCTACATAACCAAAGAAAAGTTCAATGTACTTATACTTTGGAGGGTATAACAAGTTGCCTCTAAAATATATTCAAAAACTCAAAAGGCCATGATTAGGCAAAATACTTCAGAAGAACAAAGCAGAGCAGCTTTCTCCAAAAGATATCCAGATGTATAATTCAAGTAAATAAAATAGCACGATATCAGTCTACTGGCAGAGAGCTTGGAATCATGCCACAGAGGTATGACCAGCTACACAAGGTACAAGCAGTGAAGTCACAGTGGCTGTCAATTAGCCAGTGTGAGATTAAATGAAAATCAGACTTATTCATACAATTTACTAACATGAATAATAGACAATAATGTTTGAAGAACAAAAGCTTTAGAATAAGGTGTGAGTTCTCATAAGCTCATAAACAGGAAGGAAGTGATGGACAGATCCCATTCATTCCCTTCTTGAAGAACTATAAAGAAAACAAACAGAAGCCACAAGGAAAGAGATCCAGAGTACATAAACAGAAGAGGACACTGGAACCTCAAGTACAATAACTATTCCCATAAATACATTTTTAAAAGAATATAATGGGGCTGGAGAAATGACTCAGCACCCAGGTCTGGTTCCTTGCACTTATATGCTTCACTCCTAACTCCAGCTTTCGGGGATCTAGTGCCCTCATCTGGCCTCCACAGGAATCATAGACACGGACACATAGATACACACATGCACACATGTACCTAAGTAAAAGATAAAACAAATATTTTTTAAAAATATATCATTGATGACTGAGATGTTTCTCAGTAGTAAACAACTTGCCTAAAATTCATGGATCTCTATGTTCAGTCTCCAGCTACACACACACACACACAGACACACACACACAACACACAACACACACACACACACACTCATATACATACACTCACATACATACTCTCAGTCACACACACACACTCACATACACACTCTCTCTCACACACACTCACACAAACACACTCACACGCATACACATTCACACATATGCACACACATACAAAGAGGTAGGAGGAGGAAGAGAGAATAAACAAACATTTTTCACTGACAGAGTATAAAAGGGAAAAGTTATCTAAGTGGAAAATAAGCATACACTTATGCTGACCCTCAGTAGTAACAGGGGCCATGAAAAAGTCCACTATTGTTTCATAATTATCAGACTAAGACACTAAAAGTTTAATGTACAACGTGTTGGTCAGGAAGCAGCAATAGGAACTCCCAAGCAGTACTGAAGAATTTCTTGAACTTACACTGTAAAATTGAAGATT
Organism: Arvicanthis niloticus; assembly: GCF_011762505.2. Taxonomy (NCBI): domain Eukaryota; kingdom Metazoa; phylum Chordata; class Mammalia; order Rodentia; family Muridae; genus Arvicanthis; species Arvicanthis niloticus. The sequence continues at coordinate 77,575,546 of NC_047666.1, read as the reverse complement.
TCTATTTCCTCCCGCTCAACAATCCCACATTTAGAGAAACTAACACCACCTTATACTAGAACACCAGTCTTGTTATGCCTGGCAACAAACCTCACATCTTCCAACACAGGACATAGGAAAATGGCGTGTCCATAGAACAAACACTAAGGAGCAATGAAGATGATCATATTGAGAATGGCTCCAGCATGCACAGTACAGAGAAACTGCACATGTCTTATGATGGATAGGTAGTGACAATAAAGATGACAGCCAAATAAAGCTGCGGGTTTTTTATCGCTAAACTGAAGCATACACTAAAAGTGCACATATATGCATAACTTTCTCTTTATTGTTTCATGTCAAGCAAGGCATAAATAGTTGACTCAGTGAGACAGATTGTGGCTGGGTCAAGAACTGGCAGAGAGCTGGCCTCAATCACTCTCTTGACCTCACTTGTAGCAACTCAGTGTTCCACACAGACTGCTTCACACGAGAAAGACGTGTTTATCATGTTTTCTGGTTACAGGTTGTGCTCCAGGACAGAGAATGCAAAGTAACACAAATACTGGCACTGTGTTTTCTGCAAGCATCTAGATTCTTGTTCACACAAATGAGTCTTCATTCTGCTTTGCCAAATAGCTATCCTGTAATTCTCATAGTTTTACATTATAGCTTCTCTTGCCCGAATGAATGCATTTCCCCATATTACTGAGATCCATTCTCAGAAAATATATGATCCCTCTCTTGTTTATCTATACTTAACAAATATACATGCAACAACATATATAATATTTCCAAAGGCCTACTCTGTGAGTCTGTAAATTCCCAATGTCCTATGTGAAAAGTCTCTGATCCAAACTACAACCACATCTATTGTGGACTGGGCTGAACCCTTTCAAATTCATAGGTGGAAAATCTAGCCCCAAATATGTCTATATTTAGAGACTGTTTTCTTAACTTGTGAAGGTTAAGTGAGACCATAAAATTGGAAGGAAACCTCACCCAGAGAGACTGGCATTTTCACAAGAAAGGGCAGGGACATCAGAGACACTGGTTTCAAGGAGAAGGCACATACGGACAGAAAGCAGGAACAGTCAGCTAGTCAAGGTGAGAATCCTCGACAAGGAGAATCTGTTCACAGCTGAATTTTAGACTTCAAGGTCTCAGATCCATGTCTACACACTGACAAAATATATAAAGGACACCGTCACAAAAGACTTGTGTAGATATTAAGCAGAATAAAAATAAACACACAAGGCTTAAAATAATCCAATGCAAACGGGATATACAAAAATATCTGACCCTGACCTGGGCTGTGGCTCATGAGTAAAGGCTCTTACCTCTGAGTCCTGTGAGCTGAGTTCAATTTATGGAACCCACACAGTAAAAGGGTAGAACCCACTCCAACAAATTGTCCTCTGACCTCTACACATGGGCCATGGCGTACACATATCCACACACAGTAAATAATAAAAGGATTAAAATTAAAAATATGTATACATGATCCTGGATCAACTAAAACAAAGAATATTTAAAATGTGCCCATGATGCCCATTAATTGTGAGCTAACATAAAATAAAATAACATAGAAGAGACTTTCAAACCAAAAGAAAAGAGAAACGTGTTCTTTTTCAGGGGTTTCCAGAATTCCACCAAAAATATTGTTGTACATTCAGCAGATGTGAAAAGCATCGGGTATCAGGCTCATGATTTCAAAGGCTAGATTTTTATCCATTTCTGAACTATCAGTCTCACAAGCACCATAAAAGTCATCTTAGCCCCTGTACATTTCAAATTGAGAATTTAAAATGGCACTAATAGATGTTGTTAAAGCAACTGAGGTGGTAGCAATTCCTTCATCCGGTTCTCACTTAGCTAGGTTGGTCAGGCGTTCTCTGCATCTAGAATCTGTCTTCTCAGTTCTATTTTGAGACTTTGGTTCACGGCTCTGACGGTATTGCCAATAAAGCTGCCGGATGCCATTAATCTCACTTCTTTGGAAGAATAAATCATTCCCCCAGAGTAATTAAACAATAAACACATCAAAGTAAAACTAGTTCAAGTTAAGTCTAGACGTCCACTGTGTCGTTCTGAGACAAGCTTGTCACGGCCATCTCCACTTGAACTTGAAGCTGCTTTGCTCAGTCTTTACAACAGAACTAAGACTTAAGATTGTTTTATGGAAGCAACTAGCCCCATGGAGCTGACATCAAAACTCAGCAGGGACACCAGCCTGTATCTGCAATTTCCCTGAGCCACTATGGCGCATGCCCAGGGTTGGTATCAAGCTTTGTTTGCTAGTACTGTCATACATGCCACACCCCAGGCTTGTCACTGGGCCACCTCTCTTCCCCATTCCCACAATTTTAATTTGCTCCCTTTCAAAGGCAAAGAGACTACAGAGCTAGTCATGAATGTTTTCCCCGGAAGGAGTCATGATTTTTACAGACAGACTGCAAGGTATGGTAATAACTTTGGCCTCTGTGTAGAACCAAAATGGTCTCAGGTCTTCCTGAGTTCAGCCACCAAACTTTATAAATGAGGTAGTTACGATTCTTTTATGACTTTGTATTACTATGGAATAGATTGAGTCACTTTTACAGGAACTGAAGATAATTTCTTAAACTAATATGTGAGATGTTTTTTGGTGCTGTTGCCCGGTTACACAGATTAGACTTTATCACAAAAAAAAAAAAAAAAAAAAAAAAAAAAAAAAAAAAAAAAAAAAAAAAACCTCTTCTAAAGCCTGTCTGAGGAAATAGAAGTAAAAGCATTCCTTCCTCTAATAACTTACAGAAAACAGCAAATCCACTTCTTTTACACACTGATGGAGCCATCGCCTTTCCCATTAAGGTGGTGGAGTTCTAAATATAGACAAGACCAATGCTGTTGGCCAAAAAATAAATATTAGGGTGGCTGAGATTGGTAGTCTTCATTGTCAATTTAAAGGGATTTGATATCACCTAGGAAACACATTGTTTTACATTTCTTTGATATCTTTATTTTATGTTTAGGAGTGTTTTGTTAGCACATGTGTCTGAGTACCAAGTGCATGCCTGATGCACGAGAAGGTCGGAAGAGGATGTTAGATCCCCTGGAACTGGAGTTACTTTACAGACAGTTGTAAGTCATCTTGTGGGTGCTGGGAACTAATCCAGGTCCTCCACAAGACTGTGTTCTCAATGACCGAGCCATTATCTCTCCAGCCCCTTTAAGTGTATTGTTGTGGTGCTCCCAGAGAGGTATAACTGAGAAGAGAAACCTACCCTGAATGTGAACAGCACCACTACAAACTAAAGTCCGGAGCTAAACAAAAACAAGAAAGCAAGGCAAACACCAGCATTCACTGCTCTCTCCTGCCTCCTGACTGGAGTTGCAATGTAGCCAGCCCCCTGCCACAAACTTCTACCACCACAGTACCTTTCCCACCACAATGGACTATTCCCTGACCTGTGAGTCAGAATAAGCCCTCCTTCCATCCTTCCCTAATCTGATTTCTTCACGTGTTCCATCACAACAATGATGTAACAAATAGGGATTTTGATGGAATAAACCAAATATGAAATATTATGCTTTGACTTGCTGCCATCAGTGAGATGTTTTGTATAAATGTGATTAGAAGGGGGAGTTTTGCTAAGGATATATCCTCATGTTTGATGACACTCAGTGAAATAACAGAACAGGTCATATCCCAGGTACAGAAGAGACACTTCATCCTGGTCAGTGATGAGACAAAACGCCAAACATGTGCCTCATACAAGTCAGCTTCGGTTACTCAAAAATACACTGCATAAATTACAGTGAACCACAGATGTCTAGGTCCCAGAAGGTTCAAAAACAACTAAAATTATAAGCAAACTACTATACGCACACACACACACACACACACACACACACACACACAATTTCAATTCTTAAGAGAGAAAATTCCATAGAACTTTAATAGGTATCATCCTACAGTGTGGGTCCCTGATCGGGAGGGCTTCCCATGAAGATCTCTGGCCCGGCCAGGTGCAGGGGTCCAGGCCAAGGGGATAGAGTGGGAGCAGGGAAGAGGAATCGCCTCTGCTGCCTCTGCTGCTGCCTCTGCTGCCGCCTCTGCCTGTGTCTGCCCTGTCGCTACCCAGTTGCTCCCAGGTGCTGTACCTGTCTCTGCACTGAGCCAGTCTGGGCTGGGGAGGTGAGAAGCTGGCTAGCTAGCAAGAAGAGGAGGGTCCTGAAGGTGCTTTGGGAGAACAGATTTCTTCCCAGGTGTTACAGCTCTTGCAACAGAAACTCTCAGACAACGGGATGATTCTCACACACCTCTACTTCTCCTGAATAGGGTTCTTATATACAGTTTTGGGGTGGGTCGGGGTCTGGCAGCAGATAACACCTATTGGCTTGGCCTGAGAGCTTGGAGATACCTCATCTACATGTGGGAGAGCCTGAGGCACTGTTCCTAGTGACTGATGGTCATAGACCTCTGTGGGAGGGGCTGTGGAGGGTTGAAGCTAAGTGAAAGAAACCGGGGGCCCAGGAGCGAAGCTGAACACCTACCATCCCATTAGGGTCTGGGGTTCAAGGCCTGTGCTCGACCAGGCGCCCAGCTGCCTCTCACAGCCCACTGCCCCACACTACAGGGCACATGATGTGTTGGCTTTTGTCTCCTTTAGTTCCAGAAACCTCAGAACTACTTGTTTCCATATAGTCAGAAAGAAAATGTTTTATTAGGACCATGTAACTAAGTATCATAAGATTGCTTTTATTATAAAAATTCAGTTTGAGTAAACTGTTCTCAATCAAACTCTATCAAGCTCAATAAGCATTGCACCTCAAAAATTACTAAGGAGATGGTGTCTCCTTAGATTGTAATTTCTGTCAAGGGGAAGGACTCGAGCCTCCTTCCATCACTGCCGACAACCTACAGGAGCCGCAGTGCAGAGGTAGGAGCATGAACCTGTGACAATGGCTGAGCCAGACTCCAGACCTCATCCAAACTGGCTGTCATTCACTGGATCTTGCTATGATATCTTCTACAATAGCAACACTAGAGAGATTTAATCAAAGGGAAATCCATCTCACATGTATATTTAACTCTGCGCAGGGAAGTTGACAAGTATATATGTCTTATGAATTAAAGAAAACAGACAAATGGCTGCTATGGAGGGTAAAATGGATAAGAGAACAAATACTATGTGTGTGACATGAGTACAAAAAAAATAACTCAACCTACTATGGAAAAATCCATCTGCCTCTGTAAAAACAAATTTTAAAAGGAATGAAATCTGACCTGTATACCTCAGCCTTCAACTGGTAGACACCACAAATTTAACATATAACCTGTCACCATGTGACAGCGTTATTCCACTGTTCTCCTGTAAACGAGAGTGTTGTGGGGAGGTGTAAAAACATCCTGAGTTCTGGATTTTTGCAGCAATATGGTGTTGCAAATGTACAAAATCTAACTTATAGTTTAAAAGAACACTTCAGTCATAACAGAAATGCTCTCATGCACCCACAGCATCTTCGGTCACCCACACAAAATCTACACATGATCAAACCAGCCAATGTTTCACCACGGTCACACCCCCTCACCCCTAACTGAGAAGTGGTTGATATAGTCAATGGCTTCTGCGGCAGAGAGAGTCAGTTTTCGTTAGAGACATAGCTCCTGGTCAATCAGCAACATTCCAATGGATGGCTCCTACCCGTGAGTATATACATGGGCAGCAAAAATTGGACTCTGTGGGTTATTTTTAAATTTATTATTGATTAATTAATTAAAGATTATGAAGTTGGAAGGGGATGGTCAGGCCTGGATCTTGGAGGAAGTAGAGAAAGAAGTGAGAGGTAAATATAATTAAAATACATTGTATGCATTGTGAAATTCTCAATAAAAGTCCTGTATCTTTTAAAAATACTCTGCCTTCATGAATCACCATCAGAATTAAGCAAGTTAACAAAAACTGATGTTTGACTCCCTTCATAGGTAAAGAAAGAGCACTATCCTGGATGTGAATAACTTAAAGATTACCTGGTTCAGTCATTTCTTGAGATTATTTACTGCATTCAGCAAGTGTTGAACATCAAACCTCTCCCTAAATCTTGACTTAGGCATCCAGGGTTATTTTATTTTATTCACTCAACCTCACTCACTCTTTCCTGGACTCCGGCATGTGGCTGCTGAAGACCTTGCTCTTGCAGCTGGAAAGGCATGCATGCTAGCCCTCCAATGCAATAGTGTAAGAAAGCTGGCCTACCCACACTTACAGGGTACCATTTAAGTCATACTGCACTCTTCAGCCTTCTGTAACTCCAACTTTAAGAGATCCAACAGTCTTTTGTGCAATGTGCACACACAGATGCACACACACACACTTACAGCATAACAAAAGAGTAGAATGGCCATGCTAATTTGAGCCTCTGCGTAGCATCTTAGCTCTCATGTTTCATCTTTGAAAGCTATCTTAAAAGTATGCCTGTGGTATTGAGAACTGAAATGATTTTATTGAGTACACAGAAATGGATTCTTCTTGATGCAGGGTTTGATTCCATCTTAATTCTCATGTTTTACTCAATGGTGAGCATTGCAATACCAATGGAAGATCTGACTCAGTGTCTCTTGCTTGCAAATTACCTTCACCAGCATGGATGCAATTTACAACCAACTATTCTGCATGTCAAAATTGCTCAATACCCTGTCATCAGGATGACCACTTCCTTTGTTTTGTCTTCTGTTTTTGTATTTGAACCTGACTTCCCATCTTCAAACACATGAAGACAGAGTCCTTAAAGAAATTGTCATTAAGCCAATAATACAGTGAAGGGGGTTGAATGTGGAGAAAATTATTTCCTTGTTTTTCTTGGTGTTTTAATTGGTTTGACTAAACAGCAAGTATTGACGCTTCAACCCTGCCTGTACTAAAATTCCTTCATTATTCATGGACTCATTACACCGACATCCTGTAGAACCATGCGAGCAAACGGTTGGCAAACTCCTGATCAAGTGCACATCCCGATGGAAGCCTAAGGGTAAAAGGCAAATAAAAAACAGCTGGAAAAAATAATGCCTTCTATTAACATCTAAAGTTTCTAGAATTAACTTGGTTTCCTAATTCCTAGAGACTTGGAAGTCACACATCTAAAAACTAGACTCTTAGGACTGCAGACAAAAGTCCAAGAACATGAGCAAACCATAGGTGGGGTCACCACTATGGTCACGTGTGTGCCATGGGGTGTGGTTTGGTATTTTCTCCTTTATTTTCATCTCTTTTTTTTTTGAGTTTTTTTTTCTATTGATGGGTGTCAATGTATGTCTGTGTGGGTGTCCTCAGAGATGAGAAGAAAGATCAAATTCCCTGGAACTAGAGTTACAGGCATTTGTGAGTTTCCTGATATGGGTGCTGAAAAGTGAACTCGAATTTCCACAAAGCAGCAAATGTTCCTAACCTCTGTATGTGTGGAGGGGAGGGGCACATATATCTCTGTGTGTTAAGTAAGACTACAGATGTCAGAGGACAATTTTTAGGAGTTGGTTCTCTCCTCTCGCCATGTATGTCCTGGGATTGAACTCAGGTCTAAGACTTGATGATAAGTGGTTATACCTGATAAGCCATCTTGCCAGCCCAAATAAATATTTCTTTAAAATTTCATATGAAAGCAAGTCATTGTGACGTTATCTAACTAAGTCTTTTATTTTGTCCCTCAGAGACAAAAGCACATGCTTCTCTGTAAGTACTGTCATGCCTTCCCAATGTTACCCAAATGTTCTTTCTAGCTCCTTTCCTACTCACTAGATATGGGCAATTCATAAATTGTATTATTTTATAATGTTCCTGCATGCCTAAAACTTTTCGAACTAAAATTCAGGAAAGCAAGTGATCTCATCGGCATAATAAATTATAATTAATAACTAGACCATTTTGGATTCTTGGATCCGTTTTCTATCCTTGAATAATTACTGATTGTGTGTGTGTGTGTTTATGTGTGTATGTGTGTATATGTGTGTGTATATAATGTATATTATATTTAATATATATTGCTTTTAGGAAGGTAATACAGAGAAGGGGATGAATGTGGGGAAGATCATTTTCTCTTACTTCCTTTTTTCAGTGTTTTAATTAGTTTGACTAAACAGCAAGTATTGAAGGTTCAACCCTGACTGTGCCAAAATTCCTTCATTATTTATGGGCCCATTATACCGACATCCTGTAGAGCCATGCAAGCAGTATTACTACTAATAGCCTAGCAGAAAATCAAACTACTACAAGGAAAAGAAAGACAAAAGAGACAGAGAGGGTGAGGGAGGAGTGGGAAGGAGGGGGAGGTGGGAAGAAGAGGAGAGGATAGAGAAGAAGAGGGGATGAGAAAGCAGAGGAGAGGAGAGGAGCTTTTAAAACACAAAGGAGAAAAATTTTCAAAAGGAATTTAGTTCCAGTCTGTGAGTAATGTGCACGGGCAGTCACAAGTTTCTGTACTGTAACATGCAAATCACATCTGTGCTTGAGGCTCACATTTTTCATTTCCATTCATAAAAATAAATCAGTCAAGCCTTTATCCTTTAGCAAAGGAAATGCCTCTTTCTCAATTGCTTCCCTGAAAGTGACACCACCCTCTTGCATGTCACTGGTAGTCAGGAAATCTTCCCTGCGGGATACTTGGGGACTCCTTTCCATTTATGGTTCTAAAATTCTGAGTATTATCATAACCTACAAACTACTGCAGGGTTTACTGACTGCAGACCCTTGTCCAGAGCTGGCCCTGCCCAACCAAAATCTCTTGAATCCTTTTGAAATCTTTGTTAACATTCAAGAAGCTTAACAAATGTCTAACATTCATATTTCATAATTTTATAAAGTGTTCAAATCTCAAATCAACAGCTTCTAAAATATCACTTTGAGAAACTTAGACTAATACTGAGACTTGGTTTCATAGTAAAACCAATAACACATCTCTGTCTGGTTGACTCTAAAACAAATAAGGAAAAGAGTTTCCCGGCTGGTATGTAGACAGGACCAATGTTGTGTGTCCTGGCTGATGCACACAGTCAACCCTTAGGAAGTTCCCTGTCCACTCATCTGTGTTGTCTCTCACCCAACTACTAGGATCTTATCGTGATGAGTTCTTTTATACAGATAAATGCAACATGAACATCCAGGTCACTTGATGCCTGAGGCAGCCCTATTTTACAATATCCATCTTGTTTTAATTTGCATCTTGTTTTTATTTAAACATTACCCTAATCTATATTCATTAGACCTCAGAGTCCAGGAGTTAGGGTTGCTTGCAGAAAGACTTATCCTTTCCATGCAAGAGGCCCTGGTTCTAATGGCATAACTAATAAAACTAAAACACAATACAAAATCAAGTTTTAAAAAGGTATCTTACATGAAGCATTAATTTCTTTACACATACACACAAGTAATTATTTCGTTAAGTTAGCCTACTTTTTTCCATCACTAGATATATCAGTGTGAAAAAAAACTTATTACAGAGTAATATGTCACTAGCAAATCACTGAAGCACCAGCTGGCAGGTTATCTGGTGAAAATCCATTTTGTCCAGATCATTAACTCTTGGTTAGATGTAAACATGTAATGAATGGAAAGAATGTAGTTAATCTGTATATATAACATCTGCAGCCACAAAATCAGAAGGAATTTTTTTTGACATTTTCTTTTACAGGGATTCCTTATAATCCTCAAGGACAAGGTTTTGGGGAAGGGGCCCGTGGAACTTTCAAACAATATCTTCATAAAATAAAAAAGGATGGGGTATATACCTGAACACCGCAAATTTATTTAAATCATACTCTTTTTATTTTAAACAAAACAAAAAACTTTGGACGCCAAGGAACTTTCTGCTGAGTGTCTATGGCACCCTTCAACTAGGCATACTTATGCCTAGGTAAAAAGGAAGGATCCACTTACAGGCAAATGGCATGATTCCGACCAGGTATCTAATGTGGGGAAGACGGATGAGTACATTCTGAAGTTTAAACTAAATCCATATTGGGATGGCCCTCTATCTTCATGAATATGAAGGATATTTTAAAGTTATTTTATGGGAGAAGGTGCCTATGTTAAGACATGGCTTTTATTAAGGTGGTAGATTTAATCCAGTGCCGTTCTTCAGCAATTGGATCTTTCAGAAAGTACAACAATGTAGGGCTCTTTGCAACCACCACAGCCAACAGAGTAACGCTCTATGGAAAGACAGAAGGTTGTTTGGTTAAACACAACTAAGGGTCTGGTGTTGATTCAAACTTCCAGAGTCGGACCCGAGTAGTTCATTTTAGGTATATTTTTAAGCACAGCACAATTTGATAAAAACTTTCCTAGTGATAATTAACTCAATCATGCGTAAACAATAAAGCATACATAAATGTCCTTGAGAAACAAAATAAGGTAAATAAAGATCAGAAGTGACTATATCAAAACTCTTTGCAAAGCACATGTGACACCTTCTATAAAGATGGTTTCTATAGATTTGACTACGTGTGATACCTCAATAAAGATTAGTTCTAGACGCTAACTGAGAAAAACCAAGCGATGAAAGGGTCCAGAAAGGACCTAGTGTGGTCTCTGGCCACACAGATAGCACAAAAGCCACTAGGCTGTCAACTGCACCTGCCCCTAGCCTTCTAAGCAGATAACAGGTTATACATCCCTCCTTTTGAAGGAACATCTCTGTGTGCTTAACATTCCAGCTTCCTTAGTGCTTAGCTGTGTGCACAAGGAGCTCCGTGTTTCCTATACAACAAAAGTATAGAACACAGGGATCAAAGGAGAAAAAAACTAGCCATTCAAGTCCACTGAAGCAGGGCTTAGTGCATACCAGATAAGCTCTGTGCAGCTGAGATACAGCCCAGCCCCATAGCAAACATCCAAACGACGGTACCTCAGTCTCCCACATTCCCACTGAGGAACTCAGCAGCAGTATCAAGAACATCTCAAGGATTTCCCAGTTTGGTCCGTTCTGTCAGGGTTCTGCTCTGATTGTTACAAACCAACTTCTTCAAGTGATCCTCAAGGACAAAACTTCTGCCATTCTATAAGTTCACACACCCATTCTGGTAGTCCCCTTTAAGGCCATAAATAATTGGTATGGTTACAACACCTGCATCTATCTAAATACTTAAAAGTAACTTTTGTGACTTCCCCTTGTAATTTCTCACTGATCCACTAACTGCATAGCTTTCGACCCGACTTCAGATGCCATGAGTATAATTTTCTCATTGTCTTTGTTTCCTGCTTGCCTTCGATAGGCGTTCTAGTTTGGTTTCTATTACCATGATAAACACCATGACCAAAAACAACTTGGAAAGGAAAGGGCTTATTTGGCTTCTCTGTTCCAATCACAGTCAACCACTGAGGAAAATCAGACCAGGGACTTAAGCAGGAACAGAGGCAGGAACCACAGAGGAACTCTGTTTGCTGGCTTGCTCTGAGACTACGTTCAACTACTTTTCATATACAGCCCAGACCCATTTGTCTAGGGTGGCACTGCCCAAAATGGCCTGAGCCCTTCTGCTTAAGTTAGCAATCAAGGTATGTCCCTTGACATGAACACAGGCCAATCTGATAGAGGCAAATCCTCAGTTAAGATTCCTTCTCTCCAGGTATGTCTAGGTTTGTGCCAAATTGACACCTGAAGCTAACTATGACAGCTACAAGTATGACTCCCCAAATACGACACAACTACATGCTACACCTACTATCTGGAAGCTCAGCTTCCCTCTCTAGATGGAAGAGCTCAATAACATTCAAGCAAAGATCAAATTGTATGAATATTCCATTACCAAAAATAACCCAAGAAAGCAACATAAAAGCACTCCATGGTCACCTCCATTTTTATATAGATTTAACTCTCTGGAGTTTGTTGGTTGGAAAAGAAAGTAGAATGTTTCAAATTCAAATAGAAAATTTCCAAGAAATTAAAATTAACAATGCAAAACCCATAGCCATCTTTCCCAAAAGTCATAGTCTTAAATCTCATAAGAAACCACATTGCTGCTGGGCAGTGGTGGCACATGCCTTTAATCCCAGCACTTAGGGGGTAGAGGCAGGTGGATTTCTGAGCTCAAGGCCAGCCTGGTCTACAGAGTGAGTTCCAGGACAGCCAGGGCTACACAGAGAAACCCTGTCTCGGAAAGAAAAAAAAAAAAAAAGCAAAGAAAAGAAACCACATTGCCTAAGAAAAGCCAGCTCAGTTGTATCATATAACTGCTCCAGAGTGAAAACATTTCCTTAGTTGTACAGTGTGTTCAGTAACTCCAACTCCCAAATACTAATGAACAGAACAGGACATGTAACTTTTCCCCATGCTGGGAGAAGATGGCAAGCAAAAAAAAAAAAAAAAAAAAAAAAAAAAAAAACCAAAGGAAAGAGAAGAGTATCTTGCAAACAGAAAGCAAAACAACGTGTCAGAGCCAAGCAAATGTTTATACCTTGATGTGCTTCTGTGCAGTATTTCAAAGGGATGTTTGGCAACAGCAAAAAGGCTAATTTTTATTTTACCCTTCTTTATTATAAGGAGGCTGTCAAGCTGAAGTCTTGTGGGCTAACCTCCTGAAAAAGATGAACTGTCTCGCATGAGATAGTAGAGGCTCTAACACGGGCCTCAAATGCACTGAACCCAAGCCGTGATTTTAGCTTCTCTTGTTGCTAAATGAAATGGTCAAGAACTTGAAAGTCCAGGATAAGTGCCTGGCAAAGGGCCCAGACTAGCTGAACAGAGTGGAAGGAGAAACTTCCAGGTTCTACCAATTTAACTGTTCTCTTTCCTCAAAAGAACAAACATCTCATATGGTGTCCGCTAGCCTTTCTTTATAATTGTTAAGTAAGTCCCATGATTCTCTTTACCTAAGCTGGTAGGGATACAAGGGACCCTGGCAACAGATTCCAACAGGTTCTAACAGGTTCCAACAGATTCCAACAGATTCCAACAGGTTCCAACAGGTTCCAACAGGTTCCAACAGGTTTCAACAGGTGCCAACCATCCACCTTGTGGGGCACAAACATCTGAGACTCAGAGATGCGTCAAGACAGAGAAAATTAGAAATCAGGATATTGTCATTATCCTTACACTTGATATGTATTCAAAATAACTCCTGTCAGGGAATTTGTGAATAGTCAAAGTAGAATACTTGCTGGTCAGTAAAATATTCCTTAAAGAAATTGGCTACCATTTTTTAATTGCTGGCCAAAGTTAAACCATTTATAAAAGCTCAGAGCTTTTATAATGTTTTATAATGTTTCACTTCAGACTAAATGATATCTTCTCTTATCTTAATAATTATTGACAGAGGTTGTAAATCTTTAAGTTTAGACGGAAAGACACTGAAGAGATGGCTTAGTGGTTATGAGTACTTGTTCCTCATGCAAAGGACCTGAGTTTGGTTCCCAGAACCCAGACTGTGGCTCATAAACATCTGTCCCTCCAGCTCCAGGGTATCTGGCACCCTCTCCTAGAACTAAGGGCACTGCATGCGTGTAAGCACAGACAGACAGACAGACAGACAGACAGACAGACAGACAGAAGAGAGAGAAAGGGAGGGAAGGAGAAAGGGAGAGAGATATATACATGATACCAAGATCCGTGTCAATGGCCAAACACATACTTAGTGGGTTAATGACGGACTGTGAGATATTCTCAAGTCTTTCTACAGCAAGCTGGCCGGAGGTCTGAAATGATTCTACACAGCAGAGTGCTCCATGCAGAAGTTAAGATGAAGCTATGCTCTGCACACTTTCACTGTGCCCACTCCTCTACACAAGTCCCTCCATAAGGAAAGGAAAATCTGTACCTGATCTTGTCTTGAGTCCACAAAATTCCTGTTCTGCCTAGTGCAATGGAAATCCCGTGGAATGTATGAAGGGAACATCAGTGAAGACTTCTAGTGATGGAGAATGTGGAGCCTGGACTGGCCATTCTCTGTAACCAGACAAGACCTCAGGTAGAGAGAATGGGACACCAACACAGCCACAAAACCTCCAACCTATAGTTTGTCATGCGTGCAGGATGTCCTGGGACAAGAGTCTAATGTAATCGTCATCAGAGAGCCCAGAGAGACTTCATCCAGCAATTGATCAGAGCATTGCAGAGTCCCACGGGCAAATATCAGGTGGAATTATGGGAGTCCTGTGGAAGAGGGGGTGGGAGAATTGAAGAAGCCAGGAAGAGCAAAGACACCACAAGAACATGGCTCACAGAAGCAACTGACCAGGACTCAAGTTGGCTCCCAGAGATCAGGGAAGCTTTATGGGTCTAACCTAAGTCCTCTGCATGTATCTTATGGTTGTGTAGCCAGTGCTTTTGTGACATTCCTAACAGTGGGAGTGGGAGTGGGAGTGGGAGTGGGAGCTGACAGTCACTCTTTTGTCTGCCTTTGGGACTCTTTTCATCTTATTGAGTTGCCTCATCCAGCCTTGATGTGAGGGTATATGCCTAGTCTCATCATAGCTTGTTATGCAGTATTTGGTTGGTGTCTGAGGTAGAGGGGAACCCAGGAGAAAGTGAAGATTGTAGGGAAAAGATTGGCAGAACGGGAGGGATAGGAAAATATAATTGGGATGTAATATATGAAAGGAGAATAAATAAAGAGAAAACAATTCCCTTTCTGTTTGTTTCCCTGGGGAGTCCTTCACCTAGCGTGGCTCACACTGCACATGGGTCCTCATGGCTTTATACAACTCTAAAATGCTCCTTGACTAAAATGCCCCCTCTTACCTTATCTCAGAAAACCATACTCAACACGTTTATATAAGCAGAGTCCCTTTTGTTGTGACCTGTGTTATTCTAACTATACACCCAAAAGTCTTCTTCATCAGCCTTACAGGAACTTAGAAATCTCCACTATTAGTCAAACTTTGGGGGAAATGGAATGAAATATGAAACCAAGATGCAACTGAGGATGGGACACTTAGAGAAAGTGTGTGTTTAAATTCAGAGTGTGGATGGTCATGGAGAATCACACGAAAGCCTCCCTAGGACAACATTTGGTAGGAAACGTGAGTCGTGTGAGAGATGGGAGGAGGGAAAATTAAAATTCCTGCCAACCCCATGGAAGAACTGTTTCAGCATTACCAATAGCTCCACCCATCCTCTTTCCACCAAGGTGTGTGCTGGCATTTTGCATAAGGAAACAGGACAAAGAGCAAGGAAAAGAGAACAAATAGTTTCCAAAACGTTCTCTGCCTTTTCAGCCTCAGTGCAGAAGAAATCGGGTTGCAATGGTGAGCCAGAAAAACTGGCTTCCATCCTAAACCTGCCACCACCTAACTGCACACACCAATTAATTTCTCCCATTCGGCATTTCTTCATCTATAAAAGGAAGAGGAGGAGGCCATGATATACATGAGCCCAGGGACTTCTTGCTCCTGTTCTAGCTGAGTTATGGCACCTCCTACTGTATCCTACTGGAGTCTATAATTTCTCAGTCAGAGGAGAAATGTTTCCTCTCGCAGTTCCTTGCTGTTTATTTGCATGTCTACTGTAGCAACATTCAAGCATACCAGGTTTGCAGCACAGCCTGGCTTTCTCCCCAGTGTCTTCTTGCTGGCACGATTTCCCAAGAAGCAGACTTGAAATAACAACATGCAAGCTCATGGGAATTCCTCCAGGATTCCTAAGATAGCCATCAACATATGAATTCAGAAGCAGCCAGTGCACATAGTTTTGCAAGTGGTAACAGTTTCCTCAGTGGCTTTTGCATTAAAATTCAATTGGATTATCCTTGGGCATATTTGTTAGATTCTCACGGAAACTTTACCCTCAAATTTATAAACATTATTCCAGAAGGTAAATCTGCACAATTAACTAAACTGAAGGTAAAACTGCACCATTAATGAAAGTCCAGGAGCTCAGTGGTTAAAAGCACTTACTGTTCCTCCAGAGAACCTGGATTCAAGTTCCAGCATCTACACGGCAACTCACAACTGTGTGTAACTCCAGTTCCCCCTACTGGCTTCTGACGGCACCATGCATCTACATGGTGCACAGGACCACATATGTAGAACAGCGCACAGACATGTATGCAAACAAAACAACCATATACATAAAATAATAATTTTTAAACTGCAAAGATTTTAGTTATGAGTTCTTTTGTTGTTGTATATATTTTTATTAATTATTTTAGTTATTTACATTTCAAATGTTGTACCTCTTCCTGGTCTCCCCTTCACGAGCTCCCAAGCCCCATCCCTCTTTCCCTTTGCCTCTAGGAGGGTGTTCCCCCACCCACCCACTCCTACATCACCCCTTTAGCATGCCCCTTCTCTGGGGCATCAAATTTCCACAGGGCCAGGCATATTCCCTCCCACTGAGGCCAGCCAAGGCAGTCCTCTGCTACATATGTAGCTGGAGCCACAAATACAGAAAATGTGGTACATTTACACAATGGAATACTACTCTGCTATTAAAAATGAGGACATCACAAGTTTTGCAGGTAAATGGATGGAACTAGAAAATATCATCCCAAGTGAGGTCACCCAGACCCAAAGGGCACACTCACTGATAAGTGGATATTAGCCAAAAAGCTCAGAATACCCACAATACAACGCACAGAATATATGAAGCTTAACAAAAAGGGAGGTGGGTGGGGTACATCCTGTGCAAACATGAAGACCTGAGTTCAACCCCAGAATCCACAGAAGAAATGGCCAGGCCTGTTGGCACATGTGTGTAATTCCAAAACATGGAAAGGTGGGGGATGGCAGAGATTCCCAGGGCTCATTGGCCGGCCAGCCTAGCCAGAAAGCTTCCTGTCAGTAAAAGTCTTGGCCTACAAACAAACTTAAAGGCTCCAGGGGAGGGGTAGGGCCCCTCAAGACTGATCTGTTGCCTATAAACACACACAGAGAGAGAAAGAGAAAGAGAGAGAGACAGAGAGACAGAGATAGAGACAGTGAGAGTGTGTGTCATGCAAACACAAACACACAAAAGTGTTCACACACAGAGAGACACATATACAAAAATTATAGTAACAATTTTAATTTCAATCTAGCATAGTGGTGCACACATGCACTCCTAGTGTTTGAGAGGCTAAAGCGGTAGGATCAGAATTTTAGATCACCCTGAGCTTCAGAGTGAGACTTTGTCCAAAAATGTGTAAACAACTTCTCGGTAGAGAAGAAAGGAAAGAACACTCTGTTATCTTTACCCCATTCTACTGTAATGAATATGTCCTACAAATTCCACCAGCATTAAAGTCTACTAATGAATTTACTACCAATGAGCTTAATAAACTTAAACTAAATTAAAAAGATTAGAGATTTTAGAAATATCTAAATGACTGTTTACAGCCCCATGTGTGCTTTCGTAATGAAAATGCAAAGCAGAACTCTACAGCCCATCACACTCTAAAAATAAACGCACAGTTTAATAACAAGCACACTTTCTATGATATATCACCCTTATATCTATAAACTCCGTCCTAAACAACCTCGATTTTAAATTAAAAGTTCACTCTCCTTTTATGTCACTTCTAAAAATAAGTTTGCTTAGCTAAATGTGCAGGTCCTGCAGAATTGGCTAGATTTATGAAACATTCTTTAATAAACTAAACAATCACTATATAAAAAGCAGATGCAATACCTTTGTAATTCAATTTTATAGTTTAAAAATATTCTACATGGAAGCGCCAAATTCTGCCCTGCAGAGACACAGGGCTCCTGCTGACGTCAATGAGAGCCGAGCACTCACAAAGGAGGGCAGACTATGCCCTGAGCACTTAAATTTAGTAATCCATTAGACGCAGGGAGAAGGAAAAAACGCTCCGCTCAAATGCCAACTTATCCGCCTTCCAATCTGCTGGCATTAAGTGTGGTTCGGGGGTGGCTAAATCACGTTCTTATAGATGCTGGGCGAAGTTGGAGGAGGCATTGTCATAGCGCACATGAGAATTTTGTGGGGTTTTACGTACATTTCTGCTCCCCAGGACACTGTGTCTTTGTTCCTTTGGAGACTTCATTTTTTTTTATTAACTGTCTTAAGATGGCTGAACTGTCTGATTTCCTGACATGAATGGTAAAATCTGTCACTGTGAAGTCCAAACACCCCTCTTCCTTTCAATGAATATAAAAACAGGATTTACACATGAACTAATGACTGCTCCTTATGTAAGCTCACACTCCTGAGTTCACTTCAATACAACACACACAAAGTGACTGCCGGTGGTGGGGGTGGAGGGAGGGCAGGCAGCAGAAGATGCCAGGTCTGAGTGAAAGCCACAGACTTCTGAGTAATTGAGGTCACATTGGGCCTGGCCAACTGACAAAGAAGGGTCACCCTAGCCCTGTGCTTTAAACAAGCAAAGTTACAACCCTTCTAAGGGATCCGTGGTTCCAGAGGCAAATGTAGCAGAAGTTTGCCTTATCTGGTATCAATGGGAGGGGAGGCCCTTGGTCCTGTGAGGGCTCAATGCCCCAGGATAGGGGAATGCTAGGGCAGTGAGGTGGGAGTTGGTGAGTGGGTGAGGGAGCACCCTCATAGAGGCAGGGGGAAGGGGGAGGGGATAAGGAGTTTGTGGAGGGAAAACCAGGAAGGGAAATAACATTTGAAATGTAAATAAATAAAATAACCAATTTTTAAAAAGAGCAGAAGTGCTTCAAAGAAAAGATAGAAACATCTGGAAATGATCTTTATATTCGATTAGTCTATCATTAATATTTATGTCACTCTCTGACATTACCAGAACTTTCCATAGGAGAGTTTTAATTCTCTACCTGCTCAATGAACTTTGCAAATCTTCTAGACATGGCCATGAGTCTTGACAAATCTGAGCAATCCTCTCTGCTGTCATCTTCTCTTCCTGTCTTTTCTGTTCCATAGCTTTTCTTCTAGAATAGTTCTGTCCCAAAAAAAGTTCCCATTTCTTTCACATTTCCAGGTAACTGAAAAGCAAATGCAGACAAACTTCTAAGCAAGGTGTGTTCTCTTATGATTAGACCTAACGATCTCTCTCTAATAACTGATCTGAAGTACTCCCTGTCCCCAGTGGAATGTCACAAGGTTTGCTAAGCAGGTGCATCTGCTCCTCACTGCAGACCCCATCCCCAAAAAATATTTTAAAATTAAATCTGCAGGACTGTGGAAACAACTCAATCAGGAAATTGTTTGTCATGCAAGCATGAGGACCCGAGTTAAGAACCTCACACCACAGAAGCAGAGATAGGAGGATACTTAGAGCTTGTTGGTCGGCCAGTCTAGCTGAAACCAGTGAGTTCCAGGTTCAGTCAAAGGCCATGTCTTAGGTGGAGGGATGGATAGATAGATAGATAGATAGATAGATAGATAGATAGATATGATAGATAGATAGATAGATAGATAGATAGATAGATAGATAGATAGATAGATAGAGATAGATAGATAGATAGATAGATAGATAGATGAATAAATATGGGCAAGAGTAATTGATTAAGACATCTGACATTGATATCTGGTCTCCATATACATATGCATGGGCACCTATATATGCACATACATGCATATGCGCACACACACAAACACACACACACACACACACACACAAGGCAGATTAGAACGACATCTTTAGCTGAGCTTGCCCCAGCAGTAGATAACATTTCTGATAATGAATGGTCTTTCACATTCACATTTAGTTACCAGTGTGTAGTAAGTTCCATTTATTAACCTTTTGAGCAAGTTGCATATATAATCCATATGTTCATAATATGCATTCGCTGGCAACTAAAGGCATTAGTACATAATGTTACTCTTGCTAATGTGACAAGGATCATTATAATCAAAATCAACAGAGAGTGAGTGACGGCTCTACCTCGAGTGGTCCTCCAAGAAAGGGGGGACATTAAAATGTTCTGGCTCAAGCGGCTGCTTGTCTGACAACTCTGTCCAGTGACAAGTTCCTCCCTGGGCTCCTGTCTCTAAGTGTGAAGATGTGATTTGTTTCACTTTCACTCTTACTGAAGACCATACAGAGGTGTTTTCAGAAGTCTTTGCCAAGTCACTGCCTAATCCTCACACCTTATCAGAATGGGTGTTCATGTAGGAAACATGGTAGGTTTTATTCAAGCCAGCCTCATGAGCATGCATTTGGAAGAAGCCTGCTGTCCCTTTTCCCACCTACAAACAAGTCTGTAATGATGCTCCCTATATGATGCGCAAACAGGGCAGAGACAGCCATCACATAACTATTCCTACCTGTATGGACTGTGACTGGCTGCCTTCTGGGAACATGGGGATGCCAAAGACTGCTTCAGGTTCTCTGACTTAGGGACAGTGGATTGGAGCAGACATTTCTTTGTTTTAAGATTTATTTATTTTTAGTCTGTATGTATAAATTATGTACGCTGCATGCATGCAATGTCCATAGAGGCTGGAAGACTGTGTCAGATTGCCCAGACCTGGAGTTACAGATGGTTGTTACCATGCAGGTGCTGGACACCAAACCAAGGTGTTCTGCAAGAGCAACAACTGCTCTTAATAATGGAGCCATCTACAGCCCCAAACATTTGTATTTTTAACAAAAACTTAAAACACCATGCAGCATTGGAATGAAGATTCAACTGCAATTTAATAGTTTAATAGTTGTGTGTGTGTGTGTGTGTGTGTGTGTGTGTATGTGTATACTCATGTGTGCACAGGTGTGAGTAGGCATATGTTTGCTGGCTAGAGGTTGACATGTTGATATAAGGTAACTTCTACTATTCTCCCTCCAGCTTACTTTTTAAACATGGTCTTTCTCTGGGACATGAAGCTTCCCAATTGGGCTGGACTGGCCAGCCAGTAAGGACCATGGGATAATCACATACCTGTCTTTTTATGAAGATGCCAAAGATCAAACTCAGGTCCTTGTGTCTGAACAGCAAGCACCTTATCAACTAAGCTACCCTCCCACCCCAATACCTTTCATTTTTAAAGGCATTCTTTAAAAGATGCAAAGCAAGATTAGACACTCATGAGTGCCCCTGGAGTGTCCATATCTTATACAGTCCCCTCAGCTCCATTTTCCAGTGATCTGTGAGTAAAAAGATTGGCCCTTTCTCCCCACACAAAAGAAAATCTTTTTTTTCTTTCTCCTTCCCTCTCCAATTATTACTTTGAGTTTCTGAAGCAACAGCTGAGTCTTATAATGGTTGTTGTTGTCTGAATAAATATTCACCCTGAATTACATATTTGAATTTGATTCAACCTCTCTGAAATCCCTGGGCTTCCAAACACTTGGCTGGAAATAGATTCTCTCACGAGGAACTGAGTGCTCCCTGCTGCATGTTTTCTGTCTGTCCCATTACCTACAAACGAAGTGATGAAAGATAGGACAGTGAAAGCTATTCATAAGAGAAACCAGCAAGCCGCTGTCCTGCGGGTTGATTTCTTAGCAAATTGCTGCTTTGGTTCATTTTTTTTCAATGAATTGAATCAAAATCTGTTCAAAGCTCTAGTTAGATTTTCTAAATGGATAACAATCCCCTCCCAACTATCATCAACTGGGCTTTATGAGAAAATGCAGTCGGTTTTAGCATTTCCTTAGAAATTTCTCCATTTAGCTACAGGAAAGACCATAGGGATCTGACACTAAAATAAATAAATAAATAAATAAATAAATAAATAAATAAATAAATGACTGAAATGTAATAATTATGGGCACAAAAAGAGAAGATAGCCATACATCAGTAAAAATAACCAAGTTTCCCCTCCTCCTCCTGTCTTAAGTAAAGGCCATCATGACATCAGAGGATGGAGAGGAGCATATGCCAGCAGGAACAGGCACAGCTGAAAGAACAAAGGAAAGTGTTGCCAAGAGTCAAAAAGTAAGCAAGCTTCAGGATGCTGAGCCTCTCCTAGTGTCAGGCTCAGCATCACTGTGATGTCTAGACTGTGACAACCCTGGACATCACTGGACTACAAGCCAAACACCCTTTACAATGGGGCTATCAAGTCAAGTCCAAGAGTTCTGAGGACCAAGCATCCTTCTTCTCAGAGACACTAAGTCTTCCTGAACCCAAAACGACAACATTAGCTAAAGGTCACAGTTGGCAGCAGGAAGCTCACTTGGGTCATTAGTGGAAAAACAGACAAGAACGAAATGATCCTCAAAGAGTTTATGCTCCAACTAAATATGAATGAGGAGACAGGCCAGAGAAACAGATGGATCACACACATATGCACACACATGTGCATGCACACACATACACACTCATAACATCACATAACTGCATCTTCATCCACTAGTCCAGTCTAGCCTATATCTGGCTTTTATTTGTTCCTAGAGACCTGAAAAAAAAAATCAGAACCTAAAGGTAAACTCCCAGGATACTAACAAATGTATATTTACTCTTCCCTTGGTACCTCCCCTAAGAGAGTGAAAAAGCACAACTTACATGCACATACTCAACTGTACATGCCTAAGCACAGTGTCCTTTATCTAAAAAAAAAAAAAAAAAAATGTAATTAAGTATTTGGGAAAAAGAAAAGATGAGAAGAAAAAGAAGAAATGTCATGTTCATGTGTGACTCGCACACACACACATTTGTGACAAGAAAAAACAAGGAGAATATATATATTTGGGATTGAGAAAAAGGAAAAAGACCAGTGATAGGGAAGGAGGACTAAGGGGAAAAGATACAAAGAAAGAAGAAAGGAAGGAAGGAAGGAAGGAAGGAAGGAAGATTAGATAGATAGATAGATAGATAGATAGATAGATAGATAGATAGATAGATAGATAGGATAGATGATAGGTAGGTAGATAGATAATAGATAACAGATGGATATAGATGATAGATAAATAGACAGGTAGATAGGTGATAGATACATACATACATATATACATGATAACCGTGATAGATGAAAGTATAAATATGCCCCAATCTCTAAGAACACAGAGGAAGTGGGCCTCCCAGGTGCTCTAACCCTGTATGTTATAGGTAAGCAGGCAGCAACGCCTGCCCCAAACAAGAGGTAACTGGGACCCACAAGGACCCAGGAAGCCACTCCTGGCATGGAGCACTGAGCAGATTTTGGGCCCCAGCTCTTACCCCATTAGTAACACCCACCCCACACAGCTCTGATAAAACCAAGATAATAGGAAAGACAGGCTCCAGTCAGAGACAGGGCAGGTAGCACTAAGGAGATACAGATGGCAAAAGGCAAGCACAAGAACATAAGCATCAGCAACCCAGGGTACTTGGTGTACACTCTCAAAGAATTTGAGGAGAACACAGGTAAACAGGTAGAAGCCCTTAAAGTGGAAACACAAAAATTCCTTAAAGACTTACAAGAGAACACAACCAAACAGGTGAAAGAATTGAACAAAACCATCCAGGACATAAAAATGAAAGTAGAGACAATCAAGAAATCACAAAGGGAGACTACCCTGGAGATAGAAAACCTAGGAAAGAAATCAGGTGTCATAAACACAAGCATCACCAACAGAATACAAGAGATAGAAGAGAGAATCTCAGGTGCAGAAGATATCATAGAAAATATTGACACAACTGTCAAAGAAAATACAAAATGCAAAAAGTTCTTAACACAAAACATCCAGGAAATTCAGGACACAATGAGAAGAACAAACCTAAGAATAATAGGTATAGATGAGAGTGAAGATTCCCAAATTAAAGGGCCAACAAATATCTTCAACAAAATTATAGAAGAAAACTTCCTTAATCTAAAGAACAAGATGCCCATAAACATACAAGAAGCCTAGAGAACGCCAAATAGACTAGACCAGAAAAGAAATACCTCCCGTCACATAATAATCAAAACACCAAGTGCACAAAACAAAGAATATTAAATACAATAAGGGAGAAAGGCCAAGTAACATATAAAGGCAGACCTATCAGAATTACATCAGACTTTTCACCAGATACTATAAAAGCTAGAAGATGCTGGACAGATGTCATACAGAGCCTAAGAGATCACAAATGCCAGCCCAGGCTACTATACCCAGCAAAACTCTCAATCACCATAGATGGAGAAACTAAGATATTCCACGACAAAACCAAATTTACACAATATCTTTCCACAAACCCAGCATTACAAAGGATAATAGCAGAAAAGCTTCAATACAAGGAGGGAAATTATACCCAAGAAAGAGCAAGAAAGTAATCCTCTTCCAACAAATCCAAAAGAAGATAGCCACATAAAGATAATTTCACCTCTAATAACAAAAATAACAAGAAGCAACAATCACTGTTCCTTAACATCTCTTAACATCAATGGACTCAGTTCCCCAATTAAAAGACATAGGCTAATGGACTGGATACATAAACAGGGCTTAGCATTTTGCTGCATACAGGAAACCCGCCTCAGTGACAAAGACAGACTCTACCTTAGAGTAAAAGGCTGGAAAACAATTTTTCAAGCAAATGGCCCTAAGAAACAAGCTGGAGTAGCCATTCTAAAATCTCCAGCCCGAGAACACAAAGGGAGAGACTCATGGCTCCACCTGTATAGTAGTTGAGGGTGGCCTTGCCAGACATCAGTGGAAGTAGACAGCCTTGATACCTGAAAGTTCAGATTCCCTAGTGTTGGGAAATTTCAAGAGCAGGGAGGTGGGAATGAAAGGATGGTGGGAGCACACCTTCATAGTAATTGGAGGAGGGGGGTGGGATAAGGGGTTAGGCATCAGTAGAAGTGGAGGGCCTTGGTGCCTGAAAGTTTGGATTCCCTAGTGTTGGGGAATTTGAGAGCAGGGAGGTGAAAATGGGAGGATGGTGGTAGTACACCCTCATAGAAACTCCCAGAATTATATAGATTAGACATGACAGAGGCAGGCCGCCAGAAGACTAGATTTCAGAATTCAAACAAAAAATTATCTTGATACTAAAATTTGTTTTGAGAATTGTATATTGCAGAATACATAGCCTTGGTGTATCTACTCACCAAGTGAGAGACCTGCTTGAACCTCATCTATACCTATTATCTCATCTATACCTATTATCCTTGGTGTATCCACTCATCAAGCTGAGCAGACCTGCTCAAACCTCCGATGTCCTGGAATTGCAGCTGGATGCAGTGAAGACACAGACGTCAGAGGCTTATCAATTTACTCTTCCCCCTGCCCCTCTTCTAATATCTCAATGCCCATAATCAGCTTGAAGAAGTTAATGAAGAGTTGGTGCCCCTATTCCCTGGGCTTGGGGACTGAGGTGGTTAATATTGGGCTGTCTTTCTAGGGAAAAGTAGTGGTTTTGTTGGAACAGGGAAGATTAGCTAGGATTTATTGCATAGCCATAACCTATTCATAAAAATATGTACAATTGTTATTAAGATGAAGTTATAATTTATTTTTTTTTTTTTTTTTTGGTTTTTCAAGACAGGGTTTCTCTGTGTAGTCCTGACTGTCCTGGAACTCACTCTGTAGACCAGGCTGGCCTCGAACTCAGAAATCCGCCTGCCTCTGCCTCCCAAGTTCTGGGATTAAAGGCGTGTGCCACCACTGCCCGGCTGAAGTTATAATTTCTTAAAAGGTACAAAATTTACTTTGATTTCAAATTTAAGGTTTTCATTGGTATAAGCTTCTTATTGATATAAAGTGAGATTAATATTGTTACTCTCATAGGCATTGTACCTGTATAACACATTTAGGAATACAAGGCTTAGACCCAGTCCTTTAACTTTTTAAACTTATCTCAGGTGGTTAGATTGTGAGTTAAGAGCCTATAGCAAATTCATGGCTCTGAGTTTGTTAAGATGTTTTCTATATTTTATTTAGAAATAGCTGAGAGGAGTTAACAAACAATAGTTCAGATTGCCTTACATGGATAGTTGGTTTTCAAAACATCAGAAGTCCACAGAATTGACGTTACAAACATTTCTGTATTAATGTTAATTTTGATTAGAGACCTGTCTACTCCTGACAGCTTCCTGTCTTGGATTCTAAGAAAAAAATTGAGCATCTTTGGAGTTACTCCAGTTGTGGTGAGACAGCCACTAGGCAAGAATTGCCTCTTTTCATCTACAGACAAATCACTGTCCAGAAAAGGACACATTTGCAGAATAGTCAACTGATTATATCTGCCAAGACAGAGTAATCAGCCCTTAATAATTCTGCATCACTCGGTCTGTCAGATGATCCTGGGCCAGAAGGCTGAAGATCAAATGCTCCAAAGTTTTGTAGTACAGGGACTATCCAGGTGCTCAGTGGTCTCTATAATTTGGCTAAGTTTTAGAAGCTATGCTCTGTGCTTCCCATAATTTCAGTTAACTCAGTCATTCTGGATTTCTGATGGGGTTGAAGACTTATAGTCTCATAGCCAATCCCGACTATTTACTTTCAGAGAAAAGGTTTTAGAGGATGGTTTTCAGCTGACATTCATTAAAAAGCCAGGTTCAGAATTAAGTCTTTTAGTTAGGAGGGATGACAGAGGTTCTATTTAGTCAACAAAATGATGGACTGGGTATTAGGTCTATCTTGTACCTTACTGACACAAATTGGTATAGTTATGCTCTAATTGTATTCTAAGAGAAAAGTTTTATTTTAACAGGAAGGGTGATATGTAGGAGGAGCTAAGGTGGGAGCAGTAAGGAGAGGAAGATAAGGAGTAAGGAGAGGAGGAGAAGGAGAGGAGGAGCTAGGTGACAAGAGGGGGAGGAACATGGAGGTGGATGCTCACATGTCCCCGCCAGTCAAAGATAGTTGATATATCTAGGTTGGGTATTGGGTTACACTTCTGATTGATATTGAGCCTTACCAAACTTATAAAGCCTTTGATTAACTTTAAAAAATAGTATAAAAGCAAAAAGGAGAAGTGGGGGTGGAATAGGGGTTTTCTAGGGAGGGGAAATGGAGAAAGGGGATGGCATCTGAAATGTAAATAAAATATCCAATAAAATTTTTCACATAAAAAAGGAAGGATAAATATATAATAAGACACAATAATTTGTAAGCCAACCAAAATTTAATTAAAACAAAAGGAATATCTATAGAAATCATGCTTAATCCTGCTTAGTAGTAAGAAACTAGCAATGTCCCTACTAGTCCAAAGACTTGTCAAAGATGTCCCTCTAGATGTTCTTTATCAACATCATACTGGAAGACAGAAGCATTCTCCACTGTCAGCTAATTTAAAAAGACAAGAAAATGAGTAGCAGGAGAGATGGCTCAGTGGTTAAGAGCATTGCTGCCTTTGCAAAGGAACCCAGTTTGGTTCCCAGTCACCAAGTCAGGTGGCTCAGACCACCTGTAACTCTAGCTGCAAGGGACATGATGCCCTCTCCTGGCCTCCTGAGGTCGCACATATGTGGCATACCATCATATGAACATACATGCATGCAAATAAATGGAAACCCATAAAACAACAAACAGATTTGAAAGATAAGAAAATGAAGCAAAGGAGGTGCACGCAATCGCAGACGTGGAAGAAATCGGTGTGCTCGTGATGAGAAACAGTTTATGAGAAAAATCTGAAACTACCTGATCTAAAAGAACATAGACCTAAGAAGTTACAGCAAAGCTGTAAGATACAAGATGCACATACACAAGTCAGTTTTTTTTCTTGTAGTAGAAACACACAAGCAGAGTTTCAAATCAAAAAATCACACTATCGAGCTATCAAGATGGCAAGCAAAGACATTTGCCACCAAGCCTGTTAACCAAAGTGTGATTTGATTCCTGGGACCTAATGATGGATGGTTCTTTTCTGACCTCCACATGCATACTGTAGCACACACACACACACACACAGAGAGAGAGAGAGAGAGAGAGAGAGAGAGAGAGAGAGAGAGAGAGAGACAGACAGACAGACAGACAGACAGAGAGACAGAGAGACAGAGAGACACAGAGAGAGAGTAAATGTTTTGAATATACTATCATTTGCACTAGCACAAGAAATAAATATTATTTATTTTCTGCTGCTATCACACAATACAACAGACTGAACACATTATAAACAATAAAAGTTAACTTCATATGGTCTAGGTTTCTGGTTAAGTTCTTCTTGTTATGCCATGAAATGATTAGAATATCTGAAGCCATGAGGGAAAATAAGCTTCCCTTACTTTAAGTTATTTTGTCAAATAATCTGGCCTCAGTGACGTAAACATATGATAATTAATACTGCCAGAGCTCACTAGTTTTTAGTAATTGTTATCCTTCTCCAGAACTTTTTGGGTGAACTGCCAGGGGCAAAATTCACCCAACTTTTTTTCACTGTGATTGGCTCACTGAGTAAGCAAAGCAAGGCCATAACCAAAGCAGCTACTTTCTCTTGATTAAGAATATATATATATATATATATATATATATATATATATATATATATATATAGTATTATATATATATATAATATATATATATATATATAGAGAGAGAGAGAGAGAGAGAGAAACTTTCTTAGACCAGAATGTGTGTGCTTCTAGTTGTATAGATTGTGTTGAAGAGTAGATGACTTGCTATGACTTGCTTACCCTTTCACCAGCGAGAATGACGTATATGAAGAATCTTGAGAGGTGACAGATGATATAACTAAAGAGGAAGTTGTCAATTCGGCTGTTGCTAAGCTACCATTCACTACCTCATACAGATACAGAGCCATCACACTGAGTCCCGCTTTCTCTAACTGATGTCACCGCCATCAGAGGACACATGCCTGCCATGTGAGCAAGTGCAGAGATGACTTTATGAGCGTGGGGTCACTGTTTCAGAATAGTCCCACCCACACAGGAACTCTGCGTCTGTTACCTAGCCACAGTTTCATTATGGAAAAAAAAAAAATCTTTACATTTTTAAATCCCTTTGGTAGTGGATCCATTGTAGCGGCTAAACATTTCCTGAATATTTGCAAGTATACCTTCTTTTCAGAGCCAGTTTGCTAAGCTAGAACTTTGCATTAGCCATCACTCAACCACGGTCTCAGAACCACAATGATGGATTCCTATAAAAACCCATGAAGTTGCTTCTATATAAAGAGACGTTTTCTCCAAATTAAATCCTAGCTGAGGCTTCCAGAGGTGATGGGAGAACGTCAGGTCAACTAAATTGGCAAGAATTAAAAACACTGATAGAGGCAGGAAAAGGCCCCTCCTTGAAATACCTAGGGAAATACAAACTAGTGCAAATTTTTTAGGGAACACTTTGTGAAGATGTAGTAGGAAGTGTCGCCGTAATAGTCAGTGCTGACACGGTAATCGTTACAAGTCAAGTACTGTTCTAAATGCTTTGTGCCAATTAATTATTTTTTTAAAAAAATCTGATAGGGATTACTGTTAGTCTTACTTTCAGACTAAGCAAGACTTTTACTTACTTAATTAATTAAACAATTAATTGTTTAATTTTAACTAATTTTAATTAACAATTAAAGTAATTAGATTAGCAGTTATTTTAATTAATTGATTGATTAATTAGCCAATTAACTAACCTGTTTAAGGTCAAATAGTCAGTTAGTGGCTGAAGCAGGAAATGAGCACAGAAAAAAATCTCACAGGATCTCACATGTGACTTAATACTCACAAGATAGTCAAGTGTGATGATTATACATCTTTAATCGCAGCACTTGGGAGACAGAGCTAAGAGGATCTCTGTGAGTTTAAGGACTGCTTACGTCCACACAATGACTTCCAGGCCAGACAATACTGCAAATGCTTAGGACTTGGTGGTGAAGTTACATTACTTGCATTATTTTTTGTGAAACTTGGAAAACTAAAACACTTTATTCAAGTCTTTGTTCAAAAACTACTACATGGTTAAGAGTGCACACCTATAAGCTGGGCACCAAGCAAGCAGAGTCAAGAGGATTGGGAGTTCAAGCCCAGGCTAAACTGCTTCGTCTCAACAACAACAAAACGACAAAAATTATGAAATGAACTAGAGTAAATTATAAAATAAAAAGAATAACTACTCATTTATGCTTTATGGTCATTAACCAGATTGTTCATGTGATGTGGAGTTTTTGAACTTTCTAGTGTCTATTTCTGTGGTGATGTCATAGATAAACATGTATACCCTAAAATTTTACCAAAAAACATTCTGCTGATTATTTTCTTTGTTTGCTTTTATTTGTTCATTTATTGTCAACTTAACATAAGCCAGGGTCATCTGGAAAGAAGACACTTCAATTGAGAAAAGTGGCCCTACATCAGATTGGCCTGCAGAAAAACCTGTCAGGAGGGCGTTGGGTGGTGCTGCCTCAGGGCAGGAGGTCCAGTGGTTTACAGGAAAGCAGGTTGAGCAAGCCATGAGGAGCAAAGCCAGAAATGTCCTTTCACAGCCTCTGCTTCAGTGCATGCCTCCAGGTTCCTGCTTTACCCTAACCTCCATTTGTGATGGATTATGATCACAATGTATAATCCAAATAAACCCTTTTCTTTCCAAGTTGCTTTTGGTCATGGTATTTTATCACAGCAAAGGAAAGCAAATTAAAACATCTGTATAAATGTGTATTTTGAAGTTGTATAATGAAAGAAGAAAAAAATTCTTCCCTCATATGGTAAATAATTACCTGAAATATTCTTGGTAAATTGTTGCCATGGCTACATGTCCATCCTCTGAATTTTCATACAGAATGCAGGCATAAAATAAAAGGAATAAACAGTCAGCAGCCTTTGTTTGCATGGATAGCCAAGGACACGCTCCACAGAGAAGCAATCAGATTTTTCTCCCCAGTTCTCCCAACACCCTTTCCCAGAAACTGGTGTGGTTCTGGGTGGGTACTAACTCGAAATATCTCCACCTAGAAAGTCAGGAACCCATGCTAGAGCATTCAGAGCACACGGTGCCTCTTTGGACAACAAATGAAATTTTACATTCTCTTTGGAGCTACTTGTAGCCAGAGTTCACACGCCATTCATCATGGATGACTCAGGATTCATTCCAACACCCCTGCCCCTGTTCCCATCTCAGTCAGTTCAGGGAAGCTCTAATGACTGGCATGATTTAAAACAAAAAGACCAACTCTGTGAATGATCATTTTTTTCCAGTGCTCTCACCAAAACCGACAAACTAGATAAAACCATTTTTTAAAGTCATTATAATAAAAACAAAGAAAATGAGTAAGAATTTCTGCAGGCTGACACTTTAAAGGGGAGTTTCAGGCGAGCCCCATAGATATGTATTCATATGTGAGATCTGGCAGACCAACATTTCAAAGGCTTTGCTTCCCTTGACTCTTTTTACTGTGTGAGAGTCCAGCTATTTCTCATTCGTTGCCATGTGGTAGCTGTGTGACACTCTAAGCCTTCCGGAATTACTATCCTGATCCTCAATGCTGAAGTGTTCTGTTGTGACACTGGAATCTTGTCCCACGTGTACCTTGATTTTCACAGCCTGACATATTTAGCCTGACATTGTGCAATTGATTTGTTATGCTGGTTTGAATTCATTTTGTGATAACAAGCAAGCCCAGCTCAGCAGGATACCCAGCCTCAGCACCCAGGACCTTCACACTACACTTAATCTGATGGCTTGGGAACCTTTCATTCAAAAACTGAAAGTCCTGCATTGCTTCAGAAATGACTCTAAATAAATCTACTTGGGAAATATAAAAACCAGTTTCTGTTCTTAAATTTGGCAAATGGTAAAGAACGACTTCAGAATTCTCAGGGGATGCAGGGAGTCTACCGAGTCTATTTGTTCTCTCTCTCTTTCTCTCTCTCTCTCTCTCTCTCTCTCTCTCTCTCTCTCTCTCTCTCTCTCTCTCTCTCTCTCTCTCTGTGTGTGTGTGTGTGTGTGTGTGTGTGTGTGTGTGTGTGTGTGTGTGTGTCTATAATCACAGCACTCAGGAGGTAGAGGCAGAAAGATCAGAAGTTTAAGCTCATCCTCAGTTATATAACAAGTTAGGGATAGAGTCAGCTACATAAGACTGTCTCACATTTTCATTATAAATGATTGAGGATTTAATAGTATTTAGCATCTGATAGTGTGATGGCTTCTAGGAAAATCCTGGTCAGATGGAGTCATTCTCTATAATGTATATCAGAGATTTTCAGGATAAAGAACTTACTGGACAGAGCATAAACATAATTTGGTGGATTTTTTTTTCTCTTTGGAAGCATTTATTTAGTGTGTGTGTGTGTGTGTGTGTGTGTGTGTGTGTGTGTGTGCCAGGCTTGGTAGGAAAACATCTTGGCCCACTGAACCATCTCTCCAGCTCAGTTTGTTGAATTCCAGTTGACGTTGTCACAACTGTTTTCCTCTGGTTGTATGAGCTGAATTGCAGTCGGCAGCTGTCACTTCGAAGCTCATGCAGTCATCTGGCTCACACTCTACCAAGACGCACACAGCAAGCAACGACAAGGGAAGGCCTCCAGTCCCAGGCTTTAAAAAGATGGCAACCACCATGGCTTGTGCTCAACTGCATGTTTTCTTTTCTAAGAGCTCTATGCTATGCCCTGAAATATCAATTCGGCTTTTCTCAATTCCCGACAGAAAAATGACTAAGCTCTGAGACCCACTGGTGGCTGCCCCGGCCCGCGGGGATTCGACGAGACCTTAGGGAAGGGGGCGAACGAATGAAAGGACAAGAGACACAAAGAATGAGAGCAAGTCTGGGTTCTGATCAAGCTCTGGAACTTTAATTTTGGGGGCAGGTTATAAAGACACAGCAAACCGGGAAGTTTGGGTGAGGGTCATTGCTTAGGGCCATCCTACTATGGAATCCTTATCGCCCTAGACCTTCCCACTGTCATAGCCTTATCACCCTAGATCATCCCACTGTCATAATCAGCTCCAAGGAAATGCCAGACGTTCTTTAGGTTCCTGGGACCTGAGACCTGTGAATGTCCTTTCTTAACCTTGTACTACTGACTAGACTTTCTAAAACACCAGGTAATTTCCTGGGCTTGGCTCCCGGCAGGTGGCATTCACCACCATTTCTCCTCCCTGTGATTCCGGGTTACCCCAAAACACAAAAAAAATAATGATTATTTGGCACAAATTCAGTTCCTCCTTATCCTGATGTTAAGATCATGCCACTGTCTCTCTGCATCTGGGTGTTTGACCAGATCACAAATGACTGGGTACAGTGTCACATCATAAAAGGTGTGCACTCAGTGTGTGGAAGAATGAATGAGCTAGACGAAAATGATTAACTGTCAGAAAATTATCGGCTATTTAATTTTTCACAGAAGCAATCTAAGTAACTCATTTCCCATCAGAACATCTCTACTTCCTCCCTCACCACCAATATTTAGTTAAGAAAAATTTGTGTCTCTGAATTTTTCCCCTCTTAGAATTGTGAGGATTTTTTTTCTTTTTAATTTACATACTTAGATAGATAGATAGATAGATAGATAGATAGATAGATAGATAGATAATGATGATGATGATGATGATGATGATGATGATGATGATGATAATGATGATGGGTAGGTGGGTGGATGAGTGGATGGATGGATAGATAGATAGATAGATAGATAGATAGATAGATAGATAGTACATTAAATATATTCTACCTCTCTCTTTAACTTGTACATATTATTACTGTGTGAGAAAGCACACAGGTGAAGGCCAGAAGACAAGGTCAGCGATTCCTTCTGCTTTAATGTGGTGGCTTCAGGGAACTACACTCAAATTGTTGGACTTTCACATCATGTGCCTTTGTCTGCTGAGCCATTTCAAAGGCTCATCTCTCCGTCTTAATCCAGATTATTTGCATGCTTGTGTAGAACTAGTTTCTGCAGGTGCATCAATCAGAGTCTATTTTCTGTCTTCTATGTGGCATCCCTAATTTTTTTGCTATTTTTTTTCTCTTAATGGCACATCCAAAAATAGGAAGGAAAGAAAAGACCCAATATTTTCATTATCTTTAATATCACCATTTCCAAATGAGCCTCAATATTCAAATTCTCTGAAAACTGCAGCCCATACAGATTCCGGAATCTGCAGTCACAGCCAAGAGAGAAAGTAACTGATTCAGAGGGCGCTTTTAACGCTGGGTGCCTTTGCTGGACAAGCTTTGTGCTGTGCCTGTGTTATTAAGTTCTGTTTTTAACTTCAGATTGAATTAAAACATCAACTAAAACTCCTACCATCTGCTTTTATCTTTTCTGTCACAAGCAAATATCCCATGGGGACCTAGTTGTTACAACCATAGAAAGATAGGAACAAGCTTCAGAAGACTGAATCTTTGTGTGCACGCAATAGATGCAGGCTGTGCCCACCTAGCCTTGCATATTTCTTGTAGAATGCCACAGACTGAGCATCCGACACAGCCTGGACACCTGCAATCTGACACACAGCCCCCAATATAAGAGGTAAATGAGCATGTCTCAAATGCCATTTATTTTAGTTCTAACTAGAGTATAGATATTTCCAAGGTCCAGAGAGAGTGTAGGTCTGTCCTGATTGCAACCAAAATTGGTACAGTCTTACAGGACATGGAGACTATTTTGCCAGGTCTGAGAGGCAATGTGGACAGGAGAAAGTGTGGAGGGGTGAGAGGGGTAAGAGGTTGTGTACCTCAGAAAAATATACATGAACCAAGTGCCCTGGGGGGAATGATGTCACCATGATCAACATCTGCTTGTTAGGGTCTTAATCTTTTTACTGGTTCACTGTGAGTTTGTACGTCTTACCAAATAAATCACTCTGAAACATACAAGAGCCCTGGGAGTTCCAGAACTGACAGCCCTTTTCAGTATTGTGTCTCTGCTTCAACCAGAGGATCTTTCTGTATGGAATTCTATGGGGATTACGAAATTTAAACTTACACATGTCAGTGTCAATGTGAAAAACACTTCCGACAGACGAGTGTTGTAGAAGACAAAGATGAATTGACTTTAGAAATTAATTGTTTCTGCGGTTGATTTAAGTGTGGATCTAATGACATTAAAAGTTTGGGGTGGGGCATAAAATGTAGAAAGACCGATTCATGTTGCTGCTAAATGTCCTCAAGAACTCACTTTAAAGGAAAAAAAATGAAAACAACTGAATATCGTGATGGAGTGTTAAGTATCCAGTTGACAGGAGCTGGAATCACCTACAAGACAATGCTGCAGGCACACCTGTTATGCATTCATTAACCTGTGGTCATGTCTGAGGGGTTCTCTTGATTGAGTTAATGACGGTGGGAAGATTCAACCTGAAAGTGGAGGCACATTCCCTGGTCTGGGCTGTACTGAAAGCGGGGAAATGAGTTGAACAGAACCATTCATCACTCTCTGCTTCTTGGCTGTGGACACAGTGTAACCAGCTGCTCGGAACTCTTGCTGCTGGGGCTTTTCCATGATGATAGATGTTAACCCTGAACTCCGTAGGAGCCAAAACAAGCTCTTTCTTAGGTTGCTTTTGTCTGAGTATTTTTTCACAGCAATGGAAAGAGTAATTAAGACAACTATAAACAATGACTCACTCAAA
Organism: Arvicanthis niloticus; assembly: GCF_011762505.2. NCBI lineage: Eukaryota > Metazoa > Chordata > Mammalia > Rodentia > Muridae > Arvicanthis > Arvicanthis niloticus. The sequence continues at coordinate 77,540,316 of NC_047666.1, read as the reverse complement.
ACTCTAAACTCCAATCAGCACATGCATATTGATAGAAAATAACTTGTGATAGAACAAAACATTGTTATAGTGAGCAAACACACACACACACACACACACTTTTTAATGTGTGTGCAGAGTGAAATAAAATAAGTTTCCATGCCCACTTTGGTATATCTAGTGTTCTTAAAATTTAGTAATTAATTTGTGGCTTCGGTTGTTTCCGTAAGAGAGATGTGTTTCACTTAAACACACTTTAAAATTATGTGACACACTTTGAACTTTGTAGCCATGTGTATCCACTTAAAGAAGTGGAAAAAAAGTACTTACGGTTTAAGATAAGATGTTCCCTGGGCAGAAAAGCTGGTGCATGCCTCTTATTCCAGCACTTGAGAAGGGAAGTCAGCTAGTTTGCCACTCTCAGAAGACCCGGGCTACACAGAAGAAAATCAAGCATGGGGCATGCCTTCAATCTCATCACTTTGGAAGTGAAGGCCACATGATCAGGAGTTCAAGGTCATTCTCTGTTACATAGAGAGTTCAAGGCCAGCCTGGACTACATGAGGCCCTTTCTTAAATATAAATAAATAAATAAATAAATAAATAAATAAGCAAAGCCAACAATAAAAGAATAACAACAAAAGATATATTCTCCTAAAATGCCAACTTAGACAGATCAAATACACAACCATCTTCTCACCAACCACTAAGGAGTGGAGAAGCCACCAAGTTAAATATTTACTGTTACACCGGCAGGCATTTCCTCAGACTGCCTTCCTTCTAGAAGTCTAGGGAACGAAGAAATCTCAGCTCTCAGACATCCAAGCAATCCTTTATTCTGCTGCTGGAAAAATGAGACAATACCACACACACAATAGAAGCATTAGAACATAACATCCTTTGTGTACCAAAGACTGGCTGAGATTCCCACATATAAAAGTACAAATTTGAGCTAGTACACTCTCTGTGTAAAGTTAATTGATAGTATTTCATACACACACATGAACACACACACACATATTCATAATTCACTTCCTACCAAGAAGCATGTAGTAGTATTCGCCAAAAATGTGTGTAAGAATGGCCATAGTTGCTCTATCTGTCATAATCCAAAACAGGAAATAATCTATAAATAGAACAAGAAATAAGTCAACTGTATATTCATACAAGGAAACAGCACAGAGCAAGCACTAGTGAACTGTGGGGAAGGTCAGATGAAGACATGCTCCAGGCTTTGCAGACCAAGTATGGTCTCCGTTGAGTAATCTACTATTTGATTTTTATAATCCTAGACAAATGTCAAAATCATTCTTAGCTTGTAGGCTGGAGACAACCACCTCTGTACTGGGCCTGAAGGAAGCTTTGTTGACCCATGGCCACAAGTCACGAAAGAAATTATGTGGCTACGTTGATGGCGGCCATAGACATAATCCTGAGCAAAACACAGCAAGCCCCCAGAGGAATAATGTTAGCTGGTTTTCCAGTGGATGATGCATGCCTACCTCTTGGGCACTCAGAAGGAGGTAAAGCAAGAGAATTGTTACAAGTTCAAGGCCAGCTTGAGCTGTACAGAAAAACCATATTTTGAAACCTCCGATCAATAAACTATAGCTAAAATATTACTTCTGTAAAGTTTGAGAACACAACTCATCACAGATTTGATAGAAGCCTGAAATAGCATGGTGAATGGGGGTGGGGGGCTGTCAGAGAACTGCAGTGTCTCTAATTCAGGTTATGGTTATACACACACCCCAATTGTGTTCAAACTGTAAAACCCCATAGACCCGCACACACATGGAGAGTACTCCAGAATAATTATGCCAGTTTCAATAAAAATTACCTTTAAAAATGATAACAATTTCTTTACTATAGGACTTCCAGAGTCATTTAACACACTGGGGGGAAGGGGTTTTGTGGGATTTCCGGAAAGCGGCAAACTGGGATTGAGCTACAACCGTCAGAACAAAGCATAAAAGAAACTGAGCTTTGATGGCTGCGGCCGCCTCAGGGACTTATGGGAGCAGCCTCTGCAGAGGGAGGCAGAAACAAATGGAGACTTGGGAGATGGCTCCTGTGGTGAAGCACTTGCCACAGGAACATGAGGGTGAGTTTTAGATCCCCAGACACCATGTAAAAGGTGGCTCTACCTTCCTTTATCTGTAACCCTGGTACATGAAGGATGGAGACAGATGGATGCCTGAGGCTCACAGGACAGCCAGACTAGCTGAAGCAACAAGCTCTATTCTCAATGACAGGCACCATGTCAAAAATGAGGAGAAGAATGACTGAAGAAGACACCCCATGTCAACCTCTAGCCGAGAGAGAGAGAGAGAGAGAGAGAGAGAGAGAGAGAGAGAGAGAGAGAGAGAGAGGAGAGAGACTACTTAACTTCCCTTTGGAAATAAATTTCAGTTGAAACTAAAATATCCCTATTAAAACAAATAAAAATAAAGTCACAGGTTGGCCAACCCATCACTAATGATAAAAAATACCCTATCTCTAAGAAATGTATTCTTGTTCTGCAGTATCCATAACTACGCAGTTTGGACACACCATCCTCCTTGTCAGTAAATACAAGGTACAGTAAAAAAAAAAAAAAAAACTTGGACACCAGGAAGCTTGAAGTGGGTACTGTACTATCCGAAGAATGACCTACTGTGGCTGAACTTTCAGTTCTAAATAAATGAGCCTCTTAAGCACACAGCAAGCCCAACCAAGTGAAAAAAAAAAGAAGAAGAAAAGAAAAGGGAAGTGGAAGATAGACAATTTCAAAAACATAAAACAGGGTGCTCAAAACATCCAGCAGAACTTGACTATGGAAGCTGAGGCTGGAATCCCTGACAGAGCTCATCTCCATGGCTAAACTTCTTGCTTCCCCCCTCCCACTTTGGGTACCTTATGCCATGGAATAAATGAGGACTTCTCAACCTGTGGTCAAATTTGGGAGTCACATGACCTTGTCACAGGTGTTACCTAAGACTATCATGAACGCAAGCCATAACGGTAGGAAAATTACAGTTATGAAATAACAACAAAAATAATCTTATGGTTGGTGTCATCACAACATAAGGAACTACATTAGAGTGTCACAGCATTAGGGAGGTTCAGAGCCACTGGGGTGCCAGTAGTGATCTCCATTGGAAATGGTTGGCCCTTCTAGCTGTCCTCAAGGACACAAGCCTTTACGCTTAGGTTGTTTTTCTGTTCTTTTTCTCTCCCTGTTACTGAGTGAGGGGTACCAACCCATCCACAAATAAGGGGCTTGATAACACCTGACATGGATACACTTAGGTCAAAAGTAGGTTGTGAAGGGGAGTCCTGCTTCCAGGGCCGGCTTCTCAGCGAGCTCAAATGGTGTATGCCAATTTACCGATATAAACTACGTTACAAAGCGGTGACAAGTGAGAAAGTCTCCTTAAAGGCCTGTCTTACCATGATGTGTGCACAGCAAAACCCCGCCTTCCTTAAGAAATCATTTATCTAGGATGCACTGAGCTCTGTTAACCATTCTAGAAGTCTGCTCCTGCATGGAATGCAAGCCTGTTTGGGTGTGGAAGTGATAAAGATTGGCAGGCAATCCAAAATCACCCTCGACATTTAAAGTAATTAGAATGGCATTCAAAGTCATTGTAATGTTGTAATGACAAAACTTTTGTGACATCAACAGCTATTCAAGTTTTGTTACCACTAAAGTGCCAGACGCAGTAGCTGCCATATGTAAATGTCCTGACTCACAGTGCAAGAAAATTAAGAGCACGAACACACATGTGGACACACAGCAATAGAATAAATTATGAACTAGCATGACCACTGTGGGTGGATCTCATTTAGAGTGGTGGTTTCTACATGAAATGTTATCATGAGGGTCTTTGGCAAACTGAGTAACTCTCCCACAAAAATGGTTCAACCTCTAGCCCTAGGCATCGTGGGTAGCATGCCAACATACACATACTCTCGCATATACCAGGAGGCCATGAGCCTGACCAGGTCCAAACCATGGTGTGCATGGGCCTCACTCCCTATAGAGGCTCCTGTGGGGGAGAGGTCTTTCCTGGGAGCTGTCCACATTTCTTGACCTGTAGCCACATCACCCCACCCTCTGCCATGTAGTCACATGGCCTCTACTCTCTGTATTAGATCTGCCTCTTTCTTATAAAGACACAGAACTGGAATTAGAGCAGTTATTGTGAATGAGAAATGTCCCCCACAGGCTCCTGTACTTGAGCACTTAGTTCCCAGATGAAGCAATTTCAGGCCATGACAGAACTTTTGGGGGCATGAAGTCTAACTGGCAGATGTAGAGGCAGGCAGCAGGATGGGACTAGAGACTTACAGACCACCTAATTTTTGCCAAGGTCTCTGCTTCCTAGTCTGCTGTGAAGATACGTGTCAGCCACCTCATACCCCTATCACAAGAGCCATGCTCAAAGCTGTGAATGTGTCAAGCCCTCTCAACTGTGGGGCTGTGAGCTAAAATTAATTCCCCTTCTCTTTAGCGGTTTCTGTCAGTGGTGTAAACAGTAACTAACACAGACATTACATGTGGGCAATCAAGAACAGTTTCCCACTGCAAGCTCCTCAAGTGAACCAACACTTTGAATGGTGACAAAACTTTGCAGACCCCAAGAGTTAATACTCCACATCTCACCTTGGTCCTTATTCTGTGCAGTAATGAGCCTGGGCACCCTCTGAAGGCATTTAAACATGAAGAAACCAGGGCTGGAGCAAAACTTCCAAAACTCCAAGACTGGAATATTTTTATGCTCATGTCCCCTTTACAAATTCCAATCACTATTTTAAGAAAGGGCCAGAGTTCATTTCAATATTGTTTAATATCCATGTACATTTGGGGTTTAAGATATTTCTTCATGACTTTTGTCCTATACTCAAATATTCAGTTTTAGAGCCCATTACAGGAGGAAGAGGAGGAGGAGGAGGAGGAGGAGGAGGAGGAGGAGGAGGAGGAGGAGGAGGAGGAGGAGGAGGAGGAGGAGGAGGAGGAAGAGGAGACTTCACCCCATCTTTCAGGAGAGGAGCCACCCTAGGTCATCATCACTTCAGCACCTTGGTTTCTAGACACTTGCACATAATGTCCTTTCAGCCCAGAACCCCTTCCAGAAAGGCTGAACAACAAGAAAAATCAAACTTCTAAAGGATGCATTATTTTGAGGTTGGGTTTTTTGTTTGTTTGTTTTGAGGGTTTGGGGGGGAGTTGGATTTTTTGTCTGTTTGTTTTGTTTTTTGACAAATGGAACATGAAAAAGTGGCAATTTACCTGCCCACAAAACTTACCAGCAGGACCTAATTTCCTCTGGGTTAGCATAATAAGAGATGGCTAATTACAAGAAGGTTATTCTTGGGGGAGGAAAATGTTCTGTGCTATGTGACACAGAGAACCTTATTCTGACCATCTGCTAAGCTGGTGTAACAAGAGCAGGGCAATTGAATCTTGTTCCGCCTTGCTGAAAAGAAACATGTCTTCCAAAAGGAATTTAACTCATCTGCCAGACAGCAACTCCACACAAAATGCCACCGAAAAGAGCGACTTCAATCCCTGCTCTTCATTTGGCGCCTCTTAGGCAAGATGCTGCGGGTGGGGGAGCACGGTTATAACTGGGACGGAGAACACATTTCGCCTTCACACAAAGTAAAACTCCTACGTCCGAACTGTCTTAGCGGAGTCCTTGGCGGCAGAATACTGTTGGCCAATTTACATGGCGTTTGGATTTGAAGTTATATGCCATTTGGGGAAGATTACTATAATTAGAAAAATGGCCTAATTACTTTTCTGGCAACAGCGAAGAAAGCGAACAGACTTTTCAGCTTATGGAGACAAGTCCTTGAGAAACCTCAAAAGGTTTCAGGATCCTATTTGACAGGAAAGAACATCTCATCTGAACGACTTGGATCTGTTGGAAAATCGAGTTCCAAAGCCAAACCACGGGAAGGGGGCGGGGTGGAGGGAAGGAGAAATATTCCCTCCTGTCCGGTTCTGAAACAGAGATGGCAGGAACGGTCTTCCCTGCCACATGGCATCATCAGCTGCCCTTGTCCTCACAGGACACAACAAACAGAAAACAAGAGAACTGGACAGGAAGGGTGGAATTTTGCAGCCGCAAGACTCGGAGCATGGTTAATGGCTCTGTCTGTTCCAATTGTAAATAATATGACAGTGTTGTAACCTCAGACACTGGAGGTGCGGCTCCTGTTGGTTTAGGTCGAGGGTTCACATTTCCGATAGAAAAATCATCCTAAGTTCCTCTCTTCCTGTGTGGAGGGAGGGAGTCACTGCTGTTTTTAATCAAACCCGATTTCCCAGGCCTGGGGAATCACAGGACACTAGCTTTTACTCAGAAGGGAAGAGGACTCCGCCAGAGCTCTGCTGAGCAGGCGGGAAAAAATGACCCACGGCTTTCTCTACTTAAGGTTCCATTTCCTGAATGTAGCAATGAGAGCACCTGCACTGGATCAACTGTATCCTCCCTAAACATCGTCTTAAACTGTCAGGAGTGCTTCAAAGATGCAGGGGTAAAGGCAGGACAAAGGAGTAGCTTTGAAATGTGGGCGGAGTGGGGAGAAGGGTTGAGAGGTAGCTGGGAAACACAGAAGGTTGGGCAAGGATTGTTGCCTTCAAGTTATGAGCTGGCAAATGAAAATGTTGCCTTTATAAACGTGGCTCTCTTAAAACTGCTTCCCATCATTCTAGAAGCAGTGTCCACCATCCCTTCCTAGGGACTTTATCTAACCCAGGAAGGACAGGTTTGAGTTCTGTCTGTTGCCAGTCCGCATACAACGGATCCTTTGGTCTAGAATTCCCAGGTTTGTTTGTCATTCAACAGCAGAAATGGAAAATGCAAACACATATTAAAATACTGACCTTCCCCCCCCCCAATAAAAAAAAGGACTGGCTTTTGATTCTTTTTCCAAAATCATGTATCCGGACTGGAACGGGAGGTCAGTGGGAAAAGCTCTGCTCAGCACGCACAAAGCCTTCGGTTTGTTTCTGAGTACCACCAAAAAAAGTGAATTAATGTTAAATTACCTTTCAAAGTATCTCTTCTATCTTGACCCACTCCTACCACACTCTTTTTGTTTTGTTTTATTTTGGGTTTTGTTTTTGGGTTTTTTTTTTGTTTTGTTTTGTTTTTTGGTTGTTTTTGTTTGTTTATTTGTTGTCTCTCTTTTTTCCCCATTTTTTATTGGATATTTTATTTACACTTCAGATGCCATCCCCTTTCCCCATTACCCCACCCCCTTAGAAGACCCCTATCCCATGCCCCCTTTTCCTTTTTGCACTTATACATTTTTTTAAATGTTAATCAAAGGCTTTTATAAGTTTGGTATTGCTCAATCAGAGGTGTACCCCACTACCCAACCTAGATATATCAACTATCTTTGACTGGTAGAGATACATGAACATCTGCCTCCCTGTCTCCCCCCCCCCCTTTCTCTCCTTCATCACCTAGCTTTTCCTCTCCTTCTTCTCCTCCTCTTCTTACTCCTTCTCTTCCTCTCAGTACTCCTCCCACCTTAGCTCCTCCTATATATCACCCTTCCTGTTAAAATGAAACTTTTCTCTCAAAGTACAATTAGAGCATAATTATGCCAATTTGTACCAGTAAGGTACAAGATAGTCCTAATACCCAGTCCATCATTTTGTTGACTAACCAGAACCTCTGTCATCTATCCTAACTAAAACATTTAGTTCTGAACCTGGCTTTAGGATGAATGTCAGCTGATGACCATCCACTCAAATCTTTTCTCTCAAGGTAAATAGCCAGGATTGGCTATGAGGCTATAAGTTTTCAACTCTGTCAGAAATCCAGAATGACTGAGTTAGCTATAATTGTGGGAAGCACAAAGCATAGCTTCTAAAACTTAGCCAATTTATAGAGACATCTGAACACATGGACACTCCCTCTACTACAAAACGTTGGAGCATCTGTTCTTCTGCCTTCTGGCCCATGATCATCTGACAGACCTTAGTGCTGCAGAATTATTAAGGGCTGATTACTCTGTCTGGGCAGATATAATCAGTCGACTATTCTGCAAGTGTGTCCTTTTCTGGTCAGTGATTTGTCCGTAGATGAAAAGAGGCAATTCTTGCCTAGTGGCTGTCTCACCACAACTGGAGTAACTCCAAAGATGCTCAATTTCTTCTTAGAATTCAATATAGGAAGCTGTCAGGAGCAGACAGGTCTCTAATCAAAATGAACATTAATACAGAAATGTTTGTAACGTCAATTCTGTGGATTTCTGATGTTTTGAAAACCAACTATCCATGTAAGGTAATCTGGACTGTTGTCTGTTAACTCCACTCAGCTATTTCTAAATAAAACATAGGAAACACCCTAACAATAAACTCCAAGCCATGAATTTGCTATAGTCCCTTAACTCACAGGCTGTCCATCTCAAATCAGTTAAAAAAGTTAAAGAAGGACTGGGTCTAAGCCTTGTATTCCTAAATGTGTTATACAGGTACAATGCCTATGAGAGTAACAATATTCATCTCACTTTTATATCAATAAGAAGCTCGTACCAATGAAAACCTTAAAATTTGTAATCAAAGTAAATTGGTGCCGTTTAAGAATTTATATCTTCATCTTGATACTAATTATACAGATTTCTAGTAATAGGTTATGGCTATGCAATAAACCCTAGCTAATCCTCTCTATTCCCACAAAACCACTACTTTTCCCTAGAAAAACAGCCCAACATTTACCACCTTAGTCCCCAAGCCCAGAGAATAGGGGCACTGACTCTTCATTAGCTTCTTCAAGCTGATTATGGTCATTGAAATATTAGAAGAGGAGTGGGAGGGGAAGAGCAAATTGATAAGCCTCTGATGCTGTGTCTTCACTGCCTCCAGATGGAATTCCCAGACCTCAGAGGTTTGAGCAGGTCTGCCCAGCTTGCTTGTTGAGTAGATACACCAAGGCTGATCATTCTGCAATATACAGTTCTCAAAACAAATTTTAGTATCAAGATAGTTTGTTTTTTTTTTTAAAGAGGGCTGACATTTTATTAAGGATGTTGGTTCTAACTGCTTTTCTTTTTTTCCCCCTCTTTTATGGGATATAATATTTACCTTTCAAATTTTATCCCCTTATAGCATTCCCCCCGACCCAGGAACCCCTTATCCCATCCCCCCTCCCCCTGCTTCTATGAGGGTGTTTACCCACCTACCACCCAATCCCCCTCCTGTACTCCTAGGCTGGTGGTTTAGACCCTGGGGAGTTCTGGCTGGTTGGTATTGTTGCTCTCCTCATGGGGCCACCAACCCTTCAGTTTACTCTCTAACTTCTCCATTGGGAACCTTTGATCAGATTAATGGTTAGCTTCGAGTATCTGGCTCTGGGTATGTCAGACTCTGGGGGACCTCTAAGGAGACAGCCTTATCAGACTGCTGTCAGCTTTCCCTTCCTGACATCCATATCAGCGTCTATTTTTGGTGACTGTACATGGCATGAATACCCAGGAGGAATGGTCTCCATACAACCTCTCCTTCAGATTCTGTCCCACACTTCGTCTCCATATTTGCTCCCTTGGGTATTTAGTTACTCCTTCTAAGAAAGACCTAGGCATCCTGACTTGTTCTTTCTTCTTCATGAGCTTCATGTCGTCTGGTAGTTGAATCGTTGCTGTTTCAAACTTTTGGGCTAATCTCCGCTTATCAGTGAGTAAATACCATGTGTGTTCTTTTGTGATTGGGTTACCTCAGGATATTTTCTAATTCCATCCATTTACATAAGAATTTCTCAAATTCATTATTTTTAATAGCTGAGTAATATTCCATTGTGTAAATGTACCACATTTTTTGTATCCATTCCTCTGCTGAAGGACATCTGGGTTCTTTCCAGCTTCTGGCTATTATAAATAAGGCTGCTATGAACATAGTGGAGCATATGTCTTTGTTAGATGTTGGGGCATTTTCTGGGTATATGCCCAGGAGTGGTATAGCTGAGTCCTCAGGTAGTGCTATGTCCAATTTTCTGAGGAACTGCCAAACTGACTTCCAGAGTGTTTGTACCACCTTGCAACCCCACCAACAATGAAGGAGTGTTCCTCTTTCTTCACATCCTCGCCAACATCTACTATCACCTGAGTTTTTGATCTTAGCCATTCTGACTGGTGTCAGGTGGCATCTCAGTGTTGTTTTGATTTGCATTTCCCTGATGACTAAGGATGTTGAGCATTTCTTAAGCTGCTTCTCCACCATTCGTGTTTCCTCAGTTGAGAATTCTTTGTTTAGCTCTGTACCCCATTTTAATGGGGTTATTTTGTTGTTTGGCGTCTAATTTCTTGAGTTCTTTGTATATATTCAATATTAGCCCTCTATCTGATGTAGGATTGGTAATGATCTTTTCCCAATCTGTTGGATGCCATTTTGTCTTGTTGACAGTGTCCTTTGCCTTACAGAAGCTTTGCAATTTGATGAGGTCCCATTTGTCAATTCTTGATCTTAGAGCATAAGCCATTGGTGTTCGGTTCAGGAACTTTTCCCCTGTGCCTAGGTATTCAAGGGTCTTCCCCAACTTCTCTTCTATTAGTTTCAGTGTATCTGGCTTTATGTGGAGGTCCTTTATCCACTTGGAATTGAGCTTTGTGCAAGGGGATAAGAATGGATTAATTTGCATTCTTCTACATGTTGACCTCCAGTTGAGCCAGCACCACTTGTTGAAAATGCTGTCCTTTTTCCACTGGATGGTTTTAGCTCCCTTGTCAAAGATCAAGTGACCATAGGTGTGCAGGTTCATTTCTGGGTCTTCAATTCTATTCCATTGATCTTCCTGTCTGTCTCTGTACCAATACCATGCAGTTTTTATCACTACTGCTCTGTAGTACAGTTTGAGGTCAGGGATGGTGATTCCCCCAGAAGTTCTTTTATTGTTGAGAATAGTTCTCGCTGTCCTAGGTTTTTTGTTATTCCAAATGAATTTGTAAATTGCTCTTTCTATCTCTGAAGAATTGAATTGGAATTTTGATGGGTATTGCGTTGAATCTGTAGATTGCTTTTGGCAGGATGGCCATTTTTACTAAGTTAATTGTGAGAATCCAGGAGCATGGGAGATCTTTCCATCTTCTGAGATCTTCTTCGATTTCTTTCTTCAGAGACTTGAAGTTCTTGTCATACAGATCTTTCACTTGCTTGGTTAGATTCACTAAAAGATATTTTATTTTATTTGTGGCTATTGTGAAGGGTGTCATTTCCCTAATTTCTTTCTCAGCCTGTTTATCCTTTGAATAGAGGAAAGCTACTGATTTGTTTGAGTTGATTTTATACCCAGCCACGTTGCCAAAGTTGTTTATCAGGTTTAAGAGTTCTCTGGTGGAAGTTTTAGGGTCACTTAAGTATACTATCATATCATCTGCAAATAGTGAAATTTTGATGTCTTCCTTTCTTATCTGTATCCCTTTGACTTCCTTTTGTTGTCTAATTTCTCTAGCTAGGACTTCCAGTACTATATAGAATAGGTAAGGTGAGAGTGGGCAGCATTGTCTAGTCCCTGATCTTAGTGGGATTGCTTCAAGTTTCTCTCCATTTAGTTTGATGTTGGCTACTGGCTTGCTGTATATTGCTTTTACTATATTTAGGTATGGGCCTTGAATTCCTGATCTTTCCAAGACTTTTAACATGAAGGGATGTTGAATTTTGTCAAATGCTTTCTCAGCATCCAGTGAGATGACCATGTGGTTTTTTTCTTTGAGTTTATTTATGTAGTGGATTACATTGATGGATTTCCAAATGTCGAACCATCCCTGCATTCCTCAAATAGGGCCTACTTGATCTTGATGGATAATTGTTTTGATGTGTTGTTGGATTCGGTTTGCGAGAATTTTATTGAGTATTTTTGCATCAATATTCACAAGAGACATTGGTCTGTAGTTCTCTTTCTTTGTTGGATCTTTCTGTGGTTTAGGTATGAGCATAATGGTAGCTTCATAGAATGAATTGGGTAGTGTTCCTTCTGTTTCTATTCGGTGGAATAGCTTGAAGAGGATTGGTATTAGGTCTTCTTTGAAGGTCTGAAAGAATTCTGCACTGAAACCATCTGGCCCCGGACATTTTTTGGTGGGAAGACTTTTAATGACTGTCTCTAATTCTTTAGGAGTTATGAGACTGTTTAGATGGTTTATCTGCTCCTCCTTTAACTTTGGTACCTGGTATCTGTCTAGAAAATTGTCCACTTCATCCAAATTTTCCAATTTTGTTGAGTATAGGCCTTTGTAGTAGGATCTGATGATTTTTTTTAATTTCCTCTGTTTCTGTTGTTATGTCTCCCTTTTCAGTTCTGATTTTATTAATTTGAATACTGTCTCTGCACCCTTTGGTTAGTCTGGCTAAGGGTTTGTCTATCTTGTTGATTTTCTCAAAGAACCAGCTCCTGGTTTTGTTGATATTTTGTATAGTTCTTTTTGCTTCAACTTGGTTGATTTCAGCCCTGAGTTTGATTATTTCCTGCCGTCTACTCCTCTTGGGTATATTAGCTTCTTTTTGTTCTAAAGCTTTCAGGTTTGCTGTCAAGTTGTTAATGTATGCTCTTTCCACTTTCTTTTTGTGAACACTTAGAGCTATGATTTTTTCTCTTAGTACTGCTTTCAGTGAGTCCCAAAAGTTTTGATATGATGTGTCCTCATTTTCATTTAATTCTAAAAAGTCTTTAATTTCTTTATTTCTTCCTTGACCAAGTTATCATTGAGTAGAGCATTGTTCAGTTTCCAAGTGTATGTGGGCTTTCCGTTGTTTTTGTCCATGTCAAAGACGAGTCTTAGTCTATGGTGGTCTGGTAAGGTACAAGGGATTATTTCAATCTTTTTGTATCTGTTGAGGCCTGTTTTGTGACCAATTATATGGTCTATTTTGGAGAAGGTACCATGAGGTGCTGAGAAGAAGGTATATTCTTTTGTTTTAGGATGAAATGTTCTATAGATGTCAGTTAAGTCCAATTGGTTCATAACTTCTGTTAGTTTCACTGTGTCTCGGTTTAGTTTCTGTTTCCATGATCTGTCCATAGCTGAGAGTGGGGTGTTGAAATCTCCCACTATTATTGTGTAGGGTGCAATGTATGCTTTAAGCTTTAGTAAAGTTTCTTTTATGTATGTGGGTGCCCTTGCATTTGGGGCATAGATGTTGAGAATTGCAAGTTCCTCTTGGTACATTTTTCCTTTGATGAATATAAAGTGTCCTTCTTTATCTTTTTTGATTACTTTTTTTATTTGATTTTATTTGATATTAGAATCGCTACTCCCGCTTGTTTCTTGGGACCATTTGCTTGGAAGATTGTTTTCCAACCTTTTACTCTGAGGTAGTGTCTGTCTTTTTCACAAAGGTGCATTTCCTGAATGCAGCAAAATGTTGGGTCCTGCTTATGTATCCAGTCTGATAGTCTATGTCTTTTTATTGGAGAATTCAGTCCATTGATACTAAGAGATATTAAGGGAAAATGAGTGTTGTTTCTATTATTTTTGTTATTGGCAGTGGAGATATGTTTGTGTAGCTACCTTCTTTTACGGTTTTTGGAAGATTACTTTCTTGCTTTTTCTAGGTTGTAGTTTCCCTCCTTGTGTTGGAGTTTTCCACCAATTATCGTGTGAAGTGCTGGATTTGTGTTGAGATACTGTGTAAATTTGGATTTGTCATGGAATATTTTGGTTTCTCCATCAATAATGATTGAGAGTTTTGCTGGGTATAGTAGTCTGGGCTGGCATTTGTGTTCTCTTAGGGTCTGTATGATATCGGTCCAGGATCTTCTGGCTTTTATGGTCTCTGGTGAGAAGTCTGGTGTAATTCTTATAGGTCTGCCTTTATATGTTACTTTGCCTTTTTTCCTTACTGCTTTTAGTATTTTTTTCTTTGTTTTGTACATTTGATGTTTTGACTATTATGTGGCAGGAAGTATTTCTTTTCTGGTCTAAACTATTTGGAGTTCGTAGGCTTCTTGTATATTTATGGACATCTCTTTCTTTAGGTTAGGGAAGTTTTCCTCTATAATTTTGTTGAGGATATTTACTGGTCCTTTAAGTTGGGTGTCTTCCCCTTCATCTATACCTATTATCCTTAGGTTTGGCCTTCTCATTGTGTCTTAGATTTCTTGTATATTTTGGGTTAGTAGCTTTTTGTATTTTGCATTTTCTTTGACAATTGTGTCAATGTTTTCCATGGTATCTTTTGCACATGAGATTCTCTCTTCCATCTCTTGTATTCTGTCGTTGATACTTGTGTCTATGACTCCTGTTCTTTTTTTTTTTTTTTTTTTTTTTTTTTTTTTTTTTTTTTTTTTTTTTTAGGTTTTCTATCTCCAGGGTAGTTTCCTTTGTGAATTCTTTATTGTTTCTACTTCCATTTTTAGATCCTGCATGGTTTTGTTTAATTCCTTCTCCCATTTGGTTACATTTTCTTGAAATTCCTTAAGGGATTTTTGTGTTTCCTCTTTAAGGGTTTCTATCTGTCTACCAGTGTTCTCCTTAAGTTCTTTGAGAGTGTTATTTATGTCTTTCTTAAAGTCCTCTATCATCGTCATGAGAAGTGATTTTAATTCTGAATCCTGCTTTTCTGGTGTGATGGGTGTTCAGGGCTTGCTATGATGGGGGAACTGGGTTCTGATGATGCCATGTAACTTTGGTTTCTGTTGCTTATGTTCTCGCGCTTGCCTTTTGCCATCTGGTTAACTCTAATACTGCCTGTACTTGCTGTCTATGACTGAAGCCTGCCTATCCAGTTATCTCGATTGTGTCTGATCTCCTAGGGGTCCAGATGTATCTGTGATCTTTTCCAGCTGCACTGAGTACAGTGATACCTCTAGGATGCCTCAGGATATGGTGCCTCCAAGGTAGCAGTCCAGCTAGGTGTCTGCTGTTCTGGGTGCAGTGTCTCCTCTAGGATATCTCAGGATACGTTGTCTGACGCTCTGAGTTCAGTTGTTCCTCTGTGGCTCTGGATTGAGTGGACCTTCCAGTATGTCTCAGGCAGAACCCAGGGTCCACACAACCGCAGACTGGGCAGAGGTTTGGTCTAGGCCTCAGATCCGAGAGAGGGGCGGAAGGGGAGTGCTAGTCTGCGGGGGGGGGGGGGGGGGGAGTATCTGCTGGAACCTGAGGGCTCACAGCACCCAGCTATGGGCTCAGGGCAGTGTGTGGGTCTTCCTACCTAGGCTGGCTGTAGGATCCGTGGAGCCTCCAGGATGTCTCGGGCAGAATCCGGAGTCCACACAACAGCAGATTGGGCAGAGGTCTGGTCCAGGCCTCAGATCCGGGAGAGGGCTACCACAGTCTTAAAATGTGACTTTTGTCCCAAACATATTTTGATCAACTTTATTTCTTCCCCAGCTAAAAGAACTCAGGACACTAGCGAAGAGATGCTATACACTATTCTGAATGTTGGGGTAACCCTAAATAAAGCTGCTGCTTTCCTTGGATAATTAGTAACTTCTCTGAAATGAAAAAGAAATCTCCTACAATTCCCCAACCTGAGTTAATCTTTTGTTTGTAGTAAAAGTTTTCACTCGCTGAAGTGTAATGTTTTGGTGCACTTTTAAGACATTTACCTCAATGCCTGAACTATTTTTTTTTTTTAAATGCAGGTCAATTATTGTCAGCAGCGGGAATACAAGAATGACTTTAAATGAGCTACCATGAACATATTAGCCAAAGATGGCTTAACATCTTTTGAAACAAAGAGCTATAGGCTAAATTGTGTCCTGTCCAAAAACATTCATATGTTGGGCTCTTATCCCAGATTCTCCTAGAATGTGACTGCATTTAAAGGGAAGGAAAGCCAGGTAATTCAGGAAAAATGTCTGTTTGGGTGGACCATGATCCAATCTAACCGTTGTCCTTATGTAGTGGTTTGAATAAAAATGGCCCCTGTAGGTCCATAGGGAGTGACACTATTAGGAATTGCGACCTTACTAGAGTAGGTGTGAATTGTTGGAGGTTGTGTGTCACTAGGGGACCAGATCTCTTCCCACTGCCTGCCAGTCTGGACGCAGAACTCCCAGCTCCTTTTCCAGCACCATGTCTGCCTGCAGGCTGCCATGATCCTCACCATATGATAATGGACTGAACCTCTGAACCTGTAAGCCAGCTCCATTTAAATGTTTTCCTTTGTAAGAGTTGCAAAGGTCATGGTGTCTCTTCACAGCGATAGAAACCCTAACTAACACCGTATAAGAAAGAGCAAGTCAGATGCACAGAGGGATATCCACGATGCTCACACATAGCAACAGCCACGTGTGGACACCATTAGCAAGCAGCCATAGAGATGCCAACGAGTACAGCTTCAAGATCCTGAACCTGGCTTTCCCACCTTCAGAACTGTGAAAAGATTAATCCCTGCGGTCTAACTCAGCTGGCATTTTGTGGTCGTGGCCCCAGCTGGCAGAAACTCAAACTGTCAAGATGGAGATTAGGAACAGGAAGTGAGTATCAGGTTGGTCTGCCAAGAGAGCTAAAGTAAAGCAGGGAGCAAAGGGTGAGGCTGGGGAGCCCCAGAGTCAGGTGACCGAGTCAAAAGAAAGCATGAAACATTGTGTCCATTCAATCTCTGTTGAGGCCCAGGGCTGGTCTACAGAGCCTCACAGCTACAGAATCATGAGTTGTGAAAGGGTTGGACGTCCACAAGCAACATAATCTGTCAGTGTGTCCTGTCCTGATACAGAAGTCTAGAGCCTTTGAAGTAAGTGCCGTACAGTGTTACGTATTTGAGCCTATCAGGTTGGTAGTTCATGGCCCAAGTTTTCTTTCTTTTCTCCATGGGTTAACTCTTTCAGCCTCCATCCTTGTGAGAAACACAGACACATCTCTTACCCTAAATGGAACCTTTTCTCTGATCCCATGCAGTGCCCATCAGTAGCGTCATAGAAAACCCAGCGCTCGCTGCTCATTTTCTCACCTCCCTGGACAGAACGAAGTCAACATCCTTCAGTGTTCTGTTCTATAACCCTCTCTGGACGGAGGTAATGGCCACAGGTCTCCCACTGCATCTGCATGGCCTAGATGTCAAGCCCGATATTTTCTGCACTCCTCAGGTTAATAGCATGTGTATTGGAGGAGTAAGATAAAGCTGTCTTCATGTAGACCTGAAGCTATGTAGACAGCTTTAAGAGAACTGAGGCCCTTTAAGTTAATCTGCAAAGGGACCCTCCAGTTCCCACCTCTTTGTTCTCTCCCAAAGAGAGAATCATCCTTTCCTACAATCCTGAAAGATTTTGCTCAGGGTCTGCAAATCCCCTTTTAATCTCTGAGACCACGCCCTTAACACATTTGGGATTTGGTAATGACTGTAATTACCCCTCAACTGTGATACTTCATGCAGGCTTTGCCTTTCAAAGGAGCAAATTTATGCCTCAGGTGACATAATTTCCCATTAACCAAAAGATTAGATATTATTCTACTAGGTATATAAGAAATAAGAAAAGGTACTTTAACAAATAAAAATGTAGGAAGCATTCAGTCTTCCCCCATACGCAGCCCTGGGTGGCTAGTGACCAGCTGAGTTATTTGGCATCCAGTGGTTGCAAAATTATTCTGAGCAATTAAACTGAGCAAATCCTCTGAGAACCCCCACACTAGGTGGTGCCAGAGAGATGGCAAAGCCATTAAGAGCACAAGTTGCTCTTTCAGATTCCCAGCACCCACTTGGGGGTCTCACAACCATGTTCCAGTTCCAGGGCCCTGTTCTGGCCTCCAAAGACACCAGGCCCACAGATGGTGTGCGTACATACATGCAGGCAAAACACCTGTTCACATAAATAATTTAAAATCTCACACTAGGGATGCTGCAGTACAGGAAAATAAGCAAGTTATAACATGAGACACAGATAAAAATATCACTGATGCCAACTACATGAGGACACACACAACCAAGTTCAGATGCCATGTGAAGAGGTCATAGATGCTTACTAAACCTAAGGAAAGTGAAGCTGAGTTTGAGGATATAGCTTGGTAGGACAAAGCTCAGGTCCCCAGGGTACCCTCCATTGCCCTCTGCAGCCTGAGACGCCGTGGGCCAAGCTTCTCAAGATGAAAAGCCTTTGGCAGAGGAGGAAAACCATGAACATCATCCTAACTTATCTTGATGGCTAATTCTTTTGAAACTAAAACCCTACACATCCAGGTTTATTACAAATGAAGCCGGGGTGACTCACGGGCAGCTTCGTTCCACTTCGTTTTTGAAAGTTGATTTTAATGGAAATATTACAAGATAAATATTAAAATATCACCTCCAGGCAGCCCACCCCAGAAATCCAAGCTTGCCACTCTCAATCAGTCAGCTGTGGCCCACGGTTATTTCAAGGCAGACATTCACTCTTTTTCAATCCTGGCTGCAGACTATGCTGTCAAGATTCATTGAGCAGCACAAGACGCTGAGAGTGTGCATGCACGCATGCACGTATGCATGTGTTCATGTGTACATGCACGGGTGGGTGCGTGTGTGTGAATAATTGAATCTGGATGACCAACGACAATTTTTAGATGATAACCATAAGAGAAGGTGGAGTGAGTCAAAGAGCAGTCACTCTCTGGCCTGAGACATGTAGTTTTCTCTGGCTATTAAATTAAATGGAGACTGAGAAGCAGTGGACCATGAAAGACATATTTGGAACTGTTTTTTTTTTTAAACAGTTTCCATGGCTACTCCCAGGACTGCTTAGTCCACTCAGAACCATGTTTTCACACACATGAAGGACTGCAACCACACCACCCACAGACTCTGAAATTTACACTGGCTCCCAGTTCTGGGATGGGCCTTATGCTAAGTCACCTTCTTATTTTAAATTCCCTCTTCCTTGCACTTCCTTCATTTCCCTGTGATACCTCCATCTCTGCCAGCTCCTTCTTCACACTGCAACTTTCAACACCAACTATCAGCTGATGGTAAGTTTGCTTTCCTAGTCCTGACCGTTAAGGGCAAGTGGGACTGAGACGATTGTCCTTACTGCCATGTTCCTGTGCCATTTCCCTGAACATTTTCTTTCTGTTCATAGAGGTCTATATGACGTCTTTGCTTCAAATCCATTTGTGAGATCAGTTTCAAATTTCTCAGTTTATAATAAACAGTGTTCCCCAGCCTGCCTGAAATCTGGCATTTAACCGTCTTCTACCACAGTGATTCTTGACCCTTGATTTCAATACACATCTAGCTTGTTTGACCTAACTCTGAATTCTTCTAGCCCTGGCTCTTCACTTTGTTCTCCCTTGACCACAGTGCCTACCATTCTTTTCAGTCATCCTAGGTGCAGAGAGTTCGTTATTGTATTCTACAAAGGTCATTTTCAACTGTGAACCAGTTGAAAATCCACGGCAGTTAGATGAAAGTGAGAGCCCACTGAACCTCAACTCAGCACCTGTGTCTTTCTGTTTGTAAATGCCTGACTTCGTTTATACTTTGATCTGTTCATGCTGACGTTCAATAGTCACAGCTCTTGCCTGATCAAAGTTTATCTAACACATGGGTTTACTCCATAAGGCACATCGTAGTCTTCTGGGTAGGAGTTACCAGCTTTGGACTTAACAGTCAGGACTCAGCACTGTGCTTATGGATGTTTTAAAGTAGCAAAACCACCAACCAAATGAACTTAAAAAGCTGCGGGTGAGATAAACAGACTGTGCACAGCATCCTTTTTAAGCATATTGGGAAAGCCAAGGATGAGAGTCACCTTGTTTGACCTTGAGGTAAGCGAAATGTCTCGCTGTTCTACATGCACCCACATATGACTGTGAATGGGTTGTCAGCATTGACTTGAATGTAGCAAATACATTGTCGCTAGTAAGAGAACTCTCAAATAAGTATTGAATTACTCCCAAACTCCCAAATGGTAAAGATTAAATATTGGCCCCTTACGTCTTTGAGTGGAAATCTGAGGGTAAGACCTCTTTATCACCAGTATGAAAGTTAGCCATAGTTAGGGAGAATTTATTCTCCCTAAACTCCTCTTCCCTGCTTTGCATAGCAGTAATAACAGGATACAAACCAGAGGAGATAAGGTATACACAATCCACGGTTGGACTGAAACTCTGTCTAAAAGGATATTGCACATGCATCACTGTTGACATCGCTGTGACAAATATCTGACGAGAGCTATCTATCACATGGGGAAGAGCAGAAAAGCCTGGGGCAGCTGACCACACTGAATCTGCAACCAGGAAGCCCAGAGAGACTGTGCTCAGCTAGCTCACCCTTTCCTTATCATGTGGTCCAAGACTCCACCTCATGAGATAGTTTGAATGGCAATGTTTCTCATAGGCTCTCATGTTTAAATACGTAGTTCTCAAATGGTGGAATTATGTGGGAAAGATTAGGAGGTGGGGCTTTGTTAGAGAAGGTGTGTCACTGGGGATGGACTTTAGAGTTTCAAAGCTCACATCATGTCCAGTTAGTCTCTCTCTTATGCTTGTGGATTAAGACATAATGTCTTAGCTACGGCTCTAGCATTATGCCTGCCTGCTGCCTGCCTGCTTGCCTGCCTGCCTGCCTGCCTGCCGCCTGCTGCCTGCTGCCTGCTGCCTGCTGCCTGCTGCCTGCTGCCTGCTGCCTGCTGCCTGCTGCCTGCTGCCTGCTGCCTGCTGCCTGCTGCCTGCTGCCTGCTGCCTGCTGCCTGCTGCCTGCTGCCTGCTGCCTGCCTGCCTGCCTGCCTGCTGCCTGCTGCCTGCTGCCTGCTGCCTGCTGCCTGCTGCCTGCTGCCTGCCTGCCTGCCTGCCTGCTGCCTGCTGCCTGCCTGCCTGCCTGCCTGCCTGCTGCCTGCCTGCTGCCTGCTGCCTGCCTGCCTGCTGCCTGCCTGCCTGCCTGCCTGCCTGTCTGCTGCCTGCTGCCTGCTGCCTGCTGCCTGCTGCCTGCTGCCTGCTGCCTGCTGCCTGCTGCCTGCTGCCTGCTGCCTGCTGCCTGCTGCCTGCCTGCCTGCTGCCTGCCTGCCTGCTGCCTGCCTGCCTGCTGCCTGCCTGCCTGCTGCCTGCCTGCCTGCCTGTCTGCTGTCTGCCTGCCTGCCTGCCTGTCTGCTGCCTGCCTGCCTGCTGCCTGCCTGCCTGCCTGCCTGCCTGTCTGCTGCCTGCTGCCTGCTGCCTGCTGCCTGCTGCCTGCTGCCTGCTGCCTGCTGCCTGCTGCCTGCTGCCTGCTGCCTGCCTGCCTGCCTGCCTGCCTGCCTGCTACCTGCCTGCCTGCCTGCTGCCTGCCTGCCTGCCTGTCTGCTGTCTGCCTGCCTGCCTGCCTGTCTGCTGCCTGCCTGCCTGCCTGCTGCCTGCCTGCCTGCTGCCTGCCTGCCTGCCTGCCTGCCTGCTGCCTGCCTGCCTACCTACCTGTTGCCTGCTGTCTGTCTGTCTGCCTGCCTGCCTGCTGCCATGCTCCCTACCATAATGGTCATGGGCTCTTAACCATCTGAAACTGTAAGTCCCAAATAAACTCTTTCTCCTGTAAGTTACCCTGGCTATGATATAACAGCAATGGAAAGGTAACAAAGACATCCATGTTTTATTTGAACTTTGGTTTATCTGACAGATGACAAGCTTTGTTATATTTTTATTTATGTGTGTGAACATGTGCTTGTGTGAGTTTATGCGTACCATGTGCATGCAGGTGCCAGCTAAGGCCAGAGGGTATCAGAACCCATGGAACTGGAGCTATATCCAGGCAATTGTTAACTGCCTCGTGTCGGTGCTGGGAACCAAGTACTGGTCCTCTGAAAGAACAGTAAATGCCGCCAAGAGCTGAGCAATCTCTCAGGCCTTGAGAAGAAGCTTCTTGAGGACACGGGGCTGATGCTAGCATTCTGTCCTGGTTACAGTCACCTGGAACTATTCTATTCAACTCTCAGGACCCTGTTGCAGGGTCTACCCCTCCCACATGGACAGTACTCATCATAACAGGTTGGATTTCCTAGCAACCTGCAGGAAGGCACACTAGCCAACTTCTAAGACCTGTTTTTAAGAAAGCTTGTCTTTCCTTATAAATGATTCAGCCCAACTCCAAACTTACATATACATAAGTGTATATGGTTCTGTCTTTTGAGTTTCTGTAATTCCAGTTTTTTATTGAAAGCTGGCCTGGGCATGCTGACCTCAGGAGAGCCACTGTCACAGGGCACATTCCTTGGCACATGTAGACCCTCATGAAACTTTGTAGTTGTGGTTTTCATACATTCAATTTAATGTTCATCAATCTGCCTCAGGCTTACACTATGGTTTGGGTGTTGACTATTAACTAACCACCCAGGCACTCTGATCATCTGCTCTCTCCCAATCACTTGTATCTTCTTCCAGGTCCTATTCATAGTGGCTCAGTTTCATATGCTCCATGATGCGACCAAGGGAAGGGAGACAGGAAAGTGTGGCATTCAAATGAAAGCTGTGTGTCTGGTGTTGAGACAGTGCAACCTCACGGATAACTCATGACGTACTCTTGGCTGTTGGTCTATCCTTACACCTTCCCAGTGATTTATTCAAAGGGTCCTGCTTTGTTTCACTTGCAGACTATTTTAACAGTGCACTGGGTAAACAGAGTGTCACTAGATTTCCCGTCTTTCCGGGGTCATTTTTCCTGGTTATATAAATGTTTATCTTAATCTTGCTTCTTCCTGTGCATTTTTCCAAAAAAAAAAAAATAGTTATGCGTCTAGTCTGCACAGAGCTGATGGGCTAATTATCAAATGAGAGATGGAGATGAAAGAGTCTCCATACTCAGAGGCAAAATATGTAGGCTTCACTTTTAAGAAAGACAGTATTTTTATGATATCTGTTGCTATCCATCCATGCACCCTTCTCTCACAAAGTGTTGTTTCAGATATTAGCTGACGACTCCAAGTGGGATCAAGGAAGAAACCTTCACATGAGCCATGCAGCAATGACAGCTTCTGCTCCTGTGGTTTTTAAAGAGGGGCAGATGGTGATCAGATATGACCTTTTACCCACATGTAGGTTTCAGCTCTGAGCTCGTATTTAGAGGTAGAAGTCTGGAGTCACATGGAATATTCCACACTTTTCCCACCAACGAAACTATGTTGAATTTGGCCAGCGGTTTTCTTGAAGGAGCCACATGTTAAAACTCTGGCCATTGTGGTGTGCGATAAGCTTCTCTAAGTTCAAGAAGGCACAATGTCTGCCAACTGTTCTTACACTCTGACAATTTCTCACACACCCAAAGAAGGAAAAGAAAAGAAAAAAAACCCAACTTAAACAAAGCCAAGTATTTATGCAGCAATTTGAGTACAAACCAGAAGAGTTAATCCTGCTACTGTTCTGATTGTGAAATTATAAACAACCCCCGATCATATCCAGAGAGAAAAATTTAGCCTAAAATATTAGTGATTGAAGCAAACTTTTATAAGATTCCATTGAGATTTTAATGCCCTATATGATCTCAAACTGAACACAGGAAACAACCAGTGCTTTCACTATAATCTGACATCACAATCTCTGTTTCACATTCCAAATCCCTTGTGGTTGATTGAACCGTGCCACCAGAATATTTATACTTAAAATGTATAGTAGCAGAGACTAACCCGTCTATGATCTACAATCCAGAAGCTTCCTCCACTAAGTCCAACATACCTTTCATTAAGGCCAATAACTTCAGCTGAAAGGAAATTGTTTATTTGAGAACACCAGCTGACACTTCCCACTTATCCACAGTGAGGCTGACAGCTAAGCTAAAGCCTGGCTTAAGGCTAAAAGAGGAAAAAATAAAACCCACAGATGCTCTTTGGGGCCACAGCCAGGATATTTTAATGACTATAAATTATCTTGGAGGTAGGACCAAATATGCATCATGTGGCAGAGGCCAGCCTACATAAGACACACAGTTCTTTCTTTGGTTAACACTAGAGCTACATAGTTGTTACATAGACCCTCCTAGATATAGGCAGTAACTTAAGAAGGACTGGATGGATGCTGGCAAGATCTCTGCTAGCTCTCCAGTGTTCAAACTGCATCTTCAGGGTGATACTAAGGAGGGCAAGGGTAAAGGAAACATAATGGGCAATGTCTTTGAGAATTTGATCAACATTGTGAAGTTGCTAGTGAAATGATTGTGTATACATTTTATCACTGTGAGTGAGTCTTTAGAGTACTGTGGTACTCGTCTGAAAAGCTGTTGTGGCTCATGGACTTCATAGTAAGAATCTAGAAGAAAGGAATTTCCTCAACAAAAAGAAAGTTGGTTGGTTGGTTGGTTCGTTGGTTGGTTGGTTGGTTGGTTGGTTAGTTGGTTGGAATACAGGGTCTCACTATGTAGCCCTGGCTGGTCTAGAACTCACTTTGTTGACCAGGATAGCCTCAAACCTGAAACTTCTGTGCAGGCATTTCCTCCTTTTTCTTATTGCTTATCAGTGGTTTGGGTTGAGTTGGGGTTTTGGCTTGTTTAGGTTGGATGGATGGATGGATGGATGGATGGATGGATGGATGGATAGATGCTTGGTTGGTAGGTTGGTTGGTTGGTGGCTGGCTGGCTGGCTGGCTGGTTGGCTGGTTGGCTGGCTGGCTGGTTGGTTGGTTGGTTGGTTGGTTGGTTGGTTGGCTGGTTGGCTGGTTGGCTGGTTGGCTGGTTGGCTGGTTGGCTGGTTGACTGATTGGCTGGCTGGCTGGCTGGCTAGCTGGCTGGTTGGTTGGTTGGTTGAACACAGGGTCTCACTGTGTAGCACTGGATGGTCTAGAACTTGCTATGTTGACCAGGTTAGCATCAAGCCTGTATCAGCCTCTCATATGCTGAACTGGTAGGCATGCATCAATGGGTCTTTCAGTAAATTTGTTAAACACCTACCCTCACACAAAGCACCATGAAACATGCTCACTACTACCCTCGATGGTTACAGCAAACACAATCATCAAATTCCAGACCATGTTTGGGAAGGGAAGGCATAACATTTTATAACAATTATATTGTTAGAGCCAAAGGACTCTTGTTTCTGGTAGTCCGTTTAATTTTGTGGCTTTGGAGGACAAAGATCTTATGTATTTTGTTTTGATCCATCATCTTTTGAGAAAGGATTTTAGTCTATAACTCGGGCTGGACTCACACTCAAGACAATCCTCCTGTCTCAGGTACCCAAGTGCTGGGATCATAGGTATGAGCCACCAAGGCCAGCTGAAAGAATGATTTCTATAAGCCCAGAAAACATGTTAACTTTTATGATTTCAAAACCCTCACTGACTCAGGAGTGGGCTCTTTGTTATCTATGACCCACTTGTATTCATCGGGGCTCTCAAAAACACAGCACTGACTGACACTAAATAAGTACACAGAGAAAGGTATATATTTTCAGCCACTGGCTCATGAGGTTATGTAGTCTTTGAGGCCCACAGTATAGTATCTGAGGTGGTGACTGGCTGAGATGGGGTACAGTTTTCGTTCATACCTGAAGGTCAGAGAACAAGGGAGGCGCATGCTCTGAGCCTGAAGGTCCCAGAGCTCGGAACGCCAACATCCAAGGAGTAAGCCTATGCTTAAGCAGACAGGAAACTGGCCTTTTCTCTGCCTTTCTCTTCTTCCAAATGGTTTAGTGGGTGGCAGACAGAGGCAAGCCCTATACAAATTCACCTCTTTCCACTGTTGGATGATTACATAGGAGCTGACTCAAAGAAAAACTTGCTCAAAATTCCATAGCTAATGAGCCAGGGTACTTGAACTCCAAGATGTGTGTTAGTTACATTTCTCACTGCTGTGATGAAACGCCCAACAGAAGCAACAAATGGGAAGAAGAGCTCATTCCGGCTCATGGTTTTAGAGTGAACAGGCCATCATGCTGAGAATGACATGACAACAGGAGTGAGAGGCTGCTTTTCCATTTCTGAGCAGATCAGTGAGAAGAGAAGGAGGAGTATAAACACTGCACTGGCTCCCTCACTTTCTGCATTTTCTATTTAGCCTGAGACCCCAGTCCATGGGATCCCCCCATAATCAAGGCAGGTCTCCCCACCTCTAAACACACACACATGCATGCATATATAAACACACATACACACGCATCACATGCACACATACACATGCATGCATGCATACATACATGCACTTACACACATATACACGTACACATATACATATTCATACATGCACACTCACACATATGCATGAATACATACACATATACAAACATATATTCTCATACACATATACATGTACACATACAAACACATACATACACATAGATACACACATACATTACACATATGCATACATACACATATAAACACATGCACAAACACACATACTTATACA
Source organism: Arvicanthis niloticus (assembly GCF_011762505.2). NCBI lineage: Eukaryota > Metazoa > Chordata > Mammalia > Rodentia > Muridae > Arvicanthis > Arvicanthis niloticus. The sequence goes on along the minus strand of NC_047666.1, from coordinate 77,514,137 downwards.
TTTACACATGCACACAGACACACACACACACAAAGAAAGGTGTGCTTTACCAATGCTCTTGGAATGTCTTAACCAAATCAAGTTGATGATTAAAATTAATCATTGCTATGTATCTCTTGATCCTCTGTCAGCAGGTAACCAGATAAACACCTCTGGGTGCATACAGACGTGCATTCAAGCAGTGTCCTGATTGCTGCTGGTATTTTGCTCTCAGGATGGAGCAGACTCCAATGAGAGAAACTTTAGACCTACTCATGGTTCTCAAAGTGGGATGGGAGAAAATAAAATTCAAGAGACCTAAGTAACTTTTTGCTGAAAATCTTCCAATTCTCCCTATGGTTTACCGGCTCCATCATCCAGCATCACCCACCAGCATGTAGACTGTCTTAATTGAGGTTTCTATTGCTGCGATGAAACACCATGATCAAAAGCAACTTGGGGGAGGAAGGGTTTGTTTCAGCTTGCATGCACCATTGTAGTTGTGATGGTTTGTATATGCTTGGCCGATGGAGTGACACTAATAGGAGGTGTGGCCTTGTTGAAGTAGGTGTGTCACTGTGGGCATGGGCTTTAAGACCCTCATCCTAGCTACCTGGAAGCCAGTCTTCTGTCGGCCTTCAGATGAAGATGCAGCTCCTCCTGCACCATGCCTGCCTGGATGCTGCCATGTTCCTGCCTTGATGATAATGGACTGAACCTCTGAACCTGTAAGCCATCCCCAATTAAATGTTGTCCTTATAAGAGTTGCCTTGGTCATGATGTCTGTTAACAGCAGTAAAACCCTAACTAAGACAACAGTACATCACTGAAGAAAGTCAAGGAAGGAACTCAAGGCAGGAGCCTAAAGGCAGGAACTGACACGGAGGCCATGGAGGAACACTATTAACTGCTTTGTTCCTCCTGGTTTGCTCAGCCTGCTTTCTCACACACCCCAGGAACACCTACCCAGGAGTGGCATTGCACATAGTGAGCTGGGTCTTCCCACATCAACCCTTAGTGAAAACTTATCTATAGACCAACGTGATTAGAGACAATTTCTCTACTGAGGTTTCATCTTCCCATATGAGCTGTCAAGTTGAAAAAAAGCTAACACCCCCCCACACACACATACATATTCAACTCAGATTTTCTTAGCTCTAGCCATAGGTAGAATCCAATGTCTCTACCTAAAAATAAGTTGATGATATTGTCGAGATTTGCTCACTAGTTTGTTTTGTTTGCAATGGCGACTCAATTCTCGAGTTACATATGACCTTTGCTCATCCCCGTCGCCATATTTAGCTGCACTCTCTAATAAGTGATAGTGTCTCTGCTCTATAGACTTCCCATAGCCTAGAAGCTAGGTACTAGGCTTCTTTACTGCTCTGAAAACTAGTAACAGCTTGGAACATAGTACGACTTCACATTTTCTTTCATTGAATTACCTACTTTGAGGCTTCTAATGAATATAAACCAGCATCCAGAAATGAATCACTGTAGATGCTGTCAAACTGCAAGCTTCTACTCTCCTCTGCTGTGTGGAGAACTCTTAAAGAGCTTCCTTTAAACGGCACTTACTGGCCTGGAAAATAAACATGTCTGCCTAAGTGTAGATTTATCCCAGAGAGTCAATTATGGAACTCGAAGCACTTGAGTTATTTCTCCTCATGAAGTCATCTTGTTTCTTAAAGCACTACTGACTTTTTTTTTTTTAATCAGACTAATTCATTATATTTGACCTTAGAAAAATGATTGAGAAAAAAAATTAACAGCAAAGAAACTTGGTAGAAGAAAAAGCAAACAAAGTGTAAATGAGAACGGCATTAGGAGGTGGAGTAAGAGTAAGGAACTGTCCAAGGTGAGCCTCGTAAGAGCCACAAGCAGGGGTTTAGTCTATGTGAGCACGTGAGAGGATACATTCTTCAAGGCAAGTTTCCAGGATTACATAAATATGGCTCTGATTCAATGATAAGACCAGTCATCACAAGAAGATACGGATGAGGGAAATATAGTAACACAGACACAAGAGTAAACATCATGGCATGTGACTTTTTTAAAGTGGAAGAAGCTGCCTGATTTAGGGTGACACTCAGGATTCTATGTTCTTAATTTGTTTTCTGTGTAGTCAAACTAACTGGAAACTAAAATCACCTGTTAATCTAGTGATAATTGTCCTTAAAATCCTTCGTAAGTATGTCATAAAAAATAATGAGAAAACTCCTTGTACTGTAGAATAGTTTATATAAAACCTTATTTAGAGCACTAAAAGTGGTCACTATCTTCACAACTTAACAAATATTTTATTGTCCCTCTTGAATGCTGCCATTACCTCCAAATATTAAACAACAACAACAAAAAAAAAAAAACAAATATTTTCATGGGCTGAGCAGGAAAAGTCACTGGCTGCCAATCCAGAGGACCTGAGTTCAATGCCCAGGACACACAAGGTAAAAGGAAATGACTATCAAAAGTTGTCCTCTGACCTACACACACACTACAGAACACACACACACACACACACAGAGAGAGAGAGAGAGAGAGAGAGAGAGAGAGAGAGAGAGAGAGAGAGAGTAAAATGCAATAACAATAAATATACACTTTTAATCTGCTAGCAATTTCATATACAAACACACTAACTGACCATAGGTTCATTTTTTCCAAATCATATGTTTTCTGAATTCTAAAATACATATATTGAGAAGTTTAGAATGAATTATAAACATTTCACCCTTGTACTCGTATATTTTTCATTCTTTACTAAAAAGACAGCCAAGCGAGGAGGAGTCAGGATGGCAGCTGAGAAGCAAACAGTAATGACATGAAATCAAAACTGCTTGGGGGCCTGGGCGGTGACTGAGTAATGCCTGGAAGTTCAACATGAGACAGACATGGCCTAGGAGAGACCTGGAGACACTGATTTCCAGAACAAAAGAAGGACGCATGCAGTTCAGCACTGGTGAAAGGGAAGAGCTGAGAGAAAGGGGAAGAGGAAAGCTGTCCTGGGCAAAACTGGCCCAGAAACAGAAGCAAAGGAGAAGGCAGCCAGGCTCAGCTGCTCTGCAATCTGCACAGCAGATGAGTTCTCCATGTGAAATGTTCTGCTTTGATGAGTAAGTCTGCCTTGAGCAGGTCCTGCCAACAGCTTCTGCATTAGGAACCTACAAACACTGCCACACTGTCCCAATCAGCATCTCCCAGCGTAGCCCCAGCTGAACGCCACTGAACCGAGCTCACCAAAAACAAGATGCAGTGGAGCTGTCATGGTGATGGAAGAGAGTGAAGGCCACTTGGCCTTTAAGACCAGCAGCTTGAGGAGGAACTTAGCAGACTCGTGCAACGCTCCTCTGTTCCTGCTTATCACTGCTGTGGAGAAACCACTCACTGCTAGAATGAAGGTATTTGTAAAATCTCTTTTGGAAGAGACTATCACACCCAAGGTTGAATATATATATATATATATATATATATATATATATATATATATATATACACACACACACACACACACATATATATATATATATTTTTTTTTTCAGGAAGGAATTGTTTGGTTGACAAAGATGGCCCTGGAAGATTGTGTATTTTGTCTGACTACATTTGAGTAGAGTTTGTCTTTCATTTAGAGATTTAGTGCAGAAAGAGAAGTCTTCTGTGGCTGCCAAGAATAATCATTAAAGAATGAACGAACATTTTGTTGACCATTCTAAACATACGTAAAGTGGGTGACAATGGCAGAATTAGTCACCTTCATCAAGAGTGCCTATCCCGTGTATGCAGTGCTAGAGATTCTATGATTAGACATTACTGTGACAACTGTTGACTGATGAACTGCTTCAAAAACCAGTAACTGTGTATGGGCTAATCAAACATATGAACTATTTGTCCTGACCTTTCAGAGATATGTGTACAGTACCAATTAAGGGCAATAGCCAGGAGAGCTGAGACAGGGTTTACCACAAGGCTGTACCTATGCTCCGTGAGCTTCCAATCAATGGCACCCTTTCTCCTCTAGCCAGTAGTAGTGGATCCAAGAGCCAAGAGGTAGAAAAGACAATGGTACACCTCGCCCATAGTCACCCCAGTGACTCACAAGATCTTTACTTCCTGTTCCCATGACCTTCTTCTTAACTAGCCTAGAAGTCTTGATTCCAGATGAGGATGGTTTTCTGCCAGGAGGCACAACAAACGGTCCATGAAGTAGAAGCTAAGATTACCACTGGCTGCTTTAGGCTCCTGATACCCTTGAGTCGGTGGGGTAAAAAGAGAGTTACAGAATTGTCAAGGGTGACTGATTCATATGCAGCGGGAAGCTGGACTGTGCTTCCACAAGAGAAGCAAGATCGATTGTGGCTGGGAGCAGATTTTTCAGGGCACTAGTTCTCAACCTTCTTAACCTGTGAGTGTTCAATACAGTTCCTCATGCTGTGTTGACCCCCCCCCAACCATAAAATTATTTTTGCTGCTGTTTCATAACTGTAATTTTGTTACTGTTATAAATCATATGTAAATATCTGATATGTCTGATGGTCTTAGGTGACCCTGGTGAAAAGATCATTCGAACCCCAAAGGAATTGTGGCCTACAGGATAAGGACAGCTGCATTAGGGTGTCATTTAGTGTTACCACATCCTGTGATAAAAGTCATGGGAAAATACAACAATTCAACTAAAGCAAGATGATGAATATCCCAGATGCTTTACAGATGAATGTGTGGGCTATCCCCACAGGCAAAGAAGCAGGACCTGCTGAGGTACTTGATGAGGATAGATGAAATACAGAACGGATAATAGAGAAAGTTAGTTATTAATATCTTCTATGGCCACATAACCATATAGAAAACATTATTTGTGGGGTTTTCTCTATGTCTTTACCACATAATATAACATTAATTGGGATAATATCAATAAACATTATTAAGTCATTATTATTGGCTTTAAATAATGGACAATTAAAAGACTAAATATTCCTCTAGGGACTTTGCCATCTAGTCTGAGGAAAGTAAGTTGCATTTTTTTCAGGTACCCATGGGATTGCTATACCATCTTAGGCACAATTATGACCTTGTTTTTGTCTTCAACTAGAAAGTAAGCATTACATATGGAGAGGTAGTTGGGTGTCAACTTGACAAAGGGTGGATTTGTGATGGCTAATCTTGATTGACAACCAGATTAGATCTAAAATCAAGAAGTGTCTCTCTGGGAATGTCTGTAAGTATATCTCCAGTGAGAATTACCTGAGGAAAAACTCTTCCCCAGGAATGGGTAGCACTTTCCAATGGCATCACAGATACAGAGACCCAAAAGGAAAAGCAGTGTTTGCTTGCCTGCTAGCTTTCACTTCTTGCTACTGAGTGCATCTATTCTGAGGTTGCAGCAGCACAAGGCTCACACTGGCCCTTCTAGTCAGGTGTGTGCTTTGTCAACCTGCTTTTCATGTAGGCTTCCTGGGTTACCAAGGACACTGGGACAGCTCAGCTCTCAGAAGACATTAACTGAATCTGTCCAGGGTGGATCCAACACTCAGGAATTTTGACTCAATGCTATCTTCTACTAGAAAACAAAAAAACAAAGCTATTTCACCAGCTCCAACTCTAAACCACTTTTACTGATCACATGATAAGAGATGGGGGGGTGATGAATGGCTCCATCCAGCCTTTCCTTCTCCAAAAAGTACAAAGCCCAAGGAGGAACAAAGAGAAGTACAGAATAACAGGAGTAGTAAATATCCATTCTTATCTATACAACCACCACAATGTAAAGAACTGTGTGTGTGTGTGTGTGTGTGTGTGTGTGTGTGTGTGTGTGTGTATTATACTGTTTCTTTTCATAATGTTTTTGGGGGTTTTTTGGCCACAAAACTTTCTTTACTTGAAAAAAATTTAAAAAACAAAACAACAACAACAAAAACATTGAAAGAACTTACAATCTCAGTGAGAGAGGAAGTGCCTACACCTGCTGGAACTAGATGCCCCAGGGTGGGGTGGTACCCAAGCAGGGCTAAGGAGTAAACAGGAAGAAATGGCCAGTCATATTTGGAGAGGTACCTGACCTCTGTCAGCCTGTTGTCAGTCTTCCCAACTCCCGTCCCTGATTTATACATATAAACACACTGCACAGTTTCCTAGTTTTACTGAGGGATTCTCTCACTTTTAAAAACAGTCTCATATATTTGATAATATAGCTTTATGGCAGAATGCTAAAATCATTTCTCTTGCTATTTCACAGACCTTGAAACATTATGGATACACGAGTATTCAGAAACGTGGGACAACAAAACATGGCTTCCAAGTAGACGCAGAACTGTTTGTGTTAGAGTTTAGTGTGGAAACCAAGAGGGGAAAGAATGTGGGTATTGTTTTATATAACTGATTAAAAACAAATGAGAGACAAATAAATAAAATTTTAGTGGGTGTGCCAAAAGAGACAGTGTCTTGACCTGGAAGGACAATTGATTTGCAACTTCTGTGCCGTCATCTCTTTCTACCAGACAGCTCCTTTAAATTTTGTAGCAAAACAAAACACCACCAAAACCCTGCAAAATTGAAGCATATTGCTCTGTGACTTTCTAGGGGAGATGTGAATATCTATCTGCCCCAGAGAGAACACCAACGATAGACCAAGGAAATGATGTCACTGAAATCTGGTTTAGTGGGCCGGTGAGTTTCTGGAGTTTGCTTACAGGAGCAAGGATGGTTCAAAGCATCTGTATCGTGAAAAGCATGTGGATCATGAAAGCTGGACCCCTAGAGTTCCCTGCATAGTGTGCAGGCAGCTCCATAGCTGAAAACTCCTCTGGCTCCAGTGGTCGTTACAGCTTGTGTAATTTCAGGGTGGGGTCCTGTGAACCTTAGAACTATATGAACTTCCTGCATCTCTTAAATTTCAGTAACTTCCTGATCCTTACAATCCTCTCACCTTTCCCCAGGAGAGATTGTTTCAGTTAGGAGGAAATAGGCATGCAGTGTGTATGCTTTCTTTTTAAGCTCCTACATAGACTCTCTGCCTAAACTGACCATTTCTTTCCAAGCTTCACTGACTCAAGTACAGATGTGCAACTTGTTGGACCAGGGAAGAAATATCCTGTAACGGTGTCCTTCCTCATAACACTAGTAGGCAAGTCTTCCTTTGCTCTTTCTTGATTTCCTCTGCTGTAACACCAGACTCTACTGGAGTCTTCTTCTTATTATGTAATTCTGGAAAATACGAGCTCAGACTGGGAATCCCACAGCAAACTGAAATCTGATCTGGCTATGAGCTTTAGGGAGTGGGCGCATTATATGTGTATTTTTCCACCTATCTTTTTCTTTTTTGGACACTGGGTCTTACCTATGTAGCACAGGTTAGCTTGATATTTCCTACATAGTCCAACTTGGCCTAGAACTTCCAATCTCCAGGATGCCACGTTCTGGGACTGCAGGTGTATGTCTCCATGGTCCTGTCACTGTTCCATGCTTGGTTCAAGTTAGTTGTGTAATCCTTTCTTGTTCCCAGTGGCTGGTTGGGCATGAGCTGGTTACATGGTTCGGGCCAATGACATGTGAATAGAGGACTTCCCGAGAGCTTTGAACAAAGGTTTCTTCAGCTCTGAAAACCTTCCTCCTCCAGGGGCAACTAAGGGCAACATCAATAGGATGTTTACTTTGGGAATCTCTTCAATAGTCCTCACCAACAGCACAGAAGAGGGCTTCTTGTGTTCAGTGTTGGAGTTTTTATTAGCTGGTCTTTGGCTCTTGGAAGGACAAAGGTCTGGGCTCTAGATATAAGTTGTTACCCAGGGCTGCTCTCGATACATGCGTGGCCATCCATGGTGCCTACAACTCTACAATGTTTTTTTAATATTTTTGTTTTTCTTGTTCTCTCCCTTTCCTAATAATCATATTCTTTTTATCCCCTTTTATGTCCCCTCCCTCCCCCAATCTTCACTCTTCACCTTTCTTTTTCCCATTTAAGAAAATTTATTTTGTGGTTTCCACTTTCCATGTTCTTCTCTCTTAACTGTTTTTTTTTTTTTTCCTTTCTTATTATTTTTTAAATTGGGACCCATCTCAAGGGGAAGCTCCAAGGTCTGGCATTATTGCTGATGTTATGGTATGCTTACAGATAGGAGCCTAGCATAGCTGTCTCCTGAGAGGCCAAACAAGTAGCTGACCAAGACAGAAGCAGATACTCATACCCAACCAATGAAGTCAGGGTTGAATTAGGGGAAGGTTGGAAGAAGCTGAGGAGGAGGGCAACCCCCTAGGAAGACCATCAGTCTCAACTAACCTCTCAGACACTGAGCCACCAACCAGGCAGCATACGCTAGCTGATATGAGGCCCCCAACACATATACAGTAGAGGACTGCCTGGACTGACCTCAGTGAGAGAAAATCCGCCTAACCCTTGAGAGACTTGAAGCCCTGGGGAATGAGGAGGCCTGGTGGGGGACGGGGGATAGGGGATAGGGGGTGAGAATATCCTCTTGGAGATGGGGAAGGAAGAATGGGATGAGGAACTGTTGGAGGGCAGAAGGGGGGATAATTTAACTGGACTGTAAAAATAAAAGATTAAAGATAATAATAATAATAACCACTTCTCTGGATTGTGTAATTTCTGCCCCCATGGGCCTTACTGGAATTCCGTGTCATCCTGTTGGACTTAATTTTTATTTCATTTCTGCACCTGGATCATTGCTATTTGCTGCTGTTAACCACTGTCTCCTCTTTCTGTGCAGCACTGGTGATTGGATGAAACATTTCAAGCCAATTTTTTAGAACCTCTGCATCTGAATAAAACTCCCAAGCCAGCTAAGGGTTGCTCAACAACAAACCAACCACTGCTCAACATCACTAAATAAATAAATTCCAAGAATAGTGTTGAGAACCGCACTGCCCCACGCTTTGGGGCTAAGTGCTCTGGTCAAGAGAGAGATTGGGGATGGAGGGGCAAGAGACGTGAAGAATGGAGACAAGACCGGGTGTGTGGTCAAGTCTGGTTACTCCTTTATTTCCCCTATTCTCTAGTACAAGGAAATCCTGGGTGTTTATAAGCACAAGCAGGAGAACACAGGTGAAGACATTTTACCACATACACCATGCAGCTGGGGTCACTAAACAGCAAAACAAGCTATGTGGGATAAACAAGATATTTATCAGAGTGTTCTTCAGCTGTTGTAGGCTTTTGAAAAGCAAGTCTCTCATCAGGGTATATGGCTCCAGATGGCTGCAAAGATGATAGCTGCTTTCTGCTTAAAGTCGGCTCCCAACAGATTAGGAGTGACTAAAATTCTAAGCAATGACCAGGATGCAAGCAAGCATAGATAAGGGGATCCTGAAGACATGTTCCAAGACACCACCCACTACTGCAACAGCAGACAAACAAGATGACTACGGATCCCAACACTTTGAGGGGTGTCCATATAAGTTTTCCCATAGCCTTTTAGACTGTACGTGGTTAGCAAGGGTAGAGTAGTCAGAGACTGCATATCACACGTGCCCCACTATCTATACTACAGCTACATAATATGAAGGATGCAATCCATTCTTGGGAAACCTACAGAGAAGCAGAATCCTCTGGCTTTAACACAATAGACAACTAGGCCATCACACAACAATTACTAGCAAAGAAGTAACAGGGAAAGTACAGTACAAAATACAATGAGAAATATGCTCAATGCTTTGAAGAGATCAGACATCCCAAGATACAGGCAATCAGTGAGTGCTAAGAAAGAATCGGTTTTCTCCAGGTAGAAATACCCTGATAGATTATCCAATGCCTAGTGGTCATCCCAAAAATTATGTACATGACAAACATTATATGAACTCTGTAGGCTGTGTGTGTGTGTGTGTGTTTGTATGTGTGGTGTGGTGTGTGTGTGTGTGTGTGTGCGCACACGCACGTGCACACATGTGTGACAATAATAATTAAAGGAAAGACTACGCATTTGAGAGGGAGTTGGGAGGACACAGAACGTATTGGAGTGAGGAGGGAAAGCATTTCCCTGAAAGGATTTCTCATGTGGATGTGGAAGAGCTATTGATACCAACAGATGCAGAGAAATTTAAGAACTATGAAAAAGCAAAGTAAAGTGATTTTTCCAAAAGTGGATAATTCCCTAGTATCCAAAGATGCTGACTTGTATGAAGTGCCAGATTTAAAAAATTCAAGCCACATATTCTTCAACAGGTTAGTGATTTTTTTTAAAAAGCTGAGAATTTAAGGAAAACAACACAGGATAAGGAAACCTTCAAGAGGTTGAAAAGATGGCTTTAGTAGTTAAGAGCGTTTGCTGCTCTTCCAGAGGACCCAGGTTCAGTTCCCAGCATCGTATGGAGGCTCACGAATACCTCTGAGTCCTATTCCAGGGGATCCAATGCCCTTAACTCACACAAAACCTTGTGAAACAAAGCACATGCTAACACAAATAAGATGTGCTATGAGCAACAGAATGGATTTGACAAATTTCAAGTCACATTAAAAAAAACAGTATTAATTAAAAGCTGGGAACTCTTTACATTTGTGTTGCTGTTACCTAAAGTCTTGGGTGTCAGCAATACAGACATATTTTTTATTTTAGTTTGCACAAATACTTTTTTTGGATTTTTTTATTTACTTTTTTGAGAATTTCATACATGAATATTGTATTTACATCATTTACAGTCCTTCCCCTCACCCCAACACTTCCTCTGTGTCCTCCCAACTCCCTCATAAATGCATAACCTCTCCTTCAATTTATTGTTGTTACACACACACACACACACACGGGCACACACACGTATACACAGCCTGCTGATTTCATATAATATTGGTCATATGTGAATGATTTCTGGGATGATCACTTAAGATTGAATAATCTATCAGGGTACTTGTGTCTGGAGAAAATTGACTCTTTCTCAAGAGTCAATGATTGCCTGTCAATTTTAATCTAAGAGTGGGACCCTGTGAAATTCCCCCATGCACAGTGGCATATCAACTGATGCTCTCAGTATGCAGGTCTTATTTAGGCAACCATATTTCCACACTTTTCTAAGACTGAGGAGATGGCTTAGTGGGAAAGAGTAGTTGCTCAACAAGCATGAGAACCTGAGTTCAAATCCCCAGCACTCAGTGCTCACATATGACCTGTAATTCCAGAGATGTGGATGGGGTGGAGGCAGGCAGTCTGCTGGGAACTGCTGCTTGACAACCCTAGGTTCAGTGAGAGAACCAGTTGAAGCAGAAAGTAATAAGAAAGACACTGGCTATCCTTCTTAGGTTCCTACACAAGCACATGCACACCTGCACACCTATACACCTATACAAACACACACACACACACACACACACAAGAGAAGGAAAGAAAAAGAGAATCTCTTTTCTAGAAACTCCACTATAGAATTTATTTTAAAACACACCCACTGCTCATACTCTTGGAGAATTTGACACTAACACCACCAGCTGCTGGGTGCCAGCTGCAATCCTCTCTCTTTGTCTGGTTGCTGTTTACTGTCCTTTTCATAAGTTTTAACCATTTTAGGAAGACAGGAAAGAACCATGGCTTGTCACTGTACAGGACACATACATAGTTTATTGATCCATATATTTTTTAAGCATATATAGGCAGAGACAGGCTTGAGAAAGAGTATGACATAAGGAGAAGGGAAAGGATCCCTGGGAGAAAGGGTGCTGATTTGAATAGGAATGGGCCCCATAGGCGCCTAGATTTGAAGGCTTAGTCATAAGAGAGTGGCACTATTTGAAAGTATGACCTTGTTGAAGAAACAGTGCCACCGGGGTGGGCTTTGAAGTTTCAAGGGCCCCAGCAGGCCCCTAGAGAGTGATACTCTCTCCTCCTGATGCCTGCCAATCCAGATGTCGAATTTTCAGCTACCCCTCCAGCTCCATGCCTGCCTGCAGCTGTCTTGACAGTAATGGACTAAAGCTCTGAAACTGAAAGCCAGCTCCAAGTAAATGTTTTTCTTTATAGCAGTTGCTGTGGTCATGGTGTCTCTTCACAACAATGGAATACTGACTAAAAGAAAGAAAAAAGAAAAGGCCTTTACCTGGGAAGAAGCAGGGCATGACATGGGAGAGGGAAGATGCCACACAGGACCCGTAGAAGATGGTTATGAGGACCCACTATGCCTAGCCTCATTGACAGTCTTCACCAGGCAGCCAAGATCTAAAGAGCCATGGAGATTGGAGAATTCTTTCAGTCCAGGGAGAGGTTAAAAGGATAAAGGGTAGATAGCTTTCTAAGAGATAGCAGTGCCCCAGGACCCACAGGGTAGAAAGAATTGACTCCTGCAGGTTGCCCTGCTCCTTATGTGCATCATGACCCACATCACACACACAGGCAAACACACAAATTAATTTTTAACAAAAGAATTAGTTTAGAATAATAACAATAGGTCAGGTATGGTGGCACAAGTCTTTAATTCTAGCACTCAAGAAGAAGCAGGTAGATTTCATGGGTTCAAGGCCTTCTTGATCTACTGAGCAAAGTTCACAACAGCCAGGGGCAACACGGTGAAACTTCACCTCAGAACAACATTAAAATTAAATAAATAAAATAATGATGAACATAAGTAACAAAGATTTTTTTTTCCATGCAGTCTGGGCATGTAAGTCACAGAACACTTCTCTCTTGAAATATGCATGAGTTATATACAACTTTTCCTACTATCTACTGACACCCAAGATCTATAGAGTGTTTTTAAATTATTAAAAACACATCTATAAAACATCATTTTGAACACTAAGTATTCTCTATGAACTATACTTACAGTATACGCTTGTGGCTACTGCCTCAAGATAACCCAGAGAAGAGTACAAAAGTCTCAGGAGCTTTCTAATGTAACAAAACACATGTCAGCAAAACACAGAAGGCTGTGCATAAAACACAAGTAAAGTAGACAGTACTATCCATGGACTTGAAGGCAGATTCATTGTGCCAAAATTTCCACAAGCATATTTTAGTTTAACATAAAATAAAGAATATTATATTTTTCTATTTATTAGATTTATTAAGGACAAAGAGATGTTATCTACAGAGTTAATCATCTATTACCAAACACGTGTCAAATCCTGGAGGAGACACAGACTTCAGAGGCTGTGGGGCTATGTAAGAGATAGTAAAGACATTGCACGCCTCTGCATACAAGTTTATTAGCACAGAGTCAGAACCATACATGATCAGAAGGAACTCAGAACACCAATCATGTACTCGGACAATCATGAACTCAGGGACAAATCTTAGACACAGGCAGGAGGCCAGATTAGTAAGCTGTCTCCCTTACTGTGATTCTTGGCTTCTGATATTTGTTTGCTCTACCGTATGAATCAAAGATCCAGAACACTATGTCTGAGGAGAAGGGATGATTGTTAGTAACCCTCTCTGCTGACTTGGAGGTAGAGGCTACCTCAATGTGTGACAGATCCCAAACCGCACACTATACATGACAACGCACTCACAAGACGCATTAAGATCCGGAAGCTGGGAACATAGAGGGAGGGTCAGTGTCTCTGAGAAGCCCACCTCACTGCTGCTTGATGTGGCCCTATCATTTCTATTCCACCCAAATGAGGGTGAAAGCCAAGGAGTGACCACAGAAAACGAGGTCAGTCTCCAAAATGGTGGGGAAGTAACGCTGGCAGTTCAATAATCTGTAGAACTGACAATATGTCTCACAAGAAAATTAAAAAAGTGTAGAGAAAGTGAAACTCAGTTGGGAAAGAAGGGGGAAGTCTCATTTGAAAGACAGTGTCAGCCCGGCTTTCAAGGAGCCATAGCTTAATAAAGGGGAGAAATAAGTTACCTTTTTACTGTGAAAAGAGGTTCAATAGTAGCTCTTCAGATCTGTTCCTGGCTTGAGGAGCCACCATTGGCCAAGTTGCCTGGGCCACACAAGTGCTGTTAGATAAGGGTCATCTATCCGAGGGTCATGCTGCAGCACGTCCACGGGGCTCTCCAGCCAGAGCAAACCAAGGCACAGAAAGTTCCGGTGTTCTAGCTGATGGCAGCTCTGTTCCTGAGCACTTGGAAACATTCCAGACTTCACTCATTGTCAGATCTACATGCTTTTAGCACACAAAATCTCTAAGGAAGACAACACAAGATGGAAATCTAAAGGGTACATTTTCTATAATATATTAAATGTATGAAAGATATTTTTAAATGATGCAAATAGTCTAAATTAGGTTCTAGATTTGAAAAGAGAAACTATTTCAAAATTCAGATCAGTGGGCTGAAAAAATATGTACATGTATACACATATATGCACACATGTACTTACACACCAATATATGCATATGATGTATACATGTATATACAAACACATGTGCACTTACACAGGGACATATACACTTCACATGTATATATATACATACCTATTCACATGTATACATACATACTCACATGCATACATACATACTCATTCACATGTATATATACATATATACATACATGCATGCACACACATAGACACATATGCAAAACAATGTAAAGGGAGGGTCAATGTCTCACCACTCACATATACAAAATATGGAGCTAACAAGTTCTATAACATTTCAGGGACCAAAATCAATATGCAGCAGGGCATTGTGGAAAGGAAAGACAGGCAAATTTCTGTGAGCTCAAGGCCAGACTGGTCTACATAGCAAGTTCTAGAATATCCAGGGCTATATAGAGAAACCATGTCTTAAACAACAACAAAGTCAGCATGCAAAAATCAGTTCTTTCTACATCAGCTATGAAAGGTTGAATGTGAACTGGACCCCAGAGGCTCATAGTAACTTGGACCCCAGCTCATGGTGCTGCCTGCGAGGTGAATCCTTTAGGAGGTAGAGTCTTTAGTATGTGGGGTTGGGGTGGGGTCAAGGGAGGCATTGTGAGGTTTTATAGCTGGACCCTGTTCTCTCTCTGTGTCTCTCTCTGTCTCTGTCTCTGTCTCTGTCTCTGTCTCTCTCTCCCTACCTCCCTGTCTCTCTCTCCCTACCTCCCTGTCTCTCTCTTTCTGCACTCTGACTGCTGGGAGTCCTCACACTCCTGCATCCACGTCTCCCCAACATGATGGACTGTTACTCAGGAACTGGAGCTAGAAGAAACTCTTCCTCTCCTCCCTGAGTTGCTTTTGTGGAGATATTCTATCACAATAACAGAAGGGAATAAAGAAAAACAAACAAACAAACAAACAAACAAAACAAAAACACTAGGTTAGAGGCAGATGGATCCAAAAATGAGGAACTAAAAACACAAGCCACAGACAAATGAAAATGCTTAAAGCAAGTTCCAAACCTAGAGGTTTGACTTCAAGGCCAACTGCCACCTCTAGGCCTGGGATTTTATACAAATTAACAAGCTCAGTGTGCCTCATTTACATATCTGTAAAGATGAATAAATCACTCCCTACTTCATAGGATCATAATGAGAATAAATCACAAAGGCTTAGTAGAGTCACATAACACAAGCATTCACTCCATGTGAGCTATCAAAGAATTATTTTAAGATTTACTAGCTGGGCAGTGGTGGCACAAGCCTTTAATCTCAGCACTTGGGAGGCAGAGGCAGGCGGATTTCTGAGTTCGAGGCCAGCCTGGTCTACAGAGTGAGCTCCAGGACAGCCAGGGCTACACAGAGAAACCCTGTCTCGAAAAAACCAAAAAAAAAAAATTTACTTATTTTTATTTTCTGGGCATTGGTATTTTGCCTGCATTCATCCAGGGAACAGTAGTCACAGATGGTTGTGAGCTGCCACCAGGGTGCTGGAAAATGAACCCAGGTCCTCTGGAAGAGCAGCCAGTGTTCCTAACCGCTGAACCATCTTCTCTCCAGCCCACAGAGGATTTTTAAAACAATGTGTAGAAGAGAAGCTAGAAGCCCCAAGCCCACATCCCTCCAGCTTTACCAGCGGTCCTGGGAATTTTGGCAGCTTGGTTCTTGTTCTGGTGTACAGTCAGGGCTCTGATGCTTTTCATAAACTTTTGTTTGGCTCAGTCACTTCCATAGCAAACCATCATGAAGTCCTGGGAATCCACCTTCCAAGTTGCTCCCCTGTCTCTTTTCTACTCAGTCCCCACTCTGGTTCTCTCCTTCCATCATGAGGGTCCTGGGGATCAAACTCAGAACATCAGGCTTGAGGCAAGCACCTTACCCATCGAGTCTTGTCACTGGCCTGTGTCTTATAAGATTTTCATTCTATGATTAAACTCTTTCATGCACCAAGTTCTATAGGTTTATAAATACTGTCAAATCCTGGGCATAAAAAAAATGTTTTATTACTTCAAAACATGGCTACTGTACCCATTTCTTCTCAGTATGATAAACCTATGCTACAGGATACTGAAGTATTTTAATCACATATACATATGCATGTATATAAGCATATGTCAGCACTTACGAGATAGGCTTGGGTCTTTGTTAGGGTTTCCCATTATTGTGAAGAGACACCATGACAAAGACAACTCTTATAAAGGACAACATTTATCTGGGGCTGGCCTACAGTTTTCCGCTATTATCACCATGGTGGGAAGCATGGCAGCATCCAGGCAGATATGGTGTTGGAGAAGGTGCTGAGAGTTCTACATCTTGATCTGAAGACAGCAGAAGCAGACTGTGTGTGTCACACTGAGCATAGCTCGAGCTAGGAGACCTTCAAGGCCACTCCCAAAATGACACACTTCCTCCAAAAGGCTGCACTTCCTAATAATGCTATTCCTGATGGCCAAGCATTCAAACACATGAGTCTATGGGGGCCATACCTATTCAAACCACCACAGCTTATAAAAACTGTTTTATTTATAGAACATCATGAAGACAAAATATCATAAATTTGAAAGTAGACACCTAAGCCAATGGAACAGAAGAGAAGGTCTAAAAAGAACCCCAAGCAACACAGCAGCATATGTCAGTGAGTAAAATGTAAGTCCCTAAATCTCGTGGCACAGGGACGAGGAGTCACTGGCTGGGAGGAGGGAAAATTTGATTCAAGGGTGTCTCAAAAGTTCCTCAAACCACAGTT
Source organism: Arvicanthis niloticus (assembly GCF_011762505.2). NCBI lineage: Eukaryota > Metazoa > Chordata > Mammalia > Rodentia > Muridae > Arvicanthis > Arvicanthis niloticus. Next base: position 77,497,184 of record NC_047666.1, on the reverse strand, counting down.
TCCAGACGCAAACACAGCTGAATTTCTCTATAGCTCCAGATGAAGCCATTCTATGAAGCTACCAAAATCCAAAAGCCATAAAGGGAAAGTTAACAAATTCTACCACATACTTTGAGAAGCCAAAACACAGTCACAGACCTGATGACTGACATATATAGATAGGTTATAATTCATAGTAAAAAAGCAATATCCTGAAGCTTGTGCAGAGGTCCTTGATATGAACAAAGTTGAAATTTAAAGCCACACTGATACACAATGTGAATGAGACAACTCACCTGGCATTCAAACGTGGCCGGCCACTGATGCTAAAGGAACAGAACATCTACTCTGTTGACTTGTGTCCACCTCACCCTATGCCAAGCCATTTACCACAGCTGTCAAATTTCCAAATGTATTTCCTATCTGGCAATCTCAGTTATATGACTTTATCATACAGATAATGCCCCCATGGACCAGACTATATATGTAGGACATTTTTCCCTTTAGCATGGTCAGTAGTGGAATAAGGAGAAACAAGGCCAGTGTGTCCCTCTGATACATTCACTTATCCCTTAGACCGTGATATGGGAAGACATGTGAGACTTGTCATTACAATTACATAAATAAATAAAAATTAAAGAAGAAACAAACTCTGGACTAGGGAGATGGCTCAACAGTTAAAATGCATGCCTTGTAAGCATGAGAACCAGAGTTCAAATCCCTACCACCCACATAAACACAGAGGGGATCTGGCAACTTGCCTATGATTTCAGGAAGATGGAAACAAGATCCTCAAACTAGCCAGATAGGAAGACTAGTCATACTGGGGTGCTCTGGGTTTTATTGACAGGCTCTGATTCAATGAGTAAGGTGAAAGAGTGATTGATAAAAATTCCTCACATCAACCTTGGGCTTCCACGCACATGTACATGCACACACATGCCTTTACATGCAAATAATGCATACACATAGAAACCGGAAAAACTAAACTTTATAAAGAAGGAATGAAGTGTGAACGTATGTACTCATTTTTACTTGCATTTGAATATTTCAAGGATACATAAGAAACCAATGAGAAGAGATAAAGCAGGTGTGGCTATAAACCGACTGATGGCAAGTCAGTTGAGGACCCCCACAGGCACTGCTTCCATATTGAAATGGTTTTTGTCTGAACATAAGAAAATAGTACCTAACCAAAAGTGTGTTGAGCCACGTTGATCTGTTCTACTGCATACTACCAACATACAAACTTAACTTTTAACTCAAATGTTAGATTCCTAAATCGTCAATGGACAAATAAAGTCACGTTTAGTAGAGACACTAACTAAAGCAGATGGAGACTGGAGAACTAAAGGTATGATGGAGGAGCCTTCTGTACATGTATGAACGCAGAGGCCGGTTCTCTTCTTGGCTACTGAGAATAATATTAAAGCAGACGTGGTTGTGAACATGCCTCCATGGTGAACTGATGACATTGTTTTCTTGTTCTTGCTTGCTGGCTGTTTGGTGATGTGTTTTTCTCTGTAGCTCTGGAACTTAGCAGGATAGCCTCCATCTCTGATTCCCTAATGTGATTATAAGCACACGCTACTATGACTGGCTTCTATTTTTAATTGGGAATGGGGGAAGCACCTCCACACTGTTTCCAAAAATGGCTGAGCTGATTTACATTCCCATCAGTCATGTGTAAGGGTTCTGTTTTTTCTTCGTCCTCAACACTTGTTATTGCTAGACTTTCTCATTGCAGCCATTCTTGCTAGAGTGAAATGATATCTGTTGTGGTTTTGATTTTGATTTTTTTTTGGTGTTTATGAAGGTTTATTACTCAACCCTTGCATAGCTTCTTCTTTGATGTCTGTAGATCCATTGACCACTTTCAAAGAGATTATTTGAGGTTCATTGTTATTGGGTTCTGGGAGGTCTCTGAGTAGTGACCATTTTCTTGTACATATTTTTCCCATTATGGTGTTTTAATTTTTCCTTGTTTTATTTGCTGTGCAAAAGATGTTTAAATTGATATAATCTCAGTTGTCTAAAAGCTCCTCACCTCTTCAAGTGCCCTGATGAGCTCCCTCCGTGCTCTGGAGTTCTCTTCTGTAGTCTCATTTCATCCAGCCCCCACAGTTAGGTTTTAACCCTTTTGAGTTGATTCTTTATCTGGTGAGATATACTTGTCTAGTTTCAATCCTCTGTGTAGAGGTCTCCAGTGTCCAGCACCATCTGCTGAAGAGAATGTTGTTTCTCTAGTATGTACCCTCAGCAATGAGACGCTTGGTGCAGAATCATATGTTCACTTCCAGATGCTCCTTCTGTCTCACTGGTCTGCATGTCAGTCTTTATAATAAATCCACCCTACTGCAATGCTAAGTCAGATAATGCCCCTGTCTTGTTTTGTTTTCAATTTCTTATTTGGTTGTTTGGTTGGGTCTTATTTTTGGTTTATTTGTTTGGCTGGATTTTTCTCAAGTCAAATTGCTTTGACTACTTAGGATTTCTTTATATAGATTTTTAAATTGTTTTCTTTCTGTGAAAAAAAATGACACTGATATTCTCATAGGGACTGCTTTGAATCTTTCTGCATAAAGAAATTTCCTTTTAAAAGTGTACCTAATTATTTACATCCTATTATTTCTGTAATAACAATACATCTTATTCAACTAAAAATTTTTAAAAGAGAAGGAATCAAAGGAAATTGGCTAAACCAAAAGCAGTCAGGGAAGTGGAGGGAATTGTGCCTGCTCCAAGACCTAATGCCTACGATCAATTTCAACAACATCGGTGCATAAAAAAAAAAAAAAAAAAATGGTAAATGAAGCCAACCTCCTTTAGCCACAAAGTGGGAAGAGAGAGAAGAAGGCCTTCTCCTTTAGGGAAGCCTTTCCCATCAAACCACCCCAAATGATGGCAATAGACCCACCAAATCTGCCAGCACTCAGAAATGAAACACAAACACTACAGACACTCTAAAGCAGTTGTGCATCTGGGAAAAATAAGATGGAATGGGTGAGCTGGTTCTAACCAAAGTTAAAGTGCTAAAATAAACCAATTTGTGGATAAAATGATGGAGGAAAGAAAACATCACATACCAGAAAAGTTACGCTCAGGACACCTTAAAATACAGGCTATTTCCCAGAACTCTTCTCCACGTCACAAAAAAAAAACAATGTCATAATTATTGAGATTTAAAGTCAAGTACAGTAATGTACACATGAGAGGCTGAAACAGAGGGATTTTCCTGAGTTCTAAGCCAGCTGGGACTACAGGGCAAAACACTAGCTCTGTCTCAGAAGAGAGAGGAGGAGGGGAAATAACTTACCCATCAGTCATTTCCCACACTGTACAAAGCCACAACTCAAACTGGACATTGACCTGATGCCTATCATACAGACTAAGAATCACAAAGGCTGAGGACTTGAGGCTGTGCAGATTAAATGCCTGAAAGTGAATCCCAGCACTTCTGCCCTGGGCTGAGCCACCGAGAACAACTGCTAAGCCACTCTGAGCAGATGTTTCCATTATACATTTGGACCATGATAACGAAACCTTGATTTACTCTGCAGTGTTACCAAACAAGTTAAATAAATTAGTACAAACCATGCCCTTGAGAGTGTTTACACACATAATATGACATAGACTCACAAATATGAATATCACAATATCATCAGAACAATGATGATGGTGGCGGCGGTGGTGGCAGCTGTGGTGGTGTTAGTGGTGGTGGTGGTGATGATGATGATGATGATGATGATGATGATGATGATGATGATGATGATGGCTATTGCTAACATTCATGCTGTAGGCTATTTTCTAACAACAGCAAATAATTAAACACTCCCAAGATGCCCCTGAGCCAATAGGAAAGGTTTATCTCCAATAAGCTTAACAGAAAATAGAAAGGAAAGAAGTACGTTGTAGAAATTTTCCTACTAAAAACATTTTCATGCTGAATGGAGTCTGCCTATTGAGGCAGAAGTCATTACGAGGAACAATGAAGTTAAATAAATAAGTTCCCGTTGTCGAGGAGAGAACATTATTTGACTCGGCCTGTTAAGGGCGATGTACTAACATTTGATTATTACACTTTTCTTTGTCTTCTTTTACTGGCCCCCAAATTTGTAATTAATGTTCCTTCTTAAAATATGTAGGCAATAGCAACCCAGTCATGTGGAACATGAGATTCTTTCAAAGCTGTCTTTGCTACTTAAAAAAAAAAAAAAAAAAACAAAAACTTCCCATCTTAATCTGAAAAGTTAAGTAGCGTAGTAATAAGATGTCATCCACGTTAAAGTTAGATGTGAAAAAGAAAGAACTGTTGTCCCCATCCAGAGGTTGTATTTCCAATATTTCCAAGGCACTGCCTTGTGAACATTCAAAACAAAACAATGAAGACTTCCATTGAGGATAGCAATATTTTTTAATTTATTTATTCCTTTTACATCCCAATAGCGGCTCCCCCTCTCTGCCCAGTACCTCCTCACACAGATCCTCCCCCTTGCCCTCTCCCCCTTCTCCTCTGAGAAGGGGGATCCCCCCCCATGCACATCACTGCCAGAGGAGGCATAGAGGATGACAATATCTTTAAACAAATTACCTATCATACTTTTATGTGATGATTCAGCCTACAGATATTATCGGAAGCTGGTACATTAGAAATGCGTTGTTGCTAAGTTCCAGACTGGCCCAGTGATCGGCACAGCCCTCCTTTGATGTTTATACAGATCGATGCTTGGAATTATTTGCCCACTTGACTGCAGTGCCACTTACATATGTTCCCACATTAAAATATTTTCTTATTTCTTGTTCAGTATATGCCAGACGTATCTTCTTCGACCCTGAAAAATTATATACCACACATATTCAGAATCATGTAGGTATCTATACAGTCGCTCTTTTCGTTGCTATAATCAAATGCCTGACAAGAGCAACTTAAGGGAGGAAGGTTCGTAGTTTGAGGGCTGTAGTCAATCGTGGTGGCAGGCAACTAGAAAAGGTGTCAGGAGCATGAGGCTGCTGTTCACAGTGTGTCCATATTCAGGAAGCAGAAGAATAAGGACAAGAAATGGGACCAAGCTATGGCCTGAAAGCCTACTCACAGTGGCCTAGTTTCTCCAACAAGGCTCCATCTCCTGAAGGCTCTGCAACCTTCCACAATAGCATCACCCACTGAGGACCACGTGTGCAAACATAAGAGCATCTGGCGATGCTTTGCATTCAATTCACAAGGCCACAGAGAAATGGTGGAAGGGAATCAACCCTACCATCAGTGAATGGGAAATAAAGATGAACTTCCAAATGACAGACATTCCAATAGAGCAAAATATTAAGATGCTTATTGTTTGCCCGTGGTAAATAAAATTATACTTAAGAAATCATTTTATGACTGGATAGATTGCTCAGTGCTTACAAGCACTGTCTGTTCTTCCAGAGGACCTGTTCCCAGCTCCACACACAACACACAGACTCACATGCAGGCAGAGTAAGCATACGCATAAAATAAAAATGAGTAAATCTTTAAAATAATAAAAGAAATCATTTTAACTCTATAACATATCAACCTCTCCTGGTGTTGTCTTTTATTTCAAAAGGATTACTTTTTAATTGTATGCATATCAGTACTTTGCCTGGATGTATATCTGTGTACCACATGCATACAGTGCTCACAGGGGGGATGAGCAGAAAAGGGCATCAGATGCCCCGGAACTAGAGTCACATACCATTGGGAGCTGCTATGTGGTTGCTAGGAATCAAATCTGGATCCTTTGGAAGAGCAGCCCGTGCTTTTAACTCCTGAGCCATCTCTCCGGCCCCTCTAAGAATGTCTTGGCAAGTTTTTAATGAGGCAAATTGATACATGAGAGAGCCCCAGATGGGCAAGGGGAGGTGCAACCTTTACCTTATGTTATAGTTGGTATCTCACCCGCTCTGTGTCTTCTGCCAACGCCTTTTATTGCAATGAGAAGATGGGACCCAAATTGGTAAAATAAGCATAGCATGAAGCACAAGGCAACACCCATGATCTTGCAAGCTTTCCTCATTCAACTGAAGAGCACCGTGTTGCTGAGAAGGTTCTATGCAAGGATTGTAGAAATGTGGGTACAATTTCATCACATGGTAAGGACTTACAGTCTGCTTTCAGTGATAGGAAAGGAATTTTGTGCAAAATTCAGCACATATATGATAGCTTCTGTGTGTCCTCCTCTGTACCACATGAACTATACATGGTTTCAGTCCATGTTCTTTGTACCTAAGCTAGTTAATATTCTTGCTAGCGATCGGACAAGCTGGAGGTTGAGTCTCATTTGTCACTCTGCCTACACAACTCAAAACAAGTTACTGAATAGCTACAGACCTCACAGTCTTCACACTTAAAACAAGAGGCTAAAAAGAAGAAACAAAAGAGTTGGGCCTGTGGGTCCTTGATGACAATCACTGCACTTGGAAGTGGAGAAGAAGGCTCAAGAGTTCAAGGTCATCCTTGGCTACATATCAAGTTTGAGGCCAGCCTGGGCTGTGTGAGACCCTGTCTCAAAAAGAACAAAACAAAATTAATAATGAAATGAAGAACTCAGTATTAGGTGAAAGGGGGGTTGGAAGTTTGGATCATGGCTTTCAAATTCTTGTAATTACACTCAAACATACCTTTATTGACCACAATAATAGGAAGGAACCATTACAATCAACCCATTTTTTGCCAACATGAAATAAATCTGTTTATCCCAGTAGAATAAAATCCTAAATCCTTGCCTTGAAGGGATTCAATACACTCGGAAAGCTTTTTTTCTTTTCAAAATATGCATCTTGCTGATTTTGAAAACCTTGTCCATGAAGAGAGTAGTTGAGTTGCTTTAAGCAGCAGAGATCAGATGAACAAGGCAAACAAGGCCAACTCTGTAACCCTGTTGATTCAACTTTTGAAATACTTCATGTACATGTGGTCAGATACTGTCGGGCCCTTCCTGCCAATGCCACCTGCAGGCACTGTACATTTCTGTGTAGCCCCCTGGTACATGGAGCACACATCTCAGCCAGAATGATTTCACCTGCATGCAGACCAACGTAGTGCAAATCAGAGTGGCTGCTGGTCACCAACGGCGAGTGTAGCTGTTCCTTCATTCATTGCTTTGTGTGTTTGTTTGTTTTGTGCAAGTTTGGCTTTAGGGAGTGCTATGGAGTTTCATCTCAATCCTACTACCAAACTGGTGGTTACTGGTTGCAAACAGTTCACTTTTTGTCACAGGTCACAATCTGATGGTCAAGTGTTCACTCACTGTGGTGGTTTGAATGTGCTTGGACCATGGAAAGTGGCATTAAGAGTTGTGTCTTTTTGGAATAGGTGTGTCTTTGTTGGAGGAAGTGTGTCACTGTGTAGGCTGGCTTTGAGGGCTCCTGGTACTCACGCTGCACCCACTGCCTTTGGATCGAGATGTAGAACTCTCAGCTCCTTCTCCAGCACCATGCCTGCCTGCACACTGCCGTGCTTCCCACCATGATGATGATGGACTGAACCTCTGAACCTGTAAGCCAGCCACAATTAATGTTGTACCTATTAAAAGTTACTTTGGTCATGGTGTCTCTTCACAGCAATGAAAACCTCAACTAAGACACACACTCTTGGAATTTCTTTCATCTTTCCAGTTTGCTTTGAACACTGAGCAGCCATTGTTCTTTAGAGACTTTTCATAAAACTGTAAAACACAAGTTTAGACCATTGCAACCAAAGGGTTATTGTCACCTTCTGGTGGCAGGTGGCTATCCTCCACATCTTCAAGCCCCTCATTTCCTTTACTTAACTCCTTGACCCTCCACTGCACTGCACAGTTGTGAGCGGTTCCTGAGCCAAAGGTGTTACTGATATTGAGAGTCTTCCCTGTTGTTTTATGACATAGCTTGAACTCCCATAAGAAAAGGAAATTGGCTTCAACTCCAATGGAGGCTTCCTGCTCAACCACAAGCCACAATGGCCACCAAAACTCCAGGTAGGCCACCATCTGTGGACTGCCCCCCACTCTCTGAGTTATACTTTGGTCAAAATGTAATGTATGGGAGAAGAATAAACAAAGATGTGTGTGTGTGTGTGTGTGTGTGTGTGTGTGTGTGTGTGTATGTGTATATATGTGTATGTATGTGTATATATATGTGTGTGTATATATGTGTGTATGTGTGTATATATGTATATATGTGTATATATGTGTGTGTGTATGTATATATACATAACATATATGGAAATTGCTCAAACTTCCTTTTGCTCTAATATTACTTCCATAGTATATGATAAATATAAAATAAATATCAAGTAATAACTCATCAGCCCAGAAAGCACAAAATGTGAATTTAAGTGAGGTATAACTTTACTACATCTGAGAATGTATTACAGCATCAAATGGCAAACTTCAACAATGCAAAAACTACAGTTGATTTTGCACCGACCTGACAGATCCATACACTCACAGAAAGAGTTCCATGCCAGTTTGCTAACAGCAAAAATAAGTGGTGGAAAATTGGCGTGATGCAAGCCCACCCAACCTGTGATGCAGAAAAGCACCCCAGTGCTTTAGGCCAAGAGCTAAAGGTGTGCATGTCTCCTTCATTTCTCATTTGCAGGTGGCTTGGGACCTCAGGGTTAACCTTGTTTGCTTCATTTCCCTCATCCATAGAATACCATTTCTGCAGGGATATGAGCTAAGGCACACAGAACTACGCCACAGTTTCACCTAGCAACAGCTGGTTGCATCTTACCATGTAGCCATGGTCTCTACGGGCAAAATACTGGACGTGTCTGTGGTGGTTGGAACAAGAACCGTCCCCAGAGGCTTGTGTTAAGCTCTTGGCTCCCGGTTGACCGTGCTCCTTGAGGAGGTTTCTGGAACCTTCCAGACATGGAGACTTACTGGAGCAAATATGTCACTGAGAACGGGTTCTGAGAACACCATTTCCAATCCACTCTGTTTCTTGTTGTCGGTTGAAAATGTGAATTGTTAGCTTCCTGCCCAAGCCACATGATGCCCTGCCTCCGCCACCACTATGGACTCTAACTCTGGAAACTGAAGGCAAAACTTCTCCTTCTGTAAGTGTCTTTATCACGGGGGCGGGGGGGGGGGAGGTAACTAATACACTCTGTGTAAGTATGTTGACTTTGTGGAGCAAGGTTAAAACAACACAAAGGAAAGGGTTAAAAGGACTCACGAGACTATAGGGTTTAATTTTTATGTCTCTGTATATCTGTCTGTGTCTCTCTGTCTCTCTCTTTCACTCTCTCTGTCTCTCTCTCTCTCTCTCTCTCTCTCTGTGTGTGTGTGTGTGTGTGTGTGTGTGTGTGTGTATTCATGTGTGAACATGCACAAGTGTGTGAAGGCTACATGACAGCCTCAGGCATCACTCCCAAGCATGCGCTCCATCTCCTTTGAGACAAGGTCTCTCTCATTGGCCCGGAGCTCTCCAGTTAAGCTGACCACTGAGCCTGAAGAATCTGACTGTCTACTCTTCCCCAACACTGCGATTACACGTATGCACTGCCACACTTGGCTTTTTGTGCGTGTTTCAGAGGTCATATTCATATATATTTGCAAGGTAAAGGCTTTACTATGTAAGCCATCCTCCTTAGCCCATTATTCTTTTAAGAAAAACAGAGGAAGCGATGAGATGGCTCAGCAAAGACAGGCACTTGACACCAAGCCTAACAACCTGTTTTCAATGCCTGGAACCCACACAGCAGAAGGAGAAAACCAAATCCTGCACGTTGTCCTCTGACCTGTACATGATACTAAGGCGCAGGCATCATACACACCACACTCAGACACTGAATGACTAAATAAAATGTAATTTTTAAAAGGTTGAACAAGAGAGATAGTTATCAGAGGAAAGGTTAAAACCACTCACCAGATTACAGGGTTTGATTTTTTTATGCCTCTGTCTCTGTATCTGTATCTGTATCTGTGTCTCTCTGTCTCTCTGTCTCTCTGTCATCTCTCTCTCTCTCTCTCTCTCTCTCTCTCTCTCTCTCTCTCTCTCTCTCTGTGTGTGTGTGTGTGTGTGTGTGTGTGTGTGTGTATGCATGGCCAGACTCCTCTGTAACCCCAGCACTGCAGACAGAGGGAACAAGGGGATTTTGACTTCCTAGCTGTCAATCTCAGTCCAAGGTCAGTAATATATCCTGTCTCAAAAACAGGACACCTGACCTCCTCTGGCCTCTGTGAGCCTACACACAGACACAGGCTTACATCCATAACACACACACACAAACACACACACACACCTAAAAGCTGTATAAATCTCATGTTTCTTCCACAGTTATGGATAACTAACAGTTAACTATATCTGCATGCTAGCTAAATCCACACTGGAGTGAGTAAGTGCAGAAGCCCACCTGTAGCCAAGATTGTTAGTTCCCAGGACCCTGACCAGTCCTCCTAATGCCAGCAGTCCTGGTGTGTGCTCCAGGCCCACAGTGTGTGCTCCAGGCCCACAGTGTGCTGAAAGGCATGATCTAAGAGAACATTCTTTTCTCTCTCTCTCCTCTATCCACTAGGGACTCTATTAAACTGGGCTTCACACTATGGAGAAGTAGTGCCAACTCAGAATTCTGCTAAGCAGTCTGGCCACTTGCTAATTCAACTAGCTGGACAAGGCATTAATTGTCTCATTTGTTTGTTTGTTTGTTTGTTTTTCAGGTTCTATTCCTCTTTGGGGAAACCTCTCTAGTTTGCATGTCACCCCTGCCTTAGTTTCCTGGGTTATATGGCTTCTGTTTTGCATGTTTTACATCCATCTCAATGTCATTTTTCTTGCTTTTGCTTTAGACATTTTATGTTTAATAATTTCTATACCCTCTCCCCCGACCACACCTTCCTCTATGTCATGACCTACTGGGTCTCTTTAACTTTTTAATCTTCTTAGGTTTACATTTTTATCCATTTTTATTCTTAAATTCTATAAAAATTTGCATTATTCTGTTATAAAGTTCTCCTTTGGGTTATTCAAATTACCTTAACTTACATGTGATTCTTGATTATTGTGCATTTCCTTATCATCTCAAAAACTTTCATTAGTCTTTATATAATATTTTGCATTCACACCACCAGAGAAGAGTGGGCAAAGTGGTAGTCAGAGTAGACATGTCGCTGGGACAGTCTAGACAAAAAACTCCCAGTAATGTCCAAGAACCCTCCAGTTCTACCAACCTCTCCTACTTATTTACCAAAAGACCTCCTGTCAAAATGTGACTCATTCCACAAATATTCTACTCTGCAGTTGCATGACAGTTTATATGCTAACCTCTCTTCCAGGGAACATATGGCTATCCTCTAGTCTGATACTGTCTAAATCGCACATCTATCCTGAGCATGCGCAGACTGTTCACCCTTCATCACTCCCTAGACAAGTGTTGACATAGCATTTGTGTTGTCTTGAAGTAATGTGGCAGATGTCTACAAAGACCATCCAGTGTGCTGCTTTCTTCACTAGAAGTTGAGGAAACTCTCAAGAGAACTCAGCTAACCCTCAGTGGAGAGTGTCATCCTGTTTCATCTTAAGTCAGGTTTGCTTTAACTAAATGACACAATAAATGCATAGTAAAGTTAGGAGCCATGTGGTTTATCTAATCTATCCAAACCAATGAAAAAATAATGGTCTCTCAACTCAGCAGATTTATTCTATCTCTTTAAGGATCTCAAGGTAATAGAACACAGCTGAGTTTGGGTTTTCCCCTCTTTATTTCACTTCCTCAAAGAGAGACACAAAGCTGTTAAGGAAAAAAAAAAAAACTGTAGCTAGCTCTCTTGACTTGAGCCAACTGTTCATTATCCTAATTTTCTGCAGTTTTTTTTTTCCCATTCTGTTTTTTTTTTTTTCTTTTTGGGTCATCTCCTCCCTGAATCCCCAGCCTACTGTTACACAACCCCTATGATTTATTCCCTCATCCAACCTTAAATACCCTGAGCAAAGGTGAAATCATCAAACTGTGTCTAGTCACTTGACAATGGCCAACCGTTCACTCAGCTGTCAGGCCAGGCATCGTCTAAGCCCTGCCCAGCTGTGCTATCCGCCTGCCTCAGTTGACTTTATTCTGCCCAAGCTGCAGCTAGAATCCCAGCCACTGTGATGCTCCATCCTGAAACCAATACATTCCTTCCATCCCTCCATCCTTTCTCTCATGGTTGCTCAGTATTCAGTGTTTATGCTTGGCCAGCCCCATATCAGATCTGCCTCTGCCCCTCAGGAATAGCCAGGAAAACATTGTTCTAATGAAGTCAGCGGAAAGTTCGTGGGCTTATCCAAATCTTATCCACGCTATTTATAGTCCAAGAAGCAGGAATACAGCACTTAAGAGTTATGTGAGCTTCTCTGAGTAAACTCCATCTTTTGTAGTCATTAAAAAAAATACATAAAATTTCAAGATAATCAGGGCTTCAGACACTTCCAGAACAATGTATCGCCACAAAGGCTATTGCCACCATAATACCTCTACATACTATAAACACCATGTATTCAGCATGAGCCCTAAATGAATACAGATCGGCTCTATTCCCACAATCTGTTTGAAAGAGTAAGAGAAAAGCTCTATTTTGAAAAAGAGAAAGCTCCAAAGAGCCACATCACAGTGGCTTTTCTCCATGTCTATGTGCACAAAAGTGAAGTACTGAAGGTGTTCTGCCCTGAGCCAAGGGAGATGGGAACCGCTTTTCAACTGCAGTCATTCACACAGTCATTCACACATAGCTGGAGTTTACCAAAAGAGCTTACAGAATCTCCCACGGAAGTTTTTAGGAATCAGTGAGACGGGCATTTGCAGGAATTAGCTGATGATAACTTGAATGTATTTTTTCAGCAGCAAGAATTGAAACAACTCAAGGGTTTATTTTTTTTTTCCACGATGCTATTTCCTGGCTGGAAATTGAAGGTGGGAAAAGAAAAATAGAATGAGCTTGAAGTTTGTGGTTTTATTATTGAAATCATTTCCTCAGGTTAAATGAACTACTACCTTCACCGTTTATGGCATTTAAATATTCTCAGGACTCCGGGATATTTGTCATGTCCTTGCCAACTGGGATTTGCTTAATTTCTGACTAATTTCTGCTTAGGGTTGCTCTGAATTAGGCAGATGGTCTTGGGCTCTGGCTCCAGCCTTATTACTTCCAGTCAAGTCAGAGAACCACAAGACTAAGCTACCACAGTAGACTGACGTCTATTGTTCAAGGACATTGTGGCTAGCCCAGACACTCTTTGATTCTTGAAAGCAAAATTCAGAGTCACACAGAGAAGGCGCCTCAATGGCTTGGAAGTGGTTACCTTGTCTAATGAAAATATCTATGCAAGCCAAGTGTGGTAGCACAGGCCTTTGATCCCAACACTCAAAAGGCAAAGGTAGGCAGATCTCTGTGGGTTTAAGGTCTCGTCTATGTAGTGAATTCCAGCTCAGTTGAGACTACAAAGGGAGACTCTGTCTCAAAGACAAAAACAAAAACAACAATAACAAAAATGTATGCAAGTAACTCTAGACCGAAGGATTAGTAAAGTATAGACATGTAATGACTGAATTCCAAATCCCAGGGGAAACGAAACTACAAGTGAACATGATTTGTCCATTCCCAGGACACCAATTAAACATTCTAAGCTAATATAGGAACTCTACAGGGAGACCAACAGAGTCAACTAACCTGGACCCCTGGGAGCTCTCAGTGACCAACCAAAGAACATATAGGGGCTGGACCAAGGCCCTAGCACATATGTTACATATGTGCAGCTTGGTCTAGATGTGGGTCTCCCAGTAACTAGAGCAAGGGCTGTCCCTAAAGCTATAGCCTTGTCTGGCCTCAGTAGGAGAGGATGTACCTAATCCTGCAGAGACTTGATACACCAGGGTGCGGGGATAGTCAGGGGGAGCACCCTCCAAGAAAAGAAGGGGAGAGGGGTGGAGGGAAAGACTCTGTAAATAAATAAATAAATAAATAAATAAATAAATAAATGTTTAAAAATTAATTAAAATGAATATATATATATATATATATATATATATATATATATATCAGTAAGGGGAAACTGAGTCAAGGATTATATAGAATTCAGCCTTTGAGGGGACCATCAGGTTTGAATCTTGCAGAAATATAGTGGGCTGGGCTCCACAAACAACTTTCTTCTTTAAGAATCTAGAGGGACTGACAAGATGGATCAATCAATAAGGCATTTGCTGTGCAATCATGAGGACTGGGGTTCAATCTCTGGATTTAAAAAGCTAGGCGTAGTGAGCCAATAATCCCAGAGACAGGTGAGTGAGTCCCTAGGGCTCTCAACAGCCAGCCTAACCTAATTGTTGAGCTTCAGGCCACATGACCTCTGAGTTTGACTTCTGGCCTCCACACATACACTTACACATGCACAAATGAGCACACATATCAGAAGGAAGAAGAGGAGGACGAAGAGGAGGAGGAAGAAGAGGAGGAGGAGGAAGGAAGAGAAGAGGGTAGGCAGAAGTAAGGGAGGGACAGAGGAGGAAGAGAGCTGGAGAGAAAAGGAGAACAGGTCTGGATATAAAATTCCTCCTAAACGGTTCACAACAATGAGTTAACTTTAAATCTCCAGTATCCCCAAAACCCTGTAGTCACGCAAGTATTTCTTGAAGTATTTCTTGAGCAAGTTATTAAACAGCCAGACCAGAGCACAGCTTCCCGAAGACCACTACAAATAGCTACATTTTCAGTTCACCGGATGCCTGGGCTGAGATGACTCTATTTCCGAATTCCTTCTCTAGAGACGAAGAACTCCTCGGAGGCTCCTCTCAGGAACTCTGGCCCAAGACAGTAGGGACTGTCAAGAAGAACGTCTCTGTGAGAAACGATGACAAATCTACCGCATTCCCAGCCCACTGACTAAGGAGTAATTTTGGCCAAAACATCATGTCTCTTGGTACTTTCAGTATGCAAAACATTCTAGAAGCAAAAAAAAAAAAAAAAAAAAAAAAAAAAAGTAACTCTGATAAGTGGGAAGGGAAATGAGTTGACAAATCTTTCACGAAAGTGACCTTACTGCTGACTTCCCTTGGACACAGCAAGCAATGGTTAAGCTACCCATGGCATCTGAAGGTGTGGGCTGAAGCCTGCAGGTGTTCTGTCTCTTCTCTGTGTGTCCCTGAGTAAGTCCTTATTTCCTCTAAGACTCGGACTTTCCACTTAAAAAGAGAGATGGCTCAGCAATTACTGCTGCATCAGAGGACCAGAATCTGGATCCCAGCACCCACAGAAGGCAGCTCACAAACCCCTATGATTCCTGCTCCAAGGGACCCTATGCACTCTTCTAGAGTTGTGCTAACATGTGTACACTTGTACTAGCGTGTGCGTACATGCATGTGCACATAGACACACAGCTGGGCTGGTTCCTAGCACACATGCAAATGAGTATGCATGCGCATGCATATACACTTTTGTTTACATTTTATAGGAAGAAGAGGACCATGGAAAAAGAGACAACTGCAGGACACTCGCGTGACAGGATTGCTATGGAGATGAAGACTGTGTCAAAGTTCCTTATAAAGTACAGAATTTTAATTAGGGAAGAACTTCCATGCATATGACTAAATACCCTTTACTTCAGTAATTGTCAGCTCAGTGACCTTTTAAATGTCACTCAAGGGGCTGAAGAGATAGCTAAGAGCACTGATTGCTCTTCTCAAGGTCCTGAGTTCAATTCCCAGCAACCACGTGGTGGCTCACAACCATCTGTAATGGAATCCAATGCCATCTTCTGGTGTGTCTGAAGACAGCTATAGAACTCAGATACATTAAATAAATAAATAAATCTTTTTGAAAGAAAGAAAGGAACGAAGGAAGGAAGGAAGGAAGGAAGGAAGGAAGGAAGGAAGGAAGGAAGGGAAAGAAAGAAAGAAAGAAAGAAAGAAAGAAAGAAAGAAAGAAAGAACACAGTAAATGTCACTAATATTCACCCACATTCACCCAGAAGTTAGGAGTAGTATCCTGAAGCACAATAAATGTAATATTCCCAAGACAAAGAAAGCCACATACCCGACAGTACAGAGGAGGCCACACCCGCACTGTGTGTGCTTGGCACCAGCCTTGCTCACAACAGCCTGTCCATTATATACATTAGTAGGTAGTCTATGGTTTTTCAAAAACATCCTCTAAGAAAAAGTGAAAACTTTCATAAAAACCAGATATCTATGCAAACAACTTGTGTTCCTTTAGCTTTAAAATGTCTTCTCTTGGGATGGGAGTTCATTTCTTTCCTGACCTATACTAAAATCATTTCCTCTGAAGTGATGGGGGAAAAAAAAACCAAAAACTCTTATCTAACAACTGCTCTACAGCAGCACTATGTAGAAACAAATTAATATTTACTGTGAGTCTGCCATGGGCTAGGCTTTATCGCTCAGCCTTTTGTGGCATTCGAAGCTGACTGCTCACTGGGGAACTAACCCTGCTTCCGGCTCTGCAGTGGACAATTTTCTCAGTCTATAACAGATTCTGACAGCAGTCGTGAACAATGCCAGTTGTCACCGTGACAGTTAGTTTTAATGGTCAACTCCAGACAGTCGAGAATTGCCTAGGAAAAGAGTCTCAGTAAGGAATCTCCGAGACTAGGTTGGCCTGTGACATGGAAGTGTGAGGGACTGCCTTAATTATATTAATTGATGTGTGAAAAGACCCAAAAAGAAAGTGGATGGCTTCATTTCCTTAGCCTGGGTCCTGAAGGATGTAAGAGAAAGAAAGCAGACATTTAAAGATGCGAATAGCTGGTTTTGGTTCGTCCACTTCCCTGCTATGGTGGAGTCTAACCTGGAATCACACGTTAGCATAAACCCTTTCACCCTTTGCTGCCTTTTGCTAGGGTGTTTTATCATAACAGGAATGAATGGATGGGGCGGGGGGCAGGAGCCGATTGAGACTTCCTGGAATTCCCACAGTGGGGTTGAGATTTGGCATGCCAACAAACTTCTCATTCCAAATATGTCTAAATATTAAATGAATCTGTAAGAAAAAAGGTTCGCAAAATTATTCCTAGAACATACAACTATCTATACCACAACCAGATCCATAGGTCCAGTTTGTATCTTTCTCAAGACAAGAAAAATACAAATCTGGACACATCTCTAACAGTGCTACCACACTTGACCCCACTGAACCCCCCCTTAGTTGTATTTTCCTCATGTTTGGACTTGGATGGTGTTCTTCAGGTTTTGTTAGAAATGGGTGCCTGCTCTATCTTGGGCTAGTAACCCTGACAGCAAAGAAAAGATACCCAATTTGACAAAGTGCTTCTAGCTTTTGGATCTGGAATACGGCCTTCTCACCTAATCAGCTGAAGAGTGTTTGTCAGATAATCATGTCTCAGCCATCAGTGAAAATGCTTACCATGAACTGGATCTCTTTGTCATTATAACGTGTGCCTTTCCTTTGTAGCTGCCCAATGCCTTACTGCCTTGTGATGTCATAAGCTTAATAATGGCAAAAGCACATACAACATACATGCACACATAAACACATCACATTACACATGTACACACATATACATCACACATGCACACACACATATATATCACACATACACACACATGCATTGACTAAACGTCTGGGGCAGAAAGGCATTATCTGAAAGGGTTAGTAGATGCTCATACAACCTGCAATAAAAGGCACTTGAGTGTTACCAGCAGGAGTAGCAATGCCTGATAAATTTTAAACATAAGCAAAAGGCTATCTGACTTTGGTATTAAAAATAACATTGTTGCACACACACACACACACACACACACACACACACACACACACACATTTGTCTTATCAAAATGTTTCTTGTGGTTTTCTGCCTATCAAAGAATTCAAGTCAAATTCTCCAAACTGGTCATCTCCCCTGAGAACACAGCCAGGCGAGCCCCTGCATGCAGCTACTGTCACTCACTCCCACGGTCTTATTCCACCTTCACAAAACCAGAAGTGACAAGTGAAGGTTCCTTGTATTCCTGAGACTCTCTCAAACTGCCTTTCAACAAGCATCAATGCCCTACCCAGATGAATACTTCTCCCACTGAAAAATAACTCACCAGTGAGTCCCAGTTAACTATCCTGAGACAAAGAGTAAGAAAAAAAAAAAGTGCACAGAAAAAAAGATGGTTGTGTTGATGGTAGCATTTCAGAGGCCTTGTGAGAAATAAAGCTACTAACCCCTCACTCACTAGTGATTAATATTATTCAGATTATATTTTAGGTTAACTTTGTAAAGGTAAGGTGGATTTAAAATTAGGTTTATCTGGGTCTGGTGGTGCACACCTTTAACCCCAGCACTCAGTCAAGGCAGGTGAATCTCTATGAATCCAAGACCAACATAGTCTATATAATGAGTTCCAGGCCACTCAGAGCTACACAGTGAGACTCTGTCTCAAAAGAAAAACATTGGGTTTGTAAAAACAGCTGCAGATCAACATTTCCATTCGCACAATAGCCTTTCTCCATGGAGCTGTTGTTACTTTATGTAAGACAGTCTTCGCCGCAGTTTTTCTCACTGAATGAACAGGCTTCCTGTCTGCTGTGTCTCTACAAACAGCTTTTTCTCCTCCAGTGCTTCACCCTCTTTCCCAAACTCCTTCCTAGGAATGGGTCTCCATGGTGATAACTCAGGACACATTAGCTTTCTCCCAGTGAGATTTGCAGCGTCCCTGGAAAATGGCAACAGGCGTTAGCTTCCCCCTGTGGACAGGCTACATACGGTCATCCTTTCACACGAAGTTGAGACAGAAAGATGAATTGCCCTTGTGTGTGATCTTTGGCCCAAGGCTCTGGAAGTTCCTTCAGTGGACTTTGGTAAGAAGCACTTAGCTAGAATTCTCTTTTCTTGTGAATTTTCCTCTGCCATTTCTGGGTTTCTGTCATCATCAGCAAGTGTGTCTTTTCTCTTAAATGAATGTTGGCAAATCTCACAAAGATGAAACTTTCCTTCTGAACATTCTGAAAATGTGTCAAGGTACTATTTCCTAAGCTCAAATTTCTCTTTATTGGTGAACAAAATTTTATTATGACTATGCTTTCTGGCTTTTAAAAAAAAAGTGTGCAGTTTTTGCTTGTCATCTTATTATTTTGTCTGACATGCAAAAAAGTAGCATAGTCTTTTATATAGGTGATATATTTAATATCAAAAAATGTAAGGTAGAAAAGGCAATTAAAGTATTACTGTTTTTGTTAAAGAATAGAAAGCAGGGGCTGATGAGAGGGCTCAGCAGGTGCTTGCTGCCAAGCCTGCTGACCTAAGTTCAATTCCTGGGAGCCACATGGAAAGAAAAGAGAACTGACTCCTGTAAGTTGACCTCTGACCTACACACACACACACACACACCACAGTATGCATGCTTCCTTACACATACACATAATCTCAAATAAACAAAAAAAAATACAATTTTAAAATGGTAAATAATAAATACGCAGAATTTAAATCTATCTTGGCACCTAGCAGCATGCTTTCTGCCTTTGTTGCACTTCCGTATTAATTTTCATAATCAACTCATCCGTTTACAAGCCATGCCCATAAGAGAACATGAGACTCTGACTACACGGGTCCACGTGGATAGTAGGAGAACATGAGACTCTGACTGTGTGGACCCACGTGGGTAGTAGGAGAACATGAGAGTCTGACTGCGTGGACCCACGTGGGTAGTAGGAGAACATGAGACTCTGACTGCGTGGACCCACGTGGGTAGTAGCGTGGGCACAGTAGAATCTTCTAAGCCGCTGACTCAGAAAAGCCTCCTGTACGTACATCTTTAATTTTCCTCTGAACCATCCCATCGTTTTCAGGGTAGATTCCCTGCATTTCTATCACTGAATTCAACCCCAGGATGGGGAGGAGAGTGACAGAAGGAATGTGCTTAAAAGGGGGAGGCTTTCTGTTAAAGTCTTCTACAAAGACCCATACGGTCCATCCTTGTCTCCACTCTCACTTAAAGGTAAGAATCACATATCCATACCCAGCCTGGACGCGGACCAAACACCACCATCCCTTCCCAGTTGTCTGCCCAGTGATCTACAATGGTGCTGCAAGAGCTGACTCTTGACTCTTCCTCTGAGACACACAGTAAAACCAGGTAGACACCTGAATGAAATCTCTGTATTTAACTCACTGTGAAAGGTTTTGGTTTACTTTCTTTTAATTAACTTTAAGAATCACTAATTTGGGGGGCCAGGGAAAGGGCCAAGAGGGTCAAGGCTGTGTAAGACTCATGACCCAAATTTGATCCCCAGAACACACAATAAAATCTGGAACCCACATAAAAACTCAAATTGATGTGATGTTTCTAGCACTCTACAGAAAGGTGAGAGGTAGACAGGAGGATGGACCAGCTAGCCTGGGATACACCTTGCAGCATCAGAAACAAGAAAGACAGTCACAAGAAGGTGAAAGATGAGTCCTCGGGAACACACACAAGTGAGAGAAGGGGTGGGGAGAAGAGGAAGTAATATGAACAAAATTAAAGTTTTAAAGAATAATTTATTCTGGAGTTGTGTGGTTGTGCACTATATAACTGGTCTCATGCTGGCTGTATAGCTGTGGGAAAGACCAATCTGCGTGTCATACCAAGGCTATTTTTTTTAGGGTCTTGAAGGCTCCTTTTGCTGAGATCACCTACTCTTCATTTAACTCTGTTGAAGCATCCAGTGGACAACATCAGAAGGCTCCAAACTCCACCCTCTGATGATGATAATGGCACCACTTTTGAAGCTGTGTCCCATGATGAGCTATGAGGATTCCCCTTGTGTGCACACACCACAGAGGACTCCATTCTTCATACACAAGCTCAAAGCACCCTGTTTGTTTCTCCCATAAACAGCTCTTAGCCCAGTGGTCTGGAAAGTGAACTTCAAGAATTGCTCTCTCCTGCCCCACCTCTTGGCTACCGTGTAAGTGAACTCACTGCAAAACCTACTGTTTAGTGATGGGCACAAGATCCCGTGGGCAAAGCCAGCCTCACGTGGTGTCAGCAGCACTCTGTTCAATACCATGCAACCGTCATTCCATTTATTTGATTGTTGTTTGAGTTTTTGTTTACTTTGGTTTGGTGTTTTGTTTTGTTTTGTTTTGTTTTGTTTTGTTTTGTTTTGTTTGTGAGTCCAGATTTTTCCTACAGCCCAGGTTTGACTGGAACTGACTACAACCCAGGTTGGCCTCAAATTCATGATCCTCCTGCCTTTGACTTACAAATGCTGGTGTGGTGGGCATATGTCACCATGTCTAGCCCCTCTGTGGTCTCTGTACAATACAGTTAATGGCTGGTTTGTTTCCTTGCTTACTTTCATAAGCTTTCTAAATAGATGTCTGTTGAATGAGAGTTTGATAGAAACACTGGCACATTCTTGTGACTGTATACATATGCTTGTCAATCAAGAGTTCAAGGAAAACAGTGTCAGGAGAAAGAAAAACAGAGTGTTTTGTCATTCACAAATAAAGCTCAGTTTAGACATGCTTAGAAGTATCCACAGAGGAACACCCATCTCTGCCCATCTGTCTTTTCATGGAGCGTTTAGGACACTTGCAAGTAAGGGAATTTTGATTTTATTCCCTTTGAATCCATCCCTTTCTTTTGCTAAAACCCATTAAGGAAGAACTTAAATTTGCAGCCTCTGAAAACAAATTTTTCTCTGTGATTAGTTTTCGTATAGAAGTTATATTATGGTAACAAATTTATATCAGTCAATACTTTCTTCCAAAGGATAAAGATTCTATTTGGGGGCCCCTCTGAGCCATAGCTGAAGAATTTTTTAAAAGGAGCATTAGCTAGCCAGGCAGTGGTGCACACCTTTAATCCCAGCATACATGAGGCAGAGGCAGGTGAATCTCTGTGAGTCTGAGGCCAGCTTGGTCTACAGAGAGTTTCAGGACAGCCAGGGTTATAGGGAGAAACCCTGCCTCAAAAAAACTAAGGGAGGGGGAGGAGGAGGAGGAGGAAGAGGAGAAGGGGGAAGAGGAGGAGGAGGAAGAAGAGGAGGAAGAGGAGGAAGAAGAGGAGGAAGAGGAAGAGCATTCCTACAGTCTCTCCAATTATGACATAACTTATTACCTACCTCAAAAGGTTGTACAGGTTAATGTGATCCAATAACTTAAATTCCTTCCAAATAGGAATGTAAAAATAGCCAGTTATTTCTTACTGGTCTATTCACTTTGACTCTTTTTATTTTAAAAAAAAAGAAAATAATAAGGAATTGAAGCCTGTTCCTCAGCAAGAGCAGTCAGTGTTCTTAACTGCTGACCCATCTCTCCAGGCCCCTCTGCCATTTCTTAAAAAATAACAGTAAGGTATAAAAAATGTGTTTCCCTGTTGCTTGTGACCCCTCGGGGGCAGGGGTAAGAAAGTGCAGACTCAATAACATAGACTCTGGGACTCAGGCAAGTAGCAAAAGCAGACTTGTTTGTTGTAGAAACTAGGCAAAACTTTATACCCCCTCGTAGCAACTCATTGGCTCTCAAGTAGCCAGATGTGATGCTGGCTTTTCCTCCATCGCCTGATCTAGTGTCAGCAGTCTCTAGCTGGGTGGGCAGATTCTAGGTTGGCTCAGGAAGGAAGTACCGGCAGGACATATACTAGCATTGTGGCTGGGCATGCTTGGCTAAATTCCTCCTGCATTTCCCTTTTGACACAGCAATCCTACTAATTAAATACTTCCTAATATATCAAAAAAAAATTGAAACAGGGTCAGATCTCAGACTTTCAGTTTGATGCCCTCAGCTTCCTCGGTGCTAAGATTAACAGGTCTCACTATCATACCTGACTCCAAAATTATCTTTATATCTGAGCATGTTACTGCATCTTTTAGAAACACAGAAAGAAATGAATGCTCCTGATAATGAGGAGATACTTAAGAAAATTATGATTTAGCCACATAATACCCTGTGAGTATGAGAAATACACAGATACATTTCAAAGAATTTTATAAAACTAAGAGTTTATGTTGTACATGAAAAAATGGACTAATACTGTTTACACACTATAAGCTAAGATAATTAAAAGGAATTAAGATGAAAAGGCTTAACAATAATTTTCCACAAAGGGTCAACTTAACCTCTTTTAATTTTCCCAATTACCTATACATTTTTATTATGTCCCTAGTGGTAAAAGTAATCAAATAGATCTGGAAAATGCTGGATATGGTATTTGATGTTAATATTCTCTAATTGTGAAAAAAAATGGACGCACAGGTGTTCAAATTAAAGTTTCACTGAGATGAGTCTGAGGGGCCAGAACAAGGTGCCAAACCAATCAAAGATTCCCTGAAACCATAGGCTGATTAGAAGCTGGAGATTAGGAGGGTTCTCAGGTTTGATTTCTGCTGCTGTGGTAAATATCATGACCAGAACAACTTGGGGAACAAAGGATTAATTTCATTTTAACAGTCATAGTCCAGTCAAAGCAAGAGAGAAACTTGAAGCAGAAACCATGGAAGAATGCTGCTTACTGGTTTGCTCAGTCTCACTCTCAGCTAGTTTTCTTACACAGCTCAGACCCATGGGCCTAGGAATGGTTACGTCCACAGTGGGCCAGACCCTTCTACCTCGGTTATCCATGAAGAAAATGTCCCACAGACTAATCTGATCTCTGCAGTTTTTCAGCTATGGTTCTCTCTCCTCAAATGACCCTGGGTTGTATCAAGTTGAAAGCTGCAGCAGACCATGACAGACAGGGATATTTGTCGCTTTGTTATTTTATTACTTAGGTAATAAAAGAACTGGACTTTCCCCCTAAATTAGAATTACCAGAGTCTGTCACACACAAAAAAAAATTACAAAGTATAGTTTGAAGCACAACAAGTGCATGCATGTATCCACACAAGGAGTGTTCTAGTCAGGAAAGAGAATGCTGCCAGTACTACAGGAACCCAGACCAGATGTTTTTTAAAGGGTTTTCAGGGAATTGCCTGACCCTTCACCTCCAGCCAGGAAACTGTCCCTTTAAACGGATGCAATGCCCCCTGCTGTTGGGAACACTGGCACAAGAAGAAGCTGGCCAAGATGTCTGTTCAAGAAATTATTTTCTGGGAATTTTTCAGGGCAAAGAAAATACAACTGTGGAGTGGGGAGTATTTCTCTTGGACCAAATGTTTGGAGTGGTGTGAGAGACAGAACTATATGGGGAATTTTGAACAGTAAAAATGCCTCTGGAAACACGAGTAAGTCTCCACAGAAAGAAGTGGGAGGTTTTTATTCCCCAGGGAAATGAACAAAGTATGGACATACTGGTTAGAAATGTGTTTGCTCAAGTCAGAGAAACTTCAGTATGGGTCCCATCTGTGAAGAAACTACAAGTTTTCTTATAGCAATCTGTTGTCTATGACCATAATAAAATATCTGAGGCTGGTTACATATAAAGACAGGAGAGTATTCAGCCCATAGTTAAATGGAGGTTCAAGAACATGGCTGCCATCAACCGTGCTCTGGTGAGATGATCATAAAAGATGGTATTCATAGTGAAAGCATGGGTGACAGAGACCATGAGTTGAGTCAGGGGATCAGAGTAAGAGAAAGAGGCAATATTGTTTTCTTGTAACTACCACAATCCCTTTCAAAGTCTGAATTCCCTCCTTAACCTCATACTAGATTCCTCCGATTTACAGATATAATTTAGACAGGGTCTCACTATCTGCACTGGATCTCCTGGAACTCACTGTGTAGATCAGGCTGGTCTCAGCCCACAGAGATCTGCCCACCTCTGTCTCCTGGATACTGGGATTAAAGATGGGTGCTAACACGCTGAGTTTCAGACTGCACCTCTTAAAGAACCTGCCACATCTTAACATGGACACCCTGGGACCCAGACTCCCAGTGCATAACCACTTCCCATGCAAGGAGGAATTAGCTTTAATGTCTGCCACGTGAGGGGTTACCGATGTCACCTCCACAGTGCAAGCTAATAAAACAACCTAGTGCAATTTCCTCCCCCCACCCCCACCATAGAACAGGTCACAGACAGAGAGGAGAGACTGGAGGCTCACTGGACGGAGGGCAGGAGCCATTGCTCAGCAGAGACATGCCGAAAGCAGGAGGAGGGAGACTTCGGTTTTGAGTTGTCTCACTGTTCTATGAAAACTTTGTCTCTCATAACAACTTTGCATTTTACTTTTAGGGTTTACATATTTTATGTTACTTAAGACTGTAGAGAAATTCGTTCGCTTGCACATATTATCAGGGGCACACTGAAAAATCCATCGAGGAAGAGTAAAATAAAAAGAAGTTGCTTTCTGATGACATCATCTCATCCAATTGTGGTCAACACTTGGGATGTGGCAGGAGTGTTACTGTCACTGATGGATGGAGAGTCAGACCAGTGTGACTCACACCTCCAAAAATACTATGGGCACAAGAAGCTCCGCTTAATAACATGATCAATATTTGAACACAGGAAGTCAGGAAAGGGTCCACGGGTTTCCGTGTCACTTGCCGGAACACTGAATGGTACATACAACCTGTGGTGGTTAACCTTGATTGTCAGCTTCCTGGGATCTAGGATCAGCAAGAGATAAGCAAGCTTCTTGCCTGCCTGTGAGGGATTGTCTACATTAGACAGAGGTGAGAAGACCAAATCTAAAAGTGGACAGTGACATCCCACAGGCTGGGATCTTACACTGACTAAAGAAGAGAGAGGTGTGTTGTGGGTAATATTTAAAAAGCAGTGCCCAGTCCAGCTTGATCCCAGGCAGCCACCAGGTTCCCGCTGGTTCTCAGCTGACACCTGGGCTCCAGCTATCTAGAAACACCAACCCTGGCACCCATGAGATGCCAGCGTCGGGGATGGCTCTGCCAATCCGCCACGTTGTATCCACAAAGCTCCGCTGAACCACAGACAATACCCGCCATCATGGTACCCAGTACAAGTGAGACTCTTAAAGCTTAATAATTAACCAATGGATTTATATATTTGGAAATGCTCAAATAACAAGATCCCCACAAAATTAGAGTTGTGTGTAACCCAATTACCTAACCTTGATATTTCTAACTACCTTAGACTGCTAGAGACACTCGGACATCTTCTCTCTCCTCTCTCCTCTCTCCTCTCCTCCTCTCACTCCTCCCCTTCCTCTTCTCATCTTTGCTCCTCCCACCTTAGCTCCTCCCCAGTTACCGAGCTTTATTGCAACTGTAGCATGGGGGTGGGGGTGAATATCCTGCTACAGAGGTGATCACCAGCTTCTCAGCTTCTGACTGATGCAGTGTGACCAGCTACCTCATGATCCTGCCGCCATGGATTCTCGCCTTGGTAGACAGTATGCTTTAACTATGAGCCAAAATAAACCCTTCCTTTGGGGTTGTTTTTGTCAGATGTTTTCACAGGGATGGGAAATGGAATCGATGGAACATGTATATAAAAGACGAGGAAGGACACAGTTGGAGCAGCTTTCCATGTCACAGCATAGTTCCAGAGACCAGGCACCTGCTCTCTGATATACCTGCCAGACTTCTCCATGCAGCCTCAAAGCAGCACATCACACACACACACACACACACACACACACATCCAAGTGAGCGTCCTTTCTGGGCTCTGACATTGCTCACACTGTTGTAGTGACTCTTGAGGAATGTACCACCTCAAAGGAAGCAGGACAGTTAACATAAATGAAGAATCCCTCTAAGAATAACCAAGAAGGTAACTACTCTTCCTTTGTTTACATCTGGAAACAGGCAATCTGAAACTTGGCGATCATGAGAGAATGGGAAATCTCAAATATCAGACACAGGCTGTCCATTATCCTCCGTGGGCAGGGGAAATTAAAATAGGTTCTTAAATGTCAAGCTGGGGCGTAGCTTGTGGTTACTAGAGGATCATAGCTCTACACAAAGTGGAAAAGTCAAAAATAAAACTGGCTACTCTAAACCTTTGCATGTGGCATGAGGAATTAAAATTTCATTTTCATAGCTATGAACCAAGCTCTACGTATACCCTAATATGTAAGGCCATGTGAAGGGCATTAAAATTAACTGAAATGCTATAGATATTAAGAGTTCCTAAGAGTTCAGCATCAGAAAGAGCCTTAATCATTTTCTTCCACCTCTTAATTCTCCACGCTGAGAAATTACTTGGTCTGAAGTTACCTAACTAACTAGCCATGAAGATAAGTCTGGAAATCCAACCAAGAGGCTGGAGAGATGACAGCAATTAACACTGTGTAGTGATCTCACAGAAAATACATGTTCTGTCCCCAGTACCCACAGTGGGTGGCTCACAACCTCCTCTAAGTCTGGCTCTGGGTGATATAACGCCCTCTTCTGGCCTCTGTGAGCACTGCAACTCACATACAGATACACACATACTTATCATTTTAAAGGGGAAAAACAAAAAGAAATCCAGCCTTTGTACTATAGTAGAGACTTTGCACCTAAATTCTATACAGCACTTGGCTGCTTCAGAAATATTTCAGAAACTCCCTGGGGTTAGAAAGATTTTTAGAATTTTCTTATATAATACCAGGCTGTATTATCCCCTCCCTACTTCAAACTAAGCAAGTATTGAGTGATTATCCCTGGCAACATAATCAGAAGTAGAAAGGCAGGACATTTTGGGTTTGCTTGTTCAGATTGTTGGCCCTGTGGCTGCTAAACTTGAGGCTAGCATCTCCAAGAATGGCCACACGCATGAGCAATGCCTTCTGACTTTTACACAGAAGGTGAAAGGACTGGTAGCTATTCACAAAGTGGATTCCGTTAATCTGCCCTCTAGTTGGAAGAGATACAAAGAAATCATTAAGGAAATAATAACCCACAGGAAGAAAGTTGACTGTAACTGCAAAATAAGTGCACTTCAGCCAACTTCTTATTGTAACAGCAGTGACAGTCTTTAGCCAAGTGCTAACATGCCTGGCTTATGAGAAGTCACTCTCATAATAAATTTTAAAAAGAAAGAAAGAAAACCCATTTGGGCTGGAGAGATGGCTCAGAGATTAAGAGCGCTGGCTGCTCTTCCAGAGGTCCTGAGTTCAATTCCCAGCAACCACAAGGTGCTCACAACCATCTATAATGAGATATGGCGCCCTCTTCTGGCATACACACAGAATGCTGTATACATAATAAATAAATAAATAAATAAATAAATAAATAAATAAATAAATAAGGAAAACAAGAGAAGTCACTTACAAAAACAGCAAGCCTAGAACTATCCTGTCTGAGGCTCCAGATTGCTTCCAACCAACAAACTTGCTCAACTGGCAAACCCTTGTCCCTGTCCTTCTCTTCTGGTGAGTCCCTATTGTCAACCTGACACAGTCTAGAGTCACCAAGTATGACAGATAATCATGGTTGTCAACTTCACCACACGTGGAATCAACAGGCAGCTGGGCACAGCAGTGAGGGAATTTCTTGATTAGATGGGATTGGGTGGGGAAGATCCATCATAAATCTGGGTCACATCTTTTGGGTGTCAGCCCACAGAAAAGGGCACAGAAAAAGGATGTTTGGTTTTTGCCTGATGGCCCTCACTCTCACTTGGCAAGTTCATCTATCCTGCTGCTGAGGCACCCACATCTTCAGGATTACAACGTAGACTGAAGATCAGCAGCTCTCTAGGAATCCTCTTGGACTCCAGCACCAGATCAGGACAGCTGAGACATCCAGTCTCATACACACTGAACGATTACCAGATTCTTAACTCTTCAGTCAGGAGACAGCCACTGTTGAACTATCTGGGAGCAACCTATAGGCCTCTCTACTGAGTCCCCGTGTGTGTGTGTGTGTGTGTGTGTGTGTGTGTGTGTGTGTGTGTGTGTGTACACGTTTCCAAGCCAAGCTGCCTTGCTTCTTTCAAATCCTATGCATATGCCATGATTTCTAGACCTCTTTGATCTGTCTTAATTTGTACACGAGGATAAAGGCAGATGTTATCTTTTGGGTATTGAATGTCTTCCCTCATCCAAATTCCCATGTGTTAAAATTCATGATCCCAGGAGTGCTACTGGGAAGTGCAGGCTGAGAACAAATGATGCAAAAGAAGCTAGCTGCAGCTTAGGCAATGTGCAAGGCTCCGTGTTCTGGGAGCACATGAGAAGTACGTGGTATGGCACTAGTGCCAGTCACAATCCCAAAAGGAAGCACCTGAATTCCCTAACTCTCTATAAAACCCTGAACACCTTAAAACCCTAAAAGTCACAAATCCTGAATCTTGAGATTAGAAAGGATCAAAATCCCTAAATTCTAAAATCTCCGAAATCACATTCTGAAAGATTAAAACCCCACATGCTGAAATCCTTCAACAGCCCAGAGCTGCCATGCCTGGGGAAAAGCTTCTGTAGAAGGCATAACCAGATGTATTCTTAAGAAGGGATTGGCCACACTTTGTCTCAGTTTTCTACACTACCATCCTGGCTAACAAGTGTCCAAGAGCTTTCAATGAATTAAAATTTTATTTGCCAGGAGAGGTCAGTTAACCATTGACCAGCCTGAAAACATGAGAAGACACTTGCATTGCCAGTCACCAGAACTGTTTCTGTGTGTGAGTGTGTGCAGGGTGTGTGTGCATAACCACACAATGGCATGGGGAGGAAATGTCATAGAAGTGTCTGTGTTGGTGGACATAGAAACCAGACCGGAAACACCACATCAGACATGGAAGCGACGAGGCTGGAAGGTGGCTCAGAGCTTAAGAGCACTTGTTGCTCTTGCAGGTGAACTCGGATTCGATCCCAAAACCCCACAGGGTGTTTTGACACCATCCGTAATCCCAGAGGATCCAACACACAGGCGCGCACATGGTGTACATGCTTGCACACGGGCAAAATATCCACATATGCAAAGTAAAATAAATAAGTCTAAAAATATTTCTAAAGAAACAAAACCAACGTGTTCCCCGAGCAGAGCCTACACCCTGCCAGGCAAATAACAAGGATGTGTCACAATGCAAGATTCAACAACCAAGAAAGCTGGGCACCTGTCACAGCTACCGTGTGCAGTGGCCCATAGCCTGTCCTTGTCATTCACATTATCATCTGCCAGGTGAGCTGGTTTGTTTTTTATTATTATTATTCATTTCACCCCACCCTGACATACCCATCTCCCAACAGCCTTTTCTTTCTTAGTTTCTATCATCAGTTTAAATTGTCTGCATTGATTTTTAAAATTTACTAGGCTATGTATTACATGTTTCTTATTTCCAACAATGTGGGTGTAGATTACATAAAAGCGTTTTGAGAGTACTGTCTTCAGTTTACTTTCTATTGTTGTGATAAAGACCGCAACCAAAGCAAGTTGGGGAGGAAAGGGGTTATTTTACCTCACAGTCCATCATTTAAAAAAAGCCAGGGAAGAGTTCATGCAGGGCAGGAACCTAGAGGTAGGAACTGAAAGATCCATGGAGGATCACTGATAATTGGCCTGTTCCCCCATGCCTTCTCACTCTACTTTCTTAGTACCCAGGACCACCATAGTGCCTAGGAATGGCACCACCCACAGTGGGCTAGCTCCTCCCACAGCAATCATAAATCAAGAAAACACCTCATAAGCTTGCCAATCTCGTGCAAGCATGCTCCCAGCTGAGTTTCCCTCTTCACACATGGTCTTAGTTTGTGTAAATTTGAGGGGGAAACCTAAGCAACACAGCAACTTATTGGCCACAGCTCCTTCAGTTCTTCCCTCTCTGGCAGCTTTCAGCAAGCATTAATTCACTTCCTCTTCCAGAGTCAAACCTGTTCTACTTGTTGCACACACAGACATCTGGTGTGTGGTCCTCTATGACTGGCAGCTTACACTCAATCTGGTATTTTCAAGGTTTATCTGTGCTGGGCATAGCCCGTATCTATTTCTTTCTCTTCCTGGGTGAAAGGCTCTCGCACTGTATTGCTACACCACCTCTTACTATCCACTGATGAATACCCGCACTGTTACCCTCTCAGGCTGTGATAGAAAATAGTGCTACAGACAGTTAAGTAGGGGACTCTGAGTAGACATGTGTTTTCGTTTCTCTTGGGCAAACACTCAGGAGCAGAGTTACTGAGGCTTCTTGGAGCTTGGTGCTGGAGGAACCCCGAGGCCCAGATTTCAAGTTGGCCATATTACTTTTCATTCCTACCAGGCTTCAGATTTATTTTTTCTTCACATGCATTGTGTTTTGCCTGCATGGATATACTGGCTGGTTTTGTGTGTCAATGTCAGGGGCATCTCTGTGTATACACTAAAGGCCTGGAATCAGCCATAGGCCTGAAGACAGCGGTAGGCCTAACATGCATGCCTGCTAGCACCAAGTCTTGGTCTCTGTGTAAAAACCTTGAAACAGACGGCTAGAAGCTATTGTAAACAAGCAGCTTTGGAGGACAGTTGCCAGGCTCTAGTCATAGACCTTGTAGATAAGTAACCTCGATGGATTGTTATTATTATTATTATTATTATTATTATTATTATTATTATCCTGAACTTAGATAGGGACAAGTGAATCATAGGTGGAGTCGGAGTGACCTGTCCCCTGAAGCTTCACCCAGCTGATACTCTGTTCTGGAAGATATGTGTACTCCCCCTAAACACTTATGCTCCTGTGTCATCCCCTTCCCCCACATCCTGCCTTTTTTGTGTATATAACCCCTGTGTGAAAAAGTAAAAATTGTGATCTGATCAGCCTATAGACAGGTCACCGTTCTTTGCATCGCCTGTTTTTCCTCACTTTCTCTTTTAGGTTATCTCCCTGGACCCCTCTTTGATGCCCTGCTGGACAGGACATGTCAACTTGACACAAGCTGGAGTTATCACAGAGAAAAGAGCCTCCCTTGAGGAAATGCCTCCATGAGATCCAGCTGTAAGGCATTTTCTCAATTAGTGATCAAGGGGGGAGTGCCCAGCCCATTGTGGGTGGTGCCACCCCTGGGTTGGTAGTCCTGGGTTCTAAAAAGAAAGCAAGGTGGGCAAGCCAAGGAAAGCAACCCAGTAAGCAGCACCCCTCCATGGCCCCTGCATCAGCTCCTGTCTCCAAGTTCCTTCCCTGTGTGAGTTCTAGTCCTGGCTTCCTTTGATGATGAACAGCAATGTGGAAGTATAAGCTGAATAAACCCTTTCCTTCCCAACTTGCTTCTTGGTCATGATGTTTCGTGCAGAAATACAAACCCTGACTAAGACAATGGATGTCTGTGTGAGGGTGTTGGACATCCTAGAACTGGAGTTACAGACAGCTGTGAGCTGCCGTGTGGTTGCTGGAAATTGAACCGGTATCCTCTGAAAGAACAACCAGTGCTTTTCAGAGCCAAGCCATCTCTCCAGCCCTCCAAGTGGTTTTTCCTAATTATCACCTTTTTCCCTTTGGACAGACTTACTATCTTCACTCAGTATCTTCAATATTATGGCCCAGGATTATCAAACTTCACCTTTTCCACTACAGAATTTTGCTCCCGTTTCTAAGGGACAATCGCAGCCCTTGTCAATCCTCTCCAATCGTCCCTATTCTCCACGTTTGTCCAAATGTCACTGCTTCTCAGAGATCATTTTGCACTGAGAAAACAAAGATTCACTTGTGTCTTTTTCTTCCTCATTGAGACCAAGCTGTCATGAAAAGCGTTCTCAATATATGAATTCTTTCTTTTAAAAAAAATGATGACTTAATTTTGGCTATTTCCCATCAATTCTTTGGTATTCCTGTTGTCTTAGTCAGGGTTTTACTGCTGTGAACAGACACCTTGACCAAGTCAAGTCTTATAAAGGACACCATTTAATTGGGGCTGGCTTACAGGTTCAGAGGTTCAGTCTATTATCATCAAGGTGGGAACATGACAGTATCCAGGCAGGCATGATGCAGGCAGAGCTGAGAGTTCTACATCTTCACCTGAAGGCTGCTAGTGGAAGACAGGCTTCCAGGAAGCTAGGACAAAGTCCACACCCACCCATAGTGATGCAGCTACCAACAGGGCCACACCTACTCCAACAAGGCCACACCCTCTAATAGTGTCACTCCCTGGGCCAAGCATATACAAACCATCACACCTATATTTTTCCTATGTTGAGTTATGAGTGACACATCACAAAATTCTAAGTCAACATTCAACAAGGTTACATAATCCCAAATTCAAGAGAGTATATTCAGTTAATCCTTTTGCATTTTAAATATTGGGTCTAATCCTTGTGACATGATTTCTGTTCTAATAATCTAACACCAAAAGCTTTTCATCAAGTTCATATTTTAAGTAAGAAGATTAATAACATTTATTTTATCAAAATAAATGTTTTTTTATCAAAAATTGATGGATAGAGGCTGGAGAGACAGCTCATTGGTTAAGAACACTGACTGCTCTTCCAGAGGACCCACGTTTAGTATCCCACACTCACATGGCAGCTCACAGCCATCTACAACTCCAATTACAGAGGATCTAAAGCCTTCTGACTTTATCAGGCACTGCACATACATGGCGCACATACGCATATACAGGCTGAACAATCATGAACATAAGATAAAAGAAATCTACATGGAATAGCATTAGTATTTTGTGTGTATGGCTATTTTGCCTGCATTTCTGTATAGGTACCAGTGAGCACCTGCTGCCTACAGAGACCAGAAGAGGGAGTCGGATTCCATGGAGTTGGAGTTGCAGGTGGTTGTGAGCCGCCGTGTGGGTGCTGCAGATAGACCTTGAGCCCTCTGCAAAGGCACCCGGTGCTTTCAACCACTGAGTCATCTCTCCAGACTCTCAACAAAGATCAATTGATTGTCCTGACAATTTCAAAACAGAGTCTAACAGTTATTTATCATTACTTTGGCCTAATTTTATGATTCATCTGACCTACGACTGAGCTACGGACACTATGAGTCAAAACACTAAGTTGTCCCCTTCCTTTATTGATACATTGAGAGCTAAAAAATTAAACAAAGCTATGAAGGAAGCATTCAAGTCAGTCAGGTCACACTAGCCTGGTCACACTAGCCTGGTCCCACTAGCCTGGTCCCACTAGCCTGGTCACACTAGCCTGGCCACACTAGCCTGGTCACACTAGCCTGGTCACACTAGCTGCAGTGGTCAGTCTTTGCCAGGCATGGAAGACGTAGGTGTTAGGACTTAGGCTATATGTGACATCTCAGAACCTCCAAGTTCCCTCAGTACCATCTGCATGAATCAGCTGTTGACCTATTCATTCATTCCCAGACCGCAACACTTTTCTGCATTCGGAGAGAAAAATACAAATACAAGTACTATCAGACATAATTTCAATCTCCCATTTTTGATTACCTAATTAAAACCCAAACCACTTCTTTCCTTAGCAGGCTTAAAGTTGTCTGCATATAGTAAACTGCACATAGGGGCCCTCTCAGCTTTTCTAGAGGGAGCGACAACATACATGTATCTCAGCCCATGCCTAAATGTAAAACTGGTTGATGTTTGCAAGTTTAAGTCCAGTCTACTGCTCTGAAATTTGTCTTCCCAAAAGCTTATGCTTCCCAAAAGCATGTGCTAATTCATAATGAACAATCATGACCTTGTTTGGTATCTATCTATCTATCTATCTATCATCTACCTATCTATCTATCTTACTCATTTATTCATTCATTCATGCTTTACTTATAATAGAATCCCATATGCCAATAAGATAGGGGAAAAGTGGCAAGTTCTCAACCCTGAATCAAGAGTTACAGGCTATGGAAAGAGCGAGACTCTTCACCAAGAAGAAACTCTTATCAGATTATCCAAACCCAACTGGCATCTACTTGTTTTATTCCTTTTTTAATTTTAATTTTAATTTTTCTTTACTTATTCACTTTATATCCCACTCACTGTCCCCTTTCCAGTCACCCCCTCCCAGAATCCCTCCTCCTCCATTCCCTCCTTCTCTGAGTGGATGGGCCCCACCTTGGTAGCCTGCACTCTCACACATCAAGTCTCTGTGAGGCTAGGCACATCCTCTCCCACTGAGGCCAGACAAGACAGCCCAGCTAGAAGAACCTACAGGCAATATTCTACCTACAGGCAATAGCTTTTGGGATAGCCTGGACTCTTTTAAGACAGACAGAGCAGCCACATGAGGACATCTAGTGGCAGCCAAGGCCCACTGCAGTTATTACTTCCTTGTCAGGCTCCAGTCCTCCTTACCATTGCTCCAGTTAGACTGAAATCTAACTAGAGTGAAATCTGGACAATGCTGTGTTTGCAACCGCAAATGACCAATAGAAAATGCTTGAAACCAAACAAAACTATTTGAACAGAATCTTCTTTTTCCAGGATAACAGGATTCTAGGCTTTGAGCTAAGACACAGAAGTCAAAGAATAGTTTTAGAGAAAATAATCTTTCTGGAGCCATTAAAGACTACGATAAACTAATTATCCTTTATGTTGTAGAACATTAATTTTAATAGCTCTGCTTTATAAAACAATATGACCATAATAGGGAAACTAATAGAAAACTAATGACTCACACCACAGTTGAGATTATTAAAATGAAATTACAGTGAATCTTAATTAAACTACTCAATATCCTTAAGATACTTTACGTGCCTTTTAATTCTCTTCTTTAAAATGCAGTGGAGAGCTGGAGAGAGGCTCGGTGGTTAAAAGTAATGGCTGCTCTTTCAGAGGACTTGAGGCCAGTTCCCACATGCCAGGGGCTCACAGAAACAGAGAGAAAGATAAAAAATAAAATGCAGTGGGAATCGAGAAAAAAAAAAAAAACAGACTCCATCGTAAACACTATCTTTCCCATTGTCTCTGGTGCTAGTGAACAGAAATAACTGCTTTGCTTCACTGTTGAGGAATTCCTGGAGAGCTGGGGGATAAAATAAAGAAAGAATGGACATTTTGACCTGGGCTTCAGACAGGACAAGGGGAGGCTACCACTCAGGAGGGTGAAATGTTCCAGGCCATCCCAGGCACCCAAAAAGAATAAGTATATTTTGTATTTTCATTTAGTAGGTTGGTTTGGTTTGGTTTGGTTTGGTTTGGTTTGGTTTGGTTTGGTTTGGTTTGATTTGTTGGTGTCAGGGTCCCTCTATGTAGCTCTGTCTGGCCTGGAACTCCCTATGTAGGTCTGGCTGGCCTAAAACTCACAGGGGTCCACCTTCTTCTGCCTCCCAAGTGCTGGGATTAAAGGTGCACACCACCACACCTGGCTGCATTTGGTATTTTAAGTTGATTATTGGCCTTGGTCATTTGGAAAGAGCAGCTGGAGACCCTGCTTAAACATGAACTCTTGAATGAATACTTTTTCATCCAGCCTCCAATACGTAAATACCACTAGAGACTTCCTAGCAATGCCTACAACTCCTTCTACATGCATATTTCCAGGACCAGGGTTTGTCACTTTCCCTAAACCCATCACAAATTCCCACTTTGGGCTGACATTAAGGATAACCTGCATGCTCTCAGTCAGTTCACACTTAATGAGAACACGAGGCTTAGACTCGGGATTGCTGTCCCGTTATTAAGACATCTTCAGAATCTCACATTTCACCGATGTGGTTTCTGCCTGATCCAATGCTGCCTTTACTCTCGACACTCCCAGCAATCAAAAGATCTGGCTCTTGTTTTAACTGAGGAAGACTTGTTGCGGCCCGAGCTACCCCACGCTTGGGGGCCAAAATGTCTCGGACTGCTCTGTCAATGTTGGAACCCTCACTGCCAAAAGCCTTGGGGGCTAAATTGTTAGAGCCTGCACTGCCCCAAGCTGCTCCAGTCCTCGGGTCGGGGTTCAGCAAGAGAGAGAGTGAGGACTGACGTGAAGAAGCGAGACCAGACAGAGTGTGATTCAATCCCGTTTATTCTTCAGTCTCTCTTCTTAGTCCAAGTCCCAAGTCTTGAGTTCCTAGTCCCTAGTTCCTAGTCCCTAATGCCTCCAAGTTCCAAGTTTCTACTCTCAGGTTCAAGTGCCTAATACCTAATAATTATTCTTCCGAGCTCTCTAGTCCAAGTGTCTTCTTTCTCAATGCCTAATTCCTACTCCAAGTTGTACTGTCTGAAGTGTCTGATTCTCTGTTCTCTCTTCTGTCTGCCTCTCGCCTTTTATATGTCTCACTTCTAAGCCACGCCTTTAAGCCATGCCTTTAATCATGCCCTTAGGTCTTGTCTCTAAATCTGATCTCTAAGTCTCGCCCTTAAGTCACACACCTTTAAGTCTCACACACCCAAGGGAAAATCCTGGGTATTTAAAGCAAGATGTTATCAGAGTGTGCTCAGCTGTTATAGGCTAATGTAATCAAGTCTCTTATCAGGGTATATGGCTCAAGATGGCTGAAAGGATGATAGCCGCCTTCTGTCGGCTCCCCACAAAGACTAAAATTGTTAAACCTCTCTTTCCATTCACTCCCAGATCACAAGTTGATCCAGATGTTATGCAGCTAACTCTTGTATCCTGAACTGTATGGTATATGATAAACAGATCTGCATGCTATGTGTATATAATTAATTTACATAACAATCACATTAAGTAGCACTGATGTTAAGGCCACCAAATAACTCAGCTAAATAGACAGAGGAAGAGCAGCCAATGGTTACCTGAATCTAGGCCTTACTCTTGGCAAACACTCACCCTTGGTTCTCCTATCTACTATTCTTCTTTCTGCTTACCTTCCATGATTCACTTGTCAGTTCTCAGAATTTCAAACAAGGCCTCATAGCAACCCACTTTAGTAACCCTTCCTCCTGATCTCTAGATTTAGCCAACATCCTGCTAGATAGATGTTTTTAGAACCCCTGGTAATGGAAAGGCTTTGTGAGAATAACTTAGACCCCACAGCTACAGCTAGCTTCCTCCACCTGCAAAGCCCTCTTTCCTTTCCTACCCCTCCCCATCCTTTTTTCAGAGTATATAACCTGTGTGAACAATAAAAATTTTGCCAGCTTGATCAGACTTCTTGACATGCTGTGCCTTTTTATTTTCTTATGCATCTCAGTCCTCTCCACAGGGTCTAAGGGTCCCACTTGATTGTCCAGCTGGCCTGGACATAGACTGGGAAGATGGCAGAAATACATAGTATGCTAATACACTTAAGGAGAAGGACACAATAGTTGTGAAAATTTGTTATTAAGAATTCATCTGAGGGTCATCAAGATGGCTAAGCAGGGGGCAATGCTTGCTGCCAAGCCTGATGACATGAGTTCATTTCAGGAACCTGCATAATAGGAGAGAACCAACTCCTGAAAGCTGACTCTGGCCTCTCCATGTGTGCTGTGGTATATACACACTTGCACACACACACACACACACACACACACACACACACACTAAATATGATTTGTTTCAAAAATCATTTGAGTAGGAAATCTACACGTCTCAATGTTTTCTCTTATGTTTTGTCTCAAAATAGCCCACCTGCCTATATTTTTCTCTAATGTCCATATCCAATAACAACCATAGGTAGAACCTTTTTGATTTGTAATCTAAGGTTAAACTAGACTTTGGAAACATATAGGATAACAAAACCATCACCATGCAGAGTAACCCAGCCTTGAACTCCTGACACAGTGTTTGCCTTTACCTTCTAGATGCCAGGATTATGGGCATACACCACCAGTAGCCAACTATGAAATCCCTCTATACAATAAATCTGACCTCATAATTTTCTCTCAAATGAAGAATAAAGCCTATGCCTCACCTTGCAGTTATTCTTGTAGCAAATTTGATTCATGCATAATTTTTATACATCAAAAATATCCTACAAAGAATTTGAAACCATCTAACACATAAAACACACATAACAAAATTATGAAATATCAATAATAATACATTACTGAGTAAAATTCAATGGATAAATGCAAAAGAGATGAAGTGAGAATCTAAAACATATATGTATGTATGTGTACATTCATGTGTATATGTGTACATCAACACGTGTATGTATATATGTATATATATGTATGTGTGTGTACATATGTGTGCATTTTTGTGTTTGTATATCATGTTCAGATATATGTATATATATATATGCATATGTATATATATCTACATTTTATGTATATATATGTCTACATAGGTGTGATGTGTGTGCATATATGTGTATATACATGTATAATATCTGTGAGCATATTTATATGTGAGTTTTCATAAATATGATGTGCATGCATATTTATATGTGTGTACAGATTTATGTATATATGCATATGTGTGTTCACATGTATGTGTGAGCATATTTATACTTGTGTGTATCTGTATGTACATAGATGTGTGTGCATATTTGTGTGTGTGTGTGTGTGTATACATGTGTGTGCATTTTTCTCCTTACTCAGGTAGGAAAAGGAAAAGGCAATTAAACTCTGGCTGGAAAATAGTTTAGCAAGTAAAAGTGCCTGCTGTCTACAGATGACCCAAACTCAATCCCCAGGACACACATGGTGGGAGAATTGACTTTCCCAGGTCACTCTCTGATCTCCACACTTGGACTGTGACACACACTATCACAAACAAACAAAAACAAACTCTGATTTTTTTTTTAGGAAAGAAAGATAGAAAAAGATTATAGTCACTTTTTGTTGCTGAAAAAAAGAAACGCAGAGATGTGACAAGGTGACAAGGTGCTCAGAGTTTACACCAGCTTCCCCCACTCCCACCCCCCACCCCCGTCACGTGGAGCAGAGCGGGACTTTCTCACAGTCTTCCATGGTGGGCACTGCACCACGCTTCAGCCCCGTCTTTGACACAGTCCTGATAATGTCAGGGAATTATCAGATTTCCTAAAGAAGTTCCTGTGGCAATCCTCCAAGAAACTTAAGAACACAGCTCAGTGGGGGACAGCAAAGAGGGGGGATGGAGGGCATCTGCATTCTTGTTTGTTCAAAAGTCTGAAAGCTCTATCTCCCCTGCTTAGACAGACAAGCAGAGGACAAAAGAATCCAGGGCGGGGGTTCCCCATCCCCTCACGATATGCTGACCTGTATATGGGGTACATTTCCAGAGTACACATTATTATTACAGTTACTTTTCCTTAGTGATGACCAAAACA
Source organism: Arvicanthis niloticus (assembly GCF_011762505.2). Lineage (NCBI taxonomy): Eukaryota > Metazoa > Chordata > Mammalia > Rodentia > Muridae > Arvicanthis > Arvicanthis niloticus. The sequence goes on along the minus strand of NC_047666.1, from coordinate 77,457,352 downwards.
CCTAAAAGACCAGCCTAAGGAGGTCTCACACACACACACACACACACACACACACACACACACGAGTAGGCGGGGCAGAGAAGTTAATGCCATGTTGTCCAGGAAGCAGAAGAAGGGATGCAGGAATCCTCTGGGCACAATACAGCCCCACCAACACACCCCCTATGGTGGTTTAAATGAAAAGACTCCCCATAGGCTCATGTACTTGAAGACTTGGTTCCCAGTTAGTGGCACTGTTTGTGGGGGGTTTAGGCGGTATGGCCTCGGCAGAGAAAGTATGTCATGTGAGATAGACTTTAAGATTCTGCTCCTTCCAGTTTGCTCTCTGTACTTTGTGTTTGTGATGGAGATGTGAGCTCTCAGCAACTTCCTCCCACTGTCATGCCTGTGACCTGCTGCCATGCATCCCCTCTGTGAAGGAGTCATCCCTGTGGAACTGTAAATCTGAGGAACTTCTTCTCTAAGTGGTTTTTGGCAACAGTGTTCCATCACAGCAACAGAACAGTAACTAATCCACCCCGGGACTTTTCTCCTACAAATAGACCCCATAGCCTGCCTTTTGCCACCTTATTAGGAAATAATGCCCCATATAACAAATCCATGAAAGATTAATCCATTCATTATCTCAGAAATAAAATAATAGTGTCCAGAAGTACTACACAGACACCCCCAGAAATGTGCTTTAGTAAATCCACTAGATATTTCTCAATCTGGGCCATTTGACTGTTAGGACTAACCAAACTGGAGCTGAAGAGATGACTCAGTGGTTAAGAGTAGGTACTGAGATACATACATACGCAAATAATTCAGAAACAGAAGATATTAGCCATCCTACCCAGCATTCTTAATCCAAAATCTGAAACTGAAAATGCTCCAAAGAAGTTTAATGCCAATGCAATGCCACAAGTAGAACATTACACACTTCGCTTCATGTGGGTGTAGTCAAATTGAGAACACACTCAAATATTGTATGGGATCACTTTCAACCACTAAAAAAGGGTGTGCTTGTGAAACACCATGAATGCTGTGCTCACACTTGGGTCCCCTCCCAAAGTATTTTGTTACGTGCATGCAAATATTCCAAAATCAAAGAATAATTACCCAGACACTTGAAAGTCTGCGAAGGTCTGAGAGCCAGTCCTGTGTTCATCTGGGCCCCACGTGGTCGCTCTGGGATGGATTCCATCTCATCCTCTTCAGATGCAGTGGACCCTCGGTGGCAGCATCTCACTGAGGTGGAGACACAGAAGCAGTGTATCCAGCAGCCGGTGCCCCAGTGGATGGAAAAGTCTGGGTCAGAGTTGGAGAATAGGGCTCAGGCCTGTTTTGTGAACTCTGTTGAACACCTCAATGATATAAGCCATTCAACTCGAGTCAACTGGGACAGACCCAGATTCCAAACCCAGCTTCTCAGAAGCCTTTCTGACTGACCCTAGCATTACACTGTTGGGAACAGAGTTCAAGAAATGAAAAGCCATTGGTCCAAGACGTTTGTCCAAACATTTTTTTTCTTGCAAATGGTCATTGCAATGAGTCACTGGCATATATGTATATGGATGCACATATGTGTGTGCAGGTGCTTGTGTGTGCAGGTCCATATATGTGTGCATATGCATGTGTGTGTGCAGGTGCATATATGTGCAGGTGCATGTGTGTATGCAATCCATATGTGTGTGCATATGTATTGTGTGTAGGTGCATGTGTGTGCAGGTGCACGTGTGTGTAAGCACATGTGTATGTGCAGGTGAATGTGTTGTGCAGGTGCATGTGTGTGCAGGTACATGTGTGTGCAGGTGCATGTGTATGCAGGTGCATGTATGTCTGCAGGTGCATGTGTGTGCAGGTGCAAGTGTGTGTGCATATGAATTGTATATACTGGCATATGTCTGTGAGTAGAAGCCAAAGGACAACCCAAGAGATTTTTTAATGTATATGAGTGTTTGAATGCATGTATATATGTAAACCAAATGCCTACTTGGTGTCTACAGAGACCATACATAAGAGCACATCAGATGCCCTAGAACTGGAGTCACATACAACTGTGAGCCATAATATAGGTGCTGGGAACCAAACCTGGGTGTTCTGCAAAAGCAGCCAGTGCTCGTAACCAATAAGCCATCTCTTCTGCACCCACTTTATTTTCTGAGACAACACCTGTCACTGGCCTGGAGCTTGCCAATTCGACAAGGCCGGCTAGCCAGTGAGCTACAGGAATCTACCTCTCTCCACCTTCCCAGTCAGGGACTACCAGTATGCACCAGCACCTCTGGCGTTTTTTTTATCTGGGGCCTAGAGAGGGAACTAGGGTTCCTTGGGCCATCTCCCCAGACACACATCACATCATATGAACTACTAAGACTGATGTACCGAGAGTGGATTTGCTTCCGCTTTAAACCAGAACCCCTAAATGCTCATGCAAACACTGCAGCATCTTGTAGTTCCCAAGCTAAACACGTGTCCTACAGTGCAGTACCCTAGGAGACAGCTCCAATCAGTGAAGGGAAACCTTGCACTGCATCCCTAAGTTAGACTTAGAATTTTAGTCCTTTTAGTAGCAAGGATAGGACTGATTCTGAGTAAATTTTCTACAAAAGGGGTTTTCCCCTCTAAAAATTCATCACCACATATCAACCGCAGCTGAAACACATGTCAGCTAAAGAACATTCCCCCCTACGTAAATACAGTTTATAAAAAAAATTAAAAGGAACAATGAGACTCCATATGGAGAAAGAAGACAATGGAAATGCGTTCATGAACGATGCCAGGGATATGTGCACAGCTATGCTATGTAACTTCTTTGCTGTCTGCCCAGAATTATGAACAACACCAGAAGAAGACAGCAAGACTATTCTTCTTGACTAAGGGGAACCTGCTACAGGAGCCATTCAGTTGACAAACAAAATAACTATCTTATGTCAAGTTCAAGACCAGGGTAGGGGCTGAGAGAGCTAGAAAATTCCAGATCTCAGAGGACAGGGACTCTTGCACATTCTGGGAGCATCAAGAACGTGGTAGTTGGAGCTGTGTCGTTATCTGTGCGTCTTGTATGCCTGGGGCCATGGATTTAGTCCCCAGTGCTGAGACAGAAAAGGTGGTTATTACACCCAGAAAAGATGTAACACATACTCAAAGGTCAGACATCTAAGATACACATGAAAAATAAACATAAACATGTCTTCCAATCCTGTAATCGAACCCAGTCCTTATTGCTGGACCATTTTCAGCCATTTAACCCTTAGAGAGAAACTCCTGAGAACAAGGCTACATTGTAATCTCTCACAGAAAAACATCCCTTCCTTGAAATCAACCATTTCCAGGGATTCCGTTTGCCTTCCAGATAAGAGAACTAAGAACTGGAATTCCCCAGAGGGTGGCAGCAGAAGCCAGTGTCAAGTCACACCCAAGTTAAAGACCAAGTTAAAGCTGATTGTGGAGAGTTGAGATGTTGCAGACCCAGACCCAAAAGATCTTGGGCTATCTTCCACCCCATGAACAGCTATCCATTGGCCTCTGTGCTTCACCTAACATCTTTGTGACAATCAAGTAAAGTCTTCTAGAATGTATTAACTTACAGACCACTAGATTCCAACAACCCAGAAACTAAACAATGTCGTCCAATAGCAAAAAAGATTCCACCAACAATCTGCAGGCTCCATTAAAGTATTTGAGAAATTCCTTGGCTTGGGATTTTCTTGAAGAAGTAATTTCAGGTAGGAATCTAAATCTTAGGCTAGAACAAAGTAGTTTCAGGCAGGAATATACATCTTAGGCTAGAACAAAGAAGTAGGCTTCAGACATGAAAATGACTTTGGGCTAGGACAGGGAAGTAGGCTCAGATATTCTGGTCATCCTGATAAGCCTTTAGAAACAGTGATCACAGCCTTGTTTGTTCTTTGACTATTTCTGTTTATTGTACTGCTAGTCCCTCAACCTAGAACTGACCTTAACACTTGCATGTAAATTAAAAAGGCAAAAAGGAGGAGGAAGGATGGGATAGGGGGCTTTGGGGGTGGTTAGGAATGGGGAAAGGAGATAACATCTGAAATGTAAATAAATAAAATATCCAATAAAAATGTAAATATAAAAAAAATCACAAATCCATTTCTACATTAGAATGTTTTATTTGGGGCAACCTGAATCCATAGTCCTAGGCTATACTCACTCATATTTGACTAAAAAATAATCCCTTGGGTTTGGATTCATATTTACAAAAAGAAAGGAGAGAGAAATGATCCTTTATTTCCAGTGAGATGATGAGGGCTTCTTATTTATCAATGGAACAGAAATCCATTATGCTCCAGGAAGGTCAGATTGTCACATATGCCTAGTCACCATTGTTCCTGGGATGACATGACATCTGCCATTGAGTGTTCATGTTTCAACAATATCCAGGTGCAAGGAAATGAGGGAACATTCTAGAAGACAGTGCTCAGAGCTGAACAAGTGGAAAGGGACTGTGAGTCTGACCAGCTGACTCTTGAACAAATCACATGTCCTCATCAGAGCCTTAATCACTTAGCAGTGTAAAGCAGGGCTGAAAGCAAGACCCACTAAGCAAGGGCTTTGTGTACAAACTAAGATCTCATGGGAGTTAAAATTTATAAACTCTTAGGTGTTGTCAGAGTTCATTAAGATTGTTCAGTAAGCCACTATTTTATCTTCCTCAAAGACTGGGACTTTCTTGGTAGCAGGCACAAATATCTCATTTCTTTTACTCCATACAATTTCTTTACCATCATCATAATATATATGCATACAGCTGCCCAAAAATTCCCTGGACTTGGTATTACAGGAAGTTATAAGCCATCCAACATGGGTGCTGAGAACTCAACTCAGGTCCTCTGGAAAGGCAGAAAGCACTCTTAACCACTGAGCTGCCTCTCCAACCTTTCACAGTTTTTTTTTTTTTTTTTTTATGTCTATGGGTGTTTTGGCTACATACATGTGAACGCACTACTTGCATGCCTGTCGCATGTGGAGCACTGAATCCCCTAGATCTAGATTACAGTTTGGGCTGCCATGTAGGCACTGGGAATGGAACCCGGATCCTCCAAGTGCTCTTAACCACTGAGCCATCTCTCCAGCCCCCACATTCCCAATTTGTTGATAGATGATTTTTTTTAGAGTGTGGTAAAAATGCTGAAGTATAAAACTCAACTCTCAGCCTCTTCCATGGGTCAGTGGAGGTGTCTGATCCCAGTTTCCTGCACTCAGATTTATTTTCTCACAGAACAGGAAGTTCAGGGTGGGGAAGTTCTTAGGGCTCACTGACTGTACAGCTAAAGGTGCCATTAGGGATCACCGATCAACTTTATCCAGAAACTGGGCATGACATGACAGCCAACAACTCCTACCACATAACCCTTTCCCCCCCCCCCTTTGCTCTTCAGTGTGAGAGGGCATGCTTGTGGAAGACTCTGGGGAGCCTTAGCTTTCCGGGGACCCCCTGAATAAACCACGCAAAAAGCAGAAGAATTTTAATGATACAATGCACTGGGGCCGCCCTGCACCCGAAGGAGAGGCGGTGACCCCGGGTAGCCCATTTGGCCAGTTTTTATAGTTTTTAGGTCAGCAGCCATTATGCACAATGTGGTTGATAGAACAGTGTGACATTTTAAACTAATTGGTCTTTAGGGAATGAGATGGCAAGGACTTCCCTTGTTTGCAGGTGGCAAGGGTTGGTCCATCCTGAGGAATATGTCTACTTGCCCTGGGCCTTCCCCACCAGCAGGTGGGTTCCCTCTCCTGTGGTCTGAGGAATGTTAATCAGGTTCTCCCAGCTGGCAAGTGTCCCATGACCTTGCCAAAGTTCCTGAGCTGACCAGGAATGTTAATTAGCCTTTCCCTTCTGGGGGTGGGGGCACAAGTGTTCTAAAGTTCCTGAGCTGATCTTTTTACTTGCTGAGCGTAGACTAGTCCCAGCCACCTCAGCACAGCGACTGGCTGAAGCCTATGGCTCTCCAGCACAGCACAGCCTTGGCAGTGCTCTGTGTGTGTGCAGGAGTTCGTGTGGATGTGCACACCTGTGTGTTCCACCTTGAGTGTCATTTGTTGTTTGTTTGTGAGAGCATTTGGCCTGGAGCTCTTCCAAGCAGGCTAGGTTGGAAAGCCAATTGGTCACTGGGGGGTGTGTCTGTCTCCACCTCCCCTTCACTGAGATTCTGGGATTCCACCATCTCCAGCTTTTGATAACAATAATAATAATAATAGATTCTTGAGATTAATTCAGATCCTTCTGATTACAGAGCAAACATTCAACCAACTGAGCTCTCTCCCTAGCCCAGAGTATTTTATTTTTGATATCCATTTATCAATCCTGAAGACTCTCAGAATTCAGTAAGCCAGGGTAAAGTGGAGACCTATTTATTTTTTCCAAATGGAAAAATGCTAGCTCATTGAAATCATGATATATTCCTACAGCAAACGGTGGGGGGTGCTTAGAAAGCAACCACCAGACTGGCACAGTGAAGAATACAGAGCCTCACTATGTAAATATACACCAACATTCAACAGAGAAGAAGACTGGGTTCACTTGCTACTTAAAGGAGGCCCTTCGTTCCTAAGCACGTCGACACACACTACTTCTAGCTGTCCCAAAATTAACTCACTAATAGATTCTAACTAGTGATCATGGAGACAATCTGGAAGGTCCTCTACCTAGAGTGAACTTATGTCTTAAGGGTATCTAGCCTTCTGTCTTAGAATCCCATTTGCCATGAGTTTGAGAAAGTTGTCATTAGTGTCCCCTTTCGTTCTCAGTAAGAGCTGGACGGTACGCTTGACGTCTAATGCAGACTGCCAACTTCAAAGGATCGAAAATTATCCAGGTTTATTATCAAGAACTATGCCAAAAAACACTAACAAGCTTTGGGCATTCTGCAAGTGAGTCTTCAGAGGGGATTACCTGAGGTGGGGCGATCCCTCATATGCTGCCCCAATATGTGAGCAGCATCCTTGCCTGGGGTGAGGTCCAAGACTGAAATAAAAGTAGGAAGAGGACTGCATCCCTCAATTCCTCCTTGCTTCCTGACTGTGGATGCAAAGGACCAGCCGCCTCAAGCTCACATCAACGTGCCCTTCCCCACAGAATAGGCTCTTCCTCCCTTTAGTTGCTAATGTCAGGTCTTCTGTCTCAGCAACAAATAAAGAGTAGATATATTTTTGCATTTGCAGAGAGCTGGGGGCCTTTAGGATGAGAAAGGATGATAAATCAAAATGTCTTAGAAATGGAAGAAAACTGGGACCCAGGAAGTCACTCCCGGCACGGAACACTGGTTCCTTCCAGTCTGGGCCAGAGCACTGAGCAGACCTTGGGTGGCAGCTCTGCCCCCAACATCCAAGAACCCAGAGGAAGCAGGGATCACAGGCACTCGAACTCAGGCAGTATCCTAGGTAAGCAGACAGCAGGGCCCGCCCTAAACAGGGAGTAACTGGGAACCAAAAGGACCCAGGAAGTCACTCCCCACTCCTGGCCCGGAACACTGGTTCCTTCCTGTCTGGGCCAGAGCACTGAGCAGACCTTGGGTGGCAGCTCTGCCCCCAACATCCAAGAACCCAGAGGAAGCAGGGATCCCAGGCGCTCTAACTTGGACAGTGTCTTAGAAACTAGTTCTCAGATCTGAGGCCTAGATCAGACCTCTGCCAGGTCTGCTATTGTGTGGACCCCGGATTCCACCTGAGACATACTGGAAGGTCCACTCAATCCAGATCCACAGAGGAACAAATGAACTCAGAGCTTCAGACAACGTATCCTGAGATATTCTAGAGGAGACACTGCACCCAGAACAGCAGACACCTAGCTGGACCTTGGAGGCACCATATCCTGAGGCATCCTAGAGGTACCACTGTAATCAGTGCAGCTGGAAAAGATCACAGAGACATCTGGTCCCCTAGGAGATCAGACACAAGCTAGATAACTAGAAAGACAGGCTTCAGTCAGAGACAGCAAGTACAGGCAGCACTAGAGTTAACCAGATGGCAAAAGGCAAGAGCAAGAATGTAAGCAACAGAAACCAAAGTTACATGGCATCATCAGAACCCAGCTCCCCCATCAGAGCAAGCCCTGAACACCCCATCACACCAGAAAAGCAGGAATCAGAATTAAAATCACTTCTCATGATGATGATAGAGGGCTTTAAGAAAGACATAAATAACACTCTCAAAGAACTTAAGGAGAGCACTGGTAGACAGATAGAAACCCTTAAAGAGGAAACACAAAAATCCCTTAAGGAATTTCAAGAAAATGCAACCAAACGGGAAAAGGAATTAAACAGAACCATGCAGGATCTAAAAATGGAAGTAGAAACAATAAAGAACTCACAAAGGGACAATACCCTGGAGATAAAAAACCTAAAAAAAAGATCAGGAGTCATAGACACAAGTATCACCAACAGAATACAAGAGATGGAAGAGAGAATCTCATATGCAGAAGATATCATGGAAAACATTGACACAACTGTCAAAGAAAATGCAAAATACAAAAAGCTACTAACCCAAAATATACAAGAAATCCAAGACACAATGAGAAGGCCAAACCTAAGGATAATAGGTATAGATGAGGGGGAAGACTCCCAACTAAAAGGACCAGTAAATATCCTCAACAAAATTATAGAGGAAAACTTCCCTAACCTAAAGAAAGAGATGTCCATAAATATACAAGAAGCTTACAGAACTCCAAATAGTTTAGACCAGAAAAGAAATACTTCCCGCCATATAATAGTCAAAACATCAAATGTACAAAACAAAGAAAAAATACTAAAAGCAGTAAGGGAAAAAGGCAAAGTAACATATAAAGGCAGACCTATAAGAATTACACCAGACTTCTCACCAGAGACCATAAAAGCCAGAAGATCCTGGACCGATATCATACAGACCCTAAGAGACCACAAATGCCAGCCCAGACTACTATACCCAGCAAAACTGTCAATCATTATTGATGGAGAAACCAAAATATTCCATGACAAATCCAAATTTACACAGTATCTCAACACAAATCCAGCACTTCAAAGAATAATTGGTGGAAAACTCCAACACAAGGAGGGAAACTATAACCTAGAAAAAGCAAGAAAGTAATCTCCCAAAAAACCCAAAAGAAGATAGTTACACAAACATATCTCCACGGATGTTAGCCCAAAAGCTTGGATTGGTGAAGACTCAACCCACAGACCACATGAAGCTCATGAAGAAGGAAGACCAAGAGGGGATGCCTCAGTTCTACTTAGAACAAGAAACAAAAATGCTCAAGGGAGCAAATAGGGAAACAAAACATGGAACAGAAACTGAAGGAGGGGCCATCAGGAGACCTTTCCACCTGGGTATTAACCCCATGTACAGTCACCTAATCTAAACACTGTTGTGGATGGCTGGAAGTGCATAATGTGAGGAACATGATATAGCTGTCTCCTTAGAGGTCAGCCAAAGACTAACACACTCAGAGGACAATGTTCACAATTAACTACTGATATGATCAGGGGTTTCCCAATGGAGAACTTAGTGAGAGGACTGAAGGAGCAGAAAGGGTTATTGACCCCAGGTGGAAAGCAACAATACCAAACAACCAGAGCCCCCCCCCCAGGGTCTAAACCACCAGCCTGGGAACACATAGGGAGGGACCCAAGACTCCAGAGGTATATGTAGGGGAGGATGGCCCTGTCGGACATAGGTGGGAGACGAGTTTCTTGGTCCCATAAAAAAAAATGAACACACAGTGGGGGGGGGAATGATGTGAGGGTGGGGAGAGGATAGTGGGGGGGGTAGGTGCGGTCACTGCCTCATAGAAGCATGAGGAGGGGGATGGGATAGGAGGTTTCTGGGTGGTGGGAGGAAGTAGGCTTAGAGGATAAAATCTGAAATGTAAATACTACAACCAATTTTAACAAGCGGGGAAAAAAAGTTTTCAGAACCAACATCTTTAAAAAAAAATGTTAGCCCCCTGGGGGTGGGAATTTTTTTTTTTCTTGATACTAAAACTTGTTCTGAGAATTGTATATTGCAGAATACACAGCCTTGGTGTATCTACTCATCAAGCATACTGAGCAGACCTGCCCAAACCTCTGATGTCCTGGAATTCCATCTGGATTCAGTGAAGACACAGCATTAGAGGCTTATCAACTTACTCTTCCCCCCACCCCTCTTCTAAAATCTCAACGCCCTTAATCAGCTTGAAGAAGTTAAAGAAGAGTCAGCGCCCCTATTCCCTGAGCTTGGGGACTAATGTGGTTAATAATGGTCTGTCTTTCTAGGGACAAGTAGTGGTTTTGTTGGAACAGGGGGGATTAGCTAGGACTTACTGCATAGCCATAACCTACTGGTAGAAATCTGTATAATTATTATCAAGATGAAGTTATAATTTCTTAAATGGTACAAAATTTACTTTGATCTCAAATTTAAGGTTTTCATTGGTACGAGCTCCTTATTAATATAAAAGTGAGATGAATATTGATACGCTCATGGGCATTGTGCCTGTATAACACCTTTAGGAATACAAGGCCTAGACCCAACCCTTTTTTAACCTTTTTTAACTGATTTGGGACGCTTAACCTATGAGTTAAGGGACTATAGCAAATTCATATTTTTGAGTTTATTGTTAGGGTGTTTCCCATATTTTATTTAGAAATAGCTGAGAGGAGTTAACAGAAAACAGTCCAGGTTACCTTGCATGGATAGTTGGTTTTCAAAACATCAGAAGACCATAGAACTGATGCTACAAATATTTATATATTAATGTTCATATTGATTAGAGACCTGTCTGCTCCTGACAGCTTCCTGTCGTGGATTCTAAGAAGAAATTGAGCATCCTTGGAGTTACTCCAGTTGTGTGGTAACAGCCACTAGGCAAGAATTGCCTCTCTCCATCTACAGACAAATTACTGTCCAGAAAAGGACACACATGCAGAATAGTCGACTGATTATATCTGCCTAGACAGAGTAATCAGTCCTTAATAATCCTGCATCACCAAGGTCTGTCAGATGATTCTGGGCCAGAAGGCTGAAGATTTGATGCTCCAACGTTCGGTAGTATAGGGGCTTTTCAGGTGTTCAGAGGTCTCTATAAATTGGCTAAGTTTTAGAAGCTATGCTTTGTGCTTCCCACAATTATAGTTAACTCAGTCATTCTGGATTTCTGACGGGGTTGAAAACTTACAGCTATTTACCATAAGAGAAAAGATTTGAGTGGATGGTCGTCAGCTGACATTCATCCTAAAGCCAGGTTCAGAACTAAATGTTTTAGTTAGGATAGATGACAGAGGTGCTGGTTAGTCAACAAAAGGATGGATGGGGTATTAGGACTACCTTGTACCTCACTGGTACAAATTGGCATAATTATGCTCTAATTGTATTTTGAGAGAAAAGTTTTATTTTAACAGGAAGGGTGATGTGTAGGAGGAGCTAAGGTAGGAGGAGTACTGAGAGGAAGAAAAGGAGTAAGAAGAGGAGGAGAAGAAGGATAGGAGAAGCTAGGTGATGAAAGAGAGAAAGAGGGGGGAGACAGGGAGGCAGATATTCATGTATCTCCACCAGTCAAAGATAGTTGTTATATCTAGGTTGGTCAGTGGGTTACACCTCTGATTGAACAATTCCAAACTTATAACGCTTATGATTAACATTATTTTTTTAAAAATGTATAAATGCAAAAAGGAAAAGGGGGCATGGGATAGGGGTTTTCTAAGGGGGGGGAATGGGGAAAGGGGATGGCATCTGAAGTGTAAATAAAATATCTAAAAAAAAGATTTAATCAGAACCATTAAAAAGATTTGAGTTAAAAAAAAAGAAAAAAAAAAGAAATGGAAGAAAACTGAGGCTGAGGAGACAACCCAGTGAATAAAGCACTTTCCCGCAGTCGTGAGGATGAGCGTTTGGGTCCCCAGAACCCATATAAGGCCGAGCAGAAATTGCAGATGCCTGTATTACCAAAATTAAGGAGACAGAGACAAGTAATCTTAGGGCAGGGTGGTTAGCTAGACTATCTGGAACTGGAGAGCACTAGGCATAGCGAGACACCTTGTCTCAATATATCAAAAAGAGGGGAGCGACCAAGAAAGACACCCATGTCAACCTCAGGCTTCCACAAACACATGCGCACATGTGCACATACATGGACTCATGTGGCCACACACATGCAAATACACATGTGTATATATTATACACTTCTATGCATGCCAATGTTAAGGAAAGCAAAAAAGATAACTGAGAATGAAACAAGGCAGTCTTCCTTAGGGTTCATCGACCAGACAAAGGAGCCCATGACAATGTGGGCAGACATGGACACCAGACAAAGGAGCCCATGACAGTGACAGACATGGACAGACATGGACACCAGACAAAGGAGCCCATGACAGTGTGGACAGACATGGACATCAGACAAAGGAGCCCATGACAGACATGGACAGCAGTCAAGGGAGCCAGACACCATGATCATGAAGATGTAACTAGATGGGACCTGTGAAGCAACACTCAGGAAGGATGTTTCGGCCCTCTCCACTCCACGCTTGGCAGCCACTGTTTCCCGGCCCAAGCTGCCACTCAGGTCTGTGGGTCAAGGTCTAGCGAGAGAGAGAGAGAGAGAGAGAGAGAGAGAGAGAGAGAGAGAGAGAGAGGATAAAGGGGAAGAAACATGAAGAATGGAGACAAGACAGAGGTTCTGATCAAGTCTTGTTTATTGTGTCTCTCTCTCCTTTATTGTCTCTCTCATTGTCTCCCGTATTCTCTCCTGTATTCTCTCTCATGAAGGGAAATCTGGGATATTCATAGGCTTTTGCCATGTGCCTTGTAGGCGCGTGGATATCACATGCCTTGCAGGTGTGGATATGACGTAAGCCTTACAGGCGTCTATAGCGTGGATAGCACGTGCACCGCATGCCTTGCAGGCGTGGATACCATGTGCGCCTTGCAGCTGGGGGCAGTAAACAGCAAAACAAAATATGTGGGATATCAGAGTGTGCTTCAGCTGTTGTAGGCCGTTGAAAAACAAGTCTCACGTCAGGGTATATGGCTCAAGATGGCTGCAAAGCTGATAGCCGCTTTCTGCTACAAGTCGGCTCCCAACAGAAGGTGATGTGGGTGGATATCTGAGCTGAAATAAGAGAGTCTATAAATTCTGTCCATGATGGTTTGCTGAACAGTAGAGATGAAAAGATGAAGGGAGAAACAAAGATAGAGGGAGAGATGAAGGAAGAGAAAGCATAGTCTACGGTTTGTGTTATAAATTTCAGCTAAGACATATGGCATCTGCTCTTTCCAGGATTTTAAGTAATTCCCAGGTTCATAAATCTGTGTACTTGCAGACTGTCAATGTACGCCATGATGTTAAGCCACAGAACCGTATGTCTAAATTCAGCACCAAATGTTTGTCTTCCAGGTTTGGCTTCCTTGGATCTCGGCAGCGCTCCACTCGCTGCTCATTTTATACATTTCATATGATGTGATGAGATAGCAGCCCATAGGGATGAAGCACTGATTCAGATGCACTGGATTTGTTCCCTGCCTCTGAAACTCACAAGCCACATGCGAGCTTATGTTTTCTCCATCAACAATCCCTTCAAAGCCCTGTGCTATCGTTTCTGATGAGACACAATACTGTCATTTACAGAATTCATGCTCGGAAGCCACACAGGGCTGGAGAGATGGCTCAGTGGTTTTAAAAGCACAGAGTGTTCATGCCAAGGACCTGAGTTCAGTTCCCAACACCCACATCAAGCAGCTCACAGCCAGTGGCCTTTAACTGCAGCTCCAGGGGCCCCAACTCCCTCTTCTGGCCTTCTCAGACCCTACACATACATACAAACCCACACAGACTACATGTCCACAAAATTAAAACTAAAAATAAATCTACTTTTTAAAGGAAACTCATGGTTAAATTAGAAAACAATTGTAGAAATAAATCTCATGAAGTTTTAATAAACTTTGATTTTGCATTAGATCTCATTCATTAGCGATTTCTGGCCAGATGCACCCCACAGCTGGATACACCTAGAGAGACTCTTACTGTTTCTAGTTCATTATTATTTTAGAATCTCCTATTTCATAGGCATACATTTGGCCTCAATAATTGACTATTTAATAGCTACTTTAACAAACTGGAGTGCATGGATCTACAGCAACTGAACTTGAGTATCTTAAGTCACGAATGACCACAGATCTAAAATTCAAATAATTATGTGTATTGTATGTTAGAAGATTTTTTAAGACAGGATCATCCTGGCCTCCAACTCCCTAGGTAGTCAAGAGCAATTAGAACTTCTGGTCTCCCTGTCTCTATCTCCAGAGTACTGGGATTACAGGCATGTGCTACTGTGCCCAGTTCCCCAGAAATTCTCTTCCCTTACGTTGGGTTAGTGATATCAACTCAGATGGTTACACTGACTTGAAGAAAGTATGCCTACGTCCATGAACTTGAAGCATGCCCAAGCCTAAAGAGAAACCCAGTCATTACTGTCTCTCACCTTCAAGTACACAAACATCCCATGTATATATATACATATATATATATATAAACTTGAGGGTGAAACTTCTGATTCTCTAGCCAGGGAGGGAGGGGTAGATTCTGTAATTCTGTAGCATGTACAGAACCAAAGGTTCCGGAAGCACATGGAGCGTGATGTCTCCTGCTGTGAACTGAGGCTCATCCCTGCAAGCCATCTGTGGCTCACATCAGATGCTGACATGTTTGAACAAGGCCAGGAATGAGAAGGAGAACTTCTTCAACACAGAGAAGGCTGGGTGACCATCTCCATGGGAATCTGCTACATCTTTGTGAGTCCAGATCCAAGCAGCTGATGGTCCTTAAAGTGCAGCTGTCTGCAACTGTGATGGCAAATACTGACTGTCAAGTTGACAGGATCTAGAACCACTTAGAAGGCACACACCTCTGGGCATGCCTGTAGGGGGATTTCTAGCTTTTGTAAACCAAAGAGGGAAGACCCACTCTAAATGTAGGCTGCACTATTCCGTGGGATGGTGTTGTGGATGGGCCTGGTGTGTATTCTAATGTTAATACCACTCTCCTGGGAAGGGCTGTCTGGAACAAGAAATGAGTCATGTGCTCAGGATTTCTTGTGGATCATCCCCTAATAAATAAAGGAGCCAATCACTGGGCGAGTAGGAGGCGGGACTTCTGGGTTGGATGAAGGAAGAGGAGAAGGAGGAAAGAGTCAGAGGCCTTTGGAACAGAGTTAGTGCATGGACAAGATGTAGCTGCCAGAGTTTCCTGGTATCATGGATGGTGGTAGAGCCAGCTGGTTGTCTTATTTATTACCTCCTGCTACAGGATGCATTTCAGACAGAATAAAAAGGAGAAACCAAGATCCTACAGGGTTGTCTCAGTGGTTAAGAGTGGGTATGCTCAGGCAAAGGACCAGAGTTATGTTCTCCCATGTCAAGAAGCACACAACTACTTCTAACTTCAGCCTGAGGGGATCCAGTACCTACTTCTAGCTTCCACAAGAGCCTATACTCATATGCACAAACCTAAACGCAGGCACGCACATATATACATAATTTAGATTTTTTTTAAATAAAATGTTAACAGGTGTCTTAGTTAGGGTTACTATTGCTATGATAAAACACCATGACCAAAGCAACTTTGGAAAGAAAGGGGTTATTTGACTTACACTTCTGCATCACTGAAGCAAGTCAGGATGAACTCAAGCAGAGCAGGAACCTGGAGGCCAGAGCCGATGCAGAGGCCATGGAGGGGTGCTTGCTCCTCACGGCTCTCTCAGCCTGCTTTCATATAGACCCTCTGCCCAGGAATGCCACCACCCACAATGGTCCTAACTAATTAAGAAAATGCCTGCCTGCAACCCAATCTTATGAGAAAAAATTTTTTTTAATTTTTTCCACATCCCAACTGAACTTCCCTTCCTTCTTCTACTTTTTGTCTCTCTCTAACACCTCCCCTCTGCATGCACCCCCAATCCACTCCTCCTCCTTTTTCTCTTCAGAAAAGGACAGGCCCCAAGGGATAGCAACCAAACTGGCATATCAAGTTGCCATAATATTAGGCACCTCGCCTCCTATTAAGGCTGAACAAGGCCACACAGTAGGAGGAAAGGGGTCACAGCAGGCAAAAGGGTCAAAGGCAGACTCTGTCCCACTGTTAGGAAGCCCACAAGAAGACCAAGCTACACAACTGTATCATGTGTGCAGAGGGCCTAGGTCAGTTCCATGAAGGCTCCCTGGTTGTCAGTTCAGTCTCTGTGGGTCCCTATGAGTCCAGGTTAGTTGAGTATATTGGGGTTTTTTTGTGGTGTTCTTGATCCCTCTGGCTCCTTCAATCCTTCTCTCTGTCTTCTTCAGGATCCCAAGAGCTCGGCCTAATGTTTGACTGTGGGCCTCTGTATCTGTTTCCATCGGTTACTGGATAAAGCCTCTCTGATGACAATTGGGGTAGACACCAATCGATGAGTATAGCAGAATATCACTGGGAATCATTATAGTGTGTGTGTGTGTGTGTGTGTGTGTGTGTGTGTGTGTGTGTGTGTAAGGGGGCTTTTCTACACACAACCTTGCTCTGAAATAATGACACAGAGACCTTTATATCTATTATAAGCTTCCAGGCACTATAGCTGGGCAGATACTGAACTACTCTTACCTGACAATGCTGACCTGGCCTACTTCCCAGCATCATAGCACTTTACCTGCCATCTTAGTCTCTGCCTCTAGCATCTCCTTCTTCATTCATGTCCCAGTGGCAACTCCCTTGCCCTCACCTGAGACCCTCTCTTTTGTCTGGGCAGGAGAGTCCCACCTTATCCTCTCCTACCTAGCTTTAGGCTAGTCAGCTCTTTATTTAACCAATCAGGAGGTAACGAATGCTTATAGAATACTGAGTAATACCAAGGTCTGGACCAAGACCAGGTCTCTGGGTAGAGAGATCAACACCTGAATACACAGAGCACAAAAACATCCCCCAGCAATTCGTATTTGATTCTGCCATAGGTCTCTGGGCTATCCAGCCTCTGGTTTCTGATCCTCTAGGCAGTGTCAAGCATGGGCTCCCTCTCCTGGCATGGATCTCAAGTTGGACCAGTCGCTGGCTGACTACTCCCACAATTTCTGTGCCAACTTTACCCCAGCCATCTTGTAGGTAGGACAAAGTGTAAGACAATGATTATGTGCCCACATTATAGAATCTAGAACCACTTAGGAGGCACACAATTGGGCATGCCTCTGGGGGAATTTCTAGATTTTGTAAACCGAAGAGATAAGACCCACCCTAAACTATTCCATGGGATGGCCTAATCCTTCTTACCTGATTACAGGAGCTGGCCAGTTCAGGTTCTGTTTCCCCCATTGCTAGGAGTCTTATCTACAGTCACCCCCATAGATTCCTAGGAGTTTCCATTGCACCAGGTTTCTAGCTTGTCACAGAGATGGCCCCCAGTTTCAGTTCTCTCTCCCAGTGATCTCTCCCTCCATCCTTCCCACACCTGATTGATCCTGTTCCCACACCTGCATCCACACATTTGCAGGCAAATGGATGGAACTAGAAAAAAAAACAATCATCCTGAGTGAGGCAACCCAGACCCAGACAGACTAACATGGTATGGTAGCATGTTCTCAATGGCGGTTCCCTCCTCTCAGATGACTTTATCTTGTGTCAAGTTGACATAAAACTACCACCTGGCATGCTGCCAGAGGTCACGTTGATGTGAGCAGCCTGAACTGACACCTGAGGCTGTGACGGCATCAATGGTCCCTGCTGCCACCGAAGGTCGTGTCTGAGTCTGTGTTCCTACTGCAACAGGAGGCTGTATTGATGACCATGGCCGGTGCTACCACTCAAGGCCATGTTTATGTCCATGGTCTGTGCTGCTGCCTAAATCTATGTTGATGTCTGTAGGACATGCTGCCACCAGGGCCTTGTTGATATAAGTGACCTGCACTGGCCACCTGAGGCCATGGTGATGTCACTGGCCTGTGTTGCCTCAAAGGGCTATAATAGTGCCCATAGGCCATGCAGTGGCAGAGAACCATGCAGATGTCCATGGTCTGTACTGCCAGCAGAGACCATGCCGAGGCCCATGACACATGCAGATACCAGAAACCATGTGTGTGTCCACTCTGTGCTATTCCAGAAACCATGTGCACACCCATGATCCATGTTCTCACTGACTGTAAAGGGGAAGGGGGCTTCTTTTGCAGTGGTGTTGATGCAACTCACAGTTGCAAAAGAGAGACCACCTTCAACTGTGAGACAGACTCTTTCTCCCCTTCTGCCAGATGTTTATGTCAGCCTGTCTCAGTCAGGGTTTCTATTCTTGCACAAAACATCATGACCAAGAAGCAAGTTGTGAAGGAAAGGGTTTATTCAGCTTACACTTCCACATCGTTGTTCGTCACCAAAGGAGGTCAGGGCTGGAACTCACACAGGGCAGGAACTTAGAGGCAGGAGCTGATGCAGAGGCCATGGAGAGATGTTACTTACTGGCTTGCTTCCCCTGGTTTGCTAAGCTTGCTTTCTTATAGAATCCAGGACCACCAGACCAGGGATGGCACCACCCACAATGGACTGGGCCGTCCTGCCTTGATCACTAATTGAGAAAATGCCTTACAGCTGGATCTTATAGAGGCACTTCCTCAAGGGAGGCTCCATTCCCTGTAATAACTCCAGCTTGTGTCAAGTTGACACACAAAACCAGCCAGTACACACCCCAATGAGAAAAGTAGCCAACGTAGCAACTGTGCAAAGTGCCTTGACTAACTAAGGTTTGGGGCCATCCCCACTGTTTTACTTAACTCCCCATGTAAAGATCTTTTTCAGTTTTCTTGAACCAATTAAATCTGATATGCTAACAGAACCCTCAATTTAAAATACGTATGCTTTTAGAAATCCAGTTTCAAAACATCATAGCAATATACCGACAACGTCTTTGGCTTCCACTATGTTTCTGGGGAACATGAGAAGAACCTGGACAGTGGTGTGGGTTCCTCAGCCAAGCAAAGGGTGCTTGTTAAGTGAGACCCATGGCTTGGGGGACAATAGGATCTTTCTGCGGCACACTGGAGTCATCAATTTACGACTTCCCCTGCCTTCTCAAGACACAGCACAGCCCTTAAAATCTGTGACCACTGGGTGAAGTGTGGTGGCACACTCCTTAATCCCAGTTGCTGGGGAGAGGAAGCAGGGGGATTAAGAGTTTAAGGCCATCCTTGGCTACATAGGGAATTCTAGGCCAACCTGGATTATGTGAGACCCCTGCCTGTAAAAACCAAAATGTCAAAGGAATTTAGATTTCAGTTGACTTGTGTACAGCAGAGCTGAGGGCACAATAGACATGAAGGTCCCAGTGGAGGCTTTGAATGGCCCCTCCTCCTTCCTCTGTGCATCATCTTCCAATGGTGGCCTCTCCTTGTTTACTTTTATACAGAGTCTTTTTTTTTTTAAGCTTTTAACAAAGGATTTGTTTTTAATTTTATGTGTATGAGGGTTTGCCTGCCTGCTGATTACATGCATGCTGTGTCATTGGAGACCTGAAAAACACATTGGATCCCCTAAAGCCAGAGTTATAGAGAGCTATGAGCTGCTACGTGAAGCTGGTAACAGAACCCAGGTCCTCTGCAAGAGCAGCCAGTGCTCCTAACCCTTGAGCCATTTCTCCAGTCCCTAGTTTTCTTTTGAGAGCAAAATGGCTACATGCTGTAACACTATGTTGTCAGCTATTAAGAAATTAATTTCCATTAACAAAAGTATTGGTGACACTGGATACCAATGTATATTGAAGGTAAGGAAATGAATCCCAATTATGAAACCAAAACATACACGTGAGCACGCGCACACACACACACACACACACACACACACACAGCTAAAGTAAAAAGTCCTACAAATCTTCCGAGTCATTTTTAAAAATAAATTATGCGATGATCCGGTTTGCATACGGTTCTTAGGCATCCGCACAGTGATAAATGTGAACAAACTGCTAACATTTGTGTTTCCTTCCTGATCCACACTCCCACCGTGGCCCCTCTCTGGCCGGTAGCACGATACCCACAGTACAGTGCTGGGCACTGTCCAGTAGGCTCCTGCAGCGTGGTGTGAACCCAGCAGGGCTAAAGCCAAGGACATTCAGCACCCTGAGCACACTGGAGAGAGAGCCCAAGTGAACGGACCAGGGGTGTTTTCCTCCACCTCACAGTAGCTTCAGAGGAATGTTTGCTAATTTACATATATCATCTATCACAAATCCTACTCTAAGAGAGACATGGGGGAAAACTTTTCTGGCAGGAAATGGGGGGGGGAGACAGTCCGTTGTCTGGGCGATGTCTTAATAGCCCCCATTAGTACTATTATTGACTCGGACAAAGCACTTAAGCATAAATTAACCCAGGGACTTCCCCAGCATCCCGCAGGAGTAAGCAGGCAGTAAGTGGAAATTCTATTTTGTAGGAAGCTGAGGGGTTCTGAGAACAGAAGAAATCAAGTTGGTAATACAACATTGAGCAGCAATAAGCATTTGACGCTGTAGGAAAGGCCCACTCCTGAGGGAAAAGGCACGTGATTCCCACACGTGCTCTGTCTCAAGTCCCACTTAAATGCAGCCTATTTTCCACCCAGCAGGGGCTCCGAGACCCAGTTACCATAAACAGCTAGAAATGGCAGCTTGTGGGTCTCAATCTTCTGTGGTCTCTTCCGGTATCATCACCCATCCTAAACGTGGGACTTGATCAAGGGGGAGGTCACAGAACAGACCCTGTTGGGGAGAAGTTATTATTTAACATGAGTCTTAACCCTCTTGTCCATAAGAACAAAAGGCTTCTCCCCTCCTTTCCAAGACATTCTTCTGTGTACTGGATTCCCTGAGAGAAAAGTAGCCTTTGTTTGTTTGTTTGTTTGTTTAAGACCCACTGATCTGACCGTTGAAGCCAAATTCACAAATGAGATTTTAGGATAAGTGTGGCTAGACTTAGCTTGAGGTGTGTGTCAGTGTAATTCAGTGCCTTATTTAGAAATCCCTCTTCTGAAGCCTCTTGTCACTCTGGCACAGGTGGGGGGGGGGGGGCAGGGGGAGGGGGCTTGAGTGTGCTCTACAGCGCCCCCAACAGGAAGGAGCCAGAGAGGTTTGGAGGTGGACAGGAAGCTCCTATGACTCTATGGAGCTCCAGCCTCTGCAGTCAGCTCTGGAAATGCACAAAAATGCAGTTTAAGGGCACATCAATATCACATAAAATTCACCAGAGGCCCTTACAAAGGAGCACACTTTATCTCTGCCCCTTTCTGTATCTCCCCTACCCCTCCCCAGTGGTCAGTATCTGCAGCTCCCTCCCCTGTCCCTCCCTCCCTCCCTCCCTCTCCCACCCGCTCTTTGCTATGAGCTACAAAAGCAGAGGCACTTCGGGTTGTGCCACACTGGACCTTAAAGAGAGCTAGGCTTCTGAGGTTAGAAGTTAGGGGCTCTGGTCTCAGGAACATGATAGAGGGCTAGAGAAGACAGCTGGCCCGCTGTTCCTGCAGCACCTAAGAAGCAGCAGAGCTTCTGTGACAATGGCCAGGTCCTTACACGGCCTGGGGAATTGGGTCAGCTCCCTATAGAGAAAGCGAATAGAAAACGAGGGGGGACAGGGAAGCATCCTCACTTGAATCTCACAAAGTTAAGCACCAACCTCTCAGCTGCATCAGCTAGAAGGGAGAACAGAGGCCCCTGTCCAGTTCTGATTCATTCCCGTTCCTCTGAGAGAAGTGGAGAAGTTGCCCAGATAAAAAAAGGTTTAAATTTGAATATTCTACTACCCAGGCAAATGCATGTATTCATTTCATTTGATCTTAACAACGAGGGACTTAGATGCTTTTATTTCATCTGCCATACTGAAAACCTTGCAATTCCTTGGCTGTAGCCAGAAGGGCTTCTTATTATCCACCTTTGGGCTAAGTAGACATCCTATTCTAGTAGCCCCCATTCTCTGTGTAGACATCCTGTTTTGCCCCCGCATTCTTTTCCTGTTCCCTGACCACACATATTTCCAGAAAAAAAAAGAAGAAGAAAAAAGAGCTGACTACATAAAAAGCCAGTTTTAGTTAGCTAGCTCAGCACTTTGACATTTTACACCTGCAATATCTTGGTATATCTGTTTTAATTAAATTAAATCAAATTAAATTTGTACATACCCCTCTCTAAATGGCCAATTTCTAAGAGAAAATATATTTCTTATTACAACTTTTTGCCTGATTTGTGCACTATCAGGCATTGCTAGACCAATTAGCTTTTTTGTATATAAAGCTTATGAAATAAACCAAAAATAGGCAAAACATTATGATGGAATTGGTCTCGACAGAAGTCAAAGCTTCCTCACCTTCCAGGCTAGTGGCAAGAATGAGAAGGGCCATGGGGCTTAGAAGGGTGCAACTGCTTCCTGCTGAAGGGGATGGGTTGTATTGTCTACTTTTCAGTGATTGCATGTTAGATACCGGATTAGTCCAGCAGTTTAATGACTGAAGTCCTTCCTTAATTTCCTCGTCTGAAACTTCCTGACTTCAACCAGATCACTGAGGTTCCTTGAAGCATCAAGATTTTGATTCTGAGATATGGTGAATCTCCAAGAACAAAGAGAGGAAGGGACATTGTTCCCATACTATTGTACGCCCAGCTGCGTTTATCAGATTAAGATTCAGACTTCATTCGCTAGGAGATTGTTTTGTCTTGTCCGTATGGATCCTAACAATTTCTCGTACAAACACATGATTGAAGAAATTTCTATAGAATGGTTCTGTCCATTTACCCACGTTCTCACTGAGAGTAAAAAATAACCATGTTGCTTTGCTATAAAACTGTATCTGAATAGAAATAGGGAAATGCAGTCCTCAACAGTTTCTAAAGCAAGCCCTGTGCAAACTCATCATGGACACAACTGTTTTCTATGAGCTCTAAGGTAAGAGAGCCATCTGCTGGCTAGGTGCTCTAATAGCGTCCTCACGTCATGAAATCTCTAGTAACTTCCAAAATTTGAGTCTATACCATTTTGATGAAAACTTTGAAGATTTCAGTCACTTGATGTCCAGTTTAAATGGGAAAAGTCTCTTGGATAAATGTTGAAAATGCACAAAGCACTGTTCTAAAGAGAAGAACATATTTGATTTTCACACTACAACACTAAAGGTGTCAAAAGCCAAACTTACTGTCTCTAAATGCTTCTTAAGAAGCTAAAGATGATGGGAACAGCTCAGTGTGTAAAATACTTTTTGGGCAAGCATGATGACCTGAGCTTGGATCTCCAGAACCTATAAAGTCTTGGTATGGCAGAGTAGACCTGTAATCCCAGCACTAGAGAGGCAGAGACAGGCAAATGCCTGGAGCTCATTGGCCAAACAGCCTAGTTAAAGTGAGCTCTAGGTTCAGTGAGAAACCTTGCCTCCAATAATAAAGTAGACAGCAATTGAGAAAGACACTCCACTGACATCACCACCCTAGTCTTCATCTGTGCATACACTCAAGCAGATGCTGGCATATTTGGGGTGTTTATAGTGTAAACATAATGTCAATTATCAAATTTCCTTAGTTTAACAGTTGCAACCTGAGTGGCAACTCCACCAACAGGGATCAGTTGGTGACTTTAAAAAAAGAAAGAATTTGAATGAAAAGTCCAACTCCAGATTCAAGCATAATTCTCTGCCCTACGCAGACTCCAACCAGCAGGGTTAAGTCCAGCAGCCTAAACCATTTCCTGTGAGACTACACAGGAGTCCTGCGACATTACCATCTCAGCCACCAGGAGCACTCTTATTCTCCCTATTCCCCCAAAAGAACTCCTTCATACAAAATTCCCTTTTAAGGGCAATCTCCCTGTCTCTGGATTTGCTCAGAAAACGTATCCACAAAAGCAATTTTTTTTTTTCAGTTTCTTAGTCAACTAAATGTAAGGCAATTCCAGGACAACTCACTCCACTGGCCGAATGTTACTCAGCATAGTCCTACGGAGGTGTGGAAGACAAATGGAATGGAGGGAGAGAGGGAGTGAGGAAGGGAGAGAGAGAGAGAGAGAGAGAGAGAGAGAGAGAGAGAGAGAGAGAGAGCCTTGTTTCTTTTTACTATTTTATTTATTACCAGTTTAAGTTTACATGTGTGAAGGTTCATATATACCACAGTACACGTCTGGAGGTCAGAGGACAGGCTTGCAAAGTTAGTCTGTCCTTCTACCTTGGGTTCTGGGGATGAAGTTCAGTTGTTAGCCCTGTACAGCAAGTGCTTCTACCACTGAGCCATCTCTATGGTTCTTTGTTGTTGTTTCTTGAAATGGGGTCTCACTCTACAGCCCTGGCTTGCCAAGGACTCAGTCTGTGGCCCACGATACCCTTGAACTCATGGCCATCCTCCTGCCTCATCTTCTCAAGTGCTGGAATTACAGATATGCACCTGATGTGATACCATTGCTATATATGCAAAAAGTCGCCTAAAATTCAGTTTGTAGAGAGCATGTACCTGGAGAAACATAATTGCTCCAAACAAATTAGTTTCATTATGGCCAAGAAGCCAGGCGACAGAGACACACCATCCTTGGCATGCTTGCTGACTCTGCCTAGTAAGACAATGAAAATATTATGATTCTTGGCCTCAAAGGTATTAATTTCCCAGGAGATAATTCTGTGAAATTATACGGAAAAGCCAACTACTGAAATAGTAAATCAGATAGCTGGTGTATTCTAAGTGAACTTAGGCATCAGCAGAGGCAAAGTGTGTGTAGAAGAAAGCAAAGCTCTCACTGGTCTTCTGCTCAAAGATGATATTGGCCATGTTGTTCCTTATGTGCGAATATGAATACAAATTAAGTAAGTTATACAATAAGTTACCCACAGTCTCTGCGTTATATTAAAACTCTCCCAATCAGGGGGTTGCTTTGGCTGACATTAGGGACATATTTCCACACCTCCAACACTGGTACCAGCATTTGTCCGAAGTTTATCATCTC